>NC_045431.1:9362500-10562500 GCF_902635505.1 Sarcophilus harrisii
TTCTGGGTTTTTCTGGGTCATGAGCATCCTACCCATTGGGCAGCTCCTTTTTGGTCTTCTTTGATCCAGTCTCTTCTTCTGAAGATGTAATCATCCCTCTTCTCATCAAGCTCTCTATATTCTTCCTCCTACCTTTTGATAGCTCCTACCTCTTGGACATAACAAACTGGATAACCTGGAAACCCTTCACATTCTAGATTAGATCATTAAAGAGGTATTTGGTGAAAATCTTGAAAAGGCAGCTGGGTCAAGAACACGTCATATCACTAATCTTTCCTTATTCACAGGATTCCTAGATTAGAAAATGAAAGTTGTTTATAATTGAGTTTGCCTTATCTAAGTAAACTATATATAGAGTATCCCAAAAGTCCTAATGCAGTTTAGTAGTTTTAAATTAAATTAAGGCTAAGGCTTTTGGAACTCTTTTTCCTCCTTCCCCCCCCCCCCACTCTTTCTCCCTTTCTGTTTTTTTTTCTCTCTCTCCCTTTCTCTTTCTCTACATCCTCTCTCTCTCTCTCTTTCCTTTTCTTCACCTCCTCCCTGTCTCTGTCCATTCTCTTTCTCCTTCATATCTTTTTCTCCTTCTCTCCATATCTGCATATAATTTACTTATATACTTATATATTATATTATAATATAATTACTTATATACATAAATGCATACATGTATGTTTATATAAAGGGAGTTATATCCTAGTAAATTTTTTAAATCTCTTATTTTTGGAGAAGAGCGAGGAATGTGGACTAGGTGATAACACGTCATTCACTTAATTGAGGGAGAGTACAGTATCATATGAAGAATTCTTTCCCATAGAGTCAGAATTCAGACTCTCATCCCTCACCTCATTGTTCCTATTATGATTAGGCCCCCACCATTATCTTCCTTTGGGAATTACGAAGTGTTGAAGAAACCTTGGCCCTCAAATGATACTCTGGAGTTTTGTCTTTTGTGTTACTTAGCACCACATAAAGCTGCCTCTTGAGATGCCTGGGTATTTCCTCTTTACTATTCTGTGTTCATACTGTACATCTCCCTGCCACTTCTTTCCCCTCCCCAACCCCCAGAGAATGCTGATTCCTAAAAAGCAGAGACAATTTCAGTTTTTCCGTTGTATCCCCTAGTGCCTTTCTGTGATAGGCATTGGGTATTTAATAAATTTATATTTTAATTATAATTATGTAGATTATTATAATATAAAATTATATCATATTTAATAAATGCTTACAGAATTGCCTTCCTAGAGCAAATTTAGGCTTGCAAAATACTTTCTTCAAAACAATGAGGTAGATCATAGATTTAGATATTCAGTGTCCAATAGAACTAAATCTAGTTCTCTTCTCTAGACTTCTTTTTTTGAGGAAACCTGAGAAACAAACAGGGTAAATGCCTAACCCAAGTCATACAGCCACTTAAGAGCAGAACCTGGACTAGAGACCAGTCATAATTTAGTGTAGGCATTACGATTAATAATGCATTCTGCACTTTCCCCTAGAATCCCTGAATTTTAGGATGAGAAGGAATCCGAAAATCCTTCTAGCCCAAGCCATAGTTCAAAAAGATTTCCATCACAACACTCCTGACAACTGATTTCCCAGCTTCTGCTTTCAGACCTTCACTGAGGATGAACCCACTACCTTTTGAGGTACATGGAATAAGCATTACTGAACAAGAACAATAGTTCAATGTTTACTGTAGGATTCAAGGAATACTTTAGTTCAGTTTAGATAATAATATGTCATGATGACAATTGCTGTATTTTTAAAGCTGTAAATAGTGTTTTAAAAGTCAAACTACCTAATCCAACAAAACTGAAATGATAACCCTATACTTTGCAATAAAAGTAGGGCTTATTACCATCTCTCCATCTCTATCATCTCTAACTCAGTAATCACAGTCTCTCATCTCTACCCCTATCATCACCATCTCAATCATCTTTAGCTTTATTATTTCCAATTCTATCAACATTCCTCAATCATCTTTTAGCTCTATCATCTCTAACTCTCTCACCACCATCTCTGTTATCTCTATTATCATTAGCTCTCATTTTCCCTCAATCATCACCATCTCTATCATCTCTAGCTCTTTCATCTCTATCATCACTGTTTCTTTCATCTCTAGCTCTAGCTCCATCCCTCTCCCTACCTCTATCTGTATCCCTTCTTCATTTTCATCTATATTTGCATTTCATCTTTATATATATATCATCTACTGACCTATCAATTTATCAATCGATTTATCTATCTGCATTTTATATCAAAAACATAGCCTTATCTTGTTTTGATCAGATGTAAAAAATGATTTTGTACATAAGACTTCTGTTTTCTATAAAAATGAGACCCAAGGATATCCCCACTCACAAGGATTTTGAACCACATCTCTGCATGGTAAGGTTTCCCTATCCTTACATTCTGGTCCATAAGATTACAAGACTATTCTGAGACCAATAAAACATGTTTGGGATTAAAAACAAAAACAAAACAGGAAATAATAATAACGATAATAAGCATTATTATTTTACATGCTGACAAAGCTATCCATGTGCTTTTTCTCTGTCTCCCACACTGTCTTTTAACACTGAAAGAGTTCTATTTCCACAAGCCTCTGGGACTCCTTCTAGAAGACATGATTGTGAGTGCTGGGGATGACAGCTCAATTTAACACTTAATACACTTAATGCACTCATTGGAGGGCATACTTGTTCATCATCTGTTACATATTTAGCTCTCCTCCTTTTCTTTGAGCTTGTGGCTTTCAAGCTGTTGAGTTTCCAAAAGCCATAAAGGGGAGAAGTTAACCACAGGCTTTGAAGTCACGGGGTACATGATAAGGCCATTTGGCCCAGGTTAAAGTGGTGAGCTCTCGAGGAGGGATATTAGTGTTTCCAGAGGGCAGGCCCTTAAATATAGGCTCGCTTTCTTTTAAGGGTGAAATGAGATGTTAGGCCAGCCAGCCCAGGAAAGGTACCTGCGTTCAATAACGGCTTTCGGATTTCATGACTCTTTGGGCCAGAAGGTTGGAGAGACTAAGGTTCTTTCTTTCACAGAAACTCTGCTGTGTTCACAGCTTCTTAAAAACTTTAGCCAGCAGAAAGGAAGGGGAGTGATCACTAAAATTTCAACGTAGTTGCTAAAATCCATGGGGAGGAAGGGGAGATCCTGGGTGCTTTATCACTGTGGCACAAACCAGAAGTAAAGGGCAAGGCCGGGCCCCCAAATCGGAGGTCCTAGGATTTAGCCAGCTGACTGTATTCCTTGCTGCATTGTGGCAATGGGGCATCTGAGAGGGACAGCAGTAATACTAATGATAAAATTAATAAATTGGTCTTAGGTGTTTTATATTCATTTACTCCTCAGTAACCCTGTGAGGTGGGTACAAATGTGAGAATAAGTGGAAGGCAGTCTATTCATCCTTGTTATTTCCACTAACATAGGGAAGCAGCACGGAGTTGTAGAAAGGTTTCTGGACTTAGAGCCAGGAGGGCTAATCTTGTGTTCTGGCTCTGTCAGCAAGAAAAAGAGCAACTTTTGGAAAATTTCTTCTTCTCTTGGAGCCTTTGTTTCCTCATTTGAAAAAAATAGGATAATCCCCAGAAATGCAAGATTGAAAAGAAGGTGAGCTGGTCCTGGGGCAGGAGCCAGGGATAATTGATAGATAACCTGAAGCTTCTCTTGCTCTCCATGCAATGACAGGAGAACTGAAGGATTGTCTGGAGGGTTGGGGGATTTATGGGAGGATGCTGCTATTGTTTATCATTTGTGTTCTCAAAGAGAGAACCGGAGGAATCATGAGCTCCATGTCTTGACTTGTGAATGAATTGGATTTTAGTGAGCGTATGGAAAGTATGGGCATCTCACAGGGAGAGAGATATGGATCTGTTGTGATCTGCATGACTGGGGGGGATCATGTCGGTGAGATCAGAGATCAGAGATTCATGCAAGTCTGCAAAGTGCTTTCTACCTCTGAAGGGGCCTGAGAATCAAATGAAGATATAAATCACTTTGTAAAGGACAGCTGGGAGGCGCAGTGTCAGGCTTGGAGTCAGGAAGATTCATGCGGACGTGCAGCTGCCTCTGCCCCTCTGATGGAAGGCGGGCTGGAAGCAGGGCTAAAAACTCCCAAACTCTGTGGGGCCCCCTCCTCTCCCCTGTCAGCTTCCTTTGGTATTTTGTCTTCTCTGTGCAACTGTGAGCAGCCCAAGGACAGAGACTCTTTGTGTGTGTGTTCCCAGAGCTTAGCATAGAGCCTGGCACATACTAGGTGCTTAATATATGTTTACTGACTTTCTTTAGAAACCTTCCAGTGTCATCGTTATTGCTGCTGGTGATATTATGACTGTGTACACTAGAAGTTAGCCCTCCAAAGAGGATCTACCCAAAGGGCTGGACCTTCCTCCCTTTTAATGTCTGGGACAAAGCAGCTCAGGGCTTGCCCTTTCCCTCACTCCCCTTCACTCAGGCTACATGGCAGGGATGCTGCCTCCTGGTGGAGAGATGGGAGCCTAGCTGCTCAAGAGCTCTGCCCACACAGTGCCGGCTCTGGCAGCTCCTACTGAGCTGGAGAGGCTGCAATGGCATCCTGAGCTTCCCTGTGCAGCTCTCTGAGGAGTTAAGTCAAAGGATGGCCAGGGGATGAAGTATTGGGAGAAGAGCAATCTCTGAGCCGTTAATACTGCTTCTGCTACTACTACTACTACTACTATTACTACACTACTACTACTACTACTACTACTACTACTACTACTACTACTACTCTACTACTATTACTACTGCTACTACTACTACTGCTACTACTACTACTACTACTACTCTACTACTATTACTACTGCTATTACTACTACTGCTACTACTACTACTACTACTACTACCACTACTACTACTATTATTACTACTACTCTGCTACTACCATTACTACCACTACTACTATTACTACCACTACTACTACTACTACTACTATTACTACTACTCTGCTACTACCATTACTACCACTACTACTATTACTACCACTACTACTACTATTATTACTACTACTCTGCTACTACCATTACTACCACTACTACTACTATTATTACCATTACTACCACTACTACTACTATTACTACCGCTACTACTACCACTACTACTACTGCTACTACTACTATTATTACTACTACTACTACTACTACTACTACTACTACTACTACTACTGAAGTGCCCAAGCAAGAGAAAAACAGGGCAGCCAAAATAATGAAGTTTTAAGAGCGTTTATTGCTAGTTAGTGACTGAACCCCAACACTAAGATGGGAGGGGTCAGTAATGAATGGCCTCAGGGCCACATATTTGTAGAAAGAAGAGAGAGACATCAAAATATTTCTTGATACATTTGTCATAATAAAGGAATTTCTATTCTAAACAGGAAGCAAAAAGTTATCACTCTAAGGGGGTCATTCCCAGACAGCAATAAGTGGTATTTCTTTAAGCTTATCAGGTTGTCAAGGTCTTGGGTTTGTCAGGACAGTACATCTGAGTTGTTAAAAATACCATCTGCATTAAGGAGTGAAGAATTAGTGATAAACTTCTAACTACATAGATTCAAGATTATGTTTCTCACGGTCCCATTTGGGCGCTTTCCCACTTCACTACTACTACTACTACTACTACTACTACTACTACTACTACTACTACCACTGCCAATCATCTCCACCATTGCTACGACTGCCGTCACTACTACTACCATGACGTTTACTGAGTAGCTAAGTGGTGAATGCAGTGCTGTGCCCAGAATCAGGAAAATCTGTTTTCAGACCCAGCTTCAGACACTTAGTAGTTATGTGACCCTGAGACATTGTTGCCTCATTTCCTCAACTGTAAAACAGAGTTAATGAAAGCACCCATTTCACAGGTTTGTTGCAAGGATCCAATGGATAATTAATATCCATGCCTGTGCCTGGCACATAGTAGGCAATGTGCAAATATTGAACTTATTCCCTCTTTACCCATCCTCCTCCTAGCCGAAGTGGATGTAAAAATTAAGGTTTGTGAACTGCTTTCCATTTGTTAACCCCTTTGATCCTCATAACAACCCTGGGAAATAGGGGCTCGTATTATGTCAGTTTAATAGATGTGGAAGCTGGGGCCGAGAGCCATTAAATCTCATGCCTCTGCTCCAACAGCCAGCGTGTATCTGGGGCAGGACTGTGGTCTAGCCACCGAATCACTTAACTGCCTCAAAACTACATGAAGCACAAAACAGGCCATTGCTCTTGCTGATAATGAATGTGTTTATTATAACTGTATCTACAGTAAATGTTTAATGGATCAAATGATACACGCTGACCACTTCTAATCAATGTCGCTGCTGCTGTGTTCTTTTAAGTGTTTAGCAAAATGATAAATGTCTTTATGTGTCTTTTGGTTGGAGCAACTGATCTGCAAGTTGCAGAAACTCAGCTGCTCCGTGTTCCAAAGTTTCCCCAATAGTTAACTGAATGCAATTCAACTCAACAAACTCTTATTATGCCCTTACTATGTGCCCCAAATGGTGCTAATTTCTGCAGATACAAAGATAAAAATGAGATATTACCTGCATCCGAGCACTTGGATTCAATTAAGGAGATAAATATATACTAAGATTAATAGAATGTAACGGCCAGAGGGTCTGGATAAGGAGGGGAAGGCTATCTATCACTCTCGGTGAGGGCTTAGCCAGTTCTGGGACATATCCTGTCCACTACCTGCTTTTCACAACCTTTCAACTAAAATTGTCTTTTTATGTTTAAAATCTGGCCCACAGCCTGGAGTTTGCCAAACGTTCCCCTCAGCCCATATGTGTCTCCTACATACAACATAGTTTGATGTCTCCATCTTCTGGGCAACAATCTCCACGGTTCCATCTCATCTAGCTGATCTCTAATAAAGCCCATATTCCTTAGGCTAACGCTGAACATCTGTTACAATCTCACCCCAATTCATCTTTTTAACTACATCTCCTACATCCTCTTGACTCATTGTGTCCTTCCCAAGCTGCATCATCCCAGAAGTAAGATGATGCAGGGGAAAGAGCGTTAGAACTGGACTGATAATTGCAAGGGGTCATAGAGTTGAAGTTGGATTGTAAGATTGTAAAGAACATCAACTCCAGCCAGCTTATTTTGTCAAGGAAGAACCTGAGGGTCAGAGTAGTTCAATGAGATTTGTCTGTGGTCCTAGCCAGGAGGGTTTGAGCCCTGGGGTTTTTTGAGTCTTCTTACTTCTTTCTCTTACTTCTCTACTTCTTTCTCACAAGCACTTGTGTTATGTTAGGCAAGTAAATTCACCTCTGAACCTTAGCTATCTCATCTCCTCTACTCTCACACTCTACTGTGTGACTTCGGAGATCCCTTCAGGGTTAAGTTCCCATGTTAATATAATAGGAAGTTTCTCCCTATTCCACAAAAACACTCTCTGCTTTCCTGCTTCCATGCCCTTGCTTACAACACTTGGGGACTTATCTCCTCCATGTCACTGATAGGTGCAATCCATCCATCTTTTGAGCCTCATTTCAAATAATAACCACTTTCTGTAGTCTTCCTGATCCCTCTGCTTTTAAGGGATTATTTTCTCTGAGAGCTCCAAGCAGGTTGTAATGTTCTTTTATATTTAATATAAGGAGTTCATCTCCTTTGGATTATAATTATCTATGCATGTGTCCTTTCTCCCCACTAAACTCCTTAGGGTAGAGACAGGGTCTTCTTGATCTTTGTATCTATCTCAGGGTCTACCATGGGGCTCAGCACATATTTCACCTTTAATAGATATTTATTATGTGTTTGTGTCTGTATTCATCTCCTTGAAGTAGGGCCATAAGAATGAGAATAGAAAGAGAGGAAAGAAGGAAGGGAAAAGAAGGGAAAAGAAAAAGCTGATTCGGTCACAGGGAAGACACATAAAATAAATGAAAGGAAGATAGATTTATAATATTTTCACAGGAAAAGTGAATTTAGAACTGGAAAGGAGTACCCAGTTCAAGCGCCTCCCTTTTGGAAAACATCACTAAATCCCCGAAAAGTGCAATGATGTGGGCGGCATCAGAACACTGAGACAGTAGCACAAGTGTGATTATAAGTATCATAGACCATTCTCTGGTGGTTCTAACCACGATGCTCCTGTCTGGGCTCAGTGTGGCCAAGTCTGCTGGCCATCCGGAGACTCCTACTTCTCTGGGTACCAACATGTCCCACTATCTACTGAAAAACCACCCTGAAAGGATCTGCTATCTTGTATTCTTAGCAACTAGGAGCCAGTTATTGGGATGCTCATTAATTAGGTTTTTGACTTTTATGTATTTTGAAAAAAAGTGATGGTTTTTAATACAGTATAAGTAAAGCCTTATATTTCTTCTGAACTGTCATTCCATTAAAAAATAAAAGACTGATGTAGGCTCCCTCCTAGAAATGCAAGATAAGCAATTTACACATACTTAGGGAGTTTAGCTATATTATCTTACAGTGACAGGCAGAAAGCATAATAATTAATGAAACACTTCCTACAAAAAGATTATTTTAGTTCATAATAAGTGTAAAGGTGACTTTAATTAAATAACTAATTATTTCCTGCTTGTGAATAATATGCCAACTTTTATCTTAAATATATAAATATATAATATATTCACCCAAACACGTACATGCTAATATTTTCTCCTTTTATATGTAGGTACATGAAGCCAATTAATGAGCTGTTTCAAAATGTCCCTTGATTATGAATATTAAGTTGTTTTTCCTTAGCATATTATGCCATGCACAGAAAAATATAGAGAACTTTACAAACTTTTCAAGTTTCTTATATCGAGGGAATAAGAAGGGGGTGATACAATTTCCTTTGAAAATTCTATTAAAATTGTTTTGTATGTGCTCACACATGCTCATACGCACACCTATATTATATTAGAGAAAATGATGTACACACATATATCTGTATCTTTCTCAAGAAAATCTTTATTTATGTCCTAATTTGGACAATAGCTATTTAACAAGCAAGATATACAACCATTCTAGAACTCTAATAATACAGGGATTATTAATTTATATCAGTAGAAAGAGTTCCAGTTCCTAAGAAAATATAGGCCTTTGATGTAGTCACATACACATATTATTAATATATATAATGTATATGTACTTTATATATATATATATATAATATGCATATATGTGTATATACAAACATAAAATATGTACACTAATCAATCACCGAGCAGGCATTTAATAAGCATCTGCCAAGTACCAGGCACTGTGTTACCTGCTAGGGTTACAAAGGAAAAGTTAAATGTTTCCTGATCTCATGGGGCTCACATCTATGTGAGAGAGACAACATGAAGGGACATACAAAATAATGATAAAATAGATGCAAGGCAGTTTGGGAGGAGACTCTAGTACCCGGGAGGAGGAGTGGGATGTGAAAATGGGCAGGTCTCATGGCATGTAACCAAGATGGTAAAGGCAGAAATGTCAGCTGGGTTGATTTTTATTGAGAATTAGAGATTCTGTGGGAAAAAATGAAGTGAAGGCTAGAGCTAGAGCCCAGGCAGTTCTCAGACATGGAGATGGAGATGGAACTTCATGGATGCAGAACGATAAGAAGACCAATTTGACTGTACAAGTGAAGAGGAAGGACTGACTGGGACCAGCTTATGAGAAGTTTAAATGACAAGCTATGGAGTACACATTGGATTTTGGAGCTAATAAGTAGCCTCTGGTTTGTATTGAGTAGGTGAATGAGTAATTAGTTAATGCACTCATAATTATACTTTTACTATCAGCTAAAAGCATTTGTACAAAAGTGATCTGTTTATTTTTATTATTACTAAGTCTTGAGATTTTATATATATATATATACACATACATATGTACACATGAATATACATTTGCATATATAAACACATATATAATATACCATTCACTACCCACTAGACAGGAAACTCTTTGAGAGAAGTAACATTTTTTAATCTTTATTTCCTTGATCTTTATATTCATAGAGTCTTGTACTGAGTTCTTAATAATTAAATAATTGTCAAATGAGCACTTTAATGAAATCTGTGTGTGTGTGTGTGTGTGTGTGTGTGTGTGTGTGTGTGGATGTACACATTGCCTTTACCCTTAAAGAATTTAGAGTCTTGTTGGCAACAAGAAATCAACAAAAATATGTTGGGAAGAGTCCTGGCTTTAGACTCAGTCTCAGATTCAACTTGTGTTGGAAGCCTGACTCTGCTGCTTCTCACCTATGGGACCTCAGGCATGCTACAGCTCAGACCTTTCTGGGGCTCAGTTTCCTTGTCTATAAAATGAAGGAATTCTTCTAGAAGACCCAAAGTCCTTTTCTAGATCAAAATCTATGAAAAAAGGAACCGATCTTCTTAAGAGTAACAATGGATACACCAAAAGGAAGCAAAAGTGACAGAGAGTCTCAGAAAGATAAATAATCATTATCATAAATCCTCAGTTAGGGGTAAGGCCAGGAATTTCCAACAATTTCCTCTCTTCTCCTCTCCTCTTCTCTCCTTTCCTTTTCTCTTTTCCTTTTTTCCCCTTTCTCCTTTTCCCTTTTGTCCCTTTCCCTTTTTCCCTTCCCTACCCTTCTCTTCTTCCTTCCTTCCTTTCCTTTTCCTTATCTCCCTCCCTCCCTTCCTTCCTTCCTTTCCTTTTCCTTATCTCCCTCCCTTCTCCCCTTCCTTTCCTTCCTCCTTCCCTCTTCCTTTTTCCTCCTTCCCCCTTCCCCCTTTCCTTTCTTTTCCTTTTTCCTTCTCTCTCTCTCTCTCTCTCTCTCTCTCTTTCTCTCTCTCTCTCTCTCTCTCTCTCTCTCTCTCTCTCTCTCTCTCTCTTTCATCTACATACAGTAACATCAGTAAATTCCAATAAGACATTGTACTCTTCAGAATGCTATAAACCTCCATCCTATAATGAAGCTTCTTTTATAGCCAGAAGTGGCTGGATGCTGACTGTGTTGTTGGAGGGAAAGCAAGTGAAATCTTGCTTCTAATTACCTAGGAATGTATATGACATGCTAAAATTAACATTTCCCCCTTCCCTGGGCCCTTTTGAAATACATTAAGGAAGAAAGCAAAGAAGGCTGCTGGACTCTGGGTTCTGGCTTAATTGCAGACAAAGAGGCCGCAGAGAGAGCTCTGCCTCGAACGCTGCAGTTTCTCTTCCAGAAATTCCGTGGTGCCCTGTCTAAAGTACATCGGAGCCATTTCTGCACATTAGGCCAGCCTTTCCTAATTTAAGGTTTATGGAGCTTGTAATGCCAAGATATATGAATTTCACAGACTCAACGTGTCCTTGGATCAGGTTCTGAAGAAGTCAATGAAGTGAAACAATTAATTACAGAAGAGAGGGGGTGGAGGGGGAAACCCAACTGCCCTGTCTGCTGGGAGAGCCAAAAGAAAGCTTCAAGATGATCTCGTTCAACTTCCTCTTTTTACAAGCGAGGAAACTGAGGTCCAGAGAAAGGAGAGAACTTGCTTCAAAGCTTACAGAGTTTAAAGGGCTGTGCATAAAGGATGACATTTCTTACAAAATCTGGACCACCAAATCTTCTTCGATTGGCTTCCCTGGCAATGGGAAATCCCTCAGTTAAAAGATGATAATAAGTAATATTAGCTGGCATAATAATAGCTGACAATATAATAATATATAATAATAATAGTAAGTAAATAATATAAATATAAATAAAAATAACCTGCATTTATAGAGTACTTTAAAGTTTGCAAAGCACTTAATATAAGTGATCTCTTCTGAGCCTTATAATCACTTTCTAAAGTCAGTTCTGTGGCTATTATTATCACTATTTCAAAGGAAAGAAACTGAAGCTTAGAGAAGATTAATAATTTGCTTATGGTCCCTGTTTTAGGTTAGGGACATTCTGGCCCCATAGGAAAGCTTGGGAATGAGAAAGACTGGGTCAGGGAAGCAAATAATTTTTAAAAAACCCACTCTTTTGGTAAATGTAAACAGACAGCAAGAATAAATATACATGAACAGGTTCAGCTCTCCAGCTCCCTGCCCTGAGGATGCATCCTGTTTGATTCCCACACAAATGGAACGATCTGGCTCATCCAAAGAACTCTTCTTGTACTACTATACTTCGTGCCTTTAGCCTTTCTCCATTTAAGTTCCATGATGAAGGGCTAAGCAGGCTATGCAAGAGCTTTAATTCACTAGCATCTTACAGCCTAATTACTCTTTTAGAGGCCAAGGGCTAAGGGCAGAACCAAAAACAGTGAAGGAAGTCGTATGGATAGCTAATGAAAAAGGTGGGAATTGAACTCGGGTCTCTCTTTGGTCTTATTATACTACACTGCCTTTGAGCACATGATTTCTAGAACTCATTAAGTGGGCAAAAGGGATAGTTGGATCAAAACCCCAAAGCTGTGTCTGATAATGAGAAGGAAGAGGAAGAAGAAAAAGAAGAAAAACATTAAAAATGGAGCTTTGAAACTTACAAAGGGCTCAATTTCTACTGAAAAGATCACTGGGCCAGTCCATCGTCTTCTTAGACTGGCCTGCAGAGCAATGGTAAAACTCTTACTTAAAGGCATAGACTCCCATACAAGTGATGGGTCCTAGGGACTGATGTTATACTGTGGAGGGCTGATGGAACAGTGCACCATTCCTGCCTAATGCTTTATATAGGATCTCTGTGCCTTGAAGCACACAGTTTAATTATTCTCATCATTATGCTGGCTTGTGTGGTAAGCTATCAGCGTTATTAGTGGTCATAAAGTTGTTCAACCTTTCCAAAGCAAAAAAAGGAACCATTGTAATATTTGCCTTGATGCACCCTTAAGGATATGAAGTCCCTTAGCTAACCAAGTGCTATTAAGTTGATCTTCTTTCTTTTTTCTTTTCTTTCTTCCTTTTTAAAAACTACACAATGTAAAGAGCAACTTAAAAATGAATTCGTGAATATATACACCTACACAGAGAGACAGAAATGTTTTCCAAAGGTATAGCTCAAGAACAGATAAAAATACATAATAATCTTTTGTTGAACAAATTCACCAAGCTCCCAATAGCAATATGAGGCTATAGCAAGAATTCCCAGGAATGTCCGGAAAACCCCTGTACAGAAACCCCTGTTTCTACTATGTATTTCTTCTCTTGTTTCATTAACTTTGCAGGATCTCTTCAGGCTGGGAATTGCCTCTGCCTTTTTGATTTTATTGCCTTTTTTTTTTAAAGCTCAGTTCAAATGCCTCCTCTGTGTTTTTCCGATCAACCCCTTCCACTTTTCTAATCTTATTTTTAGATATGTTCTTGTGTATAAGATACAAAGGAAACCAATTCTATTACAATATTTTGGAAAACCAAGTTTCACTGTCCCTAAGTTCAGAATTCCATGATCTAAAGAATCTCCGGAAGGAGGCAACCGGGAGGCTGAGGGGCTCCGAGACAATGAGGGTTAGGTGGGAGGACTGGGGACTCTGCCTGGATCAGAAGAGACTGAAGGGAGGAAGGGTGGTAGGATTGCTGTCTGGAGGATTTGGAAAACACCAGGGGCAGGAACAAAGCTTGCTCTTCCGTAGCTCCTAAGAGCAGAAAGGGGCCAAAGACTGAGATTAGGAAGACCAACATTTGGTTTTGATGCAAGAAAAACTTCCTAATAATTAGACCTGTCCAAAGGAGCTTGAGTCAAATCAGGAGGAACGTGGGCTCCTCCGTGGAGGTCTCCCGAGAAATCTGGGTGACCAGTCACATGTCTGTGCTGATCCCTCTTGCTAATGTTCCAGAGGGATTATGTGGCCTTAAAAGCCCCTTTGAGTCCCGAGTTCCTGAGTCTGTCACTGTGAATGGCAGGAGGGGCCAGGGTTCAGCCGGCTCCCTTCCTGTCCAGTGTCGGCTCCTGTGTGATATATAATGAGCCTCGGACAGACATGTGAAGATGCTTTCCTGGCACTTCAGCACCTTGACTACCCACAGCCAAAGGTCGGCCAAATGATGGTATTATTTCTCTTTTGTTTCCTATTAACTGGCTGGGTAGGAAAGGAGAGGTCAAGGAGAAGTTTAGGGGGGAGACTGTTGTTCAGTCATTTCAGTCACATCTGATTCTTTGCAGCCATATTTGGGTTTTTCTTGGCAAAGATAGTGGAAGAATTTGCCATTTCCTTCTCCAGATCATTTTACAGGTAAGGAAACTGAGGCAGAAAAGTTGCATTTGCCCAGAGTCACAAGCTGGATTGTCCAGGATGAGATTTGAATTCAGGTTTTTCTGATTCCAGACCATTCTATACACTGCATCTTGTAACTGCCTTACTTTTTATTACACGGAAACCATATAAAATAAAGTATCTGTTTACATGTGTATGTTTGTTTCCCTAATAGAAAATAAGTTCCTTAAAGGCAGGAACTGTTATATTTTTATTATTGTATCTCAGTGTCTAGCACAGAGCATCCAAGAGGTGCTTCATAAATGTGTGCAATAAATCGACTAATTGCATGTTGCTTGAGAGAATACGCCCACTTATCAGGAGAATGACAGAGAACCCTCTTCCTCCCCTTCAAGTTTCACAAGATGTGTCAGCCCTGGCCCCGGCCTGCTTCAAGAACAGAAAGGGGAACTTGGGAACTTTTTGCCAGGTTGCCGTGGTTTAGGTGTGACATCTCGGAGGCAGCCTTGTGACAATCCAGAGTTTTTTGAAGTTGAAGGGTGGACCTCAGGGATTCCTGATGGTCTAAGGACAATCAATTAGAACCTTTTATATAAACCTGGACTGGAGCAGAGAGTCCACTCTTCAGCAACATGGCATTAAGATCAAGTGGTGAAAGTAATAGAGATGAGAGGGAAGCATTTTTTTTTCCTTTTCTAAAATTTGTTACATTTTACTTTGATTTTTTTATAAAAATGTCATTAATTTTAATTCACATGCTTTGCTTTTACATTACTTTTTCTCCCCAAATATATTCCATCAGACTTACAGTAATTTCCTTTATAAAAAGAGAGACAAGCAGAGACAGAGAAGGAAATAGGGAAGCTTTTACCCTCACCATGAGATTATGTCTTACTTGCACTGAATCTGTTTTTATGTAGTTATTTACATATTGTCCCCCATTAGCATGGGAACTCTCTGAGGGCAGGAATCCTGGTTTTTGTTTGGTTGTTTTTTGGGGGGATGCGTTAATTTGTATCTTCTGTGTTTAGCATAGTGCCCAATACATGATAAACGCTCATTGACCAACATTAACCTGGTTCAAATACACTTTATTAAAACACCCAAAGACTCCCATGTATGCAAAATAGGAAGGGGAGGTTTATTTTCTCTTTTGTTTGGTTTTTTTGGGGGGGATGAGTTAATTTGTATCTTCTGTTTTTAGTACAGTGCCTAAAAACATAATAAATACTTAATAAATGCTCATTGACTTATATCAGCCTAGTCCAAATATTATAACACCCAAAGGCTCCCATGTGTGCAGAATAGGAGAGGAAGTTTATTTTCTCCTTTCCTATTTGGGCCCAAGACTGGTCATTATAATTATACTTAGCATTCCTTTTCTTCGTTGTTGTTATATCCACTTACGTCATTTTAGTCATTCTGTATTTTGTTTTCTTGGTTCAGATGGTTAGAATTTGATAAATGGGCACTACTGGGGAAGTGTAATCAGGGGGAGTGTAACACATGCATTTGGTTTTCTATTTTAAATGTATTTCATGATGAGGTTACTTTTTTCCCTTCAGGAGCAGGACTGAATACTTGCTTTGGGGTTGATTCTCCACCCACATGGTTAATAGAACTATTCTCAATGTAACTTTGGTGTGAACTGTTCGCCTAATGCTATCTATGTAGTAGAAGGATAAGTAGACCACTGGTGATGTCTCATTGCTTCGTGTTATAATTAATTTAGCAAGGAAGAAAACAAGTTATTTATTGCCTGCTCTGAGCCAGACACTGCACTAAATACTTTACAAATTTATTTCTTTTATTCCTCCCCAAAACCTTCAGAGCATAGGTCCAGTTATGATCTCCATTTTACAGTTGAGAAAATTTACTTGAATTAACATGGGCAAATTGCTCAAAGTTCCCTGGGCCTCATTTATAAAATGAAGTGATTAGAAAAGGGACTGTCTGAGACCTCTGGATCTATAGTGTGATGTAGAAACCAAAGAAGGAAATCACTCCTAGATATATATCATGGCTCCCTAATTCCGCCTGAAATCAGATGAGTTCTTTTGACTGCAGTGATTCTGTTGATTCATTTTGACATTGTAGTCCATTAATTTGATCCTTTCAGTTCAATATCTGTCACATGTATAATGAGTAAATGATTATCCCCATTTTCTGGATGGAGAAGCTGAGATTCGGGATAAATAATTTGCTTCAGTTCCCACAGCTAATCATTGAAAGAGATGGATTGAAGTCCGGTCTCATGATACACTGATATGCACTGTGATAAAGAGCATTGGATTTTGAAACTGAAGACCAAATCCCAACAAGTTCCTTTGGGCCTCAGGCTTCTCATCTCTAAAATGAAGATATTAGACGAGAAAATCTCTAAATTCTCTTCCAGCTCTAAATCCCACGAGTCTCCTAGTGGTCTTAGATTACTGGAAACCACTTGATAAAAAAAATAAAGTCCTTTCCAGAAATTATCCGCAAACTTAATGAAAGCCACGTAGGTCTCACTCAGTTTAGCAGAAACTAAAACCTTCTCTGTTCTGCCGCTACACATTGCAGTGATCAAGTTACAACAGACTCAGGGAAGTTATTTTGATGATCTGTCTGTGTTGTTAATTCATTTGGAGGCCTTGAAGCATTTAGAACCAATCCATTATGCGGCCTTTGCTTATAGGAAAATCACATGCCTGGAAAACCATTAACATGATTTGAACATGGCGCTGTCCATCATTGTAGGGTCCTTAATGCCAAAGAATGGAGGGTAGGAAGTGGTCAAGTAGCTTCTTCTTGGTATAGAATCAGGGACTTTTGGGCACATAAGTAAGTACATAGTCAACCTATTTACTCTTCTGAGTTATTTTCCAACCCTGAGCCAGTATAGGTCACGTTGGTGAGCCATTTTCATACCCAATAGACCATTTGATCCATACAGAACACATTGTCCGATGTGATGTGGTGTAATGGAAAATAAGGATTGTCCTTGAAGTTAGGCAAAGCCAGAGCTTGGGGTTATCATCCTGGATGCTTCTGGGGAAGCCTCTGAACTTCAGTTTCTTCATCTGTAGGGGGGATATTGTTGTTCTACTGATCGCACAAGATTATTGTGATGATCAAATGAAAAAAGACAGATAAAATGTTTTGTAAACCATAAAGTACCAAAGAAATGACCATTATAATTTTTTTTTGGGGGGGGAAAGGCAATGGGAATTAAATGTCTTGCCCAGGGTCACACAGCTATTAAGTGATAAGGATCTGAAGCTGAATTTGGACTCTACCACTGTACTACCTAGCTGCATTCATTTTTTATTGTAGGAAAAATGAGCTTCAATTTAAATTTTGCCTGTGATCTTGCATCTAATAAATAGCAGAAACGACAACTTTTAGTCTGTATTTTCTATGATTTCCATTAGTCTACACCAACCTCTCTCAAATCACTTCATTTTTTTTTTGCTTAAAATTTCACTTTAGATGGATTTTTCTTATTGACATAAAGAAGTAGTGAAGAGAAGCAATGATGATTTAGCATTGAAAATAGAATATATCATTTGAAATAGATGTTTTGAGAGCTCTTTTGTTCCCCAGAGGTAGCTGGCTGGTACAGTGCATAGAGCCCTGAGACCAGATTTAGGAAGAATCAATTTTAAAACTGGCCCCAGACACTTATTAACTGTGTGACCCTGGGCAAGGGTCTCTGCCTCAGTTTCTTCAACTGTAAAATGAAGATCATAATAGCTCCTTCCTCAAGGGGGTGTTATGAGTATGAAATGAGATATTACTTAGCACAGTGCCCAGTAGGCACTTAATAAAAGTTTCCACACCTTTCTTTCTTGGTCTAAAGTTATTTAAGCCCTTCTAATTTGAGCCTACACTGATTTCTATTCATAATAATAATGGCACAGCCAATAAGTCCTCCATGACTCCTCCCTTTTACCCTACTCATGCATCTGTCCAGATGAGTAGCTCAGTGGATAGAGCCCTGGGCTTGGAAGCAGGAAGATACATTTTGCCAAGTACAAATCCAATTTCAGAAACTTCTTAGCTGTCTGTCCCTGGGCAAAGAATTTAATGCCTCAGTTTTCTCATCTGTAAAAATGAAGTGGGGAAGGAAATGGCAACCCCTTCCAGTATCACTGCCAAGAAAACCCCAAATGGGGACACAGAGAGTCAGACAGCCGAAACAACTAAGCAACAACAACTCATATCTAATCCGTTCCCAAAGTTTGGTGATTTTACCTTAATAACATCTCTAGCAATATCACCCATATCTCTTCTGACACGGCAGCCATTCTGGTGCAGAAGATCCTCACGAGCTTACTCCTGGACTATTGCAAGAAGCCGTCGGCTCCAAGTCTTTCCCCTCACAGTCCATCCTCCACTCACGTGTCAAAGTGATCTTCTTAATTGAGAGCTGCGGATGGCCGAGCTCTTCCAGTCCAACAGCCAAGCGTGGAAGAGCAGTACGATGAGACCACTGTGTGTTACAGCTTGTGTTTCTTTTGATTAGCCTAAAGATCTTTCATGTGGAGCACAGGTTGGAAAGGGCAGGTATTATATTCCAGTCGACACGGTGAATAACTTCTGTGCTATAGTTCAGTCAGGATGACTTTGAAGGTGCCTTCTAGCATCAAATACTATTTTTAGAAGGAAACTACCTGGTAATTTGGGGAAGGAAAGGGGAAGAAGACTACAGTGGGTGATTTTTAAAGTATCTGTTGTTCAGTTTGTTGTAGTTTAGACATTTTGGTAAAGTCTGATTCTCTGTGAGCTCATTTGGGGTTTTCTTGGCAAAGATATTGAAATGATTTGTCATTTCCTTCTTCAACTTATTTTACAGATGAGGAAACTGAGACAAACAGGGTGAAGTGACTTGTTCAGGTCACACAGCTAGTGAGTATTTGAGGCTGGATTTGAAACCAGGAAGATGAGTCTCCCTAACTCCAGAACTGGCACTCTATCCACTATAATATCTAGCTACCCCAGCGGTTCTATAATAATAATAATTAATAATAATAAAAGAAGCTAGTTCAGTAAAAACAAAAAAAACATGAGCCATAGAAGGGTCGTGACATTTTTATAATCACCAGATTTTGTGTGTTTCCTATTTTGTAAGTATTTAGAATGAGGGGCTTCCTCCAAATTTTAATGACTTTTTAAAATTTTCTTTCAACATCCATGGAAATTGGTCTGAACTGACTTGGCTAGCATAGCTTCAGATCTTCATCCCTGCAAAAGCCATTCTTCAACCCCAATGCAGCATCTAAAGCTTAGGAGGGAATGCCTTTCTGCAAACAGCCACATGTGCAGCTACTACTAAATGTGACACGGTGTGCTAATCAATAAGATGTTCCAAGTTAGCTATTCGTCAACATGACCTCGTAAAATCTAGTCTGTAGACAGCTTTTCATGCCAGCTGAGCAAGCCTCCCTGATTCCGAGGGCTCTTGGTGCACAACCTTTAATACTCATGTGTGACGTTTCAGACTCTGAGGAGACTGGGATGCTTTACAGCTTCTCCTGAAAGGGACTTTATGCAACTTTCAATGACTCGTGGAAACATTCTAGTAAGGATGGGTTTTATCCAATTGTTTGCAACAATCGGAAGCTATTAGGATGATTGTGAGATTTAGAGTTACAAGGGAACTGATGTTATTTTTCAGATGAGGAAACCAGGATACCAAGTCAGGAATGGTAATGCTAGTAGTAGTAGTAGTAGTAGTAGTAGTGGTGGTGGTGGTGGTGGTCCTCAGACACCAAGGCAGGAGTGGTAATGCTAGTAGTAGTATTAGTAGTATTAGTAGTAGTAGTAGTAGTAGTAGTAGTAGTAGTAGTAATAGTGGTGATGGTGGTGATGATCCTCAGACTCACAATCTCATTCTCCTTCCACCATATCCCCAGTTTAACTTTGTGGAAGAAGTGGAAGAAGCCAAAACTGTGGACAGGAGGATCAGATTGAAATCTAGCTCTTTCACTGTGTGTCTGGGTAAACTAAAGCAAGACACTCAGTCCTTTGAGTCTTAGTTTCTCCATCTACAAAGTGGGGCCAATAATCCTTCCGTTGCTTACTTGGTATGGGATGAGTGGATAAAATTAATGAATTGTAAGCTCAATGAGTCACCAGTGTCCCATGGTCAAGGTCAAGAAAGTTCATTCAATTTTTAATTACATCAAAGAGACTTCCTGTACAAGACTGCTACAGTGACATCACAGCTAGAAAGCAGTCTTCAGTCCTTGCTGCCATTTTGAAGGAGGAAAGGCTCAGATGGAGAAGGTCCAGAGAAGCCCAACTGGAATGGTGAAGGGCTTTGTTTTAATTTTATGTGCAACTTAGTGGAAAGAACTAAGGAAAGGGGCAGCTGGGTGGTGTAGTGGATAGAGCACTGGTGCAAATCCAGCCTTAGACATTTGTTGGCTGTGTGACCCTGACTTGCAAGTCACTTAATCCTGACTCCAAAAAAAAAAAAAAAAAAAAAAAGAAAAAAAAGAAAGAAAGAAAGAAAAAAAGAAAAAAAGAAAAAAAGAAAACAAAAACAAACAACTCCCCCTCCCAAATAAAGATGTTGGAAATGAGATGTTAAGGATAGCTGATGTGATAGCTGTCTTAAGTATTTGAGTACCTACTGACTGGAGGAGAGATGAAGTTTATTCTACTTGTAGGGTAGAAATCACATAAAAGCAAATTTAGAGTAGACATGAGAAAATACTTCCTAGTGATGGAAGCTACCAAAGGAGAAGTTAGAGAATAGTCTATTTCGACTGGAAAGAAGAGGACGGGGGAGACAAAAATCAGAGAAGGCTGGAAAACTGGTTTGATACCAGAATTTAGGGGGTCTTGCATGCCAGGGAGAGGAGTGGAAATTTTATTTGAGAGATGGAAAAGAGCCAAGAAAGGCAGAGAAGCTAGCTACCCAGCTCTGTGTGAGAAAGCTCCTCCTGTCTCTGTAAGTGGGGATAAATGATGCATGGAAGCGAAGGCTACATTGGATATTTGCAGAGGGAGTGAGGAGAATGAAGAACAGAAGCCTCACTAGAAGGCTGTTATAGTTGTCCTGGCAAATATTATAAGAGCCCGTATTTGATTGTCGGCAGAAAGAATCGATAAGGGTTGGAGGAGAATAGGGACATTCTCAAATCAGCCAGAACGAACTTAAAAATTTTCATTGTGAGCATTTAGACCTCAGAAATCAGCAAATGTCAGATTGTTTTGTTCATTGTCTGGACAAGAAAGTGATGGGGAAAATGGTAATAATGCAGATAAAATATAAAATATGTTGTATGTATATTCATTCCTATCCCAGGAGCTGGTTGTTAAACACTTACCAAAATTTTACAAAATGAGAGAGCTCTGGACAGAAGCAGAATTGACAGGATCTAATAACCTTGAACATGACATTTTATTTCATTTATACATTAACTAGTTTTGTTGGCAAGAAATCCCCCACGCTGAATCCATCGGCCCTATCATCATCCTCAGGCCAACACAGCTCAAGACATGTAGGTCAAAATGACGTGGACAAATGGGCATAAATCAAACAAAGGTGGGAATATCTTCCTAGAGAAACACAAGTCAGAAAAGTCTTTAAAAAAACCCTAAATGCAACTAAAAGGAAAGAGGTCAGTCTTATAGTGTCAGGCCCTTGATTCAGGAAGGTTTGGTTCAAATCTCACTTGTATGATCTTGGACTAACTTCTGCGTACGTCCGTTTTCTTCTTGTAGAAATAGGAGGTTGGGCTCGATGACCTTTAGGCTCCCTCACCAATTCAAATTTATGATCTCATAATCTTAACTCTCTTAACTTTTCAGGCAACTTGCTGGGGTTGATCTATTAAATCATGGACTTAGTGTGTGTCCCCAGACTGATGAAATCATAGATCCTTTGCAAATTTGAATATGAGGATATAGTGATATAATTTTAATCACTGGTTTTTATATTGGTTTGTTTTTTTTTTTTAAAAAAAAAAAAGATAATGGCTTTTTCTTGGCTGAAGCACTGTCTCAGGTAAGCTATGGCCGCCATTTTTGTTACTCTTCCTTCTACTCAAGGCGAACTGTGTGGTGAAAGAATGCTCACTGAAGTCAAAGGAGGCGAGTCTGAGTTCTGGCTCTGGTGAGTGTTATGCCTGTGACTCTCAGAAGGTCTTTGTATTCTCCCTGGGCTCCATCTGTTCATCTATAAAGTGAGAGGTCAGGCTTGGTGATGCCCAAGGTAACTTCCAGTTCTGAGTCCTCTGGTCTCCAAGGGCAAAACAGACATTGGGATTCTGGGAGGGGTCCACCTGCTTCAAATCTGGAAAAAAGCTGACGTTCCATTCCCCCAGATGTGTTCCCTGTGCGTTTCCCAGCATGCTTACTGCTAATTGCTTTGTTCTGGGCTGGGTCAAGTGCACTGCCACTTCTTTCTGATTATATTTTCCTAGAGCTCTTTAGTATCCAAACTTGTCTTGCTTGATCAGACACAATTGATGTTATACATGATCAGCAAATTAACATACTGCCCAAGCAATTTCCTGTGGGTTATTATTAGACATTCTGATCAGAAGGTTCTCTTGGCCGTACAACAAATAAGCAAACCTAATTTGAAAATGTGAGGAAGAAAAATAAACCGCCCCGAGCCCACCATAATGTGTAAAACACCATGTCCCTCCTCAGGAGCTGGGCTCAGTTTACAGAAATGATTACTTCTTTGGGCAGGGCCTTTCTGAAGACCTCAGACAGGTTCGTGCACACGAGCTTTGGGATAGGACCGTGAAGACAGCAAAACAAAGAAGCAAATAAAAAGTCCAGCCCAATAAATTATCAATCAGTCAATATTTCCCATTGGGAATTGGGTATTGGGTACAAAGCATTGTGGTAAGTTTTGTAAATTCTACAATGCAGAAGTGGGGCCTAGATTGTGTAGTTTGAATGTAACTAGCTGTTAAGGCACCTGCAGCAAATTTCCTTGGAGGAGAATAAAAGCCTGGGAACTCCAACACAGAGGATGGGTCCCATCTTGGGTATAAATAATTAAGTGAGGAAACAGCCCTCCTCACCTTTAAGGGTGAAATGAGGGGACCTTGTTGGTGATTTGAGGACAGTTATACAGAATGTCATGGGAGAGCTCTGAACTGAGACACAGAGACAAGTGTAGCTTGAGGGGAGCTGTGACCCCCTTAGATGTCAGCATCTTAGGGCAGAGTCCCTTTTATTCAGGATTGTTAAGATTCTAGTGGAGATAACCAACATGGATTTGACGATTGCTTCAGGCTGGCTGTGTTATCCTGGATAACTAAAGTTTTACAGAACTTGGCTTGCCCCCTCCATGCAATGAGTGCAGTGAGCCTCGATGGCCTAAAGAGCCATTCTAGCTCTGAATCTATTGACTATGATTTTGGCTCAGTATTAGGTAGAAGCCTTAATAATTCAAGCTCCCCCAAAGTATTGTAAGGAGCGTATGGTGGTCTGTTCCATACAGACCTGTCCATTCAAGCAGATTCTCTACAATCTTTTGTCAGAATTTTTGCAGCTAAAACGTTGGGAGAGGTTGAAGAAAATGCCTTCCGGGGTCTCTTCTCGCCTGGGACTCATTACTTCTGAAGCCAGTGCCCCCACCCAGGCCCTGGCCCAGAACTGAAGCGGGGACTTCTCCACATCAAGCCGCTAAAATCACTTCTCTTCATTTTTAGTTTCTGCCCAGTCCTGGATTTCCACCGGGGCCACCAGAATTTGGTTTATGTCTAGGACTCCACATCAAAAGGGAAAAGACCCTTTGCACTCATGTGAGCACTCAGGCTAACATGACATCCCACAAAGAGCATGCTTTATTTCAGCTGACGGAAAGGCAAAGGGCTCACGGCTGAGCCTGCGGACCGGCCGGCGATGTGGCTCTCCCGCCTCATCTCCTCCGGGAGTCCCTGCAGGCTTGGAGGTGTCCCCCCCTTCACCCTGCATGGGCAGAAAATCTGGCAGCCATTTGTTTCCCTCTCCTGGGCACCGGGGGCTCCTCCAGATACTTTTTGTCTAGACTTTTAGAATAATTTAGCTTTGAGTGTTGCCCCCCTCCTTCTCATGCACACGGGCAGAGAAAAAAGATGAGGCTCCTGCTTTGGAAGGGCCTGCAGTGATGCATCACGGCCCAACTGAACCCGGCGCATCCGGCCCCTCTCCTCCGGCCCCTGGTCAGTGAAAACCACCGGTTGCTCCCTTGAGAAAGCGGCAGCTCGGAGCACCTTAGGGTGTGTCCAGTCCAACCCCATCATTGTACAGAGGGCCATGAACCCACTCAGGGGGGAGAGAAGGGGGAGAGAGAGACACACACACACACACACACACACACACACACAGAAACAGAGACCAAATATTCAGAGAGAGAATGCAGAGAGATAGAGACAGACACAGAGACAGAAAAATGGACAGAGACAGACCTAGAGTCAGAGACAGACACACACGGAGATAGAGAGAATGAAGAAAGAGAACAGAGAGAGAGAGAGAGAGAATGAGAGAGTGACAGAGAGAGACAAGCAGAGATGGAGGGACAGAGTGTGAGAGTGAGAGAGAGAAAGGAAGTACTACTTGAGTAAGGAGGGAGCTGGGGCAGAATCTGAGCCCCTAGTAGTCTGTTAACAAGTTGAGTCTCTCTACCAGAGACCTAACCCTCCCGGACATGAGGCTTTGCCCCACGGGACCGGCCCCCGAGGGGTCCAGCTCCCCTCCTCCTGCCGGTCTCTGGGTCTCAGTTCAGGCTCCGGGATGACGTCCTTGTAGCCATCCCCGGATGACACAAGCAGCCAGAGAGGCCCGATTAGAACCCAGCTCCCTGTCCCCCCCGTTTCCGGAGCTCCGGGCTACAGTCCGCTACTTGCTCAGATTTCTTGCTTGCCTGAGGATCCATTACTCGAGAGAGCACTTGATTTGTTCTAGGAGCCAAATCTTTGCTCCACCACTTATTAGCTGCAGGCTCTGGGGCGTGTCAGCTCACTTCCCTGAGCTTCCCTTTTGTCCAGCCCGGACATTATATCATTATATAATGATACAGTGATGATATATAATAAACAGGCCGCAGAACATAGAAAAGCATCTGAGGACTTGTGTGAATAGGGACAAAGTGAAGAACAGGAGAGCGATGCACCTAACAATCCCGATAATGCGAATGGAACAACAACAACAAAACCTGGGAGCGATGGCGGCAAATTACAATGAGCGCGTTTGCCCCAAAGAATAGGTTTGAGAATGTGTTTCCCTCTCTTTTTGTCCCGCAAAGGTCGCTGACTCTTAGCGTGAGGCTGGTTATTAAAAAGCTTTTTATCTTTGGTTCTAAGGAGAGATATACTGGGAAATGTGGGCAATACAACGATAAAATATATTTGTATATAAATATATATCATATGTATAATGGATGTATTAAATATATATTAATATCATATATAATAAAATATATTAACACAATTATTTTTAAAAGATCAAATGACTTTAGCTTGGAGAGCTTCATTCCTTCTAGCAAGCATTGTAAAATAAAAGGAACAAACAAATATGAACAGGTTTTGTTCCCTAAACAGTCATGATTTGAGGTTGAGCCTAATAAATTGATGCTTCAAAAATGGCGAATTCCTACTATTGAGGAATCACCCTTCCGAAGGATGGATGATGCTTTTTTCGCCGGCCCTGAGAACACTATATTGTGATGCGAGAGACAGAGGTTTCAGAGATAGAACGGGACGGAGCGGAGTAATGAGAAGGCGTCGGGATTTGGAGTCAGGACCTGATTCTTGCTTAGGTGAGTCACTCCGTCTCACTGAGGCGCTTTTTCCTTAAATGGAAAATGTAGAGTTTAGACTGGATGACTTGGATTGCCCGATTTAACTCTAAATCTGTACAAACTGACAGAATTTTTTTGGGATTAAGTCACCCATCAGTGAAGTAAATTCAAAGGGTTCTTTTTCTCAAATCAGTGATATAAGACAAATATCAAAGTATCTATTTTCCTCGAATCAAAATTAAAATGTTCAAAGAAAGTCATTTAAATGTAACCGTAGGTCAGATCCGTAAGTAATCAGAAACAAACGAGACTCAAGTGGATGGAAATGAAGACATTCTATGGATAAACTACAAATAAAATTATGTAGTTTTTAGGCTCTCTAAACAAAACAAAAAAAAACAAACTACAAAATAAACTACAAAAAAAATTAAAACTACAAAAACTACAAATTACAAATTATGTCATAAACCTCTAACCCATTTACACTGGCAAAACTTCTCATCCTTCTCTGTTCCAGGTTAGAAAATCGTCTGACTGCAAAATCCGTCAGGACCACTAGATGGCAAGCGTCCCTTTTCAACTGGAGCTCTTGTGGCGAGTTGTATCAGTCAGGAGGGAAAATTGCAATTTGTTTATTTGCACAGCTATAAATCTGGCACATCTGATCCAGCTTTCCATCGGGTTCCATGTTTCTCAGTGATTTACTGCAAGTTTTACCAGCTTGGAGAAGTTATTTGATATGAAGCCATATTTCTTCCAAATAATCAGAGTTAATCCTTTTTTTCTTTTTAATCAAAGGTTGCATTTACACAATACTGCTTGTTTCTCCAATGTGGAGCCACTCATAAAAGTGGGGGACTTGTGAGCAGAACCCCCCAGAATCATAAGATCAGAGACTTAAGAGTTGGAGGGTTTTTACAGGTTAGCCAACCCACCTACTCATTAAAAGTATCCAGAGAGGGTAAGTGACCTTCTAACATCACACAGCTAATAAATAAGTGATTTAGCCAAAAGTCAAGCCCGATTTTGTTTGTTTTTTGTTTTGTATTTTAACATCAAATCTCCTGGTTTTGTTTTTTTCCCCCCGCTGCTTCCAGATGCCTTTGGCAAAGGTCAGCGGGATGCTTATGGAATACTACAGAGATCCCTGGAATCCTCTCTGCCATTTTGCAAACCACCCCCTGCTCCTCCTTTATCTTATTAGTTATCCTCCTGGCACGGCAGCCTTCCCATAAGTAAGCCAGAGCCATTTGGGACCGTTAGGGGCTCAGGCCTGAAAAGGTGAATTGGAATGAATTTCCGGCCAAGGCAAGCTCTGGCCCCCCTCCTCTTTCGATTTCCAAACCTGTCCCAAGAGCATTTTCCATGGGACTTGGAGGTCAAGAAAAAGGCGGTATATTTCTTTCAAAGCCACTCATGTAAACCGGCTGTGTTTGAAGGCAAAGCGGATTTTCCACTTGAAAAGTCTATATGGAGGGAGCCCTGATTAAAAAGAGGGAGGACTGCTTCCAGCCCGGCCTGGGAATTCCAGACATTCCTCTTCCCAATATTTATCATAAGTTGCTGGAGCTCCCAGCTAGAATGGAGAAGGAAAAAAAAAAAAAAACAACACAAAAAACGAGGGAGAAGAAAAAAGAGAAAGAGAAAAAAGAAAATGCTGGAGGCCAGATTTTTCCCAAGTGGAGCCAGGCCTTGGCGTTTCTAAAGAGTTAAAGGGATGACAAAGAGCCATCTTTTCCATGCTCTAAAACGTGGTCTTGGAGATAAAAGTATTGAGCAGAGACCAAGATGATATGCTTTCAATCCGTCTCCGTTATTGACTGTGAGGGACAATAGGGTCTTGTAATCCTCCCCTAGCCTTCTGGTCAGTGTTTTGACACGTAGTATTTTAATATATCATGGGGTCCTCGACTTCCTGCATGATCCTACTGTATCATAATGTATCCCGGTGCACAATGGAGACACATCCATGGTTAATTTCCATAAATTACACAGCCCCGGACATTTTCATAAAGACAAATTCCCAATTGTAAATGATTAAACCTAATACAATGTCCTTTGATGTCTTGAAGAGGGACCGTGGGGAAGTTTAAGCATTCCCACATGAGAATGTTTTCCCGGGAGTAGGTAGGCTGAAAGAAAGGAGAGGATGCTCTCTCCCCCCCCCCCTCCCTGTCCCCTCATTAAGTGGGCTAGGTTTTTCTGTGACTAAACCACCCTGTTTGTGAGAAACTCAGACAAAGATCACAAAAGCTGTAGAGCTGCAAGGCTATCGCATCTCCAGAGGCTGCTTAAGTCTAGATTTAACCCAAATCAAAAGAAAACCTCCGTCTGCAAAGCTCAAGTCTGATTTTTAACCCCTGCCAGATTAACAAGCAAAAGCAGGTCTCCCTTAGTCAGTGTTTCATCATTGGAAGTATCGAGGCAAATCCTTTTTCTCAGGGTATGTATGTGTGCAGTTGTGTGTGTATAATAAATATGTGTATACATATTGTATGTATATGTGCATATAGCTATATATACACATACATAAGTATATGTATGTAAGTATATATATATATATATATATATATATATATATATATATACACACACAACCCAAAGGATCTCTAAGCACTGAACTACAAAATAACATATTATATATTTATATTATATATTTAACATTAGCAGGAACCTAGAGATCATCTTACATCTCTAATGCCTTCATTTTTTCATGTGAGAAAATTGAGGTTCCCCAAAGTAGGTGACTTGCCCAGGTCACACAGTTACTGTTAGAGCTGGGATTTAGATGCAGGTCCTCTGACTCCTTTGTTCAGATATTATCAACTTCTGCTTTTTTGAGACCAGACTATCCAATTTGGAATTTGAGAAATCATTTATTCATTTGACAAAGTCTGATTAGGCACCTACTACAAACTAAACATGTGCCAGGAGATGAAAGAGATACAAAAATTATTATTGTTATTGCTGCTCTACTACTACTACTACTACTACTACTACTACCATCACCATCACCACTACAACTAGTAGCTAAAATGTTTAGTATGTGTCCAGTGTTGCACAGCTATTAAGTAACTGAGGAAGTATTTGACTTAGGTCTCCCCGATTCCAGACCCAGAGCTCTATCCACTGTGCTGCGCTTAGCTACTATATATCATAAAGTCACTATTACATAAATATAAAGCAAAGTGTTGTGTAAGATATTTAAGGAAAATTCATTACAGTCATTGGGAATCAGGGAAGACTTCATGGAAGAAATAGCGCTACCTTCACCTTAAGGAACAGAGAAAATTCAACAGGTCTGTTGGGGACAGGGAACATCCAGGAGTAGGAAATAGTGTGAGCAAAATCCCAGATGAGGGAAAATCCAAGGTGGGCTTGGGAGTCAGGAAACAGTCTGAATTGGCTGGCATATAACAGGTGTGTGAAGGGAGGATTAAGATGGGATAATGCTAGATAATGGAAAGATGAGATAGTGGGACCTTTGAAGCTAAGGAGATAATTTACATTTTACTCAGCAGTAGTATGGAACCACTTCTTTGGGCTGGTTGCAATAGGAATACAGAAGAAGGAACGATATCTATAGGGCTGGGTGTGAATGAGAGGTAAGACTTAAGAATAAATTCTAGTAGTTCAAATGTGAGAGACTAAGTTAACCATGACACTCCTGATGTCCAGAAGATTGTAAGGGACAAAGATAATTTTGTGTGGAAATCATTTGGTTGAGATTATAGTAGAATATCTAAATGGAGCTACATGGTAGGCAGTTAGAGGTGGGAGTTGAGAGCTTAAAAATTTGGTTAGAACTTTAGGTATAGATTTGAAAGGCATCTGATTAGAGGTGGTACTTGAAGCTATAGACATGAATCTAACCAATGGGGGTGGGAGGAGAGGAGAGAAGTCAATGACAGATCCTAAAGGAACATCAGCAACATTAGGTGGTAGGAAATAGGAGGAAACAAGAAAGGGGCAAAAGGAGGGGTTAGAAAGATGGAAGGAAAACAAGGAGAATAAGACATCTCTGAAACCAAAGGGAGGGAGGTTATCAAGAAGCAAAGGGTGGTGAACACTGACAACTTCTATAGAAAGGCAAAGGAGAAAGGCAGCTGGAAAAGCCTTTGGATTGATGGTTAGGATGTCACTAATGACCTTAGAGAGGTCAGATTACAAAGGACTGCGGAGAGACTTGGCAGCGAGGAAGTCAAGGAATTGGGTGAGGATAATTTGAAGGGAAGCTTGGCACTGGACACAGAAGTGATGGAGAAGGAAATAAAATTTTTGAACACGGACAGTGTGGGAACTTATTTTGCTTGACTCTGAATCCTTATTATGAGACTGCTTTTTTTTTCCCAATGGAGGAGGGAAATGGCAAGTAGAGAAAAATCTATTTTTATTCATTGAACAATAAAACATTTAAAAAGAAGTTTAGCAATGAATGGGGGAGAGGAGGATGAATAGATGGACTAAAAAGGTAAATTTCCTTTTTCAAAAATGGAGGAGAGCTAAAGAATAGAAAGAAAGGAGCTGGTGGAGAAAGATTGAAAATGTAGGATGGAGGGATGACAACTGGAGCAAGGTCCTAGAGACTCTTGGAGGGAATGAGATCAATGTACAGGGATACAATAGTACAAGGAATACATACATCTAGGAGTGGTGAGAAGCCACAGAGAGAGGGAACTATATTCCCTTTAATAATAACTAAGCAGCATAAGATATAAAGAATTATATTTACATTCCATTTTCCATTTCAAGATTTTGACCCCATGAAGCCCATTAACTTCATTATCTTCCTTCATGCTAGCAGGAAGTAACTAGAGACTACGTGGTATCATGGACTCAGAGGCAAGAAACCTAGAGTCAAATTCTGATTCTATCATTACTTTGCTAGGTCACTTCCCTTCTTGGTTCCCCAGACAGCTCTTTAAACTTTCAATTTTGGAGGAGTTTCTAAACTGCATTAGGGTCACAGTTGGAAGAAGGATAAAAAGGAAATATACCAATAGAAACACAATAAGAATTAGGATGTTAATTATTGTTTTGTGCCATTCTGAGAGGAAACATTATCTTCACCATGGAATATGGATCAGAGAAAAATTCTGAGTAGTAGATGGGGTAGGAAGCCTCCATTTTGTAGTTTGTGCTGAATTAGCTCTTCATAGGATGACATTTCCAAATATCTCTTTCCTATTCTTATTCAGCAAGCTATCCCCTTGTAACAAATAAAAATGAAAAAGAAAGATGCATAGAAAGAATGAAAAAATAGCCTGGTAAAAGTAAACAAACAATATGTGAGCAGATTCTGATAGTTCAGGCAATGTTTCACATTCATAGTCTTTCCCATTTGCAAAAAAAGGGGAGAAGGTATATTTTTTCATTTTTTCTTCAAGATACAATTTTATTTCATTACTTTATAATGTTATAAATATTTCATTATTATTCTTATGGGTTGTTTCATTTTTTGTTCTTTCTATTTGCACTGTTTTAGTCATATTATTAGTGATTTCTTGGTTCTGCTTATTTCACTTTGCTTAGATTCAATTAATCTTCCCATCCTTTTCTGAATTCTTCATATTTATCATTTCTTAAGGGAAGAATTACATTTTCTTTATTATTCTTTAATTCTATTTTATTACATTCAATTCAATTGAATAAACATTTTAAGCACCTACTATGTGCCAGGCATTGTGCTAAGGGCACAGACTAATGATTCTCCAATCAAAGAGTACATACAATTCTTTTCTACCATAAAATATATTATTATAAATATTTTAGCACAGATAGAGCCTTCCTCTTTGTCTTTAACTTCCTGGTGATATAGGCTTAACGGTGGTTTCTCCGTGTAAAAAGTTTGTAGACATTTTAGCTCAGTTTTAAAAATTGTTTAATAAACATTTATGTAACAGTTATTTGATCTGAAGTATCATGAATTCCAATAGCACAGGCTCACACATATTCAAAGTCAAAGGCCTCCAAAACCCAAATAGAACTAATTCTCCTCCTACCTTTTATTTATTTATTTTTGAGAGATGAGGATTGTGGGTAATTGGATCAACTCTGCCACCAAACTCTTTAATTGACCTTCAGATGATGGAGGACCTATGGTATAAGTGACTTGAGTGATGAACGTTCCTTGACCTCAAGAATTGACTTATTTTTTAGTTCCTTGTGTGCTGGATCCTGATCGGCTACTCGGAACCTAGGGGGTACTTGCTAACTTGTAAGTTGAATAGAATGATTACACATTGGCAACATAGCCTTTGTACATCAACCTGGGAGAGAATTTTCCTTTTTCTTTTTTCCAATTGCATTTTCAAAGTCTGGATTGAAAGAATGGGAGCTCAGCCCAAAGTCCTCAGCTGAATTACTTCATAACCTAATGAGGAAAAGTGTCATAACCAAGAAATGCCAAAGGCTCCTCCTGGAACAAGATAAAACTTTTCAGACATAGCTGTTGATGGCCCAGCTTATACGGGGCTGTGAGTAACTCGGTGGAAGCAAACCAGGGAAGGACACATTTGTGGAAAGTTACCAGAAAACTTGGCTTCCAATCCTGAGACTGCTACCGGGTGTGGGACTTTAGGCAAATCACGCAGTGTCTTCAAACCTCAGTCTCTTCCTTTGTAAAAATGTAAAATTCTTAGATGTTTGTGGCAGCCCTCCTTGTGGTGGCAAGAAACTGGTAACTGAGTGGATGCCCATTATTGGGGAATGGCTGAGTAAATTATGGTACATGAATGTGATGGAATATTACTGTTCAGTTAAGAAATGACCTGCAGAATGATTTCAGAAAGGCCTGGGGAGACTTACAAGAACTGATGCTGAATGAGATGAGCAGAACCAGGAGATCATTGTACACAGCAATAACAAAATTATATGATGATCACTTTTGATGGACGTGTCCCTCTTTAATAATGAGATGATTAAAACCAATTCCACTTGTTCAGTGATGAAGAGAACCATCTACCCCCAGGAAGAGACTATGGGGACTGAGTGTGGACCACAATATAGCATTCTCCCCTCTCTGTTGTTGTTTGCTTGCATTTTGTTTTCTTTCCCAATTTTTTCTTCCTTCTTGATCTGTTTTGTCTTGTGCAGCAAGATAACTGTATAAATATGTATACATATATTGGATTTAACATATATTTTAACATATTTAACATGTATTAGACTACCTGCCATCTGGGGAGGGGGGGAAAGAGGGGATAGTTTGGAACAGAAGGTTTTGCAAGGGTTAATGTTGAAAATTTTCCCATGCATATGTTTTGTAAATAAAAAGTTTTAATTAAAAAAAGTTCCTATTTTAGGAATAGATTAGGCTCTCCCATTCCCCAGCTCAAAAACCTTCAGTGATTCCTTGCCACCTATTGAGAAAAATAACAAAATCCTCAGCTTGACATTGAAAGCTTTCTGCAATCTTATTCCAGCTTACTTTTCCAGGACTGTTTTACATTATTTTCTTTCATGCACTTCAAGTTCCTGACGAACTGGCCAAGATTCTATCCCAGTCTTTGCGCAAAGTTGTCCTCCATGCTCGGAGGGCACTCTTGCCTCTTCTTTGCCTCTTAGAGGCTCTTATTTCTGTTAAGGCTCAGCATGGGGGACTGATGGAAGTCTTTTCTGGCTCCTGCCTCCTTACTTAGTGGTCTCACTAGTCAAGTTATCCTGCATTTCTTTATTTAATCATCTTATCCTCAAGTAGAATGTCAATTCTTCTGGTTATGTGTATGTGTTCCCATCATGGAGCACGTAGTGCATTGTACAAATGAGGTGATTGGCAAAAATGCTGGTTGGAGAGAAGAGGGGATCTCTTAGGTTGTGGTTGGCCAGGTAGCTCCTCAGGACTATGTTCAGACACACAGGATAGGGACAGGTAGTTTCTCTCAGTAGCTAGCACCCAGTCCAGAGTCCCGGGAAACACTCGGCTTGATATTAACTCAAGAAGGGACTAAATAAAGTCTCACAAAGTAAATTTTGCAACTCTGCAAAAAGGCTGTGTGCAACTAGCCAGAGTCAGGGACTGCAAAGTCATCAGATCCAGAATGGCTAGTTCTGCTGCATTGGACTGTATTTTAAAAAGATGAGTCATTAGGCTAAGGTGAAAGTCAAGTCTCAGGTAGAGGGCAAACCCATCGAAGACATCCAATTGACTCCATTGGAAACATCGTAGAAGTTGAGGGTGTTTACTAGTTTTAGATGAACAGATTTTTTACCTTTGCTACTCCCCTTTCCCACCAGTCATTCTCAAGAGAAATATATGCTTGTTAAACATCAAGTCCATGCAGATAATATTTTCATCTTTCAAGGGAGAACTTAAATTAGGAAAATGTTCACTTACCTAAGATCTCTCACCCATGTAGTCTGTTTTACTCTCTCTGCTCTGATTGGTAAGGTGTTAAAAACTAATAACCCAATAAGCTTGATATGAGTGTTCATTAGTTGTGTGCATATACCCGTCAGGGAAGTAACCTGAACATTTATTTATAGCTCACATTTTAGAATTTTGCCAAGCACTAAAAAGCATGTCACTCCCTGTTTCTTTGCTTTAAATTTTATTTGAGTGTAATGATTAGGGGTGTGTGTGTCTGTGAGTGTGTGTGTGTGTAAAATGAGGGAAAAAGCATTTATTTACTTAATTTTTCTTTATTTTTAATAACAGTTTTTTTATTTACAGAATATGTGAATATGTACATGGGTAATTTTTCAACATTAACCCGTCCTTGCAAAACCTTCTGTTCCAAATTTTCCCCTCCTTCCCCCACCTCTTCCCCTAGATGGCAGATAGTCCAATACATGTTAAACATGTTAAAATAATTAAATCCAATATATGTATACATATTTATACCATTATCTTAGTGCACAAGAAAAATCAGAAAAAAAGGAAAAAATAAGAAAGAAAACAATTTTTCTTACATAAGATTTCATGTTTGTTGTTTTAGTAAATTTGTATTCTCTAGCGCAGGGTAAGAACCCATGCAGGGACCAATAAGCTCCTCTAAGAAACTAGGAACTACATAATATAGGTGGAGGTGATTGTCCTTTATGCTCCAGAATGGTGAGATCAATTCACAGCTCCACCAACAATGCATCAGTGTCCCAGTTTTTCCACATATGCTCCAATATTTTCCTTTTTTTGGTCATATTAGCCACTGTGATAAGTGTGAGGTGGTACCTCAGAATTGTTTTAGTTTTCATTTCTCTAACCAATAGTAATTTAGAACATTTTTTTCACATGGCTATAGATACCTTTGATTTTTTTGTCTGAAGTGCCTATATATATCCTTTGATTATTTATCAATTGGGAATGAATTGTATTTTATTCAGTGTTCTAAAGATTTGAGAAATGAGACCTTTATTAGAGATAATTCTTGCAAAAGTCTTTCCTCCTAGTTTTCTGCTTTCCTTACAATTTTGGTGATCTGTGCAAAACCTTTTGAATTTTATATCATCAAAATGATCTCTTTTACATTTTGTAACATTCTTTATATCTTCTTTGGTCCTAAATTCTTTCTTTACTTTTAAATCTGACAGTTAAATTATTCCATGCTCTTAATTTGCTTATGGTATTACCCTTCATGTGTAAAAATTTACCCATTTTTACTTTATCCTGGTATATGCTGTGAGATTTTGGGCTATACTTGGTTTCTGCCCTACCGTTTTCCATTTTCCTGGCAATTTTTGTCAAATAATGAGATTTTGTTCCAAAAGATCCTTGTCAACTATGCTAAAGAGAAAACACTTGGTCAAGTGATCCCTTCCAACCCTGAGATGGTGGAATCTTTAGGTTTATTATATACTTAATGTATATTTTTTATAATGTAAGTTGTACCTAATGTCCACTACTCTATTCCTTAGCCAATCCCAGATTGTATGGATGATCACTGCCTTATGTCTGAGGTCTGGTAGAACTAGGTCATTTTCTTCCATATAAGGAAGCTTCTTCATTCAATAACTTTCTATGTTGATGAAATTATTGGGCTGGTCTTTATCCTTTCCTCACAAGGCATAGAGATTTCTAAAATGTAATATGGACTATCCCAGGAAGTAGTAGCTTACCCTTTAAGTTATTAAAAAAAATTACCAATCACTGGTTTTTTCCTCCCTCTCAAAACTCATTATTGAGAGAAAACAAAACAAAACAAAAGCCCTTGTAACAAATAAGCAAACAAGATTTACCTTTGCTCTTAGCTGATAAACTTCCTCGACTTCCACTCACAAGCATGGATGGTCACCCTCTGGGTCTTGTTCACCATCCCATCTGTCCCATTTGCACCCTCCTGAGCTCTCTGCATCATTCTCTATATTTTAATCTGTCTCAGAGCCTTATCACTCCTTGATCTCTTCTTCATCCCCCTCCTCACTGGCAGTCAGACCATTTCACATTTTGCTGATTCTTCCTCATTTCATTGTCTCCCAGATCCTTCCTCTGCCTCTCATGATGAGATATCCCTGCTCCTAGCCAAGGCAGAGCAGAACATGAACAAATGGTCCTGTTCCATGCTGATTTATCCAGCAGATTGCCTTCTCTAGCACCTCTCCCTTCATCTTGCATCAGGATCTTTCCAGGGAGATCTGAATGTCTTCAAGCCAAGGTGGATGATTCAACTCTGCTATGGAGGAGACACTTGGTCAAGGGGCTCCTTCCCACTCTGAGACGGTGGGATTCTGCTGGTGCAGATGCCTGGTATCCGAAGCAGGAGCAGTTCCCCTCTCAAAGATCTGAAATGGATTGTAGAACATCCACTATGGCAACCTTTGCCCTCCATACAATCACCCCTTCTTTATAAGAGAGGGCATTTCCTTGAGGTTTAAGCTGAAGACTATTAGAATCTGCCCTGAGGCTGGCTTTCATGTTATCAGCAGCAGAATCCCCAAACCACTTTCATACTAATTTAGGAAGGAAGGAAGTGAGCATTTATTAAGCACCTACTATGTGCCTGGCACTGTTAAACACTTTACCAAAATTATCTCATTTAATCATTGTGACAATGAGGAGGTAGCTGCTCTTGCTATCCAGAAACGGAGGCCGACAAAGTAAAGTGACTTGTCCAGGTGGGATTAGGAACCAGGCTTTCCTAACTCCAGGTCAACCCTTTATCCACCGCTCTCCCGGAGGAGCAACTCTGCATGGCGTAGAGTAGAGGACTTGACTTGGGCAAGTCCCTTCACTTTTAGGATCCTCCGTGCTCTCACATTGTAAAAGGGGAGAATAATGCTATGGAACTACTCCACAGAGTTGTTGCGAAGATTGAATGAGACCAGGGATGTAAAGCTTTTGGCAAAACTTAAAGTACTCTATAAATACCAACTAATATTATTCAGGACCCCTGCCACAGAGCATGGCTTTAGTCTGGAGATTGTAGTATGGGATCACTGATTACTCCGAAGTCCAATAATAATAACAGATGATCTAGCCTCATACTCCTTATTGGGTAAAATGCTCTTCCCAATGGTCCCCACCTCCATTCAGAGCAGGAAAATAAGCCTGTGGGCTGCAGGTCCACAATGGCTTTATCTGGTCTTCTGCCCATGGATTCCCATGCCCATCAAAGGAACAGGAAGTTGGTTATTAATCTTGAAGATGCTGTTTGCTTTATTGTGCCCAGGATTCAGTCATGTAAATAATAATAGCCTTGTCTGTCTTTCCTGTTAACTTGCAAATCCTTAAACTATTCCCAGTGTCTTTTTTTTTTTCTTTTTGAAAAAACAAGTTAAAATTGAGAAATAAAACTGGTGGGAGAAACAACAGGGATAGAATCAGTCCTTGAAAATGAAATATAGTATATGTTTTTGAGATCTTGCCGCCACTCAAATAGCACCAGTTGGGGGGCTCCTATCAGTTCATCTAATGTAACTGAAAAGAGAGGTTTATTCCAGAGATTGTTTTGTGGGAGTGCTGGTACCCCAAAGTCCACAGATAAGAGATTGATGTCTACTTTCACACTCTGTGCAGAAAACTCTACTCTGTTCCTTGAGACCCACTTCCATTCAAAGTAGGAAAATGGAAACTTGGCTGTTAATTCTTGTTCTCTTTCCTTGTCATTGTCCACGTAGTCTGAAGGTTCTAAGCCTGGGAGATGGACATGATTACTTTTTTCTTGTCTCAAAATGCAAACAGAAATTTATATTTCTTTTCATGATGAATGTAGCAACAAGAAAAAAAAATTCTGAAAAGCAGTTCATAGGATCCACCAGATTACCAAAGAGGGCAATGACACACAAAAAGTTTAAAAATCCTTTTAGATTGTCCATTTTGGAGCAACCTTTCCATTGCCTCCATACAGTTTCATGTTTTATTTCTGGTGCCAAATTAATACAAGGCGCCTCTCGATGTTTTTTGTTTCTTTCTGAAAGCGGAGTCACCTTGATAGAAATGAAATCTAAGGAATATTTTCAGGATTGATTAATGGGAATTCCAACAGGGAAGTTCTAACTTAAAGATTCTCAGATTTGAATTAAAATCTCTGATTGAACAGAGTCTAAATGAGTTAGTTCATTGAGTCTCATAGACTGCTGCTTTCTTTTAATCAATTGATAATAATCATGAAAGGTCACATTTATGTGGTATTTTAAATTTTACCAAGTGTATTCTGAAAATGATTCCCTGAGGTGAGTAATACAGATATCATTATTCTCATTTTTTAGATGAGGTAATGGAGATTTCAAAAGTTAATCACTTAAACATGAGGATGAGGATCACACAAGCAATGGAAGAAAACGACCTTGAATTTGCCTTCTGGTTCATGTCATAACCTCCTACTAGAATGTAAGTTCCATGAGTTCACGTACTGTTTTCTTCCTTGTTTTCTTTTTTATCCCCAGTGTCTAATATATTGTAGGTGCTTAATAAACGTAGCTACTGAGCACTTGTATACAAAATAGTATGAATAGATCATACTGTTTTGGGGTGTCAATGTCACTGGCCTGCCTTATCACAGAATATTAGAACTGAAAGGAATATAGATACCATCAAATCAATACTATTAGTTTATAAAGCGAAATATATAGAAATCCAGGAAGATTGTATGTCTTGATTGAGATCAGAAATCTAGTAAGTGACAGAATCACCCCCCCACTCCCACCCCCGTCAAAGCCTTTGACTTCTTTTCCCCCACTCCAAATCCATTCCTTTTTCCATTATGCTAAATGGCAGGACCTTAGAGTGAGGTCCTCTTGTTGAATGAGAAATTAAAGCACTTTGAGAAGTGGGAGTGGAGCATGATTAATTGGCCAAATCACCATCGATAGCATTTATGCAAGGATCCACTGTTTTTAGATGGACACTCTCAGAAGAGGGTCATTCACAGGGGTGCCTTTCAATCATTTTGCCATTCACAAAAAGCCTCCATGTAGAAAGGACTTCAGAATATAAATCATAAACATGATATATCAGTAAAAGTCAGTGAGGATGGTGAGCATCATTTAAGAGAAGAGCATCCGATTTCCTTCTGTACTGGGTCAAGAATACTGTGTGTATCTAATCAAGCCAAAAAGAAAATACTGCATTTTTTTATTCTCCCCAAGAAAATCTGTTTGTCTTCTCCCAGTTGTTTTGGCTGGTGCAACTTGGGGGAGGAGGGAAACAGAATAGGTTGTCCTTCTTGGTTAGTTAGTTGTCCTCCTGTACTAGAAGCAATAAATCAGTAATTGCAAATCAAAGTCCAGACAATAGTCATTCTTCATCTTCTTCTTTTTGTTTTTTTTGTTTGTTTGTTTGCTTTCCTTCTGTCTATATAGTTAGACCAAACACTAGAATGATTATGGATCTTATTTAGGGACCTCTATGGTGTTTCAGGGCTTGATGCAATCAGCACCCAATAGCCCATAGTGCTTGGCCCGTGTAGAACCTTACAGATCAGGACACAGGAGTTTCTGGAGACCCTCACCACCTCCAGATCATCCATCTTCATCTTCTATGGGCTCTGCTGGATCTCACTTATTACAGTAGCACCCACTTTTGGTGAGCAAATATCTATAATGCTTCCCTCGATATTAATGATCAGAAATGATTTGCTATCAAATATTTCTAGAAATCTTGCATTCTTTTGACATTCTTTTTGAGACTTTGTTGGGGATAAGAATCTTTAAATTGCTGCTTCATTCTACTGTATGAAATGTTTTGGGTTTGTTTTTAAATGGCACAAGAACTGTGAAGTTTTGCATCGTCTTCATCTTTCGGTCAATTTTGTGATGACAAAAATGTCTAGAATATACTTTCAAAAGTTTTCCTCTTCCTTTTTAATATTCTCTTCAAGGATGTGCTCCATTATATAAATTATTCTTTTATATAGATGAGAAAGTAGGTAGATGAGTATAGCTCTTGATAATCTTGAAAACTTTTAACAAAATTAGTTCTTGGATTTTATTCCAATGTATCTCTTTTTGTTTTAATTCAGTCACTTTTCCTATCAAAGTAGTCCTAAGTGGCATTTCCCTCTCTTCTCTAGGCACATCAGGTACTGTGATATTAGATTCTAAATATGGCGGCCCCAATGTCCTTGATGGGTGAAACGTTGCTATAATATTTTTAACGGTATTTTCTATTTTCATCTGTTTGCTTTCATCCTTAGATGTCCTTTTGATTACTTTGCTTGCTTAGTTGAGATTCTTGCCAAGCTTTTTTTAAACTTGTTTTTCCTCTCATTGCTTCTCTCTGATTTATGAGGTGAGACTCTTCATAATCATCCACTATCCCTCTCTGAAACATTTTACCAATGAATTTCTATTCTAAAAGTGTTAGCTATCATTTATCTCTGGTTGGCAAGGAGATCAAGTGTTTGCTGGCTAGGTTCTTTGGCTCTTTTTGTGTTCTGATTATGGCACTTAATTTGCATTGCTTAATTTATTGTACGAATTTATTATAATTGGTGTTGCTGTGTACTCATCCATCCATTTCCAATATTTCAGATTACCAATTTATTTTAATAGGCTATGTTGGACTGGCTTTAATCATATACCATATCTTTTTTCATTTTATTTTTCTAGCTTTGTAATAATTTTTACTTTTGTTCTAAAAAAGCCAATGTTTTGATTGTATATGGACGGTTGATTTAAATGTCCATGTCAGCGATGAGTGACTACTTGTCAGTTAAAATAAAACCAATTAAATATATTGTGACATTATTTGGTGTTTATTCTTTTCTCAGAGAAAGGATTTGGGATGTATAGATCTGAAGTTTCTGTGGATCCTATATGTATTTAGATTCTCTTATTCCTTAAGCCATGTTTTCTGACATTTCCTATTCTTTCCTGTACCTGCCTTTGCATCATATTTATGTAGTATCATGGTGTATATTTGATTTAATTGGCGAGGTCTTATAAAATTCTTCATAAAATTTCTCCACTAATTCATCTTTTGAACGAGATGTTTTGTTTCTACAAATACTATATGGCGACCTTTTTGTAGATACTTCAATATGTAATGGACAAATGCTCCATGGAATGGTGTTATTTGTTGCTGTTGACTATATGATAAAACCAGGCCTATTAATCCTTTTTCTTGATTATCCAAGTAAAAGGTATGTGCCATCCTTCCCACCAACTGTCCCTTCCTTTATTTTATGATTTAATCATAGTAATCATATTAAAGTTCATACAATTCAGTTCCTTAATTAAAATGTATATCTGTTGGCCACTAGATAAGAATCTTAATTTAGGCTCCTAATATCTAAGTTAATGTCATAAATGATGTAAAAACTGTGCATATTGGATGGTGACAAACCCAGTGTGAAGGAAGTGAAGACTTCCTGAAAAAGGTGGCATTAGATTTCATTAGTAGTTTAGGGGGAGAAGGATGGCACCCCCAGCATATAGATGCATTTCAGCAAATACAGGTTGGCATAAACATGTAATGAGTTTTGGGCATGAAGGTATTGGGTGAGGATGAGGGGATGGAGAATTATCCTATTTATTTAGAGTTAATGGGGAACAGTATGATTAGATCGATCCAGAAATACAAGGCAGTTAAAGAAGGACTTGAATGCTAGACAAAAGCATTTTAACTGGGTTTAATTTGGAAATAGGAAGGAATTGATGATTTTTTGAGCAAAGGAATAACAGAATATACACAAAAAAAAAGATTTTTTGAAGCACTTTGGGGTGGAAGAAGGAATACAAGTGGAATAAGTATTGGGAGGTAATTGTATTAATCTGTGTATATGGCGAGGACTAGGAAAGATTCAAAGATAATTAAGTAATACCCAGTCCCTCAAGGAACTTACTACCATATAACAAACTATGACATGCACACAAATAACTATAATGCAAATTTGAATGCAAGTGAATAAGTGAGTTTTAAGGAGGCTTGGGTTCCAGTGAAGTATCAATTCTGCCCTTTAGAATTCCTGGCATTTTTCAAAGCATAACTCAGGTGACATCTTTGTATGAAACCTTTCTTCATCCATCTCTCTTCTACCTTCCCCTCCCAGTTTCTAGTTATTCTGAATCTTGGAATTGTAAATATTTTGTATTAACTTCCTGGCACATAGACTATATTCCCTCAATTGAACATCAGCCCATTGAGGGCAGGGATTGTTGTGTTTTTGTCTTCTCATCCCCAGTACGGTGCCTTGTATGAAATACAGTAGGCACTTCATTATTGCTTGTGCAGTAGAATGGAATGAGGGGGAAGGATCATAACTAGTTGGAAGGATCAAGGGAAGACTTCATGAAAAAAACAATATTTAAATAGGGACTTCAAGTGCAGATTTCAGTAGCTAAAGAAGGGACTGAGAACGATAGGATGAGGCTGCTTGCAGAGGACATTATGGATAGAAGGAATAATAAGATCAAAGATGGGAAAGATGGGAAATCTAGGCTGGAGGAATGAATGGTTAATTATTCACTCTGACTAGAGTGTAAACTACATTATGGGAAATGGTGTTGAGATAGTTTAAAAGATAGATTGGAAGCATATTGGAGCTCTAAGTTAAGAGTAATAACCCAATATCTTAATTATGTGTGTGTTATATCTGAATGTCTGGATTTTGTTAAAGCTACCAACTTAGAATCATTTTTCTTTGGGAAATTATGTATTGTACCTGGAGTGAATCATGTTCTTTCTGGGTAAAAATAGCACTCTGTATACCACATATGCTATTATTCTTATTTTTCTCCTTGGATTGAGTTTCTGTGGCCAAAAACATTAAAAAAATAAATGACGGACAATAAATACATTTATTATTTGTCAATCCTGGATTCCTTGCTGACAAGCACAGAGTCTTTAGTCAGCTCAATAATGAGAACTATCTTCAGAGAGTCCTAGTTCATTGTCTATTCATTATGTAAATGGAATTGCTACTATGGAAAAAAAAAAAAAAAGCTACATCTCTATCTTTCACAGCTTTCCTCCTTTCCTGCCTCTTCATATGCTGTTAGCCTATTGCAGGGCATGACTTAACAATATTTTTCTGTCCTCATGGACAAGACCTTAAGCTAATGACTATTCAATGCAGTTCTTGTCTTTTCCACTTCTGAAAGACAGCTTTCAGTGTCTGGTCAAGTAATCCCACAGGATGATTGAAATAATCCCCACATCACAGACTTTATGAAACTCTCAGAAATTTATAAGCATTATTTGTGGTAGACTGTCTCTTCTCTGTACACTGAGCATATATTTGTTTTCTCTGCCTAACAATTCCTACCAATCCGCCCCTCTCCCTATTTTCAATGCTCTGTAGACTTCCATGTTATGTGCTTTTGGTTTCCAACCCAATTACCCTGAGCCAATCCCATGAGGAAAGTCAGAGAAACAAACAAATCATATTGGTCTTGGTGACTTCCCTCCCCTATAAGATCTTTCATCGCTTCATCAAGTTGCTGCCTTATGGAGGTGATGAGAATCCGGGTGTCCCCCACACTGACCAAAAGCTTCCCTGAATCATAGGATGTTGGGGGAGTCAACTAGTACAATCATCACCGACAAGCTCTCCCAACTCTAATATACCCAAGAGTGATCATCCAGCCTCTGAGAACTTCAAATGGGTGATAAAACTACTCACACCATTCACTTCAGAGAGTTAAAGTAAGGATCAAGTGGTAGAAAATAATACGGAAGCTTTTTGTAATGATAAAGCATTTTAGAAGTGATTTTCTTACTCCTTTTTTTTTCCTTAATTTCAGTTCAAGGACACTCATCATCTCTCTGTATTGTCATAAGGGAATTTCATTGTTCTAGGTAGTAGAGATACAAAGATGAAAAATGGTGTTTTCTTCCTTTGAGGACCTTAAAGTCTTGTAGGAAGATAAACTATGTCCTAGTCTTCAAATGCAATCCTTCTTCACTTCTGTCTCCAGCTTTTCTTTAGGGCTTAGTTTAAGAGCTAATCCATAAGGAAGGCTATTCATCATTCTTCTTATAGTAATACTCTTTTTCTACTCACATATTTACTTGTCTCATGTTTACTTATTTATTTACTTAATTACATATTTACTCATTTATATCCTATATGTTCCAATACAATGTGGGCTTCTCATGGACAGAGACAAACATTCTTTTTTGTCTTTTTCTCTCCAGCATCATGCCCAATCAATACCTTGTACCTTGTGGTAAATACCTATTGGACTAAATTCACTCCTATGCAACTAAATAGCAGATTAAATGGAATATATTGATTACCAAGAAGAGGACAAACTGAGATAGATGTAAGAGTTTGGGGATTAAGGAAAGCTTCATAAAGAAATTTGAAGGAATAGAAGGATTTCAATAGACTGAATTACAGACTGTGTTTGAGAACGGCCAACTGAAGTGCAAGAAAATGAGAGAGAGCAGGATGAGACTGAGAGATGGCTTGTGGTCCAGTTTAGTTGGGTCATGCTATAGACAGAGTAAGAGGAAGTGATGTGAAATACAGCTGGAAAGCTACATTATAAGGAACCTTTACAGTCTAGGTTCTTCTATTTCTTGTTCACCATTTCCCTTCTCATTCTTTTCTTCCTCATCTTTTGTTTTCTGAGAAAAAACAATAGAGCAATATCCTCTCTTTGTACCCTGGACCTCAATACGAGATTGTTGAAAGGGGCCAATTTTCCCTATTTTGCACTCTCTATTGACAGGGTTTATTCCTCCCACTTAATTTCTGACAGACTTTTTGATTTCGCTTGCCCTGCTCCGAAAGTAAACATTGGGATGGCATAAACCTTCAGGTAGGTGCAGAGAAGAGCTGGTTTTCATCAGGTCAGCATAAGTAGCATGTGCTGCCAACCTCTGATCCAAACCCCGTAAAATCTCTTATGATGGATATAAAATGCTGAGTGCTTCTTCTTAGGGGGGAGAGAACTGGGCCAAATCAAAACTGTTTCCTAGCCTAAATTTTTAAGGTTGAATTTCACATATGCCAAATCCTCCTAGGAGAAAGAGAACATACCAGGGAAAAAAGAACAGCTCTAGGCATTCAGGCCAAGACTTTCCTAAAGCAGTACACACACATTGCACTGGAATGACTTATTTTATTAGTGTTTAACACATTTCTGTGATAGGAATAAGTAACAGCAAATATTCCTGGGCTCCCTCTTTTCCCTTCTCTCCTCATCTCCCTGCTTCCCTTTCATGACTCTCCCCTTTTTCTGACCTGGAAAGGGAGAGGGGGCAACTACTCCTTACATCCCAGTTTTCTCAATACAATTGAGTACAGAATCTGGCAATAGGTGGCCAGAAAAGAAATGTGGTCAAGTAGAAATGCACTAGTCTGAGCCCTGGTTCCTCCACTTACCAGGGGGCGGTGAGTTATTTCATTCTCTGACTCTTGGATTTTTCATTTGTAAAAGAAGGTTAATGATACCTGTCCTGATTGTGTCACAGGTTGTTGTATCAAGTAAAACAATGTTTAGCAAAACACTACCAAGTGGGAAATGCTGTAGAAATTTGAGATGGGACTGTGAGTGTTTTCTCTTTCTCATTTTATTCAGTGGAGTTCAAATAAAAAATAGCGCTAGTGCAATTCATTATTATGTTTTTATATTGATTTGTCATTTATCATCATCATCATCATCTCATTTTTTTTAGAGAGAATAGTCCAGTGACAAGTGACTGTGATCTGCCATTATTTTTATATATGGTTAATTTTTTATGTATTAATGTATAAGTATATAAGTTAAAGTTATTTGTTATTGAATGAAAATATTGATGAAATTTGAGATCATCCTCTAATAGGAATTCTTATCCTGGATCCATAAATCTATTTAAGAATATTCTGATAATTGTATTCGAATATAATTGGTTTCCTTTGTAATCCTGTATATTTATTATGTATGTATTTAGAAGGGGCCATGGATTTCACCAGACTGTCACAAAAATGGTCAGAATCCCTATTTCATAAACTCACAGAACGCAAGCTTGAAGCAATTCCAATTGCAAAAGCAGGGGCGAGGATGCCATTTACTTCAACCTATTTCCAAATGCTTTTGTTATCTCCTTTCGATTTTTTCAGTGTTTTGAAAAAAAATCCCACATACTTTGAGACAATGACTATTCATCATGACAAGATCTATTATAAATGCTCTTCTTGTCGTTTTAGGGATCAGTGAGAGATTATGCACGGGAGATTAGGAGCTACAGTTTTGTCTGTGATGGTACTCTGTTTTCAGCACAGGTTATTTGGTTGAATCTTCAATGATATTTTGAGATGTGTATGGAGATTTGTTCTTATCTTAGTGACAGAATAACCTTCTGATGTGTAATTCTGTCCACCAGATGGTATCTTGCTAGGTATTCATTCAGTAGGTGCTGCAGCAATACATTGCAGTGTTTCTACCATTTTTTTTTGCAAAATCTTACAAAAATAATGCATTGATTAATAAGTAAGAGCTGCTTAGGCACAACCTTCCTGTAAATTCTATTAAGAATGACCTGGTCTTTTACTCTTCCGTTTCTGATGGCCATTGGTTCCATGATAGCCATTTGTTCCATATTTCTCTGGTGACATAATATCAATTAAGTTCATGAAATTCATTGGTAAAGTTCAAGTGCACTCTTGGATATCTAAGGATAGTTAATAAGTCAACTCTCTCAGTTACATTAGACAAATCCAGTGTGTCTATAAATTCTAAGTTTGCTCAACAAACTTACATACAATGCCTTTGAGAATATCAATCTTCTTCCTTTTCAACTGGAAAGTTTTATTCTCTGTAAGGTCATCTTAGACCACTGAGCCCCATCTTTTATTAACATCATTTAAAATTTTGCTTAGAAAAATCTATTGTCCATTTTATCATTCCAAAGTATATGTAAAGATTGGTATTGCATAGGTATTAACTGCTCAGAATGGTTCTTCCCATTGGACTTTGATCTTAGGAAAGCCCCTTAAACATCCTGGACCTCATTTTTTCCCACTGTCCCCACAAGATTATTGCTAGAATCCTGCTTTGTAAACCTTTAAATGCTCTATGAATGTTACCCAGGCTTCCCACCAAGCCCGGGGTATCTTGCATGCCATGGTTCCCAATTGGTAGAGGGAATGCTAACATGATGCTATGTCCTGCTTTGCTGGATACAGTTGGTACGAAAGCTTGTCACAGAGTGACATGTGGAAAGAATTTGGAAGTTGCAGACGTGGAGGGAAATCTGCCTCTTCAACATGGCCTTAATTTGCAGCTCGCCTCACTAGAGACTCTGGAAATTTTCCCCTTGAGTAAGATTGAGACATCTCTTTTGGTTTGAGTTGAGATCTCATCTTGTTCCCATCTAAAAGAATTATTCACTCTTATGCAGTGGTGTCTAACTCAAATTGAACAGAACCACTGAATAGTCCGTACAGATACGGGATGACTGCAAATTGACTTAGAAAATCATGTATTAACATTTTCCATGTTTTATTGGGTTTTTATTCATTTTAATAATAGTTCCCAATTACATTTTAGTCTAATTTGGCTCATATTTGGGAGTGTTGTGGTCTACATTCATTGTGGAGAACAATGACTCCTCTTTTTTTTTGTATTCCTTATGATAATAATTATGATTATTTCTCCAATTTTTGTTTGCTGTTTTGTTTGGTGCTCTTTATGACAGTATTTTGTGTAATTAGTGTATGGTGGAAGAAGCCAAAACAACAGGTATAATCCTGGGAGTATCTGGTCTCTTAAGATCTAGTGACCAGATCTAGTGAAGTGATTTTTGTTATAAACTTATACCTGTAGACCAGAGATATTTAAAGGGCATATGTATGTTAAAATATATTTATATGTGTGTATATACAGAATTGTAATATATATATGTGTGTATAAGAGAAAGACAGAGGCAGACAGAGAGAGGAAGGGATGGGGAAGGAGACAGGGAAATGGAGAAGGAGGGAAAGGGAAGGGGGTTTCAGAGGAGACAATGTAGACCTTAAGCACTAGTTAACAAACTACTCGAGTTGGAATTCTGGCTCTGACCCTAACTAGTTGGGGGACCTTTGGAAAGCTCCTTCAGTTTTCTGAGCCTCAGTTTTCTCATTTGTATAATAAAGTAATACTATTTTTATACCCCAGAGCTTTTATGATGAAACCATCTTATAAATCTTAAAGGTCTATAGAAATGAGGCATTGTTAGTGTTCAATAGCAAATAGCGAACATTTATATATCACTTTAAGATTTGGAAAGCACTTTTCACATAATAGATCATTAGATTCCCAGATCACCCAGGTAGTTAATGGCAGAGCCAGAATTCAGATCGAGGCCTTTCTCTGATGTCAATTCTCTTCATTTCTCCTCTATTTCTTTCTTTCTGTCTTTTATGAAATTTTTATTTTCAGGAGTAAGGAGTGAAGAGGTCTTGACTTTTAGGAGGGACAAGAAAATTTAAGATTAGAATATGTAGTGAAATGATGTTGGGTTTAATTGGGTGACTTAGGTGTGAATGTTGACTGCCATCAAGCCGGTGATTTCACCTCTCTTGACTTAGCTGCTTGATGTGTGAAACAAAAGGGCATTGATTAGATCAGTGGTGTCAAACTGAACTAGAAATGGGAGCCCCGAATCTGTACACAAGGATCCCTCCCTGTTGACTTAGTTTAAAATATAACATCATCTATGTTTTACTGCCTTTTTTATTTGTTTTGTTAAATATTTCCAAATTACACTTCCATCTGGTTCTGGCTGTACAATGCACACAACCTGCAAGCAATCTGGTTGACATCTCTGGATTAAGATGATCTTCATCATTTTCTTTCAAACCTGAATTCTCATGCTTTAGTTTTAAAAAATCAAGACCCAGGAATATGTTCTCATCTCGCCACTCTTCCTCTATGTGTCAGCCAAACCTTCTGTGTCTAACACTTAAAGCAGCGAGAATTGAGGCTCTGAACGTCAATCTTTCAGGAAGTGCAAATTTAATATTTATAGCAATGATGTGGACAAAGGCATAGATGCCCTGCTTATTAAAGTTCCAGCCAGGAGGGACGGCTAGACAAATGGGTGATGAATCAGGATCTAAAAAGATCTTCATTGGCTTGAGAATTACACCTATGGATCCATAAGTGTAATGGACTTTTATTGTGCTGAGAGATAGGAATAATAGTTTAGATTTAGGGAAATTTGGAAAGACTATTTAACTGATCAAAAGTGAGTAGGAACAACTTTCATGATGGTTAAAGAAGTTATATGAGAGATTAGCCCCTGAAAACCTTAGAACTGTGACCAAAGAAGAAACCAACGACTTTAGTGACTGACAATGAAAGGTGTTTTGTGCAACGTGGCCAGCAGGTGAGGGAGCAGAGCTAAATATGCATGAGGATGCTCAGACTGTGGCTCCAACCCTAACCTCCCTGATCACGCATCTCACATGTCCAGCTTCTCACTGGACGCCAAACCGGATGTTCTGCAGACACTTTAATTCAGAGATAAATGCTAGGACAAATTTCCTAATAATGAGACCCATCTGAAGGAAAACGGGCTGCATTTGGAGGCAGCGCGTTTCATGTCACTGGTAGTCTTCAAGCAGCTCTTCGTGATGACTGGTTGAGTATGTTGCAGTGGGGTTTATTCAACTCTAAAATGCTGTGATGGTTGAGCCAAAGATTCCTTTATTGTCACTAGACTGTGTGCTGTGCTTTTTAATGTATTCATGTGTATTAGGAATATTTTCAACAAATGGTATTGGGGGAAAAAGGGCTTTCTGCTTAAGTCCCGAGGTTTTCAGAAAATGCAACTTAGCAAACATTCTACTCCTGAAGATTTTGTTATATTTTATTTTTATATTTTTTTATTATTATATTATTTATTATATTTTTTCTGAGAAGCTAAACTAGAGTATAAATGGCTAAGGTGACTGTAAGTGAGGACATATGGTATGGAAGATAAAGTGATGATCTGGGGCTCAGAAAAACCCATGATCAAAAACTCACATTGCCTTATAGTATGTGTTGGCTTAACACCGAACCCGCCTGAGACTCAATTTTCTCATCTGAAAAAAGGGAATAATAATACTTGTAGCATCTACCTTATAAGATTTTGTGAGAATTATTAAAATTGCATATATATATATATATAAAAAGTGGTGTGTAATTATTTTTTAACAATGTTTAATATATGATTGACAAGATGGAATTGGAAGCATAGAGACCAACAATTTTTGGACTGGAAGGACTAAAGTTATCTAGCTCAGGGTTTTTTAAACTTTTTCTACTTGAGACCCTGGGTCTATAGGTATATGACATAGGTATACAAATCAAACATTTACTGATAATGAATCATCAAGAAATTTATCTTAAGATTGTTTTAAAACAATACTTTGGTATGGATATAATCTTATCATTTATTAAAGACAAAAGTAAATTTGCTTTCTGCAAACTAATGAGATGGATGTGCTTGTTTATTTTTACATAAAGAATTAAAGCTTGGTGGAATATTTGATACTTTTCACTGTTGCCAATTTTTTTTGGCACGGCAGACATTCAGTTACCTAACTCCATATGGAGTTGTGAACCACAATTTAAGGAAGTCTTGAGCTAGCCTAAACCTTTTCATTTTAGATATGAGAACATGAGCTCTGATGAAGGCAAGTGATTTGTTTGTGGAGCATTGCTGGCAGCTTTATTCTGCTGTAAATAAATGAGAAAGAGAGAGACACACACAGAGACAAGCAGAAACAGAGACAGAGACAGACAGAAAGAGACAGAGAGACAGAGCTTTACCAGGAAAGCTTTGGAATTCTTCTGGTTAATCTTAATCTGATTACTCTTGAAAGCTAAACTAAACTAGTATGAGAAGTGGTTTCCATACTTTCCAAAGAGAAAGAAGTTCCTTAGATTATATGAAGAAGAAAACTGATTTCCTGGTCCAACAATTCTTTCCTTCCTTCCCTTCTTCCCTACTCTCTTCCTTCTTAACTTCCTCCCTTCTTCTTTCTCTTTTCCCTTCTCTCCTTCCCTCTCTTTCTGACATTGTCCACCTATCTCTACCTTTCCTTCTATCTCTGTCTGTCTGTCTCTCCCCAGCTCTATTGCTTTTGGAAATTGGGGAGAAACTGGAAACTTGGCCTTTGGTTGAATTAAAATCTGTCTACATGGCTATGGGCTGGGAAATCATTGCACCTGCTTTACTGAGTAACAGAAATATTTTTTTTTGAAAGAACAGTCTGCATAATTTCATCTGTGATTGAAATGAAGTCTTAAAAACCAATCTTCTGAGCTTTGTTTCTGCCAGGTTTTCCATGGTGAATGTTTATGGACATACCTATTTATGAGACAGCACGCCAGCTTTAAGAGTCCGATAATTATTGGTCACATAAATAGATTTCTTTGCAGATTAGAAAGACACGAAGGGGCCAGGAATCTTTGCCCAGTTTGCATCTCCAGAGTACATTTTTCTTCCTAAGTTCTTAGCCGTTTTCTGTTTGGTATAAAGACTGAAAATTTATTCTGTCACACTGTTTAGATATTGTTACTGATTCAAGGTCCCAAAGCTTTGACTTTAAAATAGTGCTATGACTTTGCCAAAATATTTTTCTCTGTAGAACTGGATATGTGCGACAAATGTGCATAAAGCCTCCCCCTCCACTTCCAGCTTTTTAAAAAACACATTGGAATAATTATCATTCTGTGCATTGAGAATGTCCTCTATTAATCTATTAGCTATTTTGACTATGTTTCTATGTCTTCTCCCTTAAATGAATTGTACTTGCACACACGTGGATGCATTCTAGAGTGGACAGAGAGCATTCTAAGAAGAGATCCATAGGCTTCAGAAGGTTGTCAGTAGGGTCCATGACACAAGGAGAAATCTTAAGAACATCTGTATTAAAGAGATGTATAATCATTAGAAGAGCTTGGCCCATGATTGAGTATCTTCATGTTTTAGAGAAATCCTCATAATGTCAAGAAATCTGGAGAGCCTGGAATAGTGGGTGGGCTTCTAGGTGAGCATTTGGGTAGGTCATGAAAAGTAGAGCAAAAGACGGCATAGTTGGGTGGTTGTGTTTATCACTGCCCTACGTGTTCTCCCATGGTCTTCTCTCCCTCAAAACCCTCTCTACTGGTGATCCCATTAGCTCCTATGGGTCCAGTTTTAATCTGTATTCAGATAAATTTAATTTATAAAATCAGCCTGTAGAGGTGAAATTCAAGCTCCATGGGGCTAAAGTGAAGGACTGGTTTTTGTTTTTGTTTGTTGTCTCTAGAGCCCCAGTCTCCCACATTCATCCATTTTCCTCCATTCACAGTCATCATATTAATGTCATCCTTTATCACCTCTCATTTTGTCTATCACAATAGTCTCCTAATTCATTTCCATGATTACAGTTTCCCCCTCTCCAATCCATCCTCCACACAGATTCAAAAATAATCTTAAAACAAAGGTCTCACTTGTCATTCGGGGGGCAGCCAGGTTGCTCAGTGGCTGGAGCACTGGTCTGAAGTCCACAGGAGAAGGAAATGGCAAAGCATCCCAGGATCTTTGTCAAGAAAACCCGAGATGCAGAGTCAACGGGGTTGTGAAGAGTCCGACTTAACCAAACTGAATGACAACATGTCATTCTAATTTTACATTTTCAATGAGTCTTTATTACCCAATCCCAGGATAAACTACAAACTTCTTCAGTTCACATTCAAGGTCTCTGACAGTTTTGTACCCATCGGCTTTTTAACCTTATCTCATGGCTCTTCCCTTCAGTAAAGCTGACTTGGACCATGTTTCCTAACTTATGGGTGCCTTTTAACTGGCTCCCCCTCTGCCTAGAATGGATTCCCTTCTACCCTCCACTTCTGACTCCCCTTGACATTATTCCTGACTCATTTTAGGAGTTTCCTTTTTAGGAGTTCTGTGGTTCTTCCCTCCTCAAAGCATCACTTGTTTACTTATCTGGTTGTTCTCCATCAACAAAGTGCAAATTCCTTGAGGACATGAATTGGTTCACGCTTTTGTTCCTGTTTCTTAGTGTCCAGAACAAAATGCTTCATATGCTTAATAAGTATTTGTTGAATTGAATTCAAGAAGCAAAATACAAATAAAAATTGAGAAGCTTTGCAGTTGGGTACGATTCTCTCCGTGTCTGTCTCTTTCTCCTTTATGCTTTCATTGCACCCAACTGTTTTTTTCCATAGGCATAACTTAACATATGAATATTAATTTAATTTTGCTGGTGTTGGTAGATTTACTATCTTTGAAAACCAAGTGTGACATGACTGGATTTCATATTAACAATGCTCTCTGTGCATGGTTTCCATGACCATTGCCTTCCTTTTGGATCATAAAGACAATTTTCTGGAAACGGGACAAGACTTTCACAGCTGTGCTTATGTTAAGTGTTTTATGTCCAAAAAACAATCTTACTCTTGCTTTACCATGGGGCATTATTCTTTCTTTAACATTTAAAATTGTATTAGCTCTACTAAGTCCAGTGTGCCAACTTTGTCATCGAGCCACTTGGAACTCGGGGAACAATGGAGTTCAGAGCTAAGTTTGCCGAAATGGGACCTTCATTAATATTGGAAAATAGCCACGTTGATTGAAAGGAAAAAAAACACACTGTGACTCTTTCAGTTTGAAACAACATGAAATCTCCTGCTAGTGTTTCACTTCAAAGGGCTGAAAATACACAGTGTAGGGCTGGCTGGGAATCAGTACGAGTGAGAGAGCGAGAGTAAATTGAGTTGTGTGTTTGCTCCAAAAAATTTCGGGCTTGTTGCCTGAGTCAGTTCATCTGCCCAGTGCTCTCTGGCTTAGGTTGAATCCAAGTTTTAACATCAGTCACATGATGTAACAAATGATAAAACAGTACAGACAAGACACAAATGTAAATTTGTCTCTGCCAATAAATGCTACTCCTGCTTTGACGTGGGGAGCCAAAGTGGGCCAGGGCTGAAGAGCAGTTCAGAATAGCATTCTTGTATCTCTGGGACTTGGTTTCTTATCAGCCTAATGGGGGATTAAATAGCTTCCAAAGCTTTGATTTTATAATTCTGTTCATGAGCCTGAAGATGGTATGTCACGAAGCAAAAAGATGAATTGTGTTAGAAATGGATTGTAGACATGGGTTATACTTCTTTCTACTCTGCTACATTTTCTGCCTTTCTTTAATTCAACATTTTAGTGGTACATGATCTCTTTGATGTGGATCTTCATCAAGCAGTTTATCACCGGCTACTCAACATCATCTTGTGCAAGTCTAGATCATATCCTTTCATAAATCCATCACGAGTGATCCACCCAAGTTGTTCAGGTCCCTGTGACATTTTGAGATGTCTGGCAGAGTAAGCAGGCTGTCTATGGACCTCTCCTCTGACTACATGGTGAGCCCAATTCCAGTTTCATTGGTACTATTTTGTAGATGCATTTGTTGATGGTAAATCTACAAATGGTCTATCTTATACCATTTTTGCATGCAAATGATGATTAGTAATACCCAACCTGTATATGTGCTTGGATTACCTGGAATTTTTATTTTTTGGAGATTCTGTTTTTTCATAATCCACAGCCATATAACCTCGTTGGGTGAACAGTGATGTTAAAAAGCTGAGTTTTATGTGTTTGAGACTAATTTGGGATTAATAAAAATGCTACCTAATGTCATCTCTGTTTAAATCTGTACCCTTCTCATCATCTATACAGGGACTAGATATAAGGACTAACTCAATGGCCATCCCATAAAACTGCATGTCTTGGTTTGGACAACAGACATTCTTTTTCCATTGGTTAATCCCATGTTTATTTTTACACTGATTTTCTTTTGAGTAATCACGGGAAATTTTATAAATTTTGGAAGAGCTAAAATTGTGCCTTAATTGCAATTCCAAAGGTTCTTGACATCTCTACAAATCCCTCTTCAGTTTCCACCATACCCTGGGCATCCTCCCTATTGGGGGCAACACTAGAGGTAAAGTTGAATGAAGTTATCTGCTTTCACATCTTTAAAGGAATCTTGTATTTTGACCTGGCCAAGGGGAAAGCCTTCTTGGAGCATAGTCTCTAAGATAACAATCAGTGCTACTAAATTAAATACTTTTAAAAATTTCGGTCACAGACAATGGAAATGGTGGGATTTTGTATTCTCTGTGTCTTTAAGTCAATTCTTTGATTGCAAAGATGTGCTATGCCTTAGAATATCATTTGCGAATGCCTGTTCCATTTTCTTACCATCATCAAAAATACTCTTGATGAATTTTGCAGAGATAGGAAGATAAACACAGAGGATGTTAGTTTTTAATATTCTTTCAGTCACCTTCAGATACTCCTGTTTTGGGATGATTATTATACTGATTGCATTTAGCCCTGGAACATTGTAGATCCTCCTAAATTAAATCTCTAGTCCAGCAAAAGAGTTCTGCTTAACTATCTGTACCAGAAAAACCAAACAGATAAAGAAAACCTGTTGTCCAGATTATAACCTGAAGTTGGATGGACAACTCATATAGATGGCCTCTCTCTCTCTCTCTCTGTCTCTCTCTCTCTCTCTGTCTTTCTCTCTGTCTCTCTCTCTCTCTCACTCTCTCTCTCTCTGTCTTTCTCTCTGTCTCTCTCTCTCTCTCACTTTCTCTGTCTGTCTGTCTGTCTCTTTCTCTCCATCTCTGTCTCTGTCTCTCTCTCTCTCGCTTATGTTGAATCCATACAGAAAAATATGTGTTTGTGTGCACATATGTATATGTATGTATGTTATAGGGGTGTATGTTTGTGCATGTATGTGTGTAAAACATGACATATATATTCTGGTTATTGAGCAGGGTCTAGAATTAAACAAGAGAAGATCATCAATGGGCTGGACTGCTTGTGGAAAAGTATACAATTATTTTAATGACCCTAAGTTTCTCTCTAAAACAAAGGAACAGTTTTTAAAATCCCGATATTGTAAATTATTAAATACTAATATATAGAATCTCACATTATCCAAAAAACTAAAGTTGAGACTTGTCCTAGAATCACAAAGAGGGACATGGTGGGTGTTGAGGCAGCTGTAATGCATTGCCATCCAAGAACTGCACAAAAAAGGGGACATTAAAGATGTCAGAGAGAGAGAATATGAACAGAAGAGTCAGTGAAAGACTTGGGTAGTGAAGGCAAGGACTAACTGATGGACAGCTCACATACTCTAGTAGTTTCTATGGAACATTAAGAGAACTACAGAACTAATATTGGGTGAAGCCCCTCTGGGAGCTGTGCAAGGATGTGGACAAGAAAAGCACAGGGTAGGATGCAGCATGTTCTGTGGGAGGGAGGGCCTCTGTCCATAGAATTGGATTTCCGTGAAATCATTAAAGTGACCATACAATTAATTGATTTAGTTTGAGTAAACTGTAATTTTTCAGGGCTTTGTTTTCCTCCTTTGCAAAATGAGGGGATTGGTCTAGATGATATTTAAAGTCCCTTTGTGCTCTAAAATTATGATGCTATGATGTGTGCAATGGAAATAATTATTGCTTATAACTACTCTAATTGAACTTATTATCTAGGTGTTTGGTACAATATCTCCGGGGCTTAGAAAATGGTGCTCATGAGTTTTGAAGAGCATTAGGAAGGTAATGATGTTTCAAAAACTGGTAGCAAACTATACAGAGCAGATTTAGGACTGAGGGAGCAAGTGACCCAGTGGATAGACCTCTGAGCTTAGAGTCAGGAAGAGATAAGTTCAAATCTGACCTCAGACTCTACTAGCTATGGGACCTAGGTAATCCATTTAACTTCTGCCGACCTCAATTTCCTCAATGGAGATAATAGTACCAACACGTGACTTGTTATGAGGATCAAATTAAACAATATGTATAAAAGATTAGCAAACTGGCTAGTACATCATAGGTGCTTAATAAGTGCTTGTTCCATTCTCCTCCCCTTGATATTAGAAACAGTTTCCTAAAAGTTGAAGCTCCATGAACATGGAGTATAATGTTCTGGAATAGTGGTGGATCCTTGTGTTCTCCCTCCTTCCCCAGGGAGGCATTAAGTGAATACTGGATGCCTTTTTGACGGTGATTTTGCAGAATTAATGGGCTCTAATTGGAAGCTATCCCCAAAGGGCTATCAAATTTGAATATCCATTGATCCAACAGAGACACTACAAGGTCTGTATCCCACAGAGATCATAAAAGAAGGGAAAGGCCCCACATGGGCAAACATGTTTGTAGCAGCCCTTTTTATGGTGGCAAAGACCTGGAAACTGAGTGGATGGATGTCCCTCAATTGGAGAATGGCTGAAGAAGTTGTGATATATGAATGCGATAAAATATTATTGCTCTGAACAGGATGATTTCAGAAAAGCCTGGGAAGACTTCCATAAACTGATGCCGAGTGGAGTGAGCAGAACCAAGGAATATTGTGCACAGTAACAGCAAGATCATGTGATGATCAACTGTGCTAGATGTGGTTCTTCTCAATAATGCAGTCAATTCAAGGCAATTCAAACAGACTTGGGATAGAAAATGCCATCTGTGTCCAGAGAGAGAACTATGGAAACTGAATGCAAATCTAAGCGTACCATTTTCACCTTTTTTTCTTTTGTTTTGTTGTTTGTTCTTTTATAACATGCCTAATATGAAAATACGTTTAAAATGATTGTGCATTGTGTAGTCTATATCAGATTGTTTGCTGTCTTGGTAGGAGGAAAGGAAGAGGAGGAGAAAAAAATTGGAACTCAAAAATCTTACAAAAGTGAATGTTGAAAACTGTCTTTATATGTAATTAGAAAAATAAAATATCCCTAAGTGAAGAAAACAAAAGAATGAATTGGCTTTGAAGTTCCTTCCAGCTGTGAGAAATCTTCTGAAGAGTTAATGTTACATTCTATTTAGTCTTAGGAAAACTCGCACTATAGATCAATCTACCTTATGTCCATCCATCCAAACCAGTTTGACAATTTTGACTAAGTTAACTCATCTTTCTAGACAAACAAGTGGTTACCAGTTGGGAAATACTGGCTTAACTACCTGCCAATTCAGTCAAGATGTTTGATTCAGTTTTGCTGTAGGTAAATGAGCTTTATTCTAAGTCCCACGACAAAATAAATCACAAGGTTGGATTCTATTGCTCAAAAGAAGCAATAGAAAGATGAAAAGGGGAAATGGATACGGTGGGAGAGATAACTCAGGGCAAGCTTATCACCATCATAGGAAAAAATAACACGAAACTAGCCATGGCCCCCTTTTACCAGAAAGGCATATGGATTGATGGGATTGCTTTAAAGCCAGAAACTGAGTACCGTGTGTCCATCAATTCAAGTGCTTTTGGTAGATAAAGAGAGATTGTTTTTCATTGTTCTGTGGATGTTTAAAGAGAACTTGAGTTCCCCCTTTATTTGGTTTCCTGTGTTTTCCATGAGTTCTTATTCTAACAGGTGGTTATTAAATACATCGGGGGATTTAGGGGGTTATTTTATGTAGAAATGTGATCAGTGATTAATGGGGAGAGAAAAGGAGAAACAGACTAAATAGATATAAATAGAAAAAAATAGATTGTGATTATTTATTAGCATTATTTCCTTATTGGGCTTAATTGAGGTATGGCCATTTTCTCATTTGCTTGTATGCTGGGGGGAGTTTTTTTCCATTGCCTTTTTTTTTTTTTTCATTCCTCTAGTTTAGTGTGATTTAACCTAAGCATTTGTCCCCAATTCCCTCATTTCCACTGGCTCTTGAAAGCAGTTGGTCCTTCTGTTCAGTAGGCTTTTGTTAAGAAAGAATGTAGCCTCTCTTTGACTCGCTCCATTTCTCTTGATTTTGTGGTGAGCAGTAATTATGCATTTACTTGCTAAAGAATTTGCTGGGCCAACCTTTCCTTTTCTCTTCTGTCCCACTGCTTCCTCTAATAGAACGAGCACCAGAGAGATCCTTTGGAAAACACAATGGTCTCCGTTCATCAGAGACCACTAGCAAATCGCCTCGCACGTTTCTGTACAGGGCCGTGAGCCATATTTAACAGGGGATGTTGGCCGGGTGCTACAACATGGGGGATTGTTTTATCTTAGATCAGTTTCTTTAGGATGGCTTTATCTGACAAAAGGGTGGGATGGTTTTAATTGTGGAGACTTGCCTGTAAGATCAAAGTAATAGATCTAGAAAAGAGCTTAGAGGTTTTCTGGTTTCACCTTCTCAATTCACAGGTGAGGAAATGGTACCCCAGAGATGGTTAAGCAGCTTCCCCAGGTGGTTAGCCGTCAGGGCCAGGACTGGAAAATGGCTTCATCCAAATCTAGTATTCTTTCTATATCCTCTCCCAACCCATTAATAGCTGGTTCATAATTAGCTAACCACTTGTCAATTCAATTGGATTGCTTCCAGAATGAGCCCAAGGTGTGCTTAAGGGAACACTCAGGTGCCTTCAGGCAGCTCAGTGAGTGCCCAAATATATAATTGGTTTTTCTGATGTCAGCTTGGCCTTTGGAGGAAGAAGTCACTAGATCTGGGTCATTAAAGAGGAAGGTCAGAGGAAGATTATGGAAGGAACTTTGGACTTGAGGGTGGACAGACTTGAGTTCAAGAGGGGAGTGATGGAAGTGTGTGACTTGGATACTACCTTTGTGACAGCAGATGGGAGAGTCCTGCAGAGAGTTCTGGTCTTCAGTTTTATTCTTTGTGAAATGGGGCTCCAAAGACATCCTGCCTTTGAAGAGTGGCTGGTCGAGAACATTTTGAGCTAAACACGACCATTTACTAAACTGCTGCATCCTATTTTTCTGAAAGCTGATGGATTCTCCTTATTTTGTGAGAGAAAAGAGTGGAGAGAAGAATATTACATAAAAATGGGAAGAAATCATAATCTAATGGAGAAGTGTAGTTGTTTTAAAAAGTTAATGATGCTTCCATGACACAAATGACTTGTTCATGGAGAGATTCTTAGAGAAATTGTTGTTATTCAGTTGTTTTCATTGTGTCCAATCCTTCGTGACCCCATGGGGGGGGGGGGTTCTTGGCAGAGATACTGGAATGTTTGAAAGTTCCTTCTCCAGTTCATTTTATAGGTGAGGAAACTGAGGCAAACCAGGTCATACAGGTAGTAAGTGTCTAAGGAAGCTTCGCACTCAGGAGGGTGGACCTGCCTTCAGGTCCAGCACTCTGGCTGCCCTTAGAGCTTTAGTCCTTACCCACAGAAGGAACCTTAGGGATCTGGCCCGAACCATGACTGCCACGGCAGAGGTGAGTTGGTGCAGCTGATTGCATGGTGGACCTGGAGTCAGAGGGAGAAGTAAATTCAAATCTGACTTTGCACACTTACTACCTGTGTGACCTTGGACAAGCCACATGATAGCTGCCTGCCTCACTTTCCCCTTGTGTAAAACAGAGATAATACTGGCACCTTTCTCTGAGGATTGGTGTGGGGATAAAATATTTGTGGACTACCTTCCAAACGTTAAATGCCATATAATAATAATAAATTATATAATGTTTTAAGTTGGTAAAGCATTTCACAAACATCTCATTTATCTCCACAACAACCGTGGGAGGTAAGTGATATTATCATCTCCCTTTCACAGATGAGGAAACTGAGGCACAGAGACATTAGGTGGCTTGCCCAGGGTCACACAGCTAGTAAGCATTTGAAACCTGACTTGAACTTTGGTTTCCCTGACTCCACATCCAATGCTCTGCACTACCAATCAGGTCTTATTGTTTATCGTCATGATTATTATCATTATCCCAATTGAGAAGTTCTTCCCTGCAATGACACCACAAAGCTAACGTGCATTCTCAACTATAACTCCTTAATTATTTCCCATGGGAAATTAAAATTGATGGCTTATGCTGAGTAATAAAACGCGGACTGCACTTCTTGACAAGTCTTTTCAGAGGCAGAATCTTTCCCAGACATAGCTTCTGGCCAATGCCTTCATGTGAACAGTTCTCAGATGAGCTCTGTGAAGTACAGCCAGGATAATGTGACAGATGCCTTCTGGAATAAAATGGGACTGGCCCCTAACTTGCGGCCTTTGTGGACAGATAACTCGTGCTAATGGCTTAGGAGAATCCGTTGATTTCCTTAGGAAGTTTCTCAGTGAGACATCTCCTGGGCGGTCATTCCACCAAAAGGACCCATATGGGCTCTTGCGGAGTTGGTCACGCAGTTTGAGCAGAGAAGAAAAGGGGGGTCGATAAAGAAGGTCTTTTCGCCATCAAAACTTTCAGTGGCACAATCTGGTCTGAGATTGTCAGAAGCCACCATAGTATTGTGACAATATTATGGAATAATACTGTTGTACCAGTACATCGATGGACATCAGCTATGTGAGTCCTTCCTTCACAGATGAATGACCCAGTCTATCCACGATGGCCCCCTCTGTACAATTCTTATGCACACCCTTCCTTAAGTCTACTCCAGGATTCACACATGATACTTTCGTCAGCTCTCTTTATGTTGTGCATGAAACACACACCTTCTCTGAATAGGTTATTCCTTGCTTTTAATGGCATTTCCCCTCCTTTCACTGCTAATTCATTCTCTCTCACTCTCGCTCTCTCTGTTTCTCTATGTGTGTGTGTGTGTGTGTGTGTGTGTGTGTGTGTGTGTGTCTGTCTGTCTGTCTCTCTTTCTTTCCCCACTCTATTAAATCATACTTAGAAATTTACAAAGTCCTTTCCTCCTAATAATCCAGTAAGATAGGTAGTGAACTCATTCTATCCTTATTTTCTGAGAGCGTAAAGAAGATTTTAGCAGGGACCAATAATTCTCACAGTCACATTTAGACCTGGAGTTGAAACCTGCCTATTTGGACCCCAACCCCCAGCATTCTAAGGTAACCAAAGTTTATTGGTACAAAGCTTACTCTAAAACTTAATCAGTTCAATGTGTCCGCAGGGCAAGGGAATGCCATTGGGTTCTTGACCGTTAGGGCAGTAGAGGACAAATCTTGGCAATCTGGCAGTGGCTATCAAGCCAGAATCCCAGGATGTAAACAATTCAGTCCGAAGAATCCTTAGCAACCTAAGAACCTCTAGCTGAAAAAGAATCCCCTCTACAACATCCCCAAACAATGGTAGTTTAGCCATCACTTGAAGAGCTCTTTAGAAGGGAATCCTTCTGAGCAAGCACAAGTTTTAAGATTGCTCTCATTGTTCCAATGTGTTGTTCATTAAACCAAATCAAAAATTGCCTCTTTGTCCCTTTCACCCATTTTCCCATTTTCTACGGCCAACTTGAATAAGTCTAATCTCTTCCTGATATGACAGCCCTTCAAATACTTTAAAAAGGTAACTATCATGTTCCTTAATTTTCTGCTTAAGAAGCACTAGTTCCTTCAAAGCCTCATAGAAAATGAACTTGAAGCCAGAAAGTTTATCATAGGATCTAGATGCTTAGAACCAGAAAATTGGCAAAAAAAAAAAAAAAAAAAAAAAAAAATGATTTCTCCCTCCCTTCCTCCCAGTAATAGACATTAGGTATTATGGCAACAGTAGCTACAAAATTCACAGGAACGACAGATAAATGGACACTCCAAGAAATCAAAATACTACCCTTATGTGACAGTGCCCCCTGAGTTACACAATTACATATATTATCTTTTTCCCTTTTTTCTTTTCAACTTTTTTTTATAGGAGCCAGGGTGGGGAAGACCCTGAGACAAGCTGCTATCCTACTATTACTTATTCATCTTTAATGTTTTGTGGGTCATCACGAATAAAGTGACTTCTTTTTGTGACTAAACTTATTTGGCTGCAAGCTCATCTTCTGTAGAGTCCCTGAAAACATCTTCCAGACAGTTCCAGTAGCCATCAAGACACTGAGATGACAGCGACCTTGTTTTGGTTTTAATTCCTTCTGCTCAGTCTCTATGTCTTGAAAGCTTTGCATCCCATGTAGTTTGGAGATTGTCGTGACGGCTGTTAAAACCGTTCTTAGATTTTATGGTTCAATATTACTTCTAGACAAGTTCTGCAATAATAATCTGGTTCTAGCACCACAATTTATTGATTAAACTCCCAAGAATATCCTGTATTTGTAGTACAGGAGTTTGTAGCTTGCTTGTTTCTGAAGGATAGTGAGTGAATAATTCAAGCCATCTGATCGTGTCTAGAAACACCGTAATGAGGTGCCTCATGATTTCCAGCACTTCACTAGCATGTTCACTGATCAATAAGTCCAGGCTCCTTAAAGATAACCTTCTAACCTTCCTGATTGGAGAGGGTGAGGCGGCGATCTATCATCATTATCGTCATCGCCGTCTTCAGTCTATGGAGCATAGAAACTTTAAAATAGTTTCCACTTCAGAGAAAAGGAAAAGCCTCCCGTTTATCCAAAACATCTTTCCCAACATGTTGCCTGACTAATGGAAAGCAGCTGATACCACTTTGCTCTGGAGTATTGATACTTGGTTAACAGGACTTTTTTTTACTGGGAATATAAGGAAAGGTAGTTTTGATATCTGGGCTGCATGTTGTGGAATAAGTGACAACGTGGCAAATCAGAGGATTTCAGTAGTGTGTGTCCACTGGTTTTGGCACGAGGATCCTTGGGAACATGGAAATGATTGTCACATTTTTATTTACTTGTAGAAGAAAGATGAAATGTGTTCCATGACAGATGCTTATCCAAGAGGTAATTTTCTATAGGAGGAAGGAAGTAGCTGCTAAGTGGATCCTGATTTTGGATTTACTGAAAAGCTTGACAATTTCCATATTTGTTCACTTGTGAATATTTCCTGCGCTGATTTTTAAATGGACTTTTATCTTTAAAAAGCTTACTATCTTAATTTAAGAAAGTCAAATTTGGGAATCTGAAGAAACAAAAATACTTTAATCTTGTTCTTTCTCTGCCTTTCTCTCTCTGTCTGTTTCTGTCTCTCTCTGTCTCTGACCGGCTATCAGATATTCTCTGTATCACTACATTTGGGTTATGTATATCCTTAACTGTGATTTATCTTTACAGGCTGTGCAATACAATGGATAGAATGTCAAGCCTCATTTTCCTGAGTTCAAATCTAGCTGTGTGATCCTGGACAAATCACTTCCCTGTTTCCCTCAGTTTCCTCATCTGTAAAATGAGCTGGTGAAGGAAATGGCAAGCCACTCTGCTATCTGTGCTAAAAAACCAAAACCCAAAACCAAAAAGGCTCCAAATGGGCTCACAAAGAGTTGGACATGATTAAAAAACAACTGAACAATGATATTTTTACACTTTGCCTTTTCCTTAGTTATTACATATATAAACTCCTGTCTCTTGGTTTGAGGTGAGAGACACAAGATAGCCAGCCTTTGCCAGTCCCTCCCCGGGTTTCTTCAGGGCAGCCCCTTTTGGCATTCTTTAAGGGCCAGTTTTCTTGGGGACTCTTGGGTGGTCTGGCTTCCAGCTTTAGGGGGAAGATGGAAGGGACCAGCTCCAAGATTATAACCACACTATTTATTTACATAAAACCTCCTTCTCTCCTCTCTTATTGCTACCACTCTAGTGCAAGCCCTCATCATCTCATACTTGGGCTATTCAGTATGGCCTGCAGGTGAGTCTACCTGCCTCAGGTCACTCCCAAATATCCTTCAGTCATCCACCAGAGGGATTCTCCTAAAGCCCAGATCTGACCATCCCACTCCACTTACTTGATAAACTCCACTGGATTTCCATCAGTCCAAGATCAAACGAAAAAGGCTCTGATGGGCGTTCAAAGTCCTCCATAATGTTGCCCCCTCTTACCTTCTCAGTCCTCTCATACTTTACTTCCAGGCCACATACTCTTTGGGAGTTTTCTCTGGCTTCCCCCTAAGAAAATATAACTTTAATACTGTATCCTTTGATTATTAATGTTAATATTATTATTATTAATATAACCATATTAATACAAAATTAGTTTGCAGTATTATCTTTTCTATTTAAGATTCCCATTTTAAAAAAATTTAGCTCACATAGAAACTAGCTGAGAATTGTGGTCCCAGAGCAGCCCTTCCCAGGGCCTGATCTGGTTTACTTTGCTAATCCCATGAACAAGAGCGAAACTTGGTCCCTTCATTAGCATTTGGGAAATCCTAGCTTATGGAAGTGGAGCAAAAGCTTGGACATCCTGATCCAGAAAGGTTTTGCTTGTCCACATTGCTGGAGGCTGCTAATGCTCATAACTGGCCCTCCTTCCTCAGCTGAGCTCTCCCCCCAACTATGCAGAAATGAGGGCTGCGGACCCTTCATCCACCTCCTCGTTAAGTATCTGCCAATTAGGGCAGATTTGTTTCTTGTTTGGGGAGGCCTAATAATGTGCTGTCAGAAAGACAGATGGACATTTAAGATGACTCAAGACCATTATTCTGGGTCTTTGGTTACACTGGCCACCAATTTATTGATTATTGAGCAGTCTAATTAATAAGTTGATTTTTAATACATGAAAACTCTGTCACTAAGCATTTTATTTGCAAAATCCATATGCCTGAAATATTCTCTCTCCCCAGCTTACTCACTCCCCTGACTTCTTTTAAATCTTAAGTAAAACCTCATATTTTATAGACCTGTCCCTCTTAATTTTAGCACCTTCCTTCTTTTAATTACTTCCTATTTATCCTATATATGAGCTTGATCTGTACAATTTTTCTTTGTTTTCTTCCTTGTTAGATTGTAAGCCCCTTGAGGGCAGGGATTTTGACTTTTTTAAAAAAATATATATTTTTTTATATCCTCAGTATGTACTCAATACATCTTTGGGTTGGACTGGATTGGATTGTCCTTGCAGGTGAACTGGGAGACCTACAGAACCCAATTCCAAAGGGATTGCCCATGACAACTCTTAAAGACAAAAATGAAGGCTTGTTTAAGGATGGACTCATCCATATGGACATAGGGGAGGTGGAAGATCTTTGTTTGCTTCCATGAGATATCTATTCTGCCTCATCTTTGGGATCAAAAGTGCAAGAGATGAACATGAAATTTATTCATGCATTTGTTTTTCTTGAACTCTTCTCCTTTACACAGTGTGGTATCAAGTAGTTTAAGAAAAAAGAGAAAAAGAAATGATATTTTCCATCAAAGAGTTCCTTAGGAGCACAGATTTGACCTAGAAGAAACCTTAGAAGTCGTGTCTGTCCACTTAGAAGTCTCCATGTCTGTTCACTTAGAAGTCTTCATGTCTGTCCACTTAGAGGTCATCATGTCTCTCCATTTAGAGTCATCAAGTCTGTTTCCTTTGAGGTCATCATGTCTTTCTACTTAGAGGTCATCAAGTCCATCCCCTTAAAAGTCATCATGAGTCTCCATTTAGAATCATCAAGCCTGTCCACATAGAGGTCACTGTGTCTGTTCATTTTATTTACAAGTGACAAAACGGGCCTAGAATATGCAAGAATCCTGCAGTTAGTGTCTGAGGAGGACTTTGAACTGAGGTTGATCCTGAATCCAAGTCCAGGCCTTTAATATCTCAAAACTTGTCAGGTCTGTCAGAAGGATCCAGTGAGATATTATGTAGGAAAGAACTTTGTATTAGGGAAGCTCATGTTCTTATCATGACCAACGTTATAATCTGATTTAAGTTATAGCTATAATAAAGATAATGAAGCACATAATCCCCAAGCAGTTTTTCAATGTCTAGCTGAATTAGTCTAGTTGAATCATGGCAGGCTCTCCAAAAGAAGTATAAAGACAAGACTGTTGTTCTTTAAAACCTCAGATGTTAAAGACCTAGCCAGGCAGGTATATAGGGCTGGGTTGGGGGTAGAGATGGAGAACCACCATTAAACCATTTTATGAACAGACAAATAATTCCATTAAGTCTGGATAAGGACATTTTAGTGATGCAGAGGTGGAAGGAGAAGGGAGCATCTAACCCATAGGAAAAGTAGGTATAGTAGTTCATTATCTCAGCTACTTTGTCAAGCCAAGAAAAATCCAAAGTCTTCTCAAATGCTGAATGGCTAAAACTTGTTTCTTTAAGGAAAATATAACACAACAAACAAAACCCCAAACCGATTATTATATTGATAATGAGGTACTGAAAAGTGGACATTTAGTTTTTTCTTGGTGAATGAATCACATTCCTACCTAAGAGAAGAACAATTTTTCTGCCTTGCCCAATATACACAAATGGAAACTCCATTCTGCCTGTCACTGGTTCAGACCACAGAGTTGTATGGACCAATCTAGCAAATTCAAGTTTTATTTGTTCAGAAGGTAAATGGGACTACAAACGAGAGACAACGTGACAGAGGGGGAAGGACTGTTATTAGAATGAGAAAAACGGCATTGAAGTTCCAGCTTTTCCATTTACAAGCTGTAATATCTGTGAGTTTTAGTTTTCTCATCTATAAAATGCTGATAATAATACCTTTCCACCTTATTGAGATGTAATAAAGATCCAGAGGGAAGAAGGGATTGTAAAGTGCTTTGGAGCTAGAGGGTGTCCCTATTTATTTTCTAGGATAATAATCATTTAAAACTTCAGCGTTTTCCAAAGCTTTATATCTGTGACCTCATTGGAGGTCATCCCTTTGGCTTAGGTTCAGTAAGTATCAAGCTCCTTATTTTTAGAGAAGGAAAAAGTTTGCAGAGATGAAGTGAATTATTCCCAGTCGGAGTTAGTGTCGGAGACTGGATTGGAATTAGATATCCTGCCACCAGTCAGCGCTCTAACGTGATACCTTCCTGCTTTGCTCCTCTCCCCGAGTGTGTCGTGTTTGTGTGTATGGGCTTGTAGACACAATTACGTAAACACACACAGGTAATATATGTATTCATAGGTGTGTGAGCATGCATACAGACACAGGAACTCCTGCGTCCCCAATTATCTATATACAAGTATATGTATATGTACCAATGCAAGTATATGTATATGTGTTTGTATATCTGTGTCTAAAAGCCTATACATACAAACATGACACACTCAGTGAGAGCAAGAAAGGTGGGTTAGAGTAAAGACCTGAGTACATTTGAGAGAGATAGATGGATGGATGGACGGACAGATGACAGACAGAGAAACATTAAAGCGGGTCTGTAACCATCTTTTTGTGATTGTTTTTCAGTTGTGTTTGACTTGGCTTTTTTTTTTTTTTTTTTTTTTTGGCAAAAATATTGGAAGGATTTGCCATTTCTCCACTCTAGGGGCTTTTGCTAGGTTTTTTTTTTCCCATTAAAATGTAAATTCCTTGAGGGCAGGGACTTTGTTTTTGCTTGTCTAAGTATCCCCAGCCCTCATGTGTGTGACACCCAGCAAGTGCTTAATTAATGCATGTCACCAGCCTGCCTGCCAACCAGTGAGAAGGCTCTGTGAATCTAGCACCTGATCCAGCCCCCTGCCGGGCCCTGAAGCCCCTCCAGCTCAGGAGAACGGGCCAAAGCTCTTCTTCCCCTGCTGTTACCTTGGAGAGCGTCCCGCCATGATGTCGCACCTGAAAGAGTAGAATCAGATACTTATAGCTATATCTATATGAAACAATACTTATATTGTGAAACAATATAAATATGAAATATTTATTAATCACCACCATATTGCACTGAGGTCTGGATGTGGCGGGGAAGGGTACGCAGGACAAATATTGCATTTTGGCAAGATGAGCCTTAACTCCTCTGGAGTTTAGCAAGACAGGTAGTGTGGACTTGTGGATAGAATGATGCTTTTAGGACAGGAGTTCTTAACTTCTAGTCCATAACTTAAATATGATAATAAAAATAATAATGAAAACAACAACAGTAATATTTACGTGGTAAATGTTCTGTTCCAGACAATTGGTAAACGCCTTACAAATATTTTCTCATTTGATCCTCATAGCAGTTTGGGAGAAAACTGATATTATTCTCTCCATTTTACAGAAGAGATACTCAGAGATGAAATGCCTTGCCAAAATCCCACAGCTCTTAAAAAGTGTTTGAGGTTGTATTGGAACTCAGGTCTTCTTGCCTAAGGCGTAGCTAGGTGAACTAGTAGATGAATTACTAGCTCATCTTCCTGAGTTCAAATCTGGCTTCAGACTTGCCCCGGGCAAGTCACTTAACTCTGCCTCAGTTTCCTCATCTGTAAAATAACTTAGAGAAGGAAATGGAAAACTCCTCCAGTATCTCTATCAAGAAAACCCCAAATGGGGCCACAAAGAGGTATTAGAATTGGAATATGGAAATTGGTGAAAAACTGGGAAATGACAGAACAACAAACTTCTTGCTGTAGGCCCAGAGCTTTATTCATGGTACTACTCACCTAATTCTCTACACATATGCATATATATATATGTATATATTTATATATACATATAATATATATATGTATATATTTATATATACATATATATGTAGTATACACACATATGATGTATGTATTTATATGCATATATACACATTCATCCATATATACACACATATGCATAGATACCATATATATATATATACAAAAGCACCATATGTATTCATATGTATATGGACATATTTATACACATCTATTTAGGTAATTTTTTCGATATAGTTTCCTTTGTAATCCTATGTATTTTATTCTCTTCATTTAAAAATATTCTCATAAGGAGTGCATTTCCTTCCAGACTTCCAAAGACATTCATGACAGAAAAACACTAATTTCTAATTTGAAGGGGAAAAGAGCTGGGTTTCAGTCCTAGCCGTGTGTGTTGATGAATGAGGAGCTACTCCAACATTGCCTAGGATTTATATACTAAGTTATAAATGGGTCAGGAGGCAATCAATGCACCAGGAGTTCCCCCACACCGATGAAATCACGGCTCCTTTGCTATTAGAATAAGTAGGGAATGGCTAATGAGGCAATGGAAGCCTTGGATACCTTTTTCTTGGCTCTGAATGCTTTCATAATTACGTTGTACGGCCATAGGTATCAAACTCCAGCTGCTGGCAAAACTCCTAGTGTGGCCTGAATCAGATTAAAATATAATTGGGAAAATGTTGAATAAAATCCGCAAAAATACAATACAACCTAGATAATGTGAATTTGTGGTTCTCTAAGTCAAGATGAGCCCTTTTGAATTGGACACGATTGGCTTAAGAGGCTGATTGCCTTAGTTTCTGCCTTCCTATTTTGGTACTTCTCACCCATGTATTTCTCATACTTTCCTTTCATACCACAGACTTACTGAACTGCAGGAGTCGTCAGTGCCGAGGAGGGCAATTAGATCTGTGCAATTTGATCTGGAGTGGAACAGGTCATGAGGAGTCTGGGTCTCGATGGGGACTTTTTACATGGGGGCACAGAGGGGCAGTCTCCATTGGCAGAGGCATTTGCATCCTTGGAAGCGCCACTCAGCCAGCATCGACACTAGGGAAGGGAGAACTGAAGCGGGTTAACTCTCCTCTGCTTTTTCATTTCCTTACCTAGACTAATTCCTCTTTAGTCCAGCAGACTTTCCTTTTCCTCTTGTTCCAGTGGAGACTTTTTTGTCCCCAGAGCCAGATTCTAATAGGACTGAGCATTCCTTCTAGCAGTTAAAGCATGACCAATCAGCTAAGCAGCAAGTGGACACTCCAGCAATCATCCTAATAAGAACTCTTAGAGTCTTTCATTGTTTTCCACCGCTGGGTTTTGGTGGAGAACTCCCCTTGGCTTCAGTAGGAGTTCTGAACTAAAACCTTGAGAGTAAATTGGGCCCCAAGGGTTTTCTGGAAGTCAGAAAAACAGATTTTTCAGACTACCATGCATTGCTTTTTCCAAAAGCACTTTACAAAATTAATGCCATGACAAGGAAAATATAGAGTGACTGTAGCACTACGTATTTTTCAGTTATACTTTGACTAAAATACTGTCTGAGGCTACAATTGGTTTGCATAGAAATGAATCACTTGCCAAATTTGGTTCCAAAGCACAAAAAGCATTTTGAGTTACTCAAGGACAAAAGAGAAGGTCTCAAGTTCTCAAGAATATACTTTTTTTTTTTAACACTCATATGATTCAAAAATAGCTAAAGCATATTTCTTTATATTTGAGGGAAATTTTACTCCCAGGCTAAGGCTACACATGCCAAGTCTCAACTGGGAATAGATTTTTGTTTAATTCTGTAGCTAAAATAGAAGGTTGGAAAGAGAGTCTTGTCTCAGTTTTCATACATCATTATGTAATAGTAACTTATGAGTCTATCCCTTCTGCAGCTTATAGGACCTCTGGCAAAAGTCACGCTGTCCTCCTACAAGTCATGGCTGTGTATATCTAGTTTCCCCAGTTGGGTATTAAACTCCTGAAGGACAAAGGATAAATACAGCGTTTCATGGGATCATAGACCCGAGAGCTGGACATTAGAGACCATTGAACTTCATTTAATTTTATAGAGAAGGAAAAGTGAGACCCAGAGAATTGAAATGATTTTTTCATGGTCTTAGAGGGAACAAGTAGCAGAGCTGAGACATCCTTCCATTTTTAATCTTGCCACTGAGATGCTCATCCTCCGGCTAGCTGCAAAAATAGAATGCGAATTCTGAAATGAGATGGGAGATTGGGATTGGACTGTGGTTTTGGACAACAAACTGCCAGAGAAAAAGACAGAAATACAAATGGTGGCATTTGGAAAAGCCAGGGAGTTTTCCTGTGACCTTGAATGGAAGGTTTGTAATGTGCTGATAGGGTAAGGGAAATCAGCTGACTGTGCTCAGAAGCATTCCAGGATCTTTTCAAATGATTAAGGGGGTCCTACTCCGCCTGGCTTAGGGGATGGAGAGTAGGACTCAGAGTCGGTAAAAATATGGCTTCAGACACATGGCTGTGTCTCCACTGGGTGACTATAGGGGTGAGCCTATAGTTGCTATGACATTCCTGATTTCCATTAATAAAGGAAGTTTTTCCACTGTGAGTTTCTTGCACCAATGAAATCACAGTCCAGGATCATAACAAACAAACAACTCTACCAATTCTACCCTATCTCATGTCTTAATTAAGGAACTGGGAGGGAGGGTGGAGAGAATATTCTTTAATCTTACAGTGTTTTCCCATTGTTCTATATATGCAAATCTTTATAAATAATAAATAAATATAATATAATAATAATAAATATAATATAAATATAAATAAAATCTTTATATATCTATATAAAACTTGACTAAAAAATAAGTTGTTATTGTTCCCATAGTCCAGTCCCCAAGCATATTGCTTTGTAAGGAGATTCTACTCCCCCTATGCTTTTATTTTGTATTATAAATATATTTCCTAACAATAATAGCTCCCTTTTATATAGTGATTTAAGATTTGCCAAGAACTTTTCATATATTACCTCGGGGTGTTCATTTACCCACTTGTTGAACACTCCTTCCCTCCTTCACCCTCAATAGAAGGTTCATTGATCAAGAATGAGGATCTTTACAGATGTTTCTGTGATCCCAATGTGGCCTGAAAATAGATTGATAAATTGAATTGAACCATGACCAAAGAATGTATCCCCAAATGGCAGCCTCTCTCCTGGACTTGACTGTCCACATTTATAACAGTGGATGATGGTGGAGGTGACAGAAGATGATGAGTTAGAATTAATAAGATTTGAACTTTGATTGGATGTGGGAAGAAAGAAGACTCAGTAGTGACCCTCAGATTTCAAGCTTCCATGACTCTGGGAATAATGGTACCACCAAATGTAACTAATTTGACCTGGTTTCAAGATGCTCTTCAATATGATCCATCTCATTTTATTTCCCATTGATCTCACTACTAGTTTGCTCTTAGCAAAGCCTTGGCAAGTAGGATGGCACAGAGAATGGAGTGCCAGTCTTCATCAGGAACACCTGTGTTTAAATTTTGCCTCAAATGCTAACTAGCTGTTGTGATCCTGGGCAAGTGATTCAACCTTGGCCAGTCTTAGTTTGCTCATCTGTACAATTAGGAGGTTCAGCTCAGTAGCTCTCATATCCCTTTTGGTTCTAATTCTACAATTCCATGTTCTATCTTTTTCTTTGGCATTAATAGTTCTATGTTTTACTTATTGTTTTTTGCTTATTTTTCCCTCTAATTAGGACATATTTATCTTAATTCTCTCTATCTTTGAATCCCAGTTTAAAACCATTTCCTATAATAACACTTCCTGAATCCTCTTCGCTCCTCTATCAAACTGCAAGCTTCTTGAGAGGAGACTGATTTTTGACATTTTTTTGTATTCCAAAATCTTAGCAAAAAATAGCACTTAAGAAATGCGTGTTGATAGCAACAACAAAATTATGTGATGATCGATTCTGATGGAAGTGGCTCTTTTCAACAATGAGGTGATTCAGGTCAGTTCCAATAGATTTGGGATGGAGAGAGCCATCTGCATTCCGAGGGCTGTGAGGACTGAGTATTTTGACCTTTTTTGTTTTTGTTTACTTGATTTTTGTTTTGTTTGGGCTTTTTAAAATTTTTTATCTGATTTTTATTGTGCAGCATGATAATTTTGGAAATATGTATAGAAGAATTGCACATGTTTAACATATATTGGATCACTTGCTATCTGGGGGGTGGGTGAGGTGGAGGGAGAAAAAAATGGAACACAAAGTTTTGCAAGGATGAATGTTGAAAACTATGCATATATTTTGAAAATAAAAAGCTAATTTTTTTTTTTTACAAAAAGAAATGCTTATTGACTGACTTTCTGAAGTGATCTCTTTCATCTTCCTAGTCCAATAGTGCTTTTGATTTGATCCCAACAATTTTGCTCTTAATTATATGATATCTTGTTCTGTTCATTTTTGTTTGGTATCTTTTCTCATCATTTAGATTCTAAGTTTCTCTAGGAAATGGACAATGTAATATAGATACCATTACATAGTTGTTCACTGATGATTGAAAAATTGTTATATTATTACAGTAAGAACTGTTATGAATGGTCACTTACTTGCACAAGTTTTCCTTTATTAAGCAAATAATAGATTTTATTGGAAGTAGAGGCATGGAATTCTAAATTCCATCTCAGATGGATTATTTCTCCAAATAAAATAAAACTTCCAAAAAATGAAGAAACAAACCCTGCCTCTCCCCCATTAAGTGCTTTCCCCCTTTACATTAATGATTTAAAGCTCTCTGATTCTCAGCATGGGCCCTCAGTCCCTCTGCTGAAGTCAATCACAATGATTTTGTGCCATAGAAGAAATAAAAGGAATGGAGAGTGACAGGAAGGAGGAAAGGAAGGAAGGAAGAAAGAAGGAAGGAAGGAAGGAAGAAAGAAAGAAAGAAAGAAAAAAAGAAAGAAAGAAAGAAAGAAAGAAAGAAAGAAAGAAAGAAAGAGAAAGAAAGAAAAAAGGAAGGAAGGAAGGAAGGAAGAAAAAAGAAAGAAAGGAAGGAAGGAAGGAAGGAAGAAAGGAAGGAAGGAAGGAAGGAGGGAGGAAGAAAAAGTATTTAAGTGTTTATTATTTGCAAGCACTGTGCAGGTATAGTAAGATGACAAGTGATAAGAAGATGGCCATCTATTAGGGTGAATCACGCTAGAGGCTGCTTAATCCCAGTGGCCATGTGAGGTTCTCCCCAATGAGCACAGTGTGGATCCCAGATTGGGAGTTCCAGAAATCTCCCCAGGGCTTGATCTCTGATTCCTAGTCATGCTTTGTGAATTGCCACTGCTGGGGAGGGGGAAATCATCACTGTATGGCCAAATGTTTGTAAAATCAGCCTTTCCTAAATGAGCTGCTCTGACCCCACACAAGGCATAATCCATCAGAAACCCCAAGGCCTTTCCAGTTCAGTGGGTGTTTGTGGGACTGAGTAATGTATGCCTTGGTCCATGAGTATCATTAGCATTGCCTGCAAGACTACAAGAGTCCCTCCGTAGCCCTAAGGATCCATCCGTGCCTAGCACCGTGCCTGCATCTCAGTGGGTCCTTAATCAATGCTTAGGGATTGACTAATTGGCTTTAGTGCAGTGCGGTGCTTATATAAAGGTAAGGGAAGAGGGGACCAAAGTGAGTTTGACTGAATGTTCTATTTAATGCATCATTTCACTCCCAGTTCAAATGACTCTCTAGATTGCTCTCCCTCCCTAATGGCTGCCTTGTCTCCCCCAGAGAATCCTGTGCTTTCTGGCTTGCATTCCCTATTAGAATATAAACTTCTTTAAGAGGAGGGACCAAATTATTTTCTAGTATTTGTATTTTCAGCACTTGGCATATAGTGCATATTAATAAATGCTCTCATCTTTCTATTTTTATAATAAATATGTTTTAATCAGTATTTTAGAACAAATAAAGCCCATTCGAAAAAAGGATGACTTCAAAAAATAATTGTATTTATGATGTTCATTATGTTCCACAATTTGATCAAATACTAGTTCTTATAATTTTTCTAGAGGATGTTTCAAAAACAAATCATTCACATTTTCTCTTCACTGTGTACTTACCAAAGTTCGGGGAAAGAGTTCTATTTGTTTTTATGATTTAATGTGTACTAAAGGGATGATGGGTAGCTACATGTGGACTTCTAACACAACAATTAAAGAATTTTCTGATATTGACCATCTCTTTGATGTTGAAGGCAATGTCCTATCCATCCATCTAGCTATTTTCCTACTATGTATTTGTCCATCATCCATCTATCTACTATCTATCATCTAGCTAGCAAATATCATCTATCACAGACAGACACTACTTTGTAAGGTACTTTGTCCACATTCTCTCACTTGAATCACCTTGTGGCAGACCTGTGACTCTCAGTAAATGTTTGTTGAATTAAATTACTCGAATTCCCAATTTTATAGGCAGGGAAACTGAAGTCCGGAATGGGGAAATACCCAAGTACAAGGACTAACCAGTGACCAGAACTAGGTATTCTGCCTCCAAATCCAGCTCCCTTTCCAACCAGCCAGGCGGCCTCTCTGAGGCACAAAGGACTTGACTAATTCAACTGATTATCTTGGACAGAGACAACTCCATCCCCTGAAGACCAAGTCACAAAAGTAAAGAAATCTATAGTAAACACCCACTAAGTGCTAGGCCTTAGGGATATAGAAATGAAAAACAAACAAACAAATAAACAAACAAACAGTAGTAGACTTATAAGTGGGAGAGACCTTAGATATCATCTAGCCCAAAGTCCTCTTGTGAGCTTGAAAAAGAATTCAAAACCTTTGAGCCTAAGTTTCCTGTTTATACATTGAGAATGATAATAATTGCACTCCCTATCATAGCATTGTTGTGGGGCAAGTGGTTTGTAAATAGTAAAATTCTAGATAAATGTGAGCAGATTTTCATTATTATTATTATTTAAAAGCTCCCTACATGCCTGTCTTTTCAGATATTTCTATGAGAAACTTCTTTTTTCTCCCCTTTAAAAATACATTATCGATTTATTTTTATATCCCCAACATTTACTTGTGTATTTTTTTTTTCACACTTTCCGATGCTTTTCTTAGAATTCATTTTTTCTCCCCTGTGGCTTCAAGACGTTCATTTAGTTCAGGTAAAAATGCTCCAAAATTCAAACTGGTTGGGAAAAAAAAAAAAACAAAAGGTAAAATATTGAATATTTTATATTTGGTTTTTGCAACATGGTGTAGCTATCGAATGGGAATTCTGGGGTATCCTTCCTAATGATGTAAGAAAACTTTAATTCTTGTCTCCAATAGTCTGGTGCCATGGAAAGAGAGAAGAACTAGAAGTCAGGAGATGAAGGGTTTCTATTAACTTGCTATGTACCACTGGGCACTGCCTTACTTTCTCTAGGTCTCAGGTTTTCTTTTATAAAATGAGAAGCTTTGACCTAATGAGCTCTAAGATCTGTTAGAGAACTAAGTTTAAATGATGTTCTAGTTCAGGACAGACTACTGATCTTTTTTTCTTCTGGAAGAATATAACAAATTCAGCCCAGGCAAATGGAAGAAATGTGACCTCATTCGGGAGGAGGATGAATGTAATGTTTAAAAAGGTTCAAGAGACATAATTTTGGGATAATTTAACCATTTGATTAATAATGTTGGCAATTTTATAAAAGGATGGATTTGGCTCTCTCTCAGATTAAAAACAATCATGGCAGCAGGCTCCCAATTTATATGCCCTCCAAAGAGTAGATTTTCCTAAAGACTGGCTACCAATTAATGAGAAAGGGACTATTACAATGAGGGGATGGACTTGAACTTTCATTGTGTCATTTACTTCTTAAATTACAACACCCCTCCCCTCCACCTGGGGCAATCTATTCAAAGAATTTTATCTCCATTCAAATCTAAATGGATCACAATGGCTGCCCCACCTTGGTGGGGTCTGGATACAGACTGAGGTCTTGAAAAGAGAATAAAAGGAAAAAAAAGAGAGAGAAATCTGACTCTCCCCAAACTATTGGTTATTAATCATTACTTTTCTCATAGGACATTATCCCCACGGTGAGGAGACAGAGACCCCAAGACAAACACAATCAGAAAGCTCATGGAGTTAGGGGGAGCAGCAGAGGGGCTCATCCCAGACTTCCATCCCATAGCTTCCTATATTTGAGTGAACTGCTTACCAGGAGCTAAGTCCTGTTGTTACTATAGTGAGAAAAGACTGACTTGCCATCAACAACCTCCAAATTTTGTGCCCTGGGACCAAACCCCAGTTATGCATTCAGAGTTACAATTCTGGTAGAAGTCTGTTCTGGAACAGGAATAGATGAGTAACCATCATCATACTATACTAGTTGATCTTGTAAGTTCTTTTGACAATTTTTTTTTTTTTCTGAAGTAGAGGTAAGTGATAGAATTTACTGCCAAGATTTATTTAACATGAAACTTAACACATGACTAGGAACCTCTGGTGGGTGGGCCCATATTTTTTTAAATTGGAAGAATGCAAAAGAAATAAATAACAGGTGGTTAAAAAATTAAAAACTGGAGAGCAGAGAAATGGCCTGCACTGCTTCATTGAAAATGATAAAAATTTGACGTCTATTTTTAAAACCAAGCAAAAGGAGAAACACATGAACTCATTATATCCATTTATTTTGGAAAATGGAAGAAACTGGGTAGGGGGGTCAACCATTGCTACATCAAAGCAAGCACTGCATGGTTATGATTTATCCATCCGCCGAGGTTTAATTGTGATACTCCACAGTACCTGTGTTGGAACTAATGACAACTCTTTGGCTCTAATAAATGTTTTAGCCTTTGAAACATTTCTAGACCAACTCAAGTTTAAATTTCTGCTTCATATTTTCTATAATCCTTTGCATCTTCTGAGCCTGCCTTCCTTTTACCCTCATCCCAAATCTCTCACACATTTTTAATGCAATTTCTAGCCCTCATCTTTGAAACCCAGAACTTCCAGATTGTTGGAGATCTCCTGCCATGGAGCAAAAATTATTTAAGGAAATTTCACACATCTCTGTTAACTCCAACATCATATCATATAAATCTCATATAATATTGTCCAACAAACAATTTAAGTACGTTTGTACATCTAGAAGAGAGCAAGCAAGATGAGAGGAGATGGGAGAACATGGCATATAAGCTTGGATAAAGAACCTGAGGTTGTTTAGACTTGACAATGAAATTTCAGAGGGAACTTCAGAGGGATTTGAATAACTTCCTTGGAGGAGAAGGATGAGACTCATTTTCTCTAGTCCAAGAGGGCAGATCTAGAAACAGTGGGTGAAAGCTAAAGAGAGGGACAGATTTTAGTTGAAATAAACACATACACACATACAATTTGTTTACAACTAGAACTATTCAAAAGTGGAACCAATTTCATTTGTCTTTGGAAGTCTTCAAAGAGCATGACTGATTCTGGATCATCTTCAAGACCATTTTTGCTTTCAGGATCCCACTGGTACTTAATGACTTGAATGTTGGACTGCTCTCAGTGCCTGCCTCCTCTCTCAGCCCCACGGATGGGACAGTGACTCTGCTGGACTCAGCTACATTGCTCAGAACCAACTGACCCCTTATAATAGTATTTTAACAGCAATGAAATGGAATGAATGAGTGAAAAAATGAAAGCGAATGAATATTAGATATTACACAGGATTGTTTATGTCAAAAGAACCCACCTGAATTGGAATTGAACCCAAAGGAATGATCAGCTTGTCCCTTAAAGGCCTTTAAAGTCTGACTCTAATATCATAATGTTTTCAGACATCTCATCACTTCCTTTCACATATTATTGTACCAGCCTATATGGTCTAGTGACTAATATGGTCCATTACATCTCCTACCTCTAAACTCAAACTTTTCTCTTATCCTGAAATATAATCCTAATTCTAATCCCTCCTCTCCCTTGATTCTTAGAATCTTAGAATTCTTATTTTATTTTTTTGCTGAGGCATTTGGGGTCAAGTGACTTGCCCAGAGTCACACAGCTAGGAAGTGTTAAGTGTCTGAGACCATTGAACTTAGTTCCTCCTGACTTCAGGGCTGGTGCTCGCTCCATTGAGCCACCCAGCTGCCCCAGAATTCTTAATTTTCTTGAGAGTTCAACTCAGGTGTTCCTAAGAATATAATAAATTCTTGATCCTTCTTCCTCTTTTTTACATGCTTATGTAAATGTTTGTGTATAGTGGGGTGGGAAGATATTCCTAATGGATTGCAATAATTTCTTTAAGAGCTAAAACTATTTTATTTCTTTTTCACTTTGTATCTCTAGTGAATAGCACAGTGCTTTTCACACAGTTGGTTAAACTTAATTGAAAGGCTTCTCCTTGGGGTCATTGATCATAAGGAGGACATCTTTAGAACTCAATTATGAATTATACAAGAACATAAGACTCATAAGGTCTCATTTTGAGCCCCAAAATCTCTTCCTTAATGTAGTCACTCATATTTTCCCCCAGAAAAGACTCTGAATCACTTTAAGGGATAAAAATTTTCCATCATTAAGGACATAAAAATTTTTAGATACAGCCCAGAATGAAAGAAGAAGAATTAAACATGTGATTTCATTAATGTTGGGATCTCTTGGGAGAAGAAATTCCCTTTTCCAATGTGGGTCAGCACCTTTTCTGCAACTGATAGTCTTAGAAAATTGTCCCGATCTATAAGAGGTTAAATGAACTGTCTGAGGGTCACAACGTCAATATGTGAAATAGCAGAAATTTAACCCAGATCTTTCTGGTATTGAGGTTACTTCTCTCACACTTATAGAATCAGCACATACCATCCCAAGGAGACTGTGTCACAAGGGATAGCACTCATTTGGTTTATGAGTTCTTTGTTTAAGGAAAAAAAAGTCGGCCCCCTCACCCTACTTTAGACTCATTTGGTTCATGAGTTCTTTATTTAAGGGGGAAAAAACCAGCCCCTTCACTTTACTATAGACTTACCATCACATGTTTGCAGAAGGAATTGTTCCATTGACTCTCCTAGGGGAAAAAAAAAAAAAAAAAAAAGAAAAGCTAGCTCTTGGTGGATAGAAATAGGAACCCCCTTCTTATAATTCCTTCGGAGGCTCCTTTTATCCATCCATAGCAGGGAGGAGCAAGTACAATGTACTGGTTTTTCAAACACCCATAATTGATGTTTCTTGTCATTCCTACAGCTGTCCCTCATAAGATCCCTATTTTTCCCTGGCTCACTGTCCCTCTCCACTTTCCCTCTCTCCACTTTTCATTTTCAGAAACTATCTGCTTTGTGGAGGGATATGGAGACCTTAAAAACAAAGATGTGTATTAGAACCTACTGACTTCAAATGATAGCTGAAAAGTTGCTAATTTGCCTCCAACTGAAGAGTTGGACAGAACGTGAGAAAGCTGCAGAACAGAATGCTAAGGTCAAGGTATAGAAACAAGAGATAAGGAGCAAGAGATAAAGCCAGAGAAACTCAATGTGGCTGATGGAATGCTGAAAACCTCCTTAAGGCAGAACCGTTACAAATTGGATGCTCCTTCAGCTCCTTCCATCTCCCATTCTTGTATTTCATCTCTTCTGACATCCAGTCTCGAGTATTTCCTCTAACAGAAAGGAGGGAGCTTTTTTCCTTCTTCTTTCAACCTCAAGAGCCTAATTAGGCCCAAGGTTCTCCCTCCTTTCTCTGCTGCATTCTAACTCCAGCTTCTCCCTCCTGTGTTCTCTACAATGGGGGCCTTTATAATCAAGGGTGGCTCAGCAGGGAGCTGCCCCGGTTTTATTGTATCCAAATGGGAACTATGAAAAGAAAATAGACCCGCGTTCAAGTGCTGCTGGGCAGGTTTTGTGGGGTTTAGTCTAATGAGCAATGGGTCTCCATACTGAAAATAAGCTGAATGGATTGGGAAGCCCTCAGACACTACACACCTGAGTTCCCCATGACCACCTGAGACACAATCAAGGCTAATTTTGTCATTTGGAGAGCAAAGATTGCTTCTTGTCCGTTTTCACTGAGACACTCATTTCGAGTCCTGGATTCCCAGGTCTGTTTGGTTTCTGTACATTTGGGGAGAAAGGGTGGGAGGGAGAGCCACGACTTCTTTTAGGACATAACATGTTTGTTGGATGGAACTGAATCCTACAGTATTTAAAGGAGCAGTTCAATAGCCTGTATCAGGTGAAACAGGCTTTTAGGACCTGCTTAAGCCCAAGAGTAGTTATAATTAGCCATCTCTTTCCAGATTAGGGATTTTGTTTTAAATGAAAGAGACTTTAGTGATTCTAGCCTCCCCCTCACAAAGACACACACTTCTTGCTGATCAAGAAAATGAAACTCATAAAAGTTAAATGACTTTAGTTAGGTTCACAAATTTTCGAAATTGAGAGGAATACTCATACATGGAAAAGACATCTATAATACACTGGATGGATTTGCTATTTTACAAGATTTCAAGGGAGAGCAATCTCAATTATCTCCTGGTACAGGCACTTTGCACACTGAAAAATGTAGCAAGTTTTTCCTTATTAGAGCCTAAATTTACCTCCTTACGATTTCTATCCTTTCTTCTTAGTTCTGCTCTCTGGAGTCAAAATGCTTCTTCAAACTTGATGGTCCTACTTGAAGTAGATATTATTGTACTTCTCACCCCTCCCCCAAGTCTTTTCTTCTTTAGGCTAAATTTACTCATTTCTTTCCACTGATTCTTCATCTTATCAATGTCTCTTAAAATGAGCTGCCGAGAACTGAATAAATATTAATTTGCTCTGACTAAGAAAGAATACAGCAGTCTGATTTCCTTTTTAGGGTTGAACACTAATTGTCCAACAATAACCCTTTATTGTGCTTCTCTTAATTCAGCCTAACATTGCATTAGATTTTTTTTATTCTTATTTTTATTTATTTATTTATTTTTGCTGGCCACATCCCACTGTTGACTTGTCCTGAGTTTATAATTCATTAAAAGCACCCAATTTTTTTCAACCAAATTGCTATAGAAGACACAGTTAACCAAACCTTTCCCATCTTACAATTGTGAAATTAATTTTTAAACAAAAAAGTGATTACACTTATCAATTATCTCTTTAGTCAACACAACATAGATGTTCTGATTCTTCGATATGTGTTGATTTATTTGTCTATTTTGCCTGATTACATAAGCAAGAAGAGTAAAATTGGGACTAAGATTCAAAGACTGCAAGTCCCATGTTTTTTTCCATGCTGTCTCAAAAATATGAATCAAAGGGAGAGGGAGAGAAAAGGAAAGTCTTGTGCCAAGGGCTAAATGAAAGTTGGATTCCAAGTGAGGTCTTCTCCCTTGAAATGCAATGGTTTTATTTTAAAGCTTATATTGAGGAGCCGCTGATTACTTACAAATTCTTGAATGTGCCTGCCTTAAACCCTGGTCTTAAGTGCCCTCCTGAAAGGCTTTGTACTTTGTGTGAACATCACAGACTTTCTGTGAATTCAATTGTGAATACTCTTGGTTTCATTATATTCAAGCCAAGACTGGCTTTGGTCAAACTGCTGTGTGGCTTTATCTTGCTAAGTATTAAGCCTACAGCAAGTGGGGAGATTTATAAAGGTTACATTTTCCTGTCATAGCCTTTCGAAAGCACCTGAAGAAAAGTGTTAGTTTAACAACTTCACAACAGCCCCCTTTCCTTTGCTCCTTTCCCTCAGTTTGGAAAGCCGGGAGCGAGCGGAGGGCTAATCTGTTACCTTGGCACTGTATTAACTACTGAGCCATCTCTAATGCCCTGAGCTATACACCAAAGCTTTCAACTTGAAGAGGGACAGAACAAGAATTCTAAAACCAGACCTACTTGGCTAGAGACACAGCTGAACAAGCCAGGAAAAATAAGTCGGGTTGACACCAAAAACTTCCTGCCCAGAGTCCTTTGTTTCTCACTGCCAGGCAAAATGCAAACAATAAACTCACAGACAGAGCCCCTGATGAGGTCCTGCCATTGTTCTGGATCTTGCCTCAGGAGCTGGCCCAAGCGGGGCCGGCCTTTGAGATCTGGCAGGAGGGAGGGTGCCCACCCTTTTCCTTGCAGCTCTGGGGGAAGAGATCATTTTGATGTGGAAGCTGAGCTGAGTGGACCCTAAAATCATCTTTATGGGAAGCCAGCTTTGTTTAGTAGCTAGAATTGTACCGGCTTGGGATCCCAAGCCCTTAGTAACTGACTTTTTTTTTTTTCAGTTTTCTCATTTGTGAAATGATCACGCTACTCCTTGAATTCCAAGCAGTTGTGAGCTTCAGTGCTGGGTTATGAGGTGTAGAAAATGCAATGAACAGATTAGCCATTAAACAATTCTTAGTTTTGCAAGGAAGACAAAAAGGGAAAAGCTCGTTGGAGAGGCTGTGTGAGGATCAGCCGGCTGCCCCAGGGATAATGGAAAGCCATTTGTAACTGTATGCAAAGGGACTCTAAACTAAGCCATTCATATAACCTGGTTATAGTCCTAGAAATATACCCCAGCTATCAAGGAGAAAGGACCCATGCGGGCAAAAGTGTTTACATAAGGTTGCAAATTACCTGGGCCAAGCCACAATCTTGATAGAGTAACTCTAGGCTAAGCAGGTTCCACCTTGACCCAGTGAAACCAGAAGGAGCTGGTTCCTCCATCTTTAGTTTTCTGTCAGTGGAGGGCTGAATTTTGTGCCCATTTTGTTCTTTTTTGTTGTCTATTTTATTCTGTGGTTTTCAAAAGTGTTCCATCACTTCAAGGAAATGGGCAAAAAGTGTAGCTCTTAAATAGAGCACTTCAGTGATGGAGAGGGAGGGGAAATCAGGAGTTTCAAGAAGCATTCAAAACTACAGTGAATAGATTATATAAGGGCAGTGCGGTGGGGCAGTGGGTAGAGCACCAGCTCTGAAGTCAGGAGGATCTGAGTTCAAATTTGACCTCAGACCCTTAACACTTTCTAGCTCTGTGACCCTGGGCAACTCACTTAACCCCAATTACAAAAAAAAAAAAAGTCTACACCTATAATGAATATATAATTAAAATTAACAAAAAGTAATAGAACTAACAACAACAAAAAAAAAAAAAAAAACAACAAAACAAAACAATTGCTACACAACAACCTAACTGATCTTTATAAAATATAAAGATTTTCAGAGAGATCTCTAAGGCAGATGAGTTACTATTGATTTCTCTACAGGATGGCACCGGTTTCATGAAGTTAGAAAGACTTCAGGAAGACAAAAAATTTTAAATTAAAGCTTTTTATTTACAAAACATATACAAGGGTAATTTTTCAACATTGACCCTTGCAAAACCTTTTGTTTCAAATTTTCCCCTCCTTCCCCCCACCCCCTCCCCTAGCTGGCAAGTAGTCCAATACATTAAATATGTTAAAATCTGTTAAATCCAATATATGTATACATATTTATATGCTGCACAAGAAAAATCAGATCAAGAAGGAAGAAAAAAACTGTAAAAGAAAACAAAATGCAAACAAACAACAACAGAGAGAGTGAGAAAATTGAGAAATAAAACAAAATGCAAGCAAACAACAACAGAAAGAGTGAGAATGCTATATTGTGATCCACACTCAGCTCCCACAGGCCTCCCTCTGGATGTAACTGGCTCTCTTCATCACTGAACAATTGCAACTGGTTTGAAACATCTCAATGTTGAAGAAAGCCATGTCCATCAGAATTGTTCGTTATGTAGTCTTGTTCCCATGTATAAAGATCTCCTGGTTCTGCTCACTTCACTCAGCATCAGTTCATGTAGGTCTCTCCAGGTCTCTCTGTATTCATCCTGCTGGTCGTTTCTTATAGAACAATAATATTCCATAATATTCATATACCATAACTTATTCAGCCATTCTCCAATTGAGGGGCATTCACTCAGTTCAGAAAGACAATTTTTTTTTTAAATTGCAAACTTACATTAAACAAAGAAACATCTTTAATTATGAATAAAACAATAGAAAGATGAAAGTCCTGAATATTAGAAAATTTTTCCCACAAAATTGTCCTTTTTCATTCAAAGTTCTACCCCGATCATTGTGAGCAGAGTTCTAAAAAAGTCAGTAGGTTTGGGGCATCTTCCTTGGACCATAAAACAATCACTCAAAATGTTTGAAGATTGGGTTGTTCAGTTGGGTCTGAAACTTTGTGACCCCTTAGAACATAGAACACTCTTGCTGTCCTTGGAGCTTTCTTGGCAAAGATGCTGGAATGGTTTGCCATATCCTTCTCCAGTGGATTAAGGCAAACAAAGTTAAGTTACTTGCCCATGGCTGCACATCTAACTAAGCTAACAGAGGCCATATTTTCCCTCAGAAAGATAAATCTTCCAGACACCAGGCCCTATTCTCTATTCATTGTACCACCTAGCTATCCCAGCTGTATGATGTTAGCAAACTTTCATTCACTCATTCTAATATTCTGATTACAAAACCTATAGTCAAGCATGTCTACATTTCAGCTTTAATGGAAACATAGCTGGGGTGACAGGAAATTGGGATTTTCTCTGGTTAGGATAGAGTATGAGCCATCATCTGATTGGGTGGTCCCTACCAATCTTTAGGTAGATGACAGAAGAGCAACACTACTTATAAAAAAGACATTATCTGCCCTCAAGGAGTTTACAATCTAAAGGGAAGTGGTAATACACAAAGGAAAACTGCAAAGGAAGGGAGGGGAGATTTGGAGATTATTTTTATTTATTTGATATTTACTTGCTTATATGTAAGTTGAATGAACCCCCTTGAATGGACCTTGTAGACTGTAAGGTCCTATTTTTGTGCTGAATCCCAGCATCTAGTAGAGGGCTGCCATATAGTCGATACTTAAATGTTTATTGTTGAAGCAAAGTTACAACTCAAGTAGTAAAAACCCTAAAGCCATATAAATATTCTTCCTGGGTGGCCAAATATCTGTTATCTTGCATGTACCTGAAAGTTGCCTGGACACTGTAGGGCATATGAATGAAGATGATGCTTAGTTGAAAAAGTAATTACGGAAGATTCTTGTTCCATGAGTTCACATTGCATTGAAAAGTGGCCCTGCATCAGATTAGACTTAAAAAAAAATAGAGTAATACAAAGTAGACTCTTCGCTTGTACAAAATTGGACAATGAATTTGGGTTCATTATTGAAAGAACTTTCCAATTCTCCACTGGTTAAGTCATTTGGAAAGAATTCCTTAAATTTATTACTGAATGAAATCAAAGACAGACAAATGGAAACTACCACAGCTCTGGCTTCTACTTCTTCATGAGCTGATGGAATGGAGATGAACAGTTCCATTGGAAAAGTGTCTTCATTCTGTTTCAGAAAGGTGAGGAATCCTAGTGATCCCCCCAATAAATGTAATCCCAATATTTCCACACCTTTCTCTAATTTCATGTTTTCCTGGAAGGCCCCATTCAACCTAGGGCTTGTGGCTATCACACACTTGGGTCTAAGAAAAGAACATTGACTTGAATAGCTCACAAACGATTTTAATGGCATTCATGATAAGGCAAGAGTTTGGGTGTTTAACACTGAGTCTACCTTCCAGATGGGGAGGGTAAGCAAGGAAGAAAGGGGTAAGTGCCAAGGAGAGATAAAGGGAGATAGAGTAACTGCATCACACGTGCCTAAGAAATCAGGACTCGGATTGTAAAAGTGGCACATTGGGTGTTTTTATTCTTAAGGGTATTTAAACTTCATTCTCTATGATTTTTTTTTTTTTTGTCTCTAAATGCCATTAGAAACAGATCTTTAAAAGACCACATTAAAAAGCACCATGCATCAGAGATTTCAGTTCAGTCATGGAAAAAAAAAATCCAAGCCTAAAAAACCCAACCAAAACCTACTGTCTGTTTCCTTATTTTGGTTTTTCCTGTAATTGTTTTGCACTAATTGCTTCAGCCTTAAAGAACCTGAAAATACCAATGCAGTTGGTTACCTGACAGAAGAGATATGGGGATTGACTAAGGGACAGAAAACAGGTCATTGGTAAGGCCAAGTTGACAAGGATAGTTTTAAGATGCTTCAGATAAAATAAAACCACAGTAAAAATAGATATTTTTCCATGTTTTCATATGTTGTTCTTGTCTTTTTAATGAAGCCTTGGAATAATGACTTTCACAAGTAGCTGCTTATTAATTGTTTGGCAAATTGAATTGGATTAAACTGAATTAATATGTCTGACTATTATGAATGGTAACTGAAGGAATTTCTTCTGGAAGTGGAATTTAAATGGGGGATTTCCATTGTTGGAACTTGTTATGAGAATTTCATCCTAAAGAATCAAAAACCTCTATAGACAGTTAATACAGGTTTATTAGTGAGAGAGAGAGAGAGAGAGAGAGAGAGAGAGAGAGAGAGAGAGAGACAGAGAGAGACAGAGAGACAGAGACAGAAGAGTTTCTATTTATTAGAGAGAGAGAGAGAGAGAGAGAGAGAGAGAGAGAGAGAGAGAGAGAGAGAGAGAGGATATATATAGAACAGAATACAAACAAGGTTCCAATTCTATCCAATTCTAGTTTCTGGGTTTATCAATCAAGTTAAAAAGGACTGTGGTCCTCAACATTTATTGAGTATCTACTAGATCAATGTTCTTCACTGGATGAGTTACAGAGATAAAGCTGTCTTTACCCTCAAGGAATTTACTATTAGGAGAGATAAAACACAAACACTAATAAATATCTCATTCAATTTAGAACCTATCTTGTATAGTCCTGGAAGGACCTGGGATTATGATTGTCTTCTGCTGTAGCCATGCACATAAAAATCAAACATTTAGTAACAATTTCCTTGATCACTGTTACTCTTGCTGTTGTTATCATTCCCTGGGAACGTAAGGATCGTGTAGACATCATGTTCCTTACTTAAATTCTTAGTAATCGTTGGGGAGAAAAGCAATTTGGACAAACCATTTTCAGAGGCAATTTCTCCTTACCACCATCACTAGATATGCTGGCAGCTGGAATGATCTTCATAAAATGGACCCCCTCCAACACTTTATAGTTCTTAATATAAAAAGAACAGAAGAAGTCATTAAGTCAAATTCAGTGAAGCAAGAAGGGAAAGCCTGGGGTATTGCTATATAAATAGAGGAACCTTGGTCACCACTATGATCATGGAGACACCTTGGATGAAGATAAAGGTCTTAGGGAATTTATCTTCATGGCGGGGAAGCCCATGACAATTCATCATCACTCCTGGGGAGGCAACTGCCCGGGGGTAGGGATAAGAAGAGGACAAACCATGTTGAGCTCACTTAGCAGGCTATTACTAGGGATGTGAAGCTCATCTTTCTAGTAAACTTCTAATTTAATGAATTATTTGTACAAATTAAATAATAAAATCACTTGTATTTATATTAATGAAAAACCAAAAGAGCTACCAAAAGTGAACTTAAATCATCTAAATGTATAGTCTTTTAAATAAGTATTTTACATTTTTGTGTCCTCTACGTCTTCATGCCCTGTTGAAGAGCTCCAGTCACTTACTTCATCCTAGTTATCTCATCCAAGGTATGAATCTCTTTACGTTCACTCCACATAATCAAGAGCCAAATTTAACTGATAATGACTCTTGTCAGAAGGAAGTGTGAGCTTTGCTCAACAAAGAATTTTCTTCCAATTTAGTAAAGCTGTTCTCAAGGCAAAAAAGGAATTCTGGGAAGAGTTCAGAATGCTGATCTGATTTGGAGCTGCTGGTGATGTACCCCAGAATGAAGAAAGACTATTACACATTAATTAAAATAGCAACACCATGAATTAGCCCATCTTTCCTAGTGCAACATAATGATCAATAAGGGAAAGACACAGGTGCCTTAGAGAAAAATTTAATCAAAGTACAAATCTTTTATTCATAAGTTTCAAATTAAAGGCACTTGGCTTTTGAAACCTCAATTCAAATATTAATAAATGTTTTCATATCAAAGGGAAAAATGCCACACTTCTTTTGTAAAAGAAAATGTATGCATTTCCAAAAGTTCCCAAATGAAAAAAGCAAGAGTCAACTAAGGAGAATAACAAATATAGAGATGAAGGAAACACAATGAAAGCAACTTTTTTTCTGCTGATCCGATTCTGTTGTGACAAGAACAACGAGGTCAGTGTAGTTCTGGGTGCAGCTTGAAGAATGGATCACTTGGATTGTACCATTGAGATGCCCGAGCACATGCCATTTGGGCTACCTGCAGCACCTCCAGTGCTTCAAATGTAACTGAGAGATATTTAATAAAATAAAAAATAACCCCCAGATAACATTGATGTTAAAACCAAGTCAATGTGCAGCCCGCAGGGATTTTAGGTGCAATTCAGTGGCTCTCATCTCTATGTAAGTCTGATGCTACTGCTGTTCTAGATTATTGTGTGTTTAATGCTAAAAAACAGGGAGTTTTGGGAGAGCGAATAGCTTTTGTGGAGCATCACTGCCCAACTGTCTGATTTGGGTGACAATCTACGGGTCTTTGAGGTCAGTCTTGCAAGTATAACTAGATGAAGCAGCCAGTAGTGACATTTCTAGACTAGAAATGAGAAGAACTGAGTTCAGATCTAGCCTCAGACACTTACTAGCTTTGAGATTCTGAATATGTCACTTGGTCTTTTCCTCTGTCTCAAAGTGGAGCTAGTAGCATCTACCTTCCAAGGTTGTTATGAGGATAAAATAATGCTTGCAAAAATGATTAAAGTATTCTATAAATGCTAGTTAATGTGATTGTTATTAGCTATCCAATCCAGGTCATTAGTTCAGTTCAATTACACATGCATTTATGAAGCATCAGTCCCCAAGCATTTACCTCTTCCTTTTTGAGTATATTATGATGGAGATTCCTTTCATGTGTGGATCAGACCGGATAATCACCAGTGTCTCCTTCAAACTTTCTAATTCTATGATTTTGTGAAGTTCGAGGCCCTGGGAACACAAAGACAGAACAAAACATTCTCTGCCCTCAAGAGGCTTACATTCTACTGGGGGAAAACAGGAGGTCCACAGATGATATAGTTGGGGGTGGGATGAAGGATGCTAATAATTGGGGTTATCAGAGAAGGCTTCTTGTGGTACTCAGTGATTGAATGAATTCTTTAAGAACTCTAAGGACTCTGAGAGACGGATATAAGAAGGGAGAGCATTTCAACCTTGGGCAAAAGCAGAGGAGTGGGAGATGGATTACCATGTGCAGGGAACAGCAAACAGGAATATTGATTAGAATGTATAATTCATGAGCAGGAATAATTTATAATCAGCCTAGACCGATAGACTGGATCCAGATTGTGAATGGCTTTACATTATAAACAGAAGAGTTTCTATTTATTTTAGAGACAATAGGGAGTAACGAAAGCTTCTTGAGCAAGGGAGTGATGTGCACAGACCTTTGCTGGGGATTTATTTTTTGGAAGCTTTGGTTTGATTCCGGATGGAAGAGCCTGGAGCCAATGAGGTCTTTTAGGAGCTCAAACAACAGTATGTATGAGAGGCAATGAGAACCTGCACTAGGGCAGTGAACATGTCAAAGAGAGAAATGTGGTTGAGACAGAACTGACAGGATTTGGGAGCTGACCGGAAATAATGGGGAAGGAGGAGGAATGGGATGTCAAGGATGACTCGCAGGGGAGCCTGGGTGACTGGGAAAATGGTGGAGCACACCGTGAAGATGGAGGGTAAGAAGAAGGGGGCGTGGGGGTGAGGTGGGAAATTGCCAGATTTACTTGCCAGTGGCACAACCAGGTTGATATATGTGGAAGACCCTGGATGATGTGAAGATTGAGTGTATAGATTTGGAAGTCATCTTCGGAGAAACAATTTAATCCAGGGTAGCTAGTGAGATCCTCAGGAGAGAAGGAGGGAGAGAGAAAGAGGAAAGGAGGGGAAGGAGAGAAGAAGGAAGAGACAGAGACAGAGACAAAGAGAGACGGGGGAGGGGGGGAGGAGAGAAGGGGGCTCAGGACAGAACCCTGTTATATAACCATGCAAAGAACTTGGGATGTGAGGGGATGCTCAGGTAAGGCCGTCTAAAATGGAGCAATATACTAGTTCCTATGATATTAATCAAGTTACACATGTGATAGAAATTTCAGAAGGAAAATAACAATTGACTCTGGTGTCAACAGGGAATTATTGGAGTTGTCCGATTAGCAGATACAGTCAGGATGAACGAGCTTTAGGAAAATTGCTTTTCCGTTTGTGCAGAGAAGGGATTGGAGAAGGGTAGGGATGCACAAATTACAATATTACTACTGTAACAGCCAAGAGGAAGGTAATGAGGGTCTGACCTGGTGGGTTGCCCTGTGGGTAGAGAGAGTGACAAGGGCTAAGTGCTGGGACTAAAACTGCCAGTTAAAGAGTGGAATTTACATTCTAATGGGGGAAAATGCATAAAAGAAAGTTGAAAAGCTGAGGGAGCTGAGAGGAGGGACCTATCCTGGGGCAAGGTGCAAAATCCAGAGAGTCGGGAGCACTCAGAGCACTTCCACTTCAGAAAACATTGCTTGATTTTTTGTTTTCTTTTATTGCCTGGACTTAGGCAAGTATTAATAATGTAGATTGGACTTCTAAGAGTAGATGCAAGCTGTCTCTCCTCCCCTCCGTCCTCCCTCGAGGGCCCAGTTATTAACCGCTTCCCAGCACACCTCTGTGCTGCTGGATGAACGTTGCTTGAGCTCAGCTGGACAGTGGCAGGGGGCCTGATGATGGTAAGTTAATAATAACAACAATAGGTATTTATATAGTTCTTTGAGGTTTGCAAGTGTTTTACTTCCTTTATTTCATTCGGACTCTATTATGTCTCTTTCTGGATCCATCTACAAAAGTTCCTAGAAGGAGGGTGACCAACATGATGGGGTGATGGCGCAGGATGGGAAGGCTCCCTGGGGAGGGAGGTTCCAGAGTGAGAAGGCCTCTGAGGAACAGTTTAAAGAGAACGGGCCAGATGCAAGAGATGCTTCGAGAGGTAGAAATGGCAAGGTTTGTCCGTTCATTAGACATGGGGGTGAGGGATTAAGGGAGGAGAAGCTGCAAGCGTTAGGACATGGAAACAGAGTCAGAGTTTGACTCTGGGTAACAAGAAGCATGATGGGGTCCAGAACAGAACCAGAGTGGGGGAGGTTTGAGGGGAAAATAATGTCATAATATGATGGAGACCACAGCCCACCCATGGCTGCTCTTCCAATGAGACTCATTTTGTCTCATACAAACGAAAAACGTCATCAGGCAAGATGGGGTCTTGCTCAGGGGGTTACTTCCTCAGAATAAGGAGTCGGCCCTCTGAGGAGCACCTGGCAAAGCCTAAAGGTAATATGGGGGATGGGAGATGGATGTGCTGGGGTGGAGAAAGTAGGGAAGAGTATAGTTATTGCCAGAGGCTACCTATGGAGTAGTTAGGGTATAACTTCTCTGGGAGGACAAGTGATTCAAAAGGAAGGAGGCTGGGGGTTTACCTGGAGGAAGGAATAGTAAAACTGGGGAGTCTTGGAGGATCCAGATGGGTTTTGTCGGAGATAAGTTCTGTGACTGGCTGGGGATGGGAGCATAGGATGCAGCACCTTCTGATAGGTCGATGACCCTCACCCTTAGGGTCAGAACTTGGACTTTAGCCTAAAATAAAAAGTAGTCTGAAGGAATTTGATTTTGAAAAAACTTGAATTGAATTGGATCCAGGTCTTCAGATTTCAATGCAGCATTCCCAGAGTTATATGATGCTGCCCGGGGGAAAAACAAATACACAGGAATCATTCTATTCCTTCAGTCTGGAGCTGTTGACTCGCCATTTCTGCTCCGGAGCCCAATCAAACCTGCCAAAGTGTCTCATTTATTATCTTACAATCATAATATTTCACCTGCTGAGTCCCACTACCGACCCCCCCCAACCCCCCAATCTCAGAATCTCAGAGGGAGAAAGAATTTATGAGGTTGAATAGTGTACACTCCAGACCAGGATGAGAATCTCCTCGGTGCTGTTCTCTCCTAGAACTCAATTTGCTTTTGTTTTAAACCTGTGCTAAGGAAAATCCAACCCAGTACTCCCAAGGTAAAGAGGAGCCTGCTTCCTCTTCCATCCCAACAGCTCAATGGTATTTTGCATAACGGATAATTAGCAAGAGTTTCCTGTTCTCAAACCTCCTTCCCAGAGCCAAGAATTCAAATATGTGCTCAGACACTTACTTGTTATATGATCTTGTGTAAGTCATTTACCTTCTGTTTAACTTCAGTTTTTTTTTCCCCCCATTGGAGAGTGAGGATAATAATAAAAATACTCACCTCGCAGGGATGTCGTGAAGAACAAAGGAGATATTTATAAAGTGCTTAACATAGTACCCGGCATATATTAGGTGCTATATAACTGCTTGTTACCTTCTCTCCTATCCATCAGTTGCCTTTTTTGGTAATTTATACACATTGCTCCTATTTCTTTCCTTTAGGATCAAGGACCACTCTGTTTGTCTTCTATTTAGAAACAATTTTTAATTGTTTTTTTAGAAACAACCGATAGTGCCATGGAAAGAGCACTGGGGTTGGAGTGAGGAAGACATGATTTCAAATCTAGACTTAGACATTTATTAACTCTGTGGACTTGGGCAAATCACTTTGCTTGCCTCAAGTTTTTTCCCCTGCCATCCCTTCCTCTTCCCTCCTTCCCCTGCTTTCCCCTTCCCTTCCCTCTCCTATGTTTCTTCTTCCCTCCTCTTCTCTCCCCTCCCTTTCTCTTCCCCTCTGTTTTCCTCCCCTTCCTTCCCCTTCCCTTCTCTTTCCCTCCCCTCTCCTCCGCTCTTCTCCCCTCCCTTACTCTCCCCTTCTTTTCTCTTTTTCCCATTTAAACATTCTTAATTTTTTTAGCCAATTCTCCTGTGACATGCTAATGACTCTTCTCTGGACATTGGCCAGCTCATCAATTTTGAAAATATTGTGCTCAAAACCAAACGCCGCTTTAGACAAGATGTAATCGGGCAGAGTACAATGAGACTGTCACTTGCCCATCCTGGAAACTCTCTACTGCTGCAGCCTACTTTTGTATTATATTTCTTGGCAGCCCTAAGCTATTGACTCACGTGGTTTGCAGTCCACCAAAACCCTCAGATTTTTTTCCAGACAAAGTAATATTAAGCCAACGTGTTTCACCCACTTTTTGTGGGAAGTTAATGCTTTGGGACAGAATTTGATACTTTGGTCATTTGCAAATCTGATCAATGTGTCAGCCATGTTTCCTATGCCTTTTTATATTTGCCATTCCCTGAGTGATGGGACCTTCCTTCAAAGGACTTGGAGGAAAGAAGCCATATTGATGATACCCATTAAATGACAACATATCATAGGGATAAGAAGGATAATGCAGATGCTCATTTTGGTCATAGAAGGCAGGATGATGAGCAATAGGTTCAAGTCATAGAGAGGCAGATTGAGTTTGAAGTGAGAAAAATAAAAACTTCCTACCATGATCTGTTAACCAGGAAAGAGGAAGTGGATTCCTCATCAATAGAGGTCTTTAAGCAAAGACTGGGTGCCATTTGTTGCAAGTAAAGGCTGAACAAGATGACCTTCCATAGAGCATAAAATATTGGGTTTGGAAGACCTAGCTTGAGGAGTTTAAATCATATTGATTCACTTAGCAATTTTGTAATATTGGACAAGTCATCTATCTATTCCATGACTCAGTTTCCTCATGAGGGAGTAGGATTCAGCAGCTTCTAAGGTCCCTCTCAGTTCCTGTGTTTCCTTCCAACTCTCCGATTCTTTCTGTTTAATGCCCTCTGATTTTTGAACATTTATATATTAATTGTTTGGATAAGTAGACAAATATGACAATTGAATGGACATAAGACAGGAGCTCAGGTCCATCACTCCAGACTCTTCTGCCATATTTTTCTTATCTTTAAAACAATATCATGTGTTGACTCAAAGAGTTGTGATGTGCTTCAAATATGTCTCCTCCTTACAAGTAAAGCTTTAACTTCCCCAAACTCCTTGGTACAAAATATCCTCTAGGTAGGAAGATATAAGGATCTCTAAGAGAGGTAGAGTGGCTTCAGGTTCACTGATTTTACTCCAGTTTTCTGCCCTGCTTCTAACAACCAGCCTGGACTGTTGCCCTAGAATCTCTTGTGACCAAATCTACACCCCTGCTGCCCTCAACTCCATGACTCCTAACACAATGTTCATCCAAGTGTTTCTGTATTTGAATTTTATGTCTGCTCATATTTCAAAGCACCTACATCGGAGGAGAAATCTTATGAAATCTATTTTAGCTTCTAAAACATCACTTCCAACCCCAATTAATAAATAGAAGGCATTTTAGTCTGGGAATTAAATGCTGAAAGTGATCTCTTTAGAAATGGGAAGCTAAACGACCTAGCAAAGGACACACAGGTAGCAAGAGACAGAGCAGGGCTGCTTTTATTATGATTCCTTTGGAAAAAAGAGGCAGTTTTTATGAAGAGGGGTCAAACCCTCTGCTTTTCCACAACTGGCATTGCACTGGCATTGTTGGACGTCCTCCAAAGTCACCAGGTCCTGCAGCATCTTCTTGGCTACCGTATGAAAGAGCTTAATAAATATCTCAATATATTCAGCTGTATATCTCGCTTTTTGCCTGGAACAATGATAATTATCAAAGGGTTTAATTAAGCATGTTTTCCTCTGTTGTATCCTTCCAGCTCCTTTCTAATTGTACTATTGCTATTCTTTTCTAAATAGTTCTCTGGCTTCATCCACTTTGTCTTATTATGGTTAATATCATGTTGATCGGTATCTGGAGGTTTTGTCTTGATGGGTTGGGATTTAGGTCAAAGTTAGAATGACTGAAATTATAAAATTAAATTCGGAAGATTTTAAAAAAAAGATAGAATACATTATACCCATTAGTACCATCTTACTTAAGTCTTATATATTATTTTTTCTGGAAATCTATATATACATTTTATTTATACAATATATACTAAAAATCAATATATACAACACCCATATAATACTGTAAATATATATACATATAATTTGTACGAATGATATACATATTCTTTTATGCTCCATGCGTTATTGACATTTTTGGTTGTCTCTTGGGAAGTTGGCTCTTTTCCATGTGCTTAAGGAAAGTAAAAAGTCAAAATATGGAAAGAAGGAAAATCTTTTTTTAAAAATTGATGTTTCTAAGTTTTAACTTACATAAAGAAAAGAAAAAAATTAAGGATTCTTCTCTTTTATTTGGAAAATTTAGATGAATATTTTAATTAACATTTTGGAATAAAAATTTCACTTTGTGAAATCCAGTCTTTACCAGGTCATATGTTATCTGTGGATAATGATGCTGACAGGCAATGAGATGCTAGAGAATTTCTGCTAAACAATTATCCTCAGATATAATTTTTTTTCTCATCCTTTGACGACTTCAGTTGGTTAAGCATCTTAACTAATTAACCAGGGCTTGACTGAACTCTGCTCATTTGATTGATGAATCACCAATTTTAGTAAATCTGCCTAAAAACAGTAAAATTAAATCCATTTCATATCGGGTATAACTTGTGTGTGACTGGGTAGCATCAAATGGATAGTTATTTAATTGACTCCTCATTATGATAGAGGGAGGAAAAATTCATTTCAGTTACATTTGCAATTATCTCAGTTTTTCACTATACCTTTTTTTTTTCTGGGAACCAAAGCTGAGACAGTCTGACTGTGCTACTAGTTGGGGCCAGAGTGAGTAACAGATTGTCCTGGGAGACAATGAGTTTGTGTCACTTTGTCACGCTCAGTTTTGGAGGCAACATGATGCTGCTGTGTAAGCCATGCGGGTCAGAATATCTGCCACCTCAATGATCTCCTGGAAATCACTTACTTTTTCTGAATGAATCGCTGAAGCGGAGTAGTAACAACGGTTCCTAAGGTCTTTTCTAGCTCTAAGCTTCTGGTCCTCTGGATGTGTTTTACGTCCAGCCCTGCACCACTGTTCCTTCCTTCTGAAATCCCTTCAGCTGGAGATCTCCCATTGCTGCTCTTCATTCTCCATGGCAACCAAGAACTAACTCGCCTTGAGTGAGTGGGACAAAGCTGGCTGAGGCAGGGCCTGAGTCAGGAAGGCACCTGAGATGTTCCCTTGTCCATAGCCTCCAACACCTAGAAATGGCACCGCTGGGCAGTCTCCAAAGTCACCAGGTCACGAAGCCTCTACTTATCCACCATGTGGAAGCCACAAGGAGAAAAGTGGGATTTGAATCCATGTCCTCTGAGCCTAAAATCCGTCCCTCTTTTCCCTGTTCTGAGTCGTCTCCTCTGGTGTGACCTGCGGACAGAGCTGTGGGGCTGCTCCAGGCCCTCAATTTTCTTCTCCTGATGTGAGTTGACACCTTGTGTGAGTGTACTGAAGGACATGCCCCGTCTTAACGAGATAGTGACATTCACAGACCTCTGGGTGTGGGAATGTTATTTGTCTCTGTCTGGTGATTATCCTTAGTCTGCGGAGCAAATACTTTGTCAGTCTTGCTGTTCCCGGAATCCAATCTGAGACTAAAATAGCCATTGGGTTGAGCTGTGAAGTGTGAATTTCTGTCAAACAATGAAATCAAATCCTATCAATAAATATTGGTTAAATTCAATCTCCTGGGTTATTATAAATGCTGAGTCCTTACATGATGAATTCTTCCCACCTGCAGGCATTTAATTATGTGTTGTTCTGAGCGTAGAAAGAGATACCTCAATTTATGAAATGGTAAAATTGGGATAATATTACCACCCCTCGTCAAAGACAGGGTGCCGAACCAGATGGCTTTTTGGGCTCCCTTACATGATTACATCAGGGTGTACCATACTGCAATGAGTGGGCCTCTGGGAATGAACAAAGGAAGGCAAAAGGGAAGGAAGGAAGAAGTGAATCAAAAAGCATTATTAAGCCCTGTGAGCAAAATACTGGACTAAGCACTGGAGATACAAATAGAAAAGGCAGAATTTGTTCTCAAGGAGTTCACATTCTAATGAGATAGAGGTGAGGAGGGAATATATATACACACATACACAGAGGGAGAGGGAGCGAGAGAGAGAGAGGGAGTGTTTCAGCTTCAAGTCAGCTGAAATGACCCATGGTCCTTGAGATGTAGCAACAAAGCAAATGAGAATTCACACTCTTTAGTGTTATATTTCTGAGGATGATCATCTGCCAGGGCCAAAGACTTTGGTAGTGAAAGCTTTTCTGGGTCTATTGTATGATGGCCACTTTAGACCACAGAACCTGTAGCATCTGTAGGAATACTCACTAGGGTGCATCTCCACAGGGGAGTCACAGAGTTATCATAAGAGCCTGAAAACTAACAGGCTCACCACATATTGTTATTCTGATATCTCAGTCACGGTTATTTAACAGTGTAACCACTATCATGAGGCTTTCCATGGATGTTTGGATATTAAATAGGGATCCTAAACATAGAAAAGACTCTAGTATCGATGACCCTAAAATTTCATGATAGTAACACATTAGCCCTCCACATAGGGTGCCTTGTTATGTCATGGAGGTGTCTCTGGGCTCTTGAAGTCCAGGCTAAGAAAATGTAAGCTCTGGTGGGACTACCACGGCAGAAAGGCCTTAAATATGGCTCTGACAACAGATCATATCCATTTTCTGAGGACCAACCCTTAGTAGATAGCTACTGAGAAGCAAATCACCCCTCTGATCACTTGATGTTGATTTTATTTTTTTGCCTATAGCAACCCACTGAAGCAAAAAAAAAGCTAAAAATGGCACTCAGTCCCTAAGTGCTTGTGTCCTTTCATTTCTGCAATGATGGTGGCAGTATAAGGGGAAAGAGAGCAGAAGGCTCTGAGAATCACCCAATTTTTACATAAATAAATTTTAATTTGCCTCTTGGCAAAATATAAATATAAGATCTTTAAATACTAATTAATCTATTATTATTAACTAAATATTTAAACTTAAAGATCCATAAATATGAGTTCTTTGTCCAGTGACCGAGTAGGAAACATAGTGCTGAAAGGGCAAAGTGATATTGATTGTGATTTTTTTTTATAGAAAAAAGTTGTTGCTAAATGGAAGGACAGACAGCTCACAGGTTCTCCTTGAAGAGACAAAGAAAAGAATGAGAGGAGTGGGATTTATAAGATGCCCAGAGGTGACAAGAAACATGATTTCTTTAGATGTTGGTCATTCTATAGAGCAGAACTCATGTCTTATGTTTTTTTTTAAATCATGGAAATAATCAAAACATCCACCAATGTTGATTATTGAGGATTAAGTGGTAGAGAAAATCCACAATGAATTTAATAATCAATTGATATTCTTTCTAATTCTTGGCCACTTCAGTACAAAGATAGGAAAAAAAATGAAGATGAGAGAAAATTTATGGGAATGCAAGCTTCAAGGATGGATAGAAGCCCAAGACATACATTCCATTGAAGCCATATGCCTCTAAAACATGAATGATTTCATCAATAAAAGAGTTGGTAGAAGCTAGAGTTGGGGAGAATCTAGTAAATTGATAATGAATGATATATATGAAATTTTAATTTGGGAAAAGAATCATTAATGTGAGAGTTTTCACTGAGCTGGCTGTCTGTGCAGAGTGAGAACATTGACTCATCAGAGAAAAGATTAGAATTACTTTTTTATGAGAGAATAATAAGAAAAATATGTTTAGTTGATTAGCTGTTAGCAGTTTCTGACTTCATTACCTTATTTGGGATTCTTGGCAGGGGTACTGAAATCCTTTGTCATTTCCTTTATATGAGGATGAGGAAACTGAGGCAAAACCCTAGGTATCCAGGGTCATACAGCTAGGAAGTGTCTGATGGCTGCTTTCAAATCAGGTCCTCTTGATTCCAAGACTGACACTCTATCCACTGTGCATTCTAGTTGATTAAGAAATTATATGGTGTACAAGTGAACAACACAGGCTGGGAGACTACGATTTTCTTTTAATCAGGTAATTGAAAATCAAGAAAGAGGAATATACAATAGAACCGACTTTGAGATTGACAATAATAATTTTATACACAATTTAACCAAAGCAACCTAATTACCACAAAAGGAAGAGCGATTATCCAGAAAGAGCCTTAGTCACCAAACATCTGACTTCTTGCAAAACAGAATGATGGTTTCCAAAGGCAAGACCAGCTTAGAATATGAAGTCATTTATAAAATCTCATGAAGAAGGATTACAAGCAGTATTATTTCATACAACAGAGAGAAGCAGCAGAAAATAAAACCAATTTAAAGAAAGCTTGGCAAGTTATACAGCGAGGCAAAGTCGTTCTGGGGGTATTCAAGGCTAAAAAATAGGAGCATTATAGAACAGAAGAAACATGGAAAGATTTATCCTCCTCCTCCCAAAACTATTACAGGAATGCCATGGAGAGGAGAACCACCAGATTGCCTGTTGCTCAAACATGTCCAATTCTTTGTGACTCTATGGACCACAATATTCCAATACTGTCCATGGAGTTTTCTTGGCAAAGATACTAGAGCAATTTGCCATTTCAGTCTCCAGTGAATTAAGGTAAACAAATCTTAAGTGACTTGCCTAGGATCATATGACAATTGTTTGAGACTGGATTTGAATATGGCCTTCTTGAGTCCAGGCTCTTCCCACTGAGCTACTTAATTAACTGCCTCACCAGGCTGCTGGAAAAAAAAAAAAAAAAAAAGAGGAAATTCCCTAAGTTCAAAATGAAGGTCTAAACTCCCATGTTGATCACTATTAAAATAGAGGGATTTGTTTGCTGCACTTGTAACCTGGAGAGAAAGGGAGACTCATTCTCAAAAAAAATACCAAATAGCATTATTAGCAAGCAAGTAAATAACTGGATTTATCAGCCAAACTCTTCTAAAACTTTACCTTCTATAGCAAAAAATGTGGGGAAGATAATTTTTTTTAGAGGTCAAGATTTCAGAAAATAAGGAAGATGGATTAGGATTGAAAGGTGGCTTCCAAAATTGAGTTTTCATTGAGGGGTGGTTGAACCAAGTGTGTTATAGGACTGTGGTAGGATATTGTTATTGAATTGTAAGCAACCACAAATATCAGGAATTCAGAGAAATGTGAAAATCTGCACCAACTGATAAAGACTGAAAAAAAACAAAGCCATGAAAACACTCTGTTCCATGGAGCAACAAACATTTATAGAGCACCTACTGTGGGTCAGTCTCTGATAGGCTTGGGACATAAAGACAGGGAATGAACCAGTCCATTCTTGGAGGAGCTTACATTCAATTTGGGGAGAAAATGTGTACATCTCTATAGATACAGAATATAACAAAAATGAATATTTGGAAGTTGGGGGCAAATGACCACTAGCTTCCAGAAGGGCTTCGTGTAGTTCTTATTAGAATGCAATCTTCTTGCAAATAGGGATTGTTTCATTTTTTATACTTTTATTTCCAGCGTCTACCATAGTGCTTTGTACAGAGTAGACACATAATATATTCTTGTTACTTGATTGTTGATTAACATAGAAGGACAAGAATGAGCTTGTCTTGAAGGAAATAATGAATTCTAAAAGACTTAGGGAAGGAGAGAGGAGATTTCAGGTATGGGGGAGAGCTGAGTGCAAAGATAAAGAGACTGGACATCAAAGTGTGATGTTCGAGAAATAGCAAGAAAGTCAAGCTTGACTGAACCACAGAGTGCTGGAAAGAAATCATGAGCAATGAGGCTGAAAAGCTAGGTTAGAGCTATTGGTAAAGACTTTAAAAATAAATCACGTGACTAAAATAATGTTAAAGAAAATCACAGGAAAGGGCAGCTGAACTCAGATGAAATGCAACAACAAATTGGGTTTAGAAGGAAAATGGTGAGTTACTCTTCCCTCCTGTCTGAGGAGAATGTGTAGCATTAGAGATGCTGAGTGTCACTCATTAGAACAGATGTAGTTTCTGCACTGGTCATTTTGGTTGAACTGTGCTTTGTTACAAACTAGTTTTCTAGGGATGGGGTAGAAAGGAATAGCTGTGATACAAATATATATATATATATATATATATATATATATATATATATATATACACACACACACACACACACATGCTTTTAAAAACCTCAACAAATCAGCGAATGTTCAAAAATAGTTTTCCAACATGACCAGTCACAGCCTTCCTATGAGAACACATATAAAAATTCTTGTCTATAGGACACAGCTGGAATTTGAGAGAGGTTTATACCAAGCCAATACCAGCAGACACTTCAAAATCAGAGCTATAAGGAAAAAATAAAATATTAATCTTTAAAAACAATCAGTTAAATGAAGAAGCGGCTGAGAAATGGATAGAGGACTACACATTCTGAGGGTAATGGTAAATGATTCCCAGCAAGCTCTCGGTCTCGATTTAAACCTCTATCTACTTATCTCTGTTTTCCTATTCCCTTATTTGTGCTTCTCTTTATTAAGTTCCCCTTGGCTCTGTTTCCTTAAATCTGTAATCAGGTAGCAGAGATAAAATATCATTTTAAAGGATTTTTAGATACAAGATTTTCTAGCTAAAAAGTCCTGTCAGTGAACTGCCAGTTAATTGGCTGGTCTATTTGACAAGTATCAGAATTATTTTCTGAGTATTAAAACATTAGGAGTTTAGGCAAAGTAACTGGAATATTGAATAGGTTGTCATTTTTCCAAGCAGTGACAAATAGGACTTAATTAAGATATGCTCAGCATATTTTTATTCAAGTATGTCTAAGAATTTTGCATTTTAAGGTAAGATAGCCTTATATTTTTCCTTCCCCATTTCACAGGGGTGAAAACAAGTTGATAATAATTGCCTTTTAAGTTAAGTTACCAGCTTATGAATTCTCTTACTAAATATTTATTAAACCTTTTATATTTTTTAAAAGAAGCATTGAATGAGAAACTGAAGAAAGCACAAAGATCTATGACTGTTTTTGTCCTTGTGAAATTTATCATCTACTAGGATTTTCACAATTATAATCTTCCCTCCTTTATTAGATTATAAACGCCTTGATGGATGCCATAAACTGTCTTTTTCATCTTTGTGTCTCTATGAGGACTTAGCATAGAGTTTTGCATATAGTAGGTAATTAATAAATGTCTTTTGAATCAAATAGTAAGGTATGTAATCTTCATAACAGAGATGTAAAATATTATGAGAGTTCAGAGGAGGAAGAGATCGCTTACAACTTAAATTTAGACTGAATTTAGGAGAACAGGCTAGGATTTCAACTAGCTGAAAGTTTAGATTCCAGGAAGTAGAAATTGGGAATCTTGCCTGGTTTTCATCAGCATTCCCTAGGCTACCCAGGCTGAAATATTATATGTTGAATTTTAAATTAAAACAAACAAATGCCACACATCTCATTTGATGAAGATCTGATTCATTTTACGTTTATTTATTATTTTACATCTCCCCCGCTTTGTCTCCAAAGTCCAACATCAGTGGCAATTTCTGGATTTAAAACGAGTGACTGCCTCAAAGTCACATAGGCAGTTGGTATCAGGCACAGAACCCATGCCTTAAACATCATTTCTAGGCTGTAGTTGATACTTTTGTTCTGTAGTGGTTGAATTTTTATTTGGTTTTCTAGACTAGATTCATGGCAAACACATTGTACTATATAAACAGGAAGATGTATCAGTTCTAGAGAAGTTGTAAACCCTCTAGATAGGCAATGCATAGAACCTTGGAATCTTAGAGTTGGCAGGAGCTGAAGGTCATTTAGTCATTTAGTCCAAGTATACATTGAAATGAATTGCCCATGTATAATCATAAAAGCAAAGCCAATTCTGAGAAAAGAAGCCATCACATGAGTCGTCAAAAACTATAGACAATAATGTACCAATGCTATCTCAGCTCTTATAAAATACTTTTATAGATGTTATTTTATTGAATAAAGAAACCAATTTTTTTGGGGGGGAAATCTAAGTGCAACACTCTCCTTACTTTTGGATTTTCTCTACTGGCAAAATGGTGAATTTACAAAAACCCTTATCAATTTAGATCTCATCAATGGGATGTCAGATTTTTTATATTAAATTATGATTTAAAAAAAATTATGGTAGCTCTTAAAGACCATCTAATACAAGTTCCTCTGAGAAGTTAAGAAATTTTGAAAAGTTGACCCTGAGTTAGTGGTCTCCTGATTACCCATTGATTGTCATCTCTATAATAATATATATCATAATAATATATTACATGTGATATAATAAAATATACAGTATATATTATATATGATATAATATATTTATATTTATTATATATTATATTATCTCTAGAATATATCCAGAGGAGTGTAACCTGGCTAGTGAGAGAACTGGACATCATCTGTTACGAATCTTGATTGATGGACCTGGAGACATTAAGTCTGGAGAAGAAAGATTGGGTAAGTCATGATCAACATCTTTAAACACTTCAAGATGGCCAATGTACTAGCCCTAGACTTGAAGAGGAAGAAGAGCAGATGAAGCTGTATCTGTAAAGTTATCCACTATATGTAGTGATCACAATCTAGCTTCTCCCTGAAAGAAAAACTCATCTCTTTAATACCCATCTTTGTCCACTCATTTCTATGCCGATTGATTTTGAAAAACCACACTTTCTGAAGAATGAAAATTGTGGGTCACACAAAGGACAATTCAGGGATTACAAAGGAGGTGTAAGTGAACAAGGAGGCAAATTTCCAATGAGGAAATTAGCACGAGAAGAGGAATTACGGATATCACCAAAAAGATGTGTGACCAGAAAAATATGCAGAATGAGTAAAAGAAACCAGACAGACAGCTGATGGGCTGAATTGATGTCCATGAAATATTAAGAGACAGAGAGCCCTCATTTATGGATTCATGGAAGGACGTAGAGAAAAGTCACGCAGGAGGGGCCCAAAAGTTATTAAGAGAATGTCTGGTTAGTGAGAGTTACAAAAAAAGAAAGAAAGAAAAAAAGAAAAGAACATACACAAAACATTAAAAATACAGAGAAGAGAGTAGTAGACAGTCTAGAAAGGCACATAAATAGTGCAAAACTGCTATGGTGTTCTATTTAATATATACTGTAAAAAATGCAAGCACTCATCGCTCCGTGATACAATTTTGGCTTCATAGAAATGCCTCTTTCCTGTATTTAAATTTTAATGTTTGTTAAATTCTTAATAAAAATGAAGTTTTTTTTTTAAAAGAAAGTCACACAGGATAAGGTACAGATATAGCTCTGCATTCACCATTCTGTGTGATGACCACTAAGAATACAATTATTGAATTAATCAATCAATCACCATGCTTTCCTTACGTATCATACCCTCTATGTGCCACAACTGTGGTATATGATGAGTCTACTTAGACATGCCAAGAATGAAATAAAATCTACAATTAATCAACTTGTATCTAATGGGAGAAGTAACAGGTGTGTGTAACAGACATACCCATTATGACTATAAAGTGAATAAACACAAATATATCCAAATTTATTAAATATAACAGACTTTGAGACAGAAGGTACTAATAGTTGGGAAATAGAAATGGATCAAAGTTTCTTAATTTAAGACATTTTGAGCTTCTCTCTCTCTCTCTCTCTCTCTCTCTCTCTCTCTCTCTCTCTCTCTCTTTTTAAGCTGAGGTAATTGGGGTTAAGTGACTTGCCCAGGGTCACATAACAAGGCAGTGTTAAGTGTCTGAGATCAGATCTGAACTCAGGTCCTCCTGACTTCAGCGTTAGTTCTCTATCCACTGCACTACCTAGCTGCCCCATTTTGAGCTTCATTTCAAAGGGAGAGAGAGACTACAAGACAGAAATAAGGAAAGGATGCATTCCAGGAAATAGGGACATCCAATACACAGGCAAGGCTGGATGATGCTGGGTCTGGAATCAAGAAGACTCATCTTTTTGAGTTCAAATTTGACCTCAGACACTTATTAGCTAAATGACCTTGGGCAAGTGGCTCAATCCTTAAAACATCTGGTATAAGAAGAAACTGGAGAAGGACATGCAAACCACTCCAGAATCTCTGCCAGGAAAACCCCAAATGGGGTAATGGAGAATCAGACAGGACTGAAAAATGACCCAACAACATGTTTCGAAGTCATGTGGAAAATAGAAAGCCCAAATTATAGGAAGAAGCTACAAAATAAGCAACTTAGCTTGAAGTGAGAAAAATGTACTAACAATTACATTTTGAATGTGCTGCCTCAGGAATTAGTGAGTTCCCTTTCCCTAGGAGTTTTAAAAGATAGTTTATCACATGTTCTCAGTATAGCAAAAGGGATCTTATATTCAAGGTCCTTTTTCCACCTTGAGATGGAGTGACTTTGTGTTTCTCTGAAAACTGGATTTTCCCAATATATAGTGAACCTATACAACTTATTCTACCTGATGGGCCATTAAAAGCACTTGGGTAGTGTTTATTGTAAGATTCTTTATACTTTGTGAAATGAGGTGAAGTTCAAGAGCTTTACCCTGCTCAAATCATCTATCCTCTCTGAACCTCAGTTTCCTCCTCTGTAAAATAATGGAAGTAGTCTCTTGTGATCTCTGGTCCTTTCTGGTTCTAACTTTATGATAATAAAAAGTTCATAGGATCTTAGATGAAGAAGGGACCGTAAAGACCATCCCCTTCATTCTTACAGAGGAGGCAACAAAGTCTCACAGAGGTGAAGCTATCAGTTGCCAAGCAGCTAAGGGTATTAAGCAGTAGCAGTTGCACCAGGTAGCAAGAGCAGCAACAGTCAACAGGATCAATACAGTCAGCAGTAGCTGCAGTAACAGAGTCAGCAGCAGCAAATCAGCAGCAGCCAGCAAGAGCAGCAGCAGCAGCAACAGTCAGCAGCAGCCAGCAGGAGCAGCAGCCAGCAAGAGCAGCAGCGGCAGCAACAGTCAGCAGCAGCCAGCAGGAGCAATAGCAGCTGCAACAATCAGCAGCAGCCAGCAGGAGCAATAGCAGCTGCAACAATCAGCAGCAGCCAGCAGGAGCAGCAGCAGCAGTTGCACCAGTAGCAACAACAGCAGCAGCCAGCAGGAGCAGCAGCAGCAGTTGCACCAGTAGCAACAACAGCAGCTATCAGCAGCAGCAACTGTCAACAGCAGCGGCAGCAGTCAGCAGCAGTCAATAGGACTCAGCAGCAGCAGCAGTCAGCAGCAACATGGTAGCAATAGTAAGAGTAATTGCAGAAGCAATAGCAGCAACGTGAGTAGTAGTAATAGCAGTCAGCAACAGTCAGCAGCAGCAGTCAGTAGTAGTCAGCAGCTATAGTCAGCAGCAGGACAACTAAAACAGTCATACTAGCCAGCAGCAGCAGCAGCATAGCCTTAGTAATAGTAATAATAATAGCAGTAGCAGCAGCAGTTGTAATAAGAGCAATAGCAGCAGTAGCAATAGCAGAGGCAGCAGTAGTCGTAGTGTTTGTAAAACTACGTTCAGTTATTTCCAGTATCCACTTTTGTATCCCAGAAGAACTCAGTCTTTTCCTACAAAGCTCTACAAATCCAGGGGGAAATGTCTGATTCCATTTAACTGGTGTGTGGCGTTGAGAGTGGAGCATCTTGTTCTGTTCCCTAGAAATTGTATTTGGACACTAGATCTGGAGTATTCAGTCTCAGACCACGAAATGTACAATACCAAGTCATTAATCACCAGCTGAAGAGTGAAGCCCCAATTTACTTGCCCTAGGGAGACATCTCCATTAATCCTTTGCCAATTGGAAGGAATACAATTGATTTGAACCTGCTGGCTCTGGCCCTTGGAAAAGGCTCTGACCTGTCTAATCAGTTTGGAATGTCCTCCCATAAACTTTCATGTGGATCCCAGTGTCAGGCTTGGAATAAGACTTCCTCTACTCAACCATCACTGTTAACTTCCCCTCTTACAGGCATTTGATGTCAAAGGTACAATGCTTTTATGAACACGGGGGCCGGGCAGAGTTGATTCTTTGGTTCATTTTTCCTCCTGAAACTGACAAACTGTTTTTAATTCTGAGAGCCCCGAGAAACCTCATGTCAATAAGTCTGCATTCCATTTTATCTGCAATGTGGCTAAAATAATGAAATTTGCAGGTTCTGCTTTCTGTCTGTCATCTAAGCAATTCTAGGGATAATAATCATGTCCAGTACCTTTCATAATGGAACAATTTCCCTAGAGAGATGGAACTATTAATAATAGGACACACTGTAAGCTCATATCCTTTATTCTCTCTTTTTTCATTCCCCACCTCAGGATTTCTAACCCTATTTTCAGAGAATTGTTAATGATAATTCACAATAATATCTCACAAGATGCATCCAGAAAAGTTTATGGAAGGTTCACTGGCTTTGGTCAGGAAGACCTGAATTCAAATCCTGTCTCTGAAACTAGCTGAGTGGCTCTGGCTCTGACAATTCTCAGTATCCCTGGAATTTCTTAAGGCTAAATTGTAGACCAGTTGGTCACATACATTGAAGGTGTGGCCATAGGTAAGGGGCAGGATTTTTACCAAGTGAAATCACAGGTTTGGGTACATAGCTCTCCAACTGTCCTTTCCACCCCTTCCCCACCAACTGATTTTCATGTTTTCAAAGCACTTTTCTTGAAAAAAACCCTCTTAAAGTACCCTCATTTTGCTGGTGAGGAAACCGAGGCTCCCCTATGGTCACATAGGTAATAAGTGCCAGAGTCAGCAGAGTCAACAGGTCCTCAGTTCTTTGTTGGGTGATGGACAGCAACTTTCCTCAAAAATCCTTCAGCATTGTCTTTTGATCATTTTGTTGCTGAGAATAGCTAAGTTCTTCACAGGAGATCATCATATAATATTGCTGTTACTGTGTACGATGCTCTAGGACCAGCATTCTTTTCAATAGGCTCTCTTGATAGAGGAAAAATTCATTTTGACATTTCTGCTAAAAAGAAATTCTGCAGTACTACATCCCCTTCCTCCTCGTGACTTCACTCGGTCTTTGGGAACCTAGAGAAGTTCCAGGGCTGCAGAAGGTGGGGAACAAGTCGTAGACAAGTTTGCTATAGACAAACAAAGGGCAAAAAACTAGGACTGTTGGACTGAGGCAGAGGCTCCCTTTTCCCCTGGCAGACCCATAGCATTTCCAAGACTCAGAGATCTTCTAACCAAAGTCAACTCAAATAAGAAAAATGTGAGGTAGTTCTGATTGTGTTACGAATTCCCTGATATTAATCCTAAATTTGTATCTATGGAACTTTCACCCATTGTTCATAACTTTCCTCTGGAGTCCAGCAGAGTTAAATCGAGACTTCCTCAAGTGATTATTGACAACTACCATGTCTCCTTTAAGTCTTCTCTTCTCTAGGCAATATATCTTCAGTTCTTTCACCTGATCTTCACATGTCATACTCTCCAGTCCCCTTAACCATTCTGGCCATATTCCTTTGCATTCTATCTGACTATTCAGTGTTTTGTTTCTGATGGTCCTCAGCTAAGCCCAACACTCCATTATGAATGGTCTAGAAGGGAGGACAAAGAGATCATTTCTTAACTTGGGACTCTCATCTAGCCTTCTTTTTATGTAGCTGAAGTTTGCATTAACTCATTTGTATGAACAAGAGTTTGAAAAAAATCGACATGTTTTAGTGAATTATAAGTTCAATGTGGCTTACTTGAATTATATGGAAGCAATTTTCCTATTTTTGATTGGTTGCTCACTTCTAAAGAGTGGGTAGTGAGGGGTAGTGGTCAGGAAGAAGCATCCTAGCTGTGCAAAAGAAAAGGACTACATCCAGTGACCCCCTAAGTGCCCATTAGGACGAGATTCTTTAGTCCCATTTTTCTGGTTTTGTCACCAGGCAGTGATACGATGTGGGGAAAATCACTTCCCATTGATAGATCTTAGTTTTCCAGTCTTAGACTAGGTCCCTTTAAGCTCCTGTTATTTATCCCTCCTTTTTGAAGAGGATCAGTGGCACCACTAACCAATGTCTTGACTTGTGTGTGAATTGCATTTGCGTGAGGCAGAACTGTGAAAAATCTCTAAGTCCAGTGCAAGATAAAAATCAAAAGAATTGATGATGGTCCAGAATATAGAGGGCAAGCTGGGTCTTTTAAAAATAAGGTCTTCAAGCTCTACGACTCTATGAGAGTTAAAACGTATTTTTGTCTTAATTTCAGTCTCAATTTCATCTGTCAAAGTTCTGTCTGTTCTACTTAATTTCTGAGATACTTATCAGAAGGAAAAGAAAAGAAACATTTGTTTAGCTTTCAATGACATTTATGGCAAGGGAATTTGAACTAAGGATCTGGGTTACGAATTACTAATTAAATAATAACTGTATAAACATGGATTAAATATTACCTGAATGGAGCTATTCATTAAACATAGGTGGTATAGGACTCAGCTCTCTCATTTGGTCTTGATCTCGAGATCACAGTCACGCATTAACAAATTTATGAGACAACTTTAGGCCCCATTGGTCACCTTATTTTGTGACATACTGTAATAGTGTTTCTAGGTATAATGGCAATACCAAGATTGCCTCTTCCTTCCCACTCATAGAATTCTAAATAAACTGCTTTAATGTTTTATCTCTTGGCCAATGCGGAAAGGAGGGACTAACGAGTGGAGTTAATGATTTCATTGTTCATAATAAATAACATCCATCTAGCAGACCTTAATTCCAATGAGTTAACTAGTTTCTTCTGAGATAAAGAAGTTAGGGATAGTGAATGAGGACATGAAAATGGAGTCAACGTATCTCCTGCTAGAGCTCGTACTGTTCTGTGAGGCTGCCATTTATGAACTGTGCTATAACTCCTAAATTCCTATAAAAAATACAACTTTAAAGCCTACTGTTTGTATGAGTATTTTCCATCCCACATCATCCCCCACTATTAGGGCTTTCCCTCTGAGATGACCTTCCCTCTCTTCTCTCTGTATTTTGTACATAAACAGTTATTTTCAAATATTCTTCCCCACATGAGCTGCTTGAGGAGAGAGAGTAGATTTTTGCCTTTCTTTTTATCACCAATAAATTGTTCAGTGCCTGGTATGTTGTGAACATTTAACAGATACATATTAATAATAATTCTGATACATATATAAATTATATATATATATATATACATATATAAATAATAAATAAAATTTTATTGTCCAATGCAAGCCCAATATAGCTTCTTCAGATGAAGATTTGGATTGAGAAGAGAGGGGAGGAACAAGCAGTAGGCCTGGAACATGGAGAAAAAAGTTGTGTTGCATTATGTGCTGAAAACCAATTAGAGCAAAGGGAGAGATTGTGAACGCCGTGAAGAGATTCATTTCCCTTGGTAGTATACTTTCCAGGGATGTGCACATAGATGATGAGGTGGATGCATGCATTACCTGAGCTGGCTCAGGGCTTGCCAGGTTCCCAAGGGAAATGTGGAGAGAAGAGGTCCAGGCTGCCGACCAAACTGAAGAGTCATTCTGCTGTCCTCGGTGTTGGGCGTCCGGGAAACCTCAGCAGTCCTACTAGCACCAGGCCAGAAAACAGAATAGGTTCTGTTTGAGTTGTCCTGGGGAGATTCTGAACATCACTTGGTGTGATAAGGTATCAACACTGAGGCCCTTTCTTGAGCTAAACTGCCAAGGATTCAAAAACTCTGCTGCAGAAAATGCAGCTCCAATGGGCTGTCCACTTGTTCGAAAGCCAAATAGACATTTGCTTAAAAGACTATTTTATGGAAACTCATGCTCATAAAGAAGTCAGAAAAAAGAGCACAAAGACACTTTCAAAGTCTCTCTGAAGAATTTTGAAATTGATTGTGAGTCAGGGGAAGACAATGGCTCGGGACCACTCCACATGGTGTGCCCTTGTCAGAGAAGGTGCTGTATTATATGAGCAAAACAGAATTGTGGTGGCTCAAAAGTCATAGGAGATGTGCATATTTAAAGACATTTCCATGGCAAATATCTGTGTTGTATTTGTGTTATTTGTGTCCAACCTGTGCTAGAGCCTTCCCACTTATGTTGGTCTGATTGGCCACAATCAGACACTCTGTACCTTGACCCAGACACAATGATGTAATTCTGGTCCTCCTAGAGAACGAAGGACAACCACCACCAACCAGTTTTGTGGGGAGAAAAGACCAGGGAACATAACATTTTCTCCATAATTTTCTTAAATCTAAAAAATCAACAAGACCATAAATTGAAACCCTTTTGTCCTATTTGCCAGTTTCTGAGGTGAAATGCTCATAATAAAAATTTAACAATCAACTTTCATAAGTTAATTCAATGGTCCCAGTACATTCTGTACATCTTCTCAACTTTTGAATCTCCAATGACTCCTTGCCTTCCCTCCCCTCCACTGCCACCCACAACCCACACCTTCTGCTCTTCCTCCCATGAGGTGCTTATAGAAAATGATCATTTTAAGAGACTTAGTTACCTCATCTAAGCTTCCAGTCTGTAAACAATCTTCTGGGTAGTAGCTCTTAATACAGACCAATGTTGAGTAAATCCTACTTCTTCCCAATTTAAAACCATATGATGTTAGAGATAGGGGGAAAAAAACCAGGAAATGACCATAAAGCTGAGGAAAGTTCCTCTGGTTTGCTTTCTTCAACAATATACATATAATAAGTCTGTCTTCCTTCTTATGATGATGACATCAAATCCTGGAAGGCAGTCATCATCCCTCTTCTCTCTTCCTAACTCATCTTTCTTTTCCCCATGTCTTGACTTGCCCTTGAACCTTTATTTGTATGGATTATCTGATTTACAGTTTTAGAAAGTGACCTTCCTCTATCACTGGACCTACTTGGTATTTAACGGGATTTTTGTGGAGGACACAGAAATATAGTGATTTTTATTTGGGGGTGGGGTGGGGAGAGGGAAAATAGTGCCTTTCCATTTGGTGATAGAAGACAGTCTTCTAGACTGGGAGTACTGGTTCTTTGACTGCACTGACCTCCCAATCTTTAAAAAGAAAACAAAATCCCATCGATTCAGTTAAACATCCCTTTAACTGATCTTGTCTAACTTCACTGAATGGCTGTGTGCCTGAATACATCAAATTGAGTAGTTATTTTGACGTCAACTAGACATAGTCTAGACTGACAAGTGCAATTTGAACTCAGATAAATGGAAATTAGACACCGTTGTCTTAAATAGTTCTTTGCATTGTGATGATGTGGCATGAAATCAAGTGGAAATTTGGTAGTTGCCTTTTTTTCTTCTAAACTTTGTTTCCTTTTTGGTGGACCCATTAATTCTTTACTGTAGAGAAGTCCTGTGGACAAAACTCCCAAACTGATTTTAGCAACATTGAGCTGTAAATCCATTGTAACTTATTCCCTTCAGGAGTTTCCTGATACCACTTCACACTTCTCAGATTGGCCAAGTGACAGGAAAAGATAGTGATAAATGTTGGAAAGGATGTGGGAAAACTGGGACATTAATACATTGTTGGTGGAGTTGTGACTGATGAGATCTTTAAAAAGGGAAAGGGACCCACATTGCAAAAATGCTTATAGCAACCCTTTGTGTAGTGGCCAGAAACTGGAAACTGAGGGGAGCCCCAGCAGTTGGAGAATGGCTGAATAAGTTATGGGATATGAATGTAATAGACTATTACTGTTCTGTAAGAAACGACCAACAGGATGATTTCAGAGAGGCCTGGAGAGACTGACAGGAACTGATGCTGAGTGAAATGCACAGAACCAAGAGAACACTGTACATAACAAATACAAGATTAAGTGATGGATGTGGCTCTTTTCAACAATGAGGCCAATTTCAGGCCAATTCCAATGGTCTTGTGATGGAGAGAGGAAGGAAGGAAGGAAGGAAGGAAGGAAGGAAGGAAGGAAGGAAGGAAGGAAGGAAGGAAAGAAGAAAGGAAGAAAGGAAGAAAGGAAGAAAGGAAGAAAGGAAGAAAGGAAGAAAGGAAGAAAGGAAGAAAGGAAGAAAGGAAGGAAGGAAGAAAGAAAGAAAGAAAGAAAGAAAGAAAGAAAGAAAGAAAGAAAGAAAGAACTAACTTACTTCTGTCTGGGATGAACCATTCCATAGAGTTGTAGTTGAGCACATTTTAAGAGATCACACCATTCAGTTCCCTCCTTCTCTTTTATCTAAAGTCTAGTCCCAAGACTCCAAACCAAGAGCTGTTGGTCAATTGAGATAAGGTTTGGAATTATGTAAGTGGAAAATGTCAGACCAACATGAGGCATTATTATTAATTCTATGATAAATGATGGTACAAAATTAATTCGGCCGTAGCCATTAACATGAACCGGTGAAGTTGGGCAAAATGAATAGACCGACCGGCTCTTGTGCTCAGGCCCATTTGCCTACTGCCTTTGCAAATGGCCTTAGCTGAGTAGATGCACTTTCTTAAATATTTGCTCATTATTTTCCCATTCATGGAGAGTGCTCGAGGTTGTCTCGATGTACCAGTTTCCCAAAGCTGATCTTTCAAAAGAAAACTTGCTGCTTAGTGATGCTGTTAGCAAAGCCTCTCTTTCTGCACACAGCAATGAACTTGACATAGTTAACATAGTGAAATGTGCTGTACATTTAATCAGAGGTAGTTAATTTGATTTTCTAAAATTAAACTGAGCATCAGTTTGTCATTAGGTTCAAAAATGGCTGAATTCAGAAGTAGCACTGAATACCCCAAAAGGGCCCTACCAGATATGAATAATAACAGCCTACAAACATATTGATGATAATGAGCATGCAAAATGTTCTGTAAAAAAAAATCTGACAAGCATGAATGGTGACTGATGATGACCAGAATTTTTAAAATTTATGATCATTACAACATGAAAAAGTAATTATGAATAATAAAAATCTGTTACAATAATTAGCTATAATGAATGCTAGTAGCAAGCTAAATGAACTGGAACAATTTAAGGCAATAGCACACGATTTGCATTTTGTGCTATGTCAGATCATTTTATCATTAAGAAGAGAAGGAGAGAGAGAGAGAGAGAGAGAGAGAGAGAGAGAGAGAGAGAGAGAGAGAGAGAGAGAGAGAAAGAGAGAGAGAGGTGGGGGGCAGACAGAGGGGGAGAGAGACAGACAGAGACACAGAGACAGAGATAGAGGAGAAAAGAGAAAAAAAGAAAGAAAGAAAGAAGAAGAAAAAGGAGAAGAAGAAGCAGATGAAGAAGCAGAAGCAGAAAAAGAAGAAGAAGAAGAAGGAGAGAGGAAGAGGAAAAGGAAAGAGAGAAGAGAAAAGAAAGGGAGAGAAGGAGGGAGGGTCAAAGAGATTTAGAGTTGTTCAGAGATCCACGCTCTTAGATGTAAAACTTGAAAGTCATGAGTTCCTGGTTTTTCATTTTAGTTCAAATTCTATTTTGGGGGACATTGAAAAATGGAGCTCTAAAATTTACTCCATTTTCCAAAATAGATTTGAGCAAAAATATGCTCACCCATTCCATATGGCTGTGTTTGTCTGTGGGCTCACATGGCTGAACCAGTCCTTAACCCTGGGTCCTTCGGGAAAAATGTAGGATCTGCTTTCAAGTCCTCAAATCTCTGTTTAACAAATCCTTTCCAGCAGTGACCCTTGATTTGCAAGATGATAAGGTTACCGTGGAGTAACCCTCTCTGTAGGAAGTAAGTAAGTCACTCCCAGCTGGACTGTCATCACCAGCTCTCAAGGTCTTTTATGCCTGCCCCTTGGCAGTGGGACTTTCCCAAAGGCTATAACTCATCATCACTTGGGCCTTTGGGGCTGCCATAGCAGGAGTGGGGGTGAGGTTGAGGATGGGGTAAATGAAGAGGGGAATCTCTTTGATTCAGCTGGTTTGGATATTCTCTAATTTTCGACTTGAAGTATGGAGAACAGAACTTGGACACTTAGCAAGTCCGGCATTGAGAGTTTGTCCAACCCTGGCTAGTCATCATTTAAGAAAAGCAGGTGGGCAGTTTCCATTGTTTTTAAAAGTAAATCAATTTAATAAAAAAAAAAAGAGAGAGAAAGAAAAGAAAAGAGAGAAAGAAAGGAAAGAAGGAAGAGAATGAGGAAGAAAGAGAGAAAGAAGAAAGAAGGAAAGAGAAAGAATAAAGAAGGAAAGAAGAAATAAATAAGGAAAGGAGAGAGGGAAAGAAGGAAAGAAAGAGAAAGAATAAAGGGGGAAAGAAAGAAGAAATAAAGAAAAAGAGAGGGAAAGAAGTAAAGAAAGAGAGAAACAAAGAAGAAACAAAGAAGGAAAGGAGAGAGGGAAAGAAAGAAAGAGAGAGGGAAAGGAAGAAAGAGAGAGACAGAGACAGAGAGAGAGACAGAGACAGAGAGAAAGAAAGAAAAAGAGAAAGGAAAGGAAGGGAAGAAAGGAAGGAAGGAAGGAAGGAAGGAAGGAAGGAAGGAAGGAAGGAAGGAAGGAAAGAAAGAAAAAGAAAGAAAGAAAGAAAGAAAGAAAGAAAGAAAGAAAGAAAGAAAGAAAGAAAGAAAGAAAGAAAGAAAGAAAGAAAGAAAGAAAGGAAGGAAGAAAGAACTTCTGTCTGGATTTTCTTTGTCCTGTTCCTTTTTCTGAAAGAAAGTCCATCGTGCTACCTTCCTAATGCATCATCCAGGGGCCCGAGGTCTCACCTGGACCTGGAAGCCTTGTCACCTTTCATTGTTGCTCCCTGGTATTCTTTAATTTTTCCTTCTCTCTGTCCCCTCTGACTCCTCCATCAGCTCTCCCTTTCCGCTCCCTCTCCCAGGTGGTCTGAACACTAAGGTTATCCCAGGCGGGCCGAGGCTGGGAGACTTCCCGGGCTTGGGAGCCGCTAAGCCCGGCCCGGCCTGGCCGCGGGGGGAGAGGGCCGGTTCAGGGGGATCTGGTTCTTCTTGGGAGGCTCTGCCGCTGCTCGCCAGCCAGATGCCCTCGGGCCGAGCCCGGGCCTTCAGGACTTGAAGGACTGCCCTGGCCGGGCCCGGCAGGAGCTGCTAAATGAGCCCAATTACCTCAGCTTCCCCACCAAGAGTCCCCACCAAGTGAGAGGACTCTCACTTTCCCTTCTCCTCCTTTGTGTTCCCAGGATCCAGTCAACAAACAAGCTCCCAACCAAACTTGCTCGAGCCAGGGGCTGCTTATCTTAGTCCCAAGATTCCCCTGGAATTACGTGATGATAATTAAGAACCAGAAAAACACACACCATACAGTCCTTTGCTTTGACAATGATACGAAGTACACGGTCATCGATTTCATATGGAGTTTACAAGCTGGAGTTTCTAGCAAAACAACGCGGGGCCATTTCATTTGAATGACTCCGATCCCAGAGCTCAAAGTCCCCTGCCCCAGACCCCAAGCTGTTGTTTCTTCATAGCAATTGCCTGTTTTTGGCATTTTGGGGTCAAAGCTAATTTTTCAATCATCCCAATACTTTCATGTATGAAAAGGAGAGCAGGAAATCAAAATAGATGTTTCCTCCAGAATGACTTTAAGCCACAGCTTTTGATAACACTCTGTCTGACGTGTTCAGTGCACCCATCACATCAAAGCTTATTCTGTTAGAAAGAGAAGAAGGAAGGAAAGAAGGAAGAAAAGGAAGAAAATCTCTGATTCTGTTTTATTTGTTGATTTTTGGGGGGTGGTGAGAAATGCGTGTTTCACATTTCTCTCTAGCTCTCCCGATTTTTTCCTGTGTATACATAGTATATACGCATGTATATGTATGGCTCGATACATATATATGTATTGGAAAATCAATAATGTGATTTCCAAAGAGAATTGGCGATAACCTTGGGGAGGGAGACAGTGTGTACAATCTTTATTTCATATAGCCAAAGTCCTAACTGGATGGATCTTGGGGAGGGTCAGTAAATAAGGTCACTCTAAGGAAAATATTGCAAAATGCTTCATGCTGACATCAGTGGCTTGTGGAACAGAATTAAAACATTCAAATTATCTCTTTTTTTTTTTTTTTTGACATGGGGAAGGTGACACTGTGTGTGCTGTTCATCATCATTTCTAGATTCCCCCGGGGCTCTGATTTCTGATCAAGCTGAATCCTCTGTACAAGGTCTCACAATGTCCAGGCAGCTAAAGGGGCAAGCGGCTTTTGTAGGAGAGTCTATAAAACACTGATTAAAATGTCATGATTGAAGAAGACAAATGATGGAGGTGAAATATAGGTTTTGAATATGGAAGAAAAGCTCTTAAGGTTTTGTCAAAATACCTCTTATCAAAAGACTCTGGGTTCTATTCCCCAACTGCCTATTCCTCAAGAGCTTCATAAAGAACAAAAAATCATTTGTAGAAATAACGTATAGGAGAGTTGACTGATTTATGTGCTGAGATTATTGTACAACAGACATGGAGTCTGTTTACAAATTTCAAAGGTAAAGGTAAAGACAACATTTTAAATTAAGACTATACACAGCCTATACACAGGATGACAGAAAAAAATTCTGGAGAAAAGAGAAATGGATTTTTTTATTCCATAACTAATGTTTTCTTAATGAAGCTGATATCTTCTTTATATCTTAGGAAACTTGAGGGGTTATAAAAATCCGTATTTGACTTTCTCTTCAATATTGGACAGAAATGGATGTTTGACAATTTTTCCGGGATAAACCTTTTAGGTGCTTAACATACCTTGTAGGGGAACATCCAGTGGCAAAAGAATCTAGGACAAAAGGGCCTGAAGGAGAGAAAGAAGGGAAGTTTGTTTAGCCATATCCTATAAATAGTAAAATGGATAGAAAATGAACTAGTGATTTCATTGTTGTATGGAAATTCTAGATAAGTTGGTAGAGCAACTTAAATTCTTGAGAGCTATGGATACACAGTATCAGGCACTTACCAAATCCTTGTTGATTGAGTAAAAATTTTGGTGATTTTTTTTCCCAGGGTGAAACAATTAGTGGTAGCCACTCAGCTCTTCCTTGATTTAATTCTGGCTCTTAACAAGTATTTGTTAAAATGAAGGAAAAATTCATGGGGGAGGACTGATCTTCACCAAGTTTGATTTGGTGGCTACCTATTTTTGGCTTCTAAATAAACTGCAGAGTTAAGGAGTGATTTAAAGCATTTCTGCAAGTTAGCAAAGACTACATTTTGATGTCAGTTCTATTTACAAAAAGCTGCCCTCTCGGTGTGTGCACAGCATTTGCACTGCCCCACCTATCAATCACTTCCATCTGGTGGGAAATTAATAGTGTAGCTAGAAACGAGAGAGGGGAAGAAGAAAAAAAAATGGTCAAATTGGTGAGAATGTCTTAATGTAACTAAAAGAGAGTGTTTAAGTTATGTACTTAGCCAAAGCAAATGAATGAATGAATGAGTAAATAAATATCTTAAGTTTCTTCTTTGCTGTTTCGGGAATCAGTACTGTATTTTTATTTTCAAAATCTTGGGGATGAAGGTTCCAGATTGCTAGTGGTTCATTGAGGGGCTTCTGTGGAAAGATAAGGATTACAATCACAAAGAGATTACAGAGATAAGGAAATACTGAAGCAAAGATGACATGGATATCAAAGATACTTCCTCAGGTGATTCTACTTCTTTAGGTTACTGAGATGGGGGAAAATAACCAGTCATTCCATAGATATTAATTCAGATCTCTCTGTGAGAAAACCACTAGCTAGGAACAAGGGGACTCAAAGGCTTTTTGAAAAGAGAGGTCATAGACTCTTGAAAAACAAAATAGCAATCAAAGAGCTAAATTATGATGTAAAAGTGTCAGGGAAGTACCAAAATACTCAATATTTGTGATAATAAATTATCACATAAACAGAAGGGAGTGAAATTACTATTTCTGTCTTGAATATTGTAAATAAATTGAAAGAAATAGAAAGAGAATTGCCACCTATAGTAACAATATAATGGGAGGCTTGGAGGTAAGAATAAGCTTAATGTACTTAGAAGCAGCAGAATACTTAACATTTAAAAAAATTCTAAGTTAAGAAACACCAAGTAAAATGGACATTTCCACATATATCATAGATCAGAAGGGGGATTTATATGAAGCTGAGAGTCCCTGTTACATTTAGTTTTCTTTTCAAGTATGCAATAATATTCAAGATGTAGTTTTCAAAGCTGTCCTGTTTGTACTCCTTCTGGCCTTCCTTCTGTCCCTTTCTTGTGATTAAAAAAGTGTTTCAATAACCATTCCTTCCTCCTTCCCTCCTTCCCTCCCTCCCTCCCTCCCTCCTTCCCTTCCTTCCTTCATTGCTTTGTTCCTTCTTTCCTTTCCAACTCTATCCTTATATCCTCACTTCATATGTCATCTAAAACATTTTTTAAAAATACATCACATTTTTTAAAAAGAAAAACAAAACTCCTCTAATAATAACATGTAATTTTCAAAATTGTCCTGAGTGTCTGTGTTTCCATTTGGTTTTCCTTCTTTTATTTTTTGTGCTTTTTAAAATTGCTTCACTTTTTTGGGGGGGATAGGGCAATCTTATATTTAGATCCTCTCCTATTTTCCAACTACCCTCTACCATTAGAAAAAAGAGAGAGAAAGAGAAGCAAAACTCTTATAAAGAAATATGCAAAGTGAAGCAAAACAAATTGCTCCATTGGCTATGTCTGAAAATGTCTCATGAGAACAGATCAATTTGAAATGAAGAGTTCCACTGTATAAGACAGGAAATACAGTTTAAAAATTAAAATTAGGCAAAAAATGTGAAGGGCCTTGAATAACAAATATGGAACTGGTTTTTAATAAAATGAATCATGAAAATAAAATTAGGATTTTTTGGGTAACATAAAACTCACTTTTTTTCTTTTTGTTGTCTAAATCTTGAGTTGCATATCAGTAGAGCTGAATTCTATGGATAAACAATTGGATTAAAATGTTTTAAAATTAAATAATATTGGAGGGGCTAGTGGCATGTACAATTCTGAATGGCACAGGAAGAAAACAATTCTTAATTATTATATATTACATATGTAATAATCAGCTACTATGAAAAATTCTATATTACCCATGTTATTAAAATACATAAAACCAAGAAAACCAAGTAATGACCATATTTTCTCCCTCCCCAAGAAGACAATTTGGGATTGATTACACATGTTTACTCATGTATTAGCCATGTTGCAAAAGGAAATACAGACGAAAAATGAAACATGAAAGATAAAGAAAGTAAAAATAAGCTTCTTTCAATTCTTTCTCTAGAGATGAATCACATTTTCCATTATGGGTCCTTCAGAATACTGGAGCATTATATTTATCAGAATAGTTAATACTTTCACAGTGGATCCTCCTTACAATTTGCTGTAACCAAGTACAATGATGCTTGGATTCTGCTCACTTCATTTCATATAAGTCTGCCCAGATTTTTAAAGAACCATCCTGATCATTATTTCTTGTAGTAAAATAGTATTCCACCATAACTTTTCAGCCATTCTTCAACTGATGGACATCTCCTTGATTTCCAATTTTTTTCCATGACAAAAAGAGGTGCTATAAATATTTTTGTGCAAATAGCTCCCTTCCCTTTTCGTTTTTTTTTTTTTTAAATCTCTTTAGGATAATGACTTAACAGTGGCATTTCTGAATTAGAGATATGCACCTATTTGTTTCATGGCCCTTTGGATAGAGTTCCAAATTGCTCTTCAGAATTGTTGGATCACTCCATAACCACCAACAATGCATTCAGGAGTGTTCCAATTTTTTCCATATCTTGCCCAGCATTTGTTATTTTTCTTTTCTGAATTGTGAGTCAATCTGATAAGTGTGAAGTGGTATCTGAGTAGTTTTCATTTATATTTTTCTAATCAATAGTGATTTGGAGCATTTATTTGCATGACTATAGGTCTGATTTCCTCTTCTGAACACTACCTATTCATGTCTTTTACTATTTATCAATTGGGAAATGGCCCATATTTTTACAAATTTGTCTCATTTCCCTATGTATTTAAAAAATGAGTCCTTTATTAGTGAAACTTGGTAACTCCTCCCCCCACCCCCGTTTTCCCATATTCCTTCTAATGCTGCATTAGTTTTGTTTGGGCAAAAAGCTTTTTAAATTTCATATAATCAAAATTATCCACTTTACTCCCTGTAATCCTATCTCTTTCTTGGTCATAAATACTTCCTTTATCGATAGATATTAAAAATATATTTCCACTAATCATGTGATATTACCATTTATGTCCAAATCATTTCTCCATTCTGACCTTATCTTAGTATGTAAACTTAATAGGAGAAAAATGGAAAGGCAATATTTTCCATCAATTAATCTTTATTGACCGTGCACTTCTTCCATAATTTGGTATTTTAGCAAACGTGATAGATGCTATAAAATATGTAAGAAGCTAATCAGGATGGTGAGATGGCAGAAGAAGATACAGTTAAAAGAACCGGGGATACTTAGCCTGAAGGAAATAATAATGTGTGTGTGGGAGAAAGAGAGCTTATAGAAATCAAACAAAATCTCCTTTCTGCTAAAGGTCCTTGATCTTCTTTACCCTTTCTGCCTCAGCCCTTCCCTTTCCCAGTAAATGTCTCCATCTGCCTCCTCTTCAGTTGTTCCATTGCTGACAACCCTGCTTTACATGAAATCTCTACTTCATGCTCTTGCCACTTTTTTGCAGGGGTAGGCACATGGACACCTGAAAAAGGCATTGCATTCTACTCTCCAGAACTGTTTGTCTCATTGCTCATTATCAAACCTGGGCTAGGAGGTGGAGGAGGAGGGATTTTTCTTGTTCCTCATCCCCATTTCCAGATCTTCCTTTGCTTCCATTTCTTAACCATCCCCTTAAGATATCTGATCCTATTCATATTCTGCAGGTGTCCCTTCTCTTTCCATACTGATTCTCCCTTTCCCCCTCTTTCTTGTAACTTTAATTATATCCTATTTCCTGAATTATACTTGGGGACTTGATTATCTGGATTGATCTCCACTTAAAAACTCTGGCTTCATTCCACCACAGCCCCATTGAACAATGTTTTTTCTCTTGGTCTGATTCATTATGAATAAAGAAAGCATTTCTTTTGCACTTTGTGGCAGACATTGTGCTAGGTGCTTTTACATATAATAACTCATTTGATAATCACCACAGATCTATGGAGCTATTACCATAATCATACCCATGTTCCAGCTGAGGAAACTGAGGTGACAGAGTTTAAGTGATTTCCCCACCTAGGAAGTATCTGAGACTAGATGTGAATTCAGACCTTTCTGACTCAAGTACTCTATCCACCAGGCCACCCGGATGCCTCTAGGAATCATCATTTCACCTGCTATATTTCCATGATCCTGACTTCTGAAACTCCTCTCTCTGAGAACAATTTCATCCCTTTTGATTTCTTCCTGTATTTCACTACTCCTCAATCTATTCTTCATCATCATCCTGCCTCATGCTCACCTCATCCCTCAAAGTTCTCCTGGACCATTATATCCATTCTGGACTTATTACCCTCCCTTTGGGTCTACTTTGTCTGTTTCCTTAGCTGTGTATTTTGTTCAATCAATAAAGATTTATTAAGCACTTACCTCCTGCTAGGTACTCTGCTTAGTCTGGGGATACAAAATAAGTGGTTCAAAAAACCTTCCATTACTCAAAGAATTTACTTTCTAATAGACCTCTATTAGAATATAGAATCTTTTCCATAAAAGCACTTTTATATTTTATCTTTGCATCCCATCTAAAATACTACCCAGACATATTAGGTGCTTAATAATTGTTGATAGAGTTAAATTTAGCAGGGAAAATACAGATGTTTCAACATATCCGAAGCACTAATTCGAGTAAAATTGAAGTCTTCTGAATCTCACTGTCTCTGTGGAGAAAAGGGAGTCAAGTAAATAGAGATATTTTTATTCCTCTTTACAGCGAGCTTTGAAAGCTTCGAGAATAATATTAGGAATGCATTTGTCACAGATGATAAGATTTTGCATTTCTCTTCCCTTATTTATATGAGAAGATTTGGTGACATCTAGCATTTCAGTGCTTGGAATTTCAATTAAAATGAAGGCAACCTTCCAAATTAAATGTATGACTGAGGGATGGGCTTGAATTTTCATAAGAACACACAGCTATGCAAATTGGGTCCAAAATATTTCTGGTTAACTTGTGGGAGCACTCGGTGATATAGGAAATATTCAATGGTGAGAATAAAAAAAAACCCTCCCCATTGACTGAATGTGCCCTTTGTGATGCTGATTCTAGCAAGATCAAGATATTAAAGTCCTTGGATTTTAGGAGATAATGGCACAGATTTTTCATTTTCAGTGGGATCCAGCCAAAACATGTGGAAAAGATCCAGGATTTTGCACTTGATAGTAACTTGTACATCCTTCATGGAGGTTTGAGAGTAGAAACACTGGACCTCTTTGCTATTCTATTCTTTTGGGGGGAAGAGTCCATCTCCCACCTTTGTCCTTTAAACAGGTCATTCCTCATTTCTGAAATTCATTACTTCCTCTGCTCCCAACTATGTTGTCCTGAGGTTTTGTTTTTAAAGCTCAGTTTAAGCATCACTGCCTACATGAGCCCTTTTCTGATCCTCCAGCTGCTAGTGGTCCCCAAAATTACCTTGTGTTAATTTAATTTTATTTTAATTACCTTGTTTAATATACACACACATATTATTGTTTTACTCATTGTTTAAATTTAAGAAATTGTTAATAACATAGATTAAACTTAAAAGCTTATTGACATACATACTCCCTCCCTCAGCCTGGTTATTAAGCATTTATCAACATATCTCTGTATTGCTCCATAAATATTGCTTGAGCTCAATCAGAATTCAGTAAAAAGATCAAAGAATGAAATCATCATGATGGTCTGGTGATGATGATGAGGATTACAATAATGGTAACTGGCATTTATATAGTAAAAGTATATACTTTTAAGATCTGCTAAATGCTTTCTACTCATTACCTTCTCTGAGCCTTAGAGCATCCTTTGCCTGTTCTTGCCAGGGCTGCATTGAGCCAAGAATTATCAGGAAGATCTGAAGGATCTAACTAATATGTTAGAATTAGAGTTCAAAAAGATTTTAGTGGGATGGCTTTGTCAGATGATGCTATCAAAGTGAGATTTAATAGTAGTGAATGTGAAATCCTGAATGAGTAGAACAAGTGCATATTGGGAAAATGTCCAGGAAAAAAGACCTGAGGGTTCTAGTAGACCAGAGCTCCTTCAAGTTTTCCCACTATCATTTTCCCCCTGTGCCTTGATCAGACCATTCCTGTCAAGTTCTGTGTGCTAACACATTTGAGAAAGAACACACACACACACACACACACAAAACCTTCCATCAGGCATCCAGTGGAAATGGCCTAGAACACAATAATGATGGGGAGCCGTTCAACCAGAGAATGAACACAAGAATCCACAGATGGGCTGCCCAAGTGCTGGAGTTACCCACCAAACAGTGAACCAGAGGAAGGCTTTCAACATGTTGCCCAGATATTCGATCATAGAAAATCTTGGGCAAGAATTGCAAAGGTTGAAGTGAAGGTAGGTTGCTATGGAAACCTGGGAAAGAGTTCTCCCCCTCCCTCCATCCCACAACAGCATGGATTAATGTAGCAGAGCATCGTTCTCCTGAATTGTATTCAAAGGAGCTTGGTTAGAGTAAGGAGATATTCCAAATCTGGCCACCTGAAGGGTGTTTATTTTAGAGAAGAGAAGCCCTTACAGAGGATATAATGAATATATGAAAGAGGCATTGGGCTAATTCTCCTTGACACCCCATACAGGTGAATTTACAGCTAAATGAGGTTTGCTAATCTCTTTAATGGTTTTTACCCCCCTCCCCCCCCGTAGATGGAGGGCTGGAGAAGGACCCCATATTTTTGTAACTCTTACCTCACATGAGTGGGCAGGGGGTAAGTGCCCCAGAAATGTGTATTTCTTTATTAAATACAATGAGTAGGACAGCCACATTCTACAAGGTCTTGTAGATAATCCTAAATTACATTTCTGTGGACCTTTGATGTGTAGAAAGTGCTTCCCTCACAACTCTATGACATGGGGAGTGTCTGCCTTATTATCACTCCTAAAATAAATATTCAGTCATGTCTGATTCTTCGTGAGCCCATTGGGGGGGTTCTTTGTGAGCCCATTGGAGGGGTTCTTGGCAGAGATACCACAATGGTTTGCCATTTACTTCTTCAGCTCATTTTACAGATGAGGAAACTGAGGGAAACAGGGCAAAGTGACTTGCCCAGAGTCACACAGCTAGGAAGTGTCTGAGGCCGGAGGAAGGTGAGTCTTCCTGGCTCCAGATCTAATACTTGATGCACTGTGCCATCTAGCAGCCTTCAAACAAAGAGTAAGTAACAAACTTTACAATTTAACTCAAGACCTTTGCCTTAAGTCTTTCAGCGATGTTATACAGCTCAAAAAGAAAATAACAACTCACATTTCTTTTATACTGGTCTTAAATCTGATAATGGAGCAAAAATATAACGTCAACAGTCATCACATAACGAACTGGGGGATGATGTAGACTGAATGACAGTGCCCTGGGATGGATTTGGAGACGAGATGGGCTTGTGGGAGCAGGAATTCCTAATCAAACTCATGTTGGCTTAGATGAAATTTGAGTCCCTTTTCACCTTCCAGATTCTGTGATCTTTTGATCTGAATGTTAAGACTAAAGGTCACAGAGCAATATTGATTCTGGCTGTTACCAGATCCCCCCATGAGAATTCATCCTACTGTTAGGGCTCTAAGAGCCAAGGACAAATGACCCCACCCATTTTTATATTCTAGGAAAATCTGGTTGCAGTGGACATCAAGGACTCCCTTGAGGAGGAAACAGGGAAAAGAACAACAGAGTCTCAGAGAGTTGTATGGAAAGCAGAAGGGCCATCTTCTCTTCCTTGCCCTGATGGCTGCACAACTTCTGGTGGTTGGGGGAGAAGAGATTATGGGATGATTGTATGTGTGTATGTGTGCACAGTATGTAGGCAATCACCCCATAATACAAATATAACATACATGTATATACATATGTACGTGTATGTGTATAATATCCTACAACACATATATACACAATACATCCTATAACCATTTATCATGTATCATGTGTGACTATATTAACGTGTGCACATGTATGTACATGCACGCGCACGTGTGTACACATGTGTATAGAATCCTTTAGCAGATTCTCCCGCACCAGCTCCGTTACCGATCCCCTCCCTACCCGAGTGCAGCAACACAAGCATCCTTTGCCGTTTGTCGTCCAGGCAAATGACATCTCCCTTATGCTTGCACTTAGACATTATGAGTAATGACGCTATTCCCTTCTGGAGATAAGAGCAGGATGTAATTCAAAGTTACACAGCTGGTGCAAAATGAATGTCTTCTTGATGAGAAGCAACATCGTTGGCAGAGCGGGAGAAGGAAATGGCAAACCACTCCGGCGTCTTTGCCAAGAAAACCCCAAGTGGGGCACAGAGAGTGGGATTATGATTGAAACGACTGAACAACAAAATCTGTAGATTCTGTGTGAAAGCCAGGGAGAAACGGTGCTGCGGTTCCAAGAGAGTCAAATCAGTGATTGCCGCCCTCTCGACTTTAGTATGAGCCGAAATTAATACAGTGCTTAAAGGTTGTAAGGTCAGACATATACAGTTTCTATGAGCTCCGCAATATATAATATAATATAATATAATATAATATAATATAATATAATATAATATAATATAATATAACATAACATAACATAATATAATACAATGTAATGTAATATAATTTAACATAATATAATATAAATATATAATATATAATAATATAAATAATCATTTAAAGCCCTTTAAGGTCTTAGAAAACACTTCACACATATTATCTCATCTGCTGTTTCCCACTCAATCCCATAAGTTGGTGACATCTCTATGTAGAGAAGTTTCTGAGGGTTTAAAAAATGAATTTTAACTCCGATCCTTCCTGACATGGAATCAAGCACTTTGTCAGTCAGGCTACCTTTCTGCCTCTCAAATGTTTCCCATTTTGGGAAATAGATACCGTCTATATTTTTGGCATCTGTGTTGCAGAGAAGCTATGATTTGTTCGTGACCACACAACTAGCTTGTAAACAATAAAAGCAGAATTCAGACCCAGATCCTCTCTGATTACAAATCCAGCTCTCTTTCCACTACACTCCCACTTTTCTACACTTTTTATATTTCTCCCTATATAACGTGCTCATGCCAAACTGGTAGAAAGGAAGGGAGCGAGCATTTATTAAGTCCCAACTCTGTGCCAGCTGCTGTGCTAAGCTTCATCTCTCAACAGCCTTAGAGTGTAGGTGTTTTTATTAATTATTTCCATCTTACAGATGAGGAAACTGAGACAGCCAGAAGCCCAGGGTCACCCCAGCCATAATTACTGGGAGAGAACTGGGGAAAAAAACTCTGTTTTCTTTCTTTCTTCCTTTTTCCCTCCCTGGATTCTCTTCCCTTTGATTTATAATGGAAAACTTCTATTTTATCTCTTCTCTTTCTAGGTTCTTTTTTTCATGCTTTTGACAGAGGGCTTAGAACTTTCAAAAACACATACCTAAAGCTCTAAACCCTTTTTTTTAGTCATGTAGGAATCCCCAATCCCCTATTCCTGACTCCATAGCATCCCACTCCCATGGAATCAGGCCAAGTGAAGAATTCGAAAGACTCCAAGACCTTAAGTATGTGCCTACTGAGATCAATATATTTTAAAAATATCTGAGCATCTACATCAGAGAAGAATTTTATTTCTTTTTTAAGTTGTTGAAAGACTTCCAGGGCAAAGACTTAATCAGAACCCTGAAACAGGTCTGTAACTAGCAGGAGAATGGGTTGACAATGGTAGAAGGGATAATTTTTCTGGGAGCGCTCAGTGGTAGGGTGTTGATTACCCAGCATTTATAAAGAAGAATCAAATTGCACACAAATATAGTCATACCACAAAAAATCCCCAGACATCATCCAGCTGAAATCAGTGTCGTGTCAGGGATTTATTTAAAATAATAACTTGTCCAGCACATATTCAATTTAATATCCTTTATCTCTACATCATGTTTCTAACTTGTTCTCTGTAGATTTTAAAAATATTTTGACAAAAGTTTTTTAGTATAAGTATTTTCCCAGAAAATTGGAGGAAAAAATTGTGACACATATCTTTAATAAAGGCTCGTTTCTCAAATATATAGAAAACTGATTTAAATGTACAAAAAATACAAGTCATTCTTCAATCGATAAGTGGATTAAAGGATATGAATAGTCAATTTGCAGACAAAGCAAACAAAGCTATCTATAGTCACATGAAAAAAACGCTCTAAATAACTATTGATTAGAGCAGGGCTTCTTAAACTTTTTTCATTGACAGTCCCTTTTTGCCCAAGAGATTTTTATGTGACCCCTAGATATATAAACCAGGCATACAAATCAAACATTCACTGATAATAAATCTGAATTTCATGACCCTCACATTCAGTTACAAGACAGCATATGGAGTCCAGACTCATAGTTTAAGAAGCTTGGAATTAGAGAAATGCAAATTACAACAACTCTGTTATACCTCTTCATATCTGTCAGAGTAGTTACTATGACAAAAAAAAGAAAGAAAGAAAAAAAGAAAAAAAAAAGAAAGAAAGAAAGAAAAAGAAAATGTTGGATGTTGGAAGGATATGGGAAAACTGAGACACTCATGCATTGTTGGTGGAGTTGTAACCATTCCAGAGAGCGATGTGGGACTTGTGCCCAGAGAGTTCTAAAACTGTGCATATCATTGCCAGGTCTGAATCACCAAGACATTCCAAAAAAGGCAAGAGGACTTTTTGGTGCAAAAACATTTATAGCAACTCTTTCAGTGGTAGCGATGAATTAGAAATCAAAGGGATGCTCTCAACTGGGAAATGGCGAAGTGAACTGAGGTGTATGAGTGTAATGGAATATGATGGTGCTAGAAGAAATGACAAGCAGAATGAATTCTGAAAACTTGGAAAGACTTACATGAACTGATGCATAATGAAGTGAACAGAACCAGGAGAACATTATGGGCAGTAGCAACAATATGAGTTAGCGATTCTCAGCAATATAACGACCTGAGACAAATCCAGATGACTAATGACGAAGCAGACCGTCTGCTGGATGATTTTTGAAATACAGACTAAAATATACTATTTTCAACTTTCTTTAATTCTTTTTCTTTTATTTGAGTTTTGTACAAAATGACTAACATGGAGATGTCTTACTTAATTGTCGGTATCTGATAGCCTACCATCTTGGGGAGGGGGAAGAAGAAAAAAGGCAGAAGGGATAGATTCGGAACTCAAAACTTCAGGAAAAAGTCAAAAACTGTTTTTACATGTAATTGAGGGATAATGAAATATACATTAAATAATATAATATTATAAAGGCAAACAACTTTTTCCAGGCTTATTTTTTATTTATAATAATAGCTTTTTATTTTTCAAAATGCATGCAAAGATAATTTTCAACATTCATTCTTGCAAAACCTTATGTTCCAAATTTGTTTTCCTTCCTTCTTTATCTCTTCCCTATCCAACATAGGTTAAACCTGTACAGTTCTTCTAAACATATTTCCACATTTGTCATGTTGAGCAAGAAAAATCAAATCAAAAGGGAAAAAATGAGAAAGAAAAAATAGCAAGCAAACAACAGCAAAAAAGGTGAAAATATAATTCTGTGATCCATGATCAGTCGTCATAGTTCTCTCTCTGAATGCAGATGGCTCTTTCCATTACAAATTTATTGGAATTGCCTTGAATCACTTCATTGTTGAAAAGAAGGACAAACAACTTTTGAAAAATTAAAAACTCTGATGAATGCAGTGAGCAATCCTGAATCCTGAAGACTGATGATAACCTAAGTTAATCACTTCCTGACAAAGAGGGCTGAATCAAGAGTCAGAATGACTTGTATATTTGTGGCATAAACAATGTTATAACAGTTTTGTTTTCCCTATTATCTTTTTCTTCTATGGGTGAGATTATAGGAGTGGGAGAGAGAAGAAAAAGTCTTGTGAATTTTAAAAATTTAATTTAATTTTAAATAGAGAAAATAAAGTTAAATAGCTCTTGAAAAAATATATTTACTTTTCTTTGTATTTCTATGTATTTTAGAAAATTTTTTAAAGTGTTATTCTGGGAGTCCCCCATTTACTTTATCAGACTGCCAAAAGGGTCTGGGCCACAAACAAAAGTTCAGAAACCCTGCCTCACATCTTTATCTCCACTCATGTACAATGAGATTTAATGTTTAGAATGATGATATGGAAATCCCTCAATCATCCCAGAAAGACTCAGTTGTCTTCAATATGTCTGAGACTCCCACAAAGCAGTGTGCTTCAGTGAAAAGAACATTGAGTTTGAAGGCAGAAGATCTTGGTTCATATTCTGCCTTTTTTTTTTAATTTAATAGCCTTTTATTTACAGGTTATATGTATGGGTAACTTTACAGCATTGACAATTGCCAAACCTCTTGTTCCAATTTTTCCCTTCCTTCCCTCCACCCTCTCCCCCAGATGGCAGGATGACCAGTAGATGTTGAATATATTAAAATATAAATTAGATACACAATAAGTATACATGACCAAACCGTTATTTTGCTGTACAAAAAGAATCGGACTCTGAAATATTGTACAATTAGCTTGTGAAGGAAATCCAAAATGCAGGTGTGCATAAATATAGGGATTGGGAATTCAATGTAATGGTTTTTAGTCGTCTCCCAAAGTTCTTTCTCTGGGCGTAGCTGGTTCAGTTCATTACTGCTCCATTGGAAATGATTTGGTTGATCTCGTTGCTGAGGATGGCCAGGTCCATCAGAACTGGTCATCATATAGTATTGTTGTTGAAGTATATAATGATCTCCTGGTCCTGCTCATTTCACTCAGCATCAGTTCGTGTAAGTCTCTCTAGGCCTTTCTGAAATTATCCTGTTGGTCATTTCTTACAGAACAATAATATTCCATAATATTCATATACCACAATTTATTCAGCCATTCTCCAACTGATGGACATCCATTCAGTTTCCAGTTTCTGGCCACTACAAAGAGGGCTGCCACAAACATTTGTGCACATACCGGTCCCTTTCCCTTCTTTATGATCTCTTTGGGATATAATCCCAGTAGTAACACTCCTGGATCAAAGGGTATGCACAGTCTGATAACTTTTTGAAGGTAGTTCCAAACTGCTCTCCAGAATGGCTGGATGTGTTCACAATTCCACCAACAATGTATCAGTGTCTCAGTTTTCCCACATCCCCTCCAGCATTCCTCATTATCTTTCCCTGTCATTCTAGCCAGTCTGACAGGTGTATAGTGGTATCTCAGAGTTGTCTTAATTTGCATTTCTCTGATTAATAATGACTTGGAGCATCTTTTCATATGGCTAGAAACAGTTTCAGTTTCTTTGAGAATTGTCTGTTCATGTTCTTTGACCGTTTATTAATTGGAGAATGGCTTGATTTTTTATAAATTAGGTTCAATTCTCTATATATTTTGGAAATGAGGCCTTTATCAGAGCCTTTGACTGTAAAAATATTTTCCCAGTTTATTGCTTCCCTTCTACAGATTCTGACTTTGATACGTCCTTCCTGTAAGGCCTTAAACATTAATTACTTGTCCAGGACCTCAATTTCCCCTCCCAATTCTTTAAAATGAGGGAGTTATTCTAAATAACCTCCAAAGTTCCTTTCAATTCTAAATCCCTGATGATGATGGGGTTCTTCACTGACATGTCAATATAGTATAGAGGTGTTGCCAGATTCCAGAAAATGCTCTGCTCCCAGGGATAAAATGTAAACTTTAAAATTCTGGAGTGAGGAAAACAGATTATAGGTAGAGAGAACTGAAGATCAAAGTAAGCATTATTTTAGAATTAATTTCCTATAAGGAACCATCAACTCAATACATGGTCATTCCACTTTAATTATCATTTCCCCTTATTTCTAATTTTAAAGCAGAAGATGTCAAAAGAGACATTCAAAGTCATCTTGATGGCAAATCAAATCTACTTGCTATTAGGTAGTATCTTACCTTTTTCAACATTGTTTTAGAATTGATATCATTCAAAATCACTCCAAGAAAACTTTTAATTTGACTCCAGATGGACTGAATAGTATAAAAAGTAGAAAATCCTATGATTCAGGGATTTCATAGAGGTAGGTTTCCCAAGACATAGGAACCCAAGGGTCTCTTCCATACAAGATGACAGAAGGTGTTGCCTAAAAGTAACAGACAAAGAGATGGATGTAGTTTTAACGTGGACTCTTTAAATATTTAAATCCTAAACAATATATGCATTTTGCCATTGGGATATTTCTGATCGATGATGGGACACTCCCATAATTAAATGGATTTCACTGATATATATTCCCTACAACATTGCAGACCATTGTCCTAGCCTATTTATTTCTATCCCATGGAGTTCTCCTTGTGACCCTACATAAACAAATCACAGGGCATCTGCCCAATGTTCTGAGAGCTTTATTTTTACTTAACATTTCAAGGTTATCAATGCAATATGAGGGTTCTGTTATACTGCCTTTTACTACAGAATAGGCCCATTTTTTATGACTAGACATTTCTATGGTGATGTTCGTTATGCCATTTCTGTTTCACATTTACCAATTCATAATATATTGAAGCTATCTCAAACTCACCATGCAGGAAAATCATATAAATCAAAATGAAACATGAATTACAGAAAAATTTGTTTGTGTGATTTTTAACTTTCTATATCAACTTTTTAAACGCTCCTTTCACCTTTCCATCCCGAAGGCAACAACCCTGTGGCAGAATGTGATTTGAAATTTGTATGGCGTGCTAGCCAGTTTCTGAGTCTGGCCCTTTGAGAAGCTTTTGTACTCAGGGCATGTTCTTCCAAATGTTTGACAAATTTATGCCTTTCCCTTGTTTTATGGCTCTTCAGAGAGTTTCCAGTATCTTTGACAGTCCTCACACAACACCCATTGCAATTTTGCTTTCCTGAGACACTATCCCTTAAATAAATCACATCTAATCCAATGCTTCTGCAAGGCTGCCTTTATCTACTCATCTCAAAATGTTATGACAAAAAGCAATCATGTTTTCTGACATGATTTGTTTCTTTGCAAATCCACACTAATTCTTGCTTATAAGTCTAGTGCTCCCCCCTTCATCTTTACTCTTTATTCCTATTAATAAGCATTTCATCATGCTACTAAGGGGAACCACAGACACACTCCTTTTCACCTAATTGTTCTATGGCCCATGGGCCTATTCCAAAAATCTAACCTGGGTCTCTGGTACAGAACAATGGTACATAAAATATTCTTTAGATCGCTCCCAAACTAAAGGAGTCTGTACTGGGTTAGGAAATTAGAAAGACCTGTGCTATGCCGTGATTCAAGAACGAAGCTATGGTCGCATCCTAATTCTTTAGAATCGAAACAATCAGAAAATATCCCCAACCAATCTTATTTTTAATGTTGTTGTTCAGTCCTTTTAGTCATGGCCCACTCTTGGTGATCCCATTTGGGATTTTTTTTCAGCAGAGATATTGGAGAGATTCTCCACTTCCTTTTCCAGCTCATTTTGAACTCAGATCTTTTGGAGTCCTGGTCCAGGAATCTTTCTACTGTAACACCTAGATGCCCCTTATTTTTAATAGAATTGTAAAATGTAAATTAATACCAAATGAAGATGTTTGCATTGCAAAATCCTAGAGTGTTTCCCGAATCATCTAAGAAAGAATAAAATTATGATCAGTACAATTTTAATATTGTGTGTTACATCTTACTCTACTTCTTTTTCAACTGGTAATCTGGGTATGGGACACATACAGCCTGTGTGCTGACTTCCACTTAACAGAAACTGCTCTTTCCAAAGTTACCACTTCTCCTTTGTCAAATCCTTTTGGCTTTTCCTCGGTCTTCACATCTCTTAGCCTCTTTGCAACATTTTTCATTGTTGGCCATCGTCTCCTTCTGGGTTTTTGTGATACTATTCCCTTGGTGAACCCCTTCCTGTTTGACCACTGTGTTCTTTGCAGTATCTTTATCCCCATCATAACCCCTAAACGTGGTTATAACTCAAGAAGAGCTCTCTCTCCTACCCATTTTCCTCTCCTATATACTCTCTCTTGGTGACCACAGTTCTCCTTGGTTCAGTTATCATCTCCATGAAGATGACTCCCAGAATAAGAGAAATGATATTAATCAAGCTTTCAGCAAAGTAACTGGGACATCACAGACACTGTGTAAATTCCAGTTATTATCATTATTGTTATCATCCCATCTATTTCTTGAGCTCCAGTCCCACATTGGTCATTTCTGACTGGATGTCCAGTGTCTTCAACTCAGCCTGTTGAAAACAAAACTTGTTTGCTTTTCCCTTATATCCACTCCTCTTCTGCACTTCCCTCATTATGTTGAGAGCACCATCCTTCCAGTCACTGATTTTTGCCACTTTGGTCAGCATCCACCAACCCATGTATCCAATCAATGGTTAGATCCTGTAGTTCCCATTTCTGCCTACAACATTTTCTTCGCTCTACTCATGTATCTAGTACTCTTAATTTAGGGGTCATTGTAGTAATTCTCTAATTGCTTTTCCTTCTAATCTCTACCCTCTCCAATTTATCCCCATGGGGCTGGCAAAGTAGTTTTTCTAGCACAGGTATGACCCTGTAACTGGTCTGTTCAATAAATCCCAGTGTGTCAAAAACAAACTCTTCCTCTTGGCATTTTAATCCCTCTTCAACCCAGCTCTAATGTAGCTTTTTCATCTGTAGTAGGCATTTTCCCCTTCATATGTATTGAGATACAATCTAAATAATTTTCTTGTTATTCTTTACAGATAGACTATCTATCTCCAATATATTCTGAATGGAGCTTGTTTGTATAGCTGTTTGCATGCTTTCCCCATTTCCCCCACTCTATTAGACTCCTTTCTTTGCACCCCCAGTACCGTACAGAGTGCCTAGAATATAGCAGATGCATAATTAAATCTTGTTGACTTGACTTGATAGCACTCCCTCTCTCTGTGGCTTTGCAAAGACTATCCTCCTGCCCTAGCTCTACTGCTTAAAATCAAGAATTTCTTTTATTCACTCAAAGACCTCTCCCTACAAGACTCTTCCCTCCCTACTCCCAGGTTCCAATACCTCCCCACCAGAACTCCAATCTATTTATTTATATATACTTACAGATGTCCGTATCATCTCTCCTTATGCAGTGTGGACTCTTTCCTGTCCACGTTGTGTCATTTCGGGATTTGGATCTTGAGCCCAGCACAATGCTTGGTATGTAGTAGGTGCTTCATAAGAATTTATTGATGATGGATTGATTGATGGGGACCACTTCATCTCTCCATGTCCCAGATCATTTTCTAGGACCACAGACTATGATTGCCTCTAGAAATCAGAAGAAGGAATCTCCATGCTGCTCATTCCCTGTGCTAATGGCAACACAGATCTCTCCTAAAATAGCAGTGATAATTATAGTCATTATCAGTAACAGCAGAACTTTCTATTAATTTGTGCTTATTCAGCTTTCAGCAAAAATCAACAACAACAACACACACACGGACACACACAACTCCAACAAGCTGGAATCTTTGCTGTCCCATCAATTTTTAAACAATAATCTACAAACTCCCATAAGATGGGAGGTTGGTTATCCAATAGCATCCCTCCGCTTCGACATTGTTTTCTATTAAATCCTTGTATCACAGAATCATAGAATCACAGAATATTAGGATTAAATGCAATCTTCTCATCTCTCCCATCTTTCCTATTCCAGTGCTTCAGACTCTGCCCCTGGGAAGCCAGGTCCCAACAGAGGGTTTTGTCTTAACATACTTCAAATGAGACTCCGTGACAGTTCTCAGCCATCTCCCCATCGTGCTGTCTGCCTGGAACCTTTGATTTTGCCATTGGGACAATGGGATCTGATGGGGGAGCTTTCACTTGCTCGGAACCGATTTGCTGTTTTTCAGTTGTTTTTGGTCATGTCCAACTCTGCGATCCCATTTGGGATTTTCTTGATAAAGATACATTTCTCTCTATTCAAAATCAAAAGAATTTCCTCTCTCATGACCTTTGCAATTGCTTGAAGACCACTGGCAATACAAATACACTACTTTCTAAAGCAACTTTTTCCACTTTTGAATATCTATATTTTTAGGAAATAATATTAATAACAAGTCATATACCATAGTATCTTAAGTATATTTTATATACAATTCAAGTGCATTTTATGTACATTTTGTCACTTGATCACAAATGAACTCATGAACACTAAAGGCTTTCCTGTACTCCTTACTTCCCCATTTTTGCCCAAATCAGTCTCATTTTTCCAGTTTCTTGGTTCATCCTTAGCTAAATCAAGCTAAAATTTGTCCCTAGGCAGCTTCCACTATAAAGGAACCATTGCTTCTAGTTCTGCATGACTCTGTCTGACTTTTTAAAAATAGTCTTAAATAACATTAGCATTTTGGGCCATCCTATCATATCATGTTGCTGACTTAGCTTTGCATTTTATTAAAATCACATCTTCTTGTGTGAGGTTGATGTTCAAGACCAATTGCAATCTCCACCCTTTGCTATTTATAGAACCCTCTGATAAGACTAAGCAGAATGTTTAATTTCTGCTGGACATGACAGCTCTTCATATACTTAAAGGTGGGATCATTTTTTTGAGTTTCCCAGGAATATTTTTTTTCCCTTTTCTCCAAAATCGATATTCCCAGTTCCTTCTATTGACCTATTAAATTTCATCTTATTTATTTTGACCTTTTATTCTAGTCTGCAAGAGAGCTTGTCAGATCCAGATTCCTTCTTCTATTTATTAACAATCTCTTCAGGTTTCCAGGCTCATATCAAACACAGATGAGATTTTATTTTTGCAGTAAAGGAAACAGAAACAACTCATATCTCACCCCACAGAGGTCCAGAAGCACAAAGATTGAGATTTCTTTTTCCACTTGGCCATTGCCTCCACCCAGAAACCTGTTTAGTCCCGGTAATTTATAATACCTATACCTACAAGGGGGAAAAACGTCCCTACTCAGTCTTTTACCAGTCTCTCCTCTCTTTACTGATCCCCAGTAGTTGTTCCATTGTTGATATTTTCTTGGCTACAGCTCCTTACTATTTTGCTTTATTGCTCTACTGCTGTTGCTCTCCATTCTTAGAACTCATCAGGAGCCAACTTTAGCAGGATTGCAACCCTCAGTTCTACTTCACTATTTCTTACTAATAGTTCATTCCCTCCCTAGTTTTGCGCTCACTCCCTAAGTGGTTTCATGTCCCTGGAGAAATCTATTAATATGGAAAAGGAACTGATGTTTGGAATGGTACCTTGAAAATTATTCAGCTACCAAAGAAAGATTCAATTGTGTCCCATGTGATATATTTACTAAACTTTTTTAAGCATTTATTTTATAGTTTTTAAATTTTTTATTGATACTGATACACCTCTATAACATCGATTCCCTCTTATTTACAGGATGAAATACTCATATTCCAAGCCCTCTACAATCTGTCCCCATCTCCCCTACATTATCTTCTCTATTCCCTGTATTTCTGCATCACTACTTCCAACCTGCCCCACCTCTTTATGGCCCATTAAAGGGATGTATTCATTCCTACCCTCCAACTTTCTCTTATTTTCAGTGCTAGGAATATGGTTTCTCTCTTTTCTCTGCTGATTCAAATCCTCTGAGATATTAAGGTCTACCTTATGTCCCATATACACCACAAAGCTGGAATTAATTCTCCAGGATCCCTTCCCTCCCCATGTGCCTTTGCATAGAACATTCCCTCTCCTCGGAATGCCCTGCCCCCTCCTCTCTACTTACCAGACCCTCTACTTCCTTCAAGGTTCCCTTGGAGTTCTACTTCTGTGAGAAGACACCTCAGAGATGTCACCTGTAATTTCCCTTTTAACAAAGAGAATATGTTCTGGCCTCTGGATAATCTGAAGTCAGTCCCTAGAGCAACCATCACCCAGAGGCCAAAGGTTCTGAAACAGCTAACACCAGGGAGCTGGAGGCAATGAATATTCAAAACCTTCCAGATTATTTTATTAGCTATGCTCAGGCCACAGTGAACCCCACTTCCTTGAAACTTTTTTCAGCACATATGATCTGAATAAACTAGCTGAGGGTAAGGACTATGCCTTATAGCTCTTTGCACTTCTAACCATAAGTCCAGTGGTTTGCACATAAATGTCTCTCAATAAATATTTAATGATTGATTAATTCTATTTGAGTAAACTAAAAGCCCTAAATAATCTGATGAAAATGTCCAAGGCTGGGTTCTTAACCTGGCATCTGTGAACTTTAAAAATAATGATCTATCCTTCCTTTATTTATCTATTTAATCTATTTATTTGGGTTTTTAAAATTATTTATTGCTGCAGTGATGAAACAGAAATAGGAAACCATCATAGCTTCTTAATAAGAGAAGGAAGTCATTATTTTAGGAAATTTCCTATTGTAAGTATCTATATACTAGATGAGCTGAGATAGATCAACCTAGAGTGGGTGACCCAAGTGTCACAAAAACCCTACTATGAGCTAAGGATTGTTGTTATTTGTCCTTGACTCTTGAAGGTGAAAATGGCATGGGGCGGGGGGCTGCCATGATGTGCAAGAGAGCTGGATTTAAATGAAGGAATGCTGGGCTAAGTTACCAATCTGACTTTCTCCTTTGGAGCCATCTGGGTCTAGTGGCCAGAAAGAGATCAGACAGACTGGAGGTGGCCGTGGATGCAGTGGGAGACCTCCACCTTTTTAAGTTAAGGTCTTTACAAGTCTCAGTTTGACCTAGGTGACTTAATCAGTGATTAAGATTAGGTAAAACAGAATGAAACAAAGAATGGTCTTTTGTATTTGAGTATTGGTTTAGTGAGGGGTCAATGTCATCTGTAGTGCTAGACAATAAATAAAGACAAAGTATCTTCCTTTTGTAAAACCTCATTAAACTGACTCTTTATTACTTGAAATTAGTACCTGAAAAATTTGGGGTGCTTTCTGTATGGAGAAGGAATTTAGATTTCTTTCTGCTCAGTTTCAGAACAAAAAAAAAATAACATATCATCTAATTGAATTAATGTTGTGCTTTCACCCATCAGAAAATGCAGAACTGAATCTTGTCTTGCAGATAGTCTTTTGGGAGATGTCATGACAGAAGTAAGATTAAATCATCTAAAATAGAGGATGGATTTAGAGCAACATGATTTGTTTTCAATTACTTGATTACACAGGCTTCACAGACTCCTAAACAAGCCTTGGGTATTTAAGACTGTCTTTTATTTTTTTTACCTTTCAGTTTCCATTGATTTCTAAGTTTGATAAAAATGGAACTGGGAATAAACATGATAAAAACTTAAACATAAAATAGCTTTAGTCTGGAAGATGTGGGAGTGACAGGATCATCCAAAATGTAAGAGAAAAAAAAGAAATTGAAATATCTACAACTCTGCCAAAAGGATGAGGTCAAAGTTCTACAAAATATGAAATTATTTAAGCATCTTTAAGCCAAGATAGTTGTGTGCTTGTAGGAACCTTTACCAAAATCATTTTTAAGCTGTCTTAAGAAATGCTTGATGGAAAAAAGTATGATTCCAGAGAAGCTTTCTGGGGTCAGTGATCGTGTTTGAATGTTTGATAGCTCCATGTGAAAATAACCTTTTTAGCAGTATAGATTACTCTTTTCTAAAGAAGCAGATCTTCAGGTCACTTTCTCTTAAGTCATTTTACCTTTTCTGGGTGGTCCTGTACAAGTCAGCTAACCTTTTCAGGTCTCAGATTCTCAATTGGTAAAATGAATATAATAATATTGAGTACCTAAGAAGGTAGTTATGTTCGGTAAACTTCAAAGTACTCAAGAAAGATTCACCATAATTATTTTCACAATGGCTTCCTCCAAATGCTGCTTTTTCTAAACCTGTGCCTTCTCCAAATTTCCTTGTTTTGTTCATATTTTACATATATTTATAGGCAACTTGTTTCCCTGGAATGACTATAAGCTTCTTGAGGGGAGATTTCTAATTTTTGTTATTTCATCCCTAGCCTTTAACACGACTAGCACAAATTGGAACTTAAATCTTTGTTGACTGGTTCATTGACTTATGAATTGTTCCTGGAGAACACCACTATGGATTTAAATATTCACAATTTCTCTTTTAAGAAAGAAGGTATATTGATGCTAAGTGAAATGAGCAGAATCAGGAGATCATTGTACACAGTAGCAAGATAATACAAAGATCAATTCTGATGGACTTGGCTCTCTTCAACAATGTGATGATTGAGGTCAGTTCCCATGATTTTGGGATGAAAAGAGTCATGAACATCCAGAGAGAGAACTGTGGGAACTGAGTATGGATCACAACTTGGTATTTTCACTCTTGTTGTTTGCTTGAATTTTGTTTTCTTTATCATTTTTTATTTCTTTTTAGTCTGTATCTAGCTAAAGCAACAACCGGTCGATTCAGTCGTTTGGTGTTGTAAAGTGAAGAGAACTTTCTGTCCATATCTTTTTCTTTCCAAGGACTTGGTTGTCTTGAGTAATATTTTAGAATAGTAAATGAGGTTTGTTTCAGAAATATCTTATCTCCTCATCACCTAATGTAGCACCATTCCCAAACTGGTCAGTTAATTAATGTGTATTGAATTGAACTCAGTGTGTATACTCTTGGATGTTTGCTTTTAATATTTCTGATGATTCCCATAATTGGTCAGATGGAAAGCTTCTTATGACCTCAAAACTACTTACTTGCATATCGACTTACAATTTCTTTGTCTGCTTGAATACTTCCCTGTCTTTATTTATTGTCTTCCCTCTGCCTAGAATTCTCTTTCCTCACCTGCCTGTTGAAATCTTACCTACTCTTCCTAGCCCAGGAAAGCAGGTACAAGGATCACAGAGTTAAAGGTAGAAAGGTTCTCAGGCATCTCTCCACAAGCCGTCATTTTAAAGATGAGGAAAATGAGGTCCAGGAAGCTATAATACAAATAATAATACCAATATTAAGACTAATGTCAACCAGAATTTGTTCTTTCAGGTTTCCAAAACACTTTGCATAGTTATTTCATTATTATTATTATATCCCCATTTTTTCCTGCTGAGGTTAAGGGAAGTTAAATGACTTACCAAATCATCATATGCTGGATACGTTTACATGGGCCAGTTAACCTGCTTAAATGACACATTTAAGATCACACAGGTAGTTAGATAACAGGGATTAGAATCTGGTTCTAAATCAAGGACTCTGTGCTTCTGTTCTTTCTTAAGTAGAGTAAATTGGAAGGAAATGGAAAAAACATTCCCAGAAACCATGAATATTTGGGAGGGAGGGAAGGAAAGGAAATACAATACAGCACAGTTATTTATTGGCTATATACCGTTGAATTCTGTGCATAAAAATGTCTGAGTCATTCCCTACAAAATTCACATCTCACAAGTCTCATTCTAAGTGAAGTTTGTTTGGACTGGTACGCATTCCTCCATATCCTGGGAAAGCAATGAGTCAAGGGGAAGTTGTGGAGCCAAGAGCCGAGAGACAGAAAGACCTCCATGTCCCCAGTTTTCCCTCCTCCTCTGCTGCTTCATCAAGATTCATCAGCAAAGCAGCATTGGCCAAGGGCTTCTCCTGTCCAACAAACATTTATTAAAAACTCTGAAAATAGAAAAACATAATGAAAACCATCCCCTGCCCTCAAGAAGTTTGCTTTCTTTTGATGTTCCTCCCATTCCTTCTGGATCTCAGGACATATCTGATTGGCTCATTTTGCCCCTTTCCAATCCATCATGGTGCCTCCAGGACCAATTTCTCTGAAGTGGTCGGGTGGAATCAAAGACAGGAAAGGCAGAAGTCTGGATTTTGGCACTTTTCTTACAGCATATATCAATTCTTCTTTCTGCAGTGTGTGTGTGTATGTGTGTGTGTGTGTGTGTGTGTGTGTGTGTGTGTACAGGTCCCATTTCTTCTGCCAGAAGATAAAGTCCTTGAGGGTTAGAACACATTCTCTGCACCTTTGTACATAATAGTTGCTTAATAAAACAAATTTGAACAGAACAGTAATGGATCCATGATGCCATCCCACGTTAGTCTATTCTTGGTCATCAAAGGGGCAAAGGGGACCCCCTAAAAGATGTTTCCTAGGACTTCATTAAGCCCCAGAGCTGGGTCAGGTCCTAACTCATGTCCCAGTCAACCCCTTAATATTAATCAAAGACCCAATTAAGTTATATTGATTTTTTAGCATAGATTTATCATCCCAATGAAAAGCCCGCTGCACAGGGGTTCCCTGAGAAGTCTGCCCAATCTCCAGCCAAGTGGTTTAACCCAGGACGGATTCAAGTTACATTTCCCTGGAACAGTTTGAGAAATTATTCTTGACTTGTTTATTTTTTACCATTTCTTTACCATGAAGGTCATGGCTCTATATGAAGCTATTCAACACCGAGCCTGGTTCAGCCTTCAAGACCAAGTTTCGTTCTATCCATAGTGTGTGACCTTGCGTGTTTGCAAGCGTGAGTGCTCGCCTGCACGCGTGCATTTGCACATGTGTGTCTCGGCACAAGCCCATGTGCATTCCCACACAGACACAAAGCCCCGAGGGGGCTGAAATTCGGGAAAATGACGCCTTGACCCTTTCAGGGTCTTTCTTCCTCTTTCCTTTTTGAATAGAACTGTCAGAGCTCCCGGTGCCAATTTTTTTATTTTGCTTGGAAATTTTTATTTGATCAACAGCCTTGAGATCTGAGGAGGATTACTTTTTCCCCCTTTTCTTGTTTTCAGAACTAGCATAAATAATCCACTTAGTGATAATACCCTGTCTCCCAGAGAGCTTGTTTATCATGAGAGGACTCTTGTTTTCTATGGGCTAATGCACTCTGAGGCTTGGCTGAGTTTCTGATGCAAATGTCAGACAGGAACCATGTCCATTATTTTTCCAGCCAAAACGCTTCAGTTTTTACAACACCATGTTTGATTTATGTAAAATTTTTGAAATATTGAAATTGTCCCTCCATAAAAATGCAAAGTATAAGGCATTTTAGAAAGGGAATTTTATTAAGAATAATTCATAAGAAGAATTATTGCAGGGTTTTGGAGAATGTCTTTTCATACAACTTGGAGTGACAAGGAACTTAACTTTTAAAAGGTGGTTTATGCCACAAGGCTCTGAGAGTAAATTTCCAGAGGTAATCGAGGGGGAAAGAGCAGTATCTGTGTCTTTTGCTTTTTCTTGTAATCTATTTGGTCATTTATCATAGGTTAATGACTAGAACCAACTAGTAGAGATACCAGTATATTCCATACTCAGTCGTTGAGAGATCAGCTGTGGATTATATCTGTAGAAACAAATTAGTAGGAATATGCAGGAACCTTTGCATATAGTAAAACAATTGTTTGAATGCAATATATGTGTGTATCTATGTATGTATGTATGATGTTGGAGAGATTCTAACTGGTTCAGTTAGAATCTCTCCAACATCATACATGTGTATATGTATGTGTGTGCATATAGGTATATGTATTTCTCTCATAATTTCCCAAATAGCCTCTTCCTTTCCTCCCCACCATGAAGACACACATGATAAAATCAAATAAAATTGACTGATTCCACATTTTCTGTCCCCATATGCTACATAGCCTCAATCTTCAACTCTCTCCCCTCCCTTTGCAAATGGAAAAGGTTTGGGGGGGGGGTTATTTATTCTCTGTAATCCATATTGGTCGTTACATTGAAGCTAAATCCAGATGCCTTTTATTGCTGTTTTCCTTTGTTACTGTAGTCATTGTGCAGTGTTCTTTTGGTTTTGATGCTTAAATTCCATATAATTCTACCCACATTTCTTTGAAGCCCTCATATACATCATTTTAAAATATACAATAACACTCTGTTAAATTCCTATAACAGAATTTTTGTTTAGCTACATCTACTATGTCTCCAGTTGTTTTTGTTCTTAAGCATAAAAAGTGCCGCTGTGATTATTTTGATATATGTGGGATCTTTCTTTGGGACTTTGACTTCTGTGGGATGCGTGTCGTATGGTGGGATCATCGGCTCGGAGGTTATGAATGGTTTCATAAGTATTGTCTCATAGTTTCAAATTGTCCTCTAGAATGGGTGGGCCAATGGGGACTTATGCCAGCAGAAAGCCAATTGGTTGTTTCAAAACAACTTTTGCTTTCTAAATAACTGATTGAGAGAATTCCTTTTTTTTTTCTCATTCTCTTCCAACTTCCCCAAACTCCGCTGTTTGTGTACACTTGTGTTTGTGGGTAGAACTGCTTGTATAGCTTTGGTTGTCTTCATAAATGCAGTGAAATTCAGTGTTTGACGAAGCTGACCGAACTTTAACAACATCCACATCCACAGAAATTATTGTTTTACTGAAAATGGCCACATCGTTTATCCACATGGACCTAGATCTTTGAAAGTTTCCCGAAAAGGGACAGTGAATTTTATCTCAGTAAGAGGCTAATCAGAATTGCACACCTATGTTGTGGATCTACTCTTGCTGGGATGATATTGTGGCTGCCAAAGATCATGGTATTGCTTGCTCTGGTAAGAGTATTGGAAGGTGGCTGGATTATAGTGATCGAGGTTCTTTCTGTCACCTTTTTGGGAGCCAGTGCCTCTTGGGTAGACAAGGGTAGCCTTCTGATCCAGGTGTGTTAATTCAACAGCCTGAGACACTGGTAGACTGTTCCATGTTGGTGGATGTGCTCCAGGAGCATCTTGGAACTCTGGATAGTGACTGCTACAAAAAAGAACATTATTCAAGGTGGATAATCCATGCTTCCTTCTCCATGTTTCTTTTCATTTAAACATGACATAATCCTAGCTAGCCCCAGCCCCATTTTTTTTTGCTTCACAAATCTGAACCAGGCCTTTGTAGGAATGCCTTACAACATTTAACTTATTGATTTTTTTAAAAAATCACCCATTTTGTGTCATAAATGGTAAGTCATTACATTTTGTCAATGTGTCTTCTACTATGTGGAAAGTGGAACAGAAAGAATCTGAATTTTTTTTTAATGAAATTACATTATTTTAAAAATTGAGTTTGGGAGCAGCAAGGTAGTGCAGTAGATAAGCATGGCTTTGGAGTCAGAAAGAACTGCATTCAGATATCACATTAAACACCAGTTGTGTCTGCCTTCAAAACAAAAAAAAGACAAAACTGAGTTCTGTCAGGACTAGGAGATTTCTGTAGATATAGCTTCCATGCTTACTACGGACCTCCTAGCTGCCAAGAACGTTCTACTTTGAAAGGCTGTTTTTTATTTATTAATTTAATTTTGTGGATGACGTTTTGTTTTTAAGTCACATTTGTTGTTGAATATACCTTCCCCACTCTTTTAATTAGAGAACCTTCCCCTCTAAAAAAGCTATCAAACAAAATTAAATAAAATCAATTGACACATGTTCTGGGTCACATACAACATTTTCCATCTTTTTTTGGGGGGGGATTTGAAAACATTTTCTTTCATTTTTTATGTTCTTTTTAAATATCATGAACTTAATAATCATCAAAAAACATAAACATTTACCTAGAAAAAGAAACAAAAAAGAGGATTGCATATGAAACTACAAATAAATATTATATTCAATTTAAATAAGTATAATAAAATAATTAAAAATATAAATAAGTATAATTAGTATAGTGAATTTAAGGTGGTTCATATTACCTTTTAAATGTCCTTTTGCTCACTTCTGTGTGATTTAACAATATTTCACTATGCTCTTTTCTTTCTTTCTTTCTTTCTTTCTTTCTTTCTTTCTTTCTTTCTTTCTTTCTTTCTTTCTTTTGGAGGAGGGAGAAAAGCATCATATATATATTCACAGCTTGAACACCTTGAATTGGCTTCCAGGACTCCTCCCAGTTATGCTATCCTATGAAAACTCTCTATTTTGACCTTAAAGATTGAGATCACAATTTTCCCCCATTCTCCAAGAGCAGAGGAGTGGTGGGGAAAGCAAGTCCCAGTATATCATAATACTTTAAAAGTTCTTGTCTTTAAAAAGTATTGTTAAAAAGTCCAGTGAAATGAAGATCTTGTTTATATGTCATATTACCTGGGTAGAGACATCAACAAAGGAGTTGAAATGGATGATTGATGGAGTAAAGAGCTTTGAGGAAAAAAAACAACTTATCAGCAAAATATTGTGCTTGGTAACCAGTCATGTAAAAATAAATACAATGAAATAAAAATAATTTTCCTCATAATATTTTTGTTTTGAGAAAGTTAAGCTATATGTGGAAACTACTAGGATGAAGTTCATAATTAAAATGCATTTTTAATATTTAGTACATTTTGAATGTGAAAAATCTGAATTTTTACTAAAGTGGCAGAATTTTAGGTGATAAATATTTAAAGCCGGAGGAAAAAAAAACAACTTAGAAAACTTGAGTTCTTTTGACTTAAATTTTTAGATGAAGAAACTAAAGATCTGAAGTAACCTCCTCAGAGTCACACATTCTAAGAGCTGAGCTGAGACCTGCAAATGAATCGCTCTTTTTATGCGACTATATTTTGATTTCATTTCATACCACAACCATTCAGTACAACAACAGTAACAAAAATAAGACAAAACTTGCTTCCTGATTCTTATATATGAAAGCAAACCCTAAGAAAATGAACAGCTTCAGCAGGTGGATAGTTTCACTTATTACAGTGAAAGCACAAACCAAATTTGCAAGAAAAAAAAATGAAAAATTTCTCTTTAACAAAATGAATTGGTTTTCACTTTTTTTCTAACCGTTCCCTGATATTTCCTCCAATCTACTTCCCAAGCACATATCCCAATCAATTTATGTGCTCCCCAAGCCAGGAACATAGTTGGATTTAGTGGAAAGAAAACTGGATAAAGCATCCTTGAATTCTTGAGATCATTTGCTTCCTGGACCTTGGGCAAATCTTCCAGAACCTCTTTATCTGCAAAATGGAAACATCGATCAATCAAAAACAATTTATAATTTAGTCAGCATTATGAAATTCTTCCTTCATTGGTGGTATTATCTTTGATTTTCTGGACACAAAAGCAAAAAGGAAATGGGCTTCCTCGATGAGCTGATACTTTATTAAATAGAATGTCTACCCCTTTCTACCTGACTGAATTGTTATCAGGATCCAAAGATTTATCAATCTTGATTTATGATGGCGTAAAAATGAAAAATCTCAGGTAACTTGAAGCAAACTCTGAATTTCAGACTAACATTGTTGAGAAAACTCTGTTCTCTACCTAGAATTGGGAGTAAAACCTTGAATAAACAAGGTCTCATGGCTCTGAATAACAAATCCACAGCTTTCACTCTCTATTATTATATTTTTTTATTCCTTTGGGTCTTGAAGGCTTTGCAGGAGCCCCTTTGCATTAAAATGCAAGTACTTTCTGCGAAGTAATGGAAAGAGCATCGGAAACCAGGTTAGGAGATGGAGTTCTGGTTTCAGCTCTCCACTAACTAGCTCCGTGACCTTGGAAAGCCAATTCCCCTGAAATGATTTCTCTGTAAAATGAATGGTGAGAAACAGCTTAACAAACTGTGGCATAGAAATATAACGGAGTATCCTTGTGCTCTAAGAAATAACAAAAATCAAGACTTTAGGGAAACTTGGAGAGACTTGTACGAAGTGCCTTAAAGCAAAAATTAATGGAGTCAGGAGAACAATTTATACAATTTAAAGGAAAATGCCATGAAAAACCCAATTCTGAAAAATGCAAGAAGTAATCAATGCTTCAGAGGACAGGTTTCCTTCTCTTCCCCAAAGAAGTGAGGGACTATAGATGCAGAGTAGGACATCATTGTCAGATCGGGCCAAAGTGGATATTTGTTTTTTTAATGTACTTTTTAGTTACAAAGGAAGCTCCTGCTGGAGTGTGTGTGTATGTGTGTGTGTGTGGGGAGTCAAGGAGGAAGAGACTTTGGAACTGAAAATTTAAAAGAAAAGAATATTATATTATAGTTTGATTTGTTTCTACATGTGATTGGGGAGAAATCAAATATCAAAAAAGGAAGTGAAAACACTAATAAAATATTAGCAAAAAATAATAGAATATTTATTTGATAAAACAAAATAAAAAGAAGAGACAGGGCTACATGATTGCTACATTCCTTATTAGCTCTGGAATAATATTCTAAAGTTATGGCTTAATTCTTCAATTATGGCAACCATATGAGGTAGTTCCTTGTGTGGAGCTTCCTTCCTTCCTTCCTTCCTTCCTTCCTTCCTTCCTTCTTTCCTTCCTTCCTTCTTTTCTTCCTTCCTTCCTTCCTTCCTTCCTTCTTTTCTTCCTTCCTTCTTTTCTTTCCTTCCTTCCTTCTTTTCTTCCTGCCTGCCTGCCTTCCTGTTTTCCTTCCTTCCTGCCTTCCTGCCCTTCTTCCTCCTTCTTCTAGGATTTGGCTATTTCTTTTTTCCTTTCATTTTCCTCTGTTTTCTTATTCTTTCTTTGATTTTGTTTATTTTAAAACAAATCAAATCTAAGTTTCCCTCTTTGAAACTTTCAGATCAACATCTTTTTTGCCTTTTGGGGCAAAATATGTTCTCTGAGTTTTCTCTTCTCTGGGCTAAATATTTCTAGTTCTTTCAAATTCTAATCATGCAACATGGACACTAATATGTTCCAAATGGATACTCAGTTTTATAATAAAAAGCCATATTGTTTAAAGAAGAAAACTTGAAGGAAAACAAATGAAGGTATCTGGCAGTTGTTCTTGGAGGAGATTTTTTAATGCAATTGGGGTTGATTGAATTGCACAGGGTCACACAGTTAGTGTCAAATGCCTCAGGCTGGATTTGAACTCAGATCCTCCTGAATCATGCTCCATTCACTGTGCCATCTGTCTGCCAATTTTATCCAAACAAAAGATAGAAGTAAAATATAAGAGAAATTATTTTTAAAATAAATTAATTTTGCTTACATTAAAATAGTTTTTTTTAATAAACAAAATCAATGTAATTAGGATATGAAAAGAAAGTCAATTGGGAAAACATTTTCCTCAACTATTTCTAAGTGTCAGATATCCAAGAAAATAAGCAATGAACACAAATGTCAACAAGACCAGCAATTCTCCAGTGTGTAAATTGTTAAATAATATAAACAAACAGTTTTCAAAAGACGAATTTAAAAAGTATTAACAAAAATATGAAAGACTGTACCAATGAAAGACTGTACCAATGACCAAATTACTAATAATAGAAGCCCAAATCAAAACAAAGTTTTACCTTATGCTATATAAATGGGCAAAAATTACAGGACATGGAAATAGTAAATGTTGAATAGCCTGTGAGAAGACAGGAATTCTAATACACTATTAATGGTCCTGTAAGTTGGCACAACAAATCTCAAAAGCAATCTACAATCATTTTTAAAAAGTAAGTGTCCATACTCTTTTTGACCCAGAGATACCAAAATTAGAGATATACACCAAGGAAATAAAGAGGAAAGGAAAGTCTTATATACCCCAAAATTTCATAGTTCAGAACATTTATTTGGTAGCAAAGAGTTTTATATACAGCAAAATATTCATAAATACAAACATTTATTTAGTAGTAAAGAGTTAATAGAATAGTTTCCATTAATTGCTTAATGGTAAAATAAATTGTGGTAAATGAATAGAATACTGCTTTCAAAAATGTTGATTATAAAGAATTCTGAGAAGCACGAGAAGATTTAAATGAATGAAAGCAGGATAAAGTGAATAGAACTAGTCAACAATATATTCAGTGAGTAAACAAATTAACCTGAAAGGACAAGAAAAAATTAAAATCGTGAAATTATAATGAATAAATGTAAACATGTAGATAAGTTAAAAAAAACACTTCCTTCTCTGAAGAATTAAGGAAGGGAATTATTTGTCCTATGACATGAATTATGTAGATAGGATCCAAATCTTCTAAAAGGAAAGAGATAATTTCTATAATTATATCTGGAACATACATTCATGCATGTGACCATGAGCATACATATGTGTATATGGCATCCCTAGGCCACCAAGACTGTCTTGTAGAAAACTAGATTCTAAGCATATGTTAAGAACATTAAAATGATGGAGTTCAGAAAATTATAACATGGACCCCAGAAATCTTAGAAGGAAGAGTTGAATAAACTCTGAATAGAACAGTTTGAGAAAAGAAGATTAGAAGTAGGTAGGGATAATATATTTTTTATAAAATAATGAAAAGTTGGAGCAGCTAGGTGTTCTGATGGATAAAGTCCTGAATTCAAATTTGACCTCAGACACTTGACACCTACTAGCTATGTGACCTTGTATAAGTCACTTAACCCTAATTACCTTGTCACCTTCCTCCCTCAAGGAGAAACTTTATTACAGAGAAGAAATTTTATTTTACTTGGTCACAGAGTACATGTACTCATAGGAAAAATGGGTGAAATAATATTGAAACGACTCCAGAAAATGAAAAGTTTACTAAAATGTAGAATGATTTCATAATAAAATAGATTACAAAATACTGCCTTTTTTCAGCATTTGAGACCAGATGAGGTGATATGGACATGGGTATGGGTATGGATTTTGTCCCAGTGCTTAGTAAATAGGTGGTAAATCACTTAAATTTTGTTTTTTTTTTCACTAGTTTCTTTTTTCTTTTTATTTTTTATTATAGTTTTTTTTGACAGAATATATGCATGGGTAATTTTTCACCATTGTCCCTTGCAATCACTTTTGTTCCAACTTTTCCCTTCCTTCCTTCCACACCCTCCCCTAGATGGCAGGCAGATTCATACATGGTAAACATGTTAAAGTATACATTAAATATAATATATGTGTACATATTTATACAGTTCTCTTGTTGCACAAGAAAAATCAGATTCAGAAGGGAAAAATAACCTGGGAAGAAAAACAAAAATGTAAGCAGTCCACATTCATTTCCCAGTGTTCCTTCTCTGGGTGTAGTTGATTTTATTCATCACCAATCAGTTGGCACTGAATTAGATCTTCTCATTGCCAAAGATATCCACTTCCATCAGAATTGATCATCATATATTGTTGTTGAAGTATATAATGACCTCCTGGTTCTGCTCATTTCACTCAGCATCAGTTCCTGTCAGTCTCTCCAGGCCTTTCTGAAATCATCCTGTTAGTCATTTCTTACAGAACAATAATATTCCATAACATTCATATACCACAATTTACCCAGCCATTCTCCAATTGATGGGCATCCACTCTGTTTCCAGTTTCTTGCCACTACAGAAAGGGCTGCCACAAACATTTTTGTACATGCGGGTCCCTTTCCCTTCTTTAGTATCTCTTTGGGATATAAGCCTAACACTGCTGGATCAAAGGGTATGCACAGTTTGATAACGTTTTGAGCATAGTTCCAAATTGCTCTCCAGAATGGCTGGATGTGTTCACAATTCCACCAACAATGTATCAGTGTCCCTGTTTTCCCACATCCCCTCCAACATTCCGCATTATCTTTTCCTGTCATTGTAGCCAGTCTGACAGGTGTGTGGTGGTATCTCAGAGTTGTCTTAATTTGCATTTCTCTGTAAATCACTTAAATTTTGAGCCTCGGTTTTCTAACACATAAAATGAGGGTGTTGCTTGTTTACTCCCTATGTTATAAAGTTGCTGGGAAAGCACTTTGTCAGTCATAGGCTATGATGCTTTACACGTCCATTATTTTTCCTACTGTGATTACCTGGATCTTGTGGAGGAATTTTCTTTGGAAGAATTGAAAGGATTTCAGTGGTTCCTTCCAGGTCTGGAATTCTCTGAATTCTGTTAGAGATATCTCCAGGCCACTTTCTCCTCCTTATTTAGCGCTCTGTTGACTTTCAGGGAAGATCAGAATATTGGATGTCTGAAACACGTGATATCACCCTAGTAGAATGTAATTCTCTTGCAGTCCAATGTTTGCATCCTAGGTGCCTAGAACAGTGCCGTGAAAATAATATCTGTATGAGAAAAACGGATCTTGTAGAATTTGATCTGAGAATATCTCCTATATATGACACGATTTCAGCCTTTCCCAACCCCTAAGTGGATCGCCACAGAGACACCTGAACTTTTTGTTATCCATATCCATCAGGTAGACAACAAAACACTCATGTCCTATTAAGAAAGGCCATGGTTTTTTTTTTTTTTTTTTTAATAAAGACCATGTTCTTTGTGAGAAATTATCTAAAAGCAGAAAGTACTATTTTTCCCTGTGCCTCCAAATGAGATAAGAGATAGCCAAGGTTAAGGAAACATTTTAAGACCGTTAGCCTCGGGATAAAGCTTAGATATTATTGAGGAGTCTATATTTGTCTTCCTTATTTCAAGCTCAAAAGGAGTAATAAATATTGCTGGAGAAACAGGACTATTTTCTTCTTTTCTGCCTTGGCTTTGTTAATCGGGTCTGTTCAGATGGGAAATATGGCTCTATGGGGAGGAGGATTCATGATGGCGGAGCTCTGATTTGCAGGTGGGTGACTTTCCTTGTCGGTACTTAGAGGCTTTGTCATCTATTCACTCTGGCTTTTATAGCAAGGAGAATGAATGGCTCGCCATTGGAGCGCCCCCATTATGGAACCCTCATTAAAAGCTGGAATCTGCAGCTGAAATTATCGTGCAGTGGGGGTTCGTCTCAATTAATTCTGATTAAAGTAAACATCTCTTCCCCAATCCACCCTTTGGAGAATAAGTAGGACCCTTATTTAGCTTCCGAGGCACATCAAAGGCAGCTGGACAAAATTGCCTTCGGATACCACAGGCTTTTGTGAAGTCAATATTGTCCTGCCTCCCCAAAGGAAGGCGGCCCTTGTTTTCTCAGACTGAAATGGTAACTTATCTTTTGATCCCGGGGTCAGCCTCCTTCTTACCTTCCAATGCCCACAAGGCTCCTTAAAGAGCTCTCGGAGGTAAATGAATTTGACTTGTGCATGAACTCTATTTTAAAAACCTTTATTTTTAAAGTGATAAAATTAATTACAATCATAGTTCATTTGAAAAGTTGAAGTCAAGATGGATGAACACACGACTGGTTTCTTTAATATATTGTCTGTGGGGAGAGAAGTGAGCCTTCCCAGCTGCAGAAATCTGTCACTTTTGCTGACAGATGGAAGGCAGTAAATTCTAATCTGGAGCGCGGTCCGCTCGGGCGCAGATCATCCGGCGAATGTCTGTAATGCTGCTTCTCCGCAGCTTTAGCAGTGACCTGGAGCGTAGATCGTTGCCTCCTGGCCGAATTTCCAATGGGAGCCATCTTCCCAGTAGAGGGGCAATGGGACATCAGGGAGGGACTGTCTTGGATGCCCTTAGGGCTGCTTTTTACATCCAGACAGGTCGAGCAGGAAAGTTCCACACCCGATAGCACCAGGAGGATGGGAAGCTAGAACCCCACTCTTAATTTTTCATGACAATCACATACTATGCAATGCAGCTGGGATGGTGAAAAGGCCATAGGATCTGGAGTCTGCAGCCAGGGGTTCAAATCCTGGCTCAACTATTTACCAGTTTCGTGATTTTGACCAGGACGTTTCACTTTGGGCGGTCATTTGCTCACCTCAGCTGGGTTGGATGGTGGTTAGACCCTAGACCCGGACAAAAACACCTGAGTTCAAATTTGACATCATACATATATCAGCTGTGTAAACCGAGGAAGATCACGGAACTTCTCTGTCTGCCTCTGTTTCCTCATCTGCAAAGGGAGAAAAACAATAATAGCACCTCCTGCACAGGGTTGCTTTATCAGATGAAGGCATAATTTGTGAGGTGCTTTGCAGACTTTACAAATATCGATTTTGTTGTAGATGTCATTACTAATAATATTGATAATAATAATAAAATGGGTGGGATGGTTTCAATGGTCTGTCTATACCTCTCTAGCTCTAAGAGTTTTATATTATATATAGTTATAAAGTTTACACATATATATACATATATATATATATATATCACTATATAGCTATGCAGAGGTTTGTTTGGTTTGTTTAGAACTCAGTGTTGGATTGGTGGTACCAGTCCACAGTAAAAGCAACAAGGAAATATTTGCACGTCGGCAGTAGACCGTGAGTACTCATCCATACTTCTCTATCCATTTGTGATTTCCATAGTTGTGAGAATTCTCTCCTGCTATGTGTGCAAATGTTGCATTGCCCCAGGAAAGCTGCACTTCTGGGGGAAGCCAGTCAACAAGCATTTCTCACATGCGCACCGAGCTCAGTGCTAGAAGTACCCCTATCTGCAGAAAGAGTGACGCTCTTGCCCCCAAGGATTTTATTTTTGTCTGTGTCCCTATCACCCAGCATACTGTAGATGTTTGATAAATACTGATTTTATAGAGTTACATCCAGAGCAGTACAGATTGCAACCTAATTCTTTCCCATGTCAAAGAACGTACTTTGATTCACAAAATAGGTTGGAATAAGATTATCTCTGAGGAGGTAAATGACACACTAGTTAGAGCACTGACTCATCTTCATGAGTTCGAATGCAGCCTCAGGCATAACCTAGCTGTGTGACGCTGGGAAAGCATCAGCCTGGTCTGCCTCAGTTTCCTAATCTGTAAAATGATCTGGAGAAGCACACAGCAGTCTGCTCTAGTATTTTTGCCAAGAAAACCCCCAGTGGGATCAGGAATGGTTGGCTGTCACCGAAACGATTCCATCATGACGGCAGAACAAGGGCCTCCAAGGGGAAAAGTGTGGAAGCAGCTCCAGACTCGAACTTGGAACTGCTTTCCAATTCTGGTTTTTTGGGGCACTAGACAAATTATCTCACTTTCTTAGGTTCCGTCATCAGTGAAATGAAAATATTGAGCTCCGTTTGGAGAATCTACAATTCTATTAGATTGTGTCATTATTCCCGCTCTCCGGGTGGTTGAGTTCCCTTCTAATGCTGGCACCAGGAGACAGGTGAGACGTGCAGGTTACGAGCTGAATTACCACAGGCTTTTGCCAAATATAATTACGGTGTTTCAGGGGGTACACGCTGACCCATGGCATAATCAGATCCGTGTACTCGTGAGCCATGTTATAATTGCGTTCTGCCCAACTTTTCTGAATAACACGGACACTGTGGCTGTCCTAGGGACAATAAGAAGCGCTATCCAGTATAAAAATAAGGGGAGCAATAATAACTTGTGTTTTATAGTAGTTAGTTTATCCTACAGCACTCGAGCATCTATTTTTGCTTTGAATCCCACATTAGGAGAAAAATAGTGGCTGCTCAGTCAGGCCTTCTGGGTGAATAAGCAATAGGCAGGAAGAAAGCTGCTGACATTTGGCCTAAGTGAAAGGGGAGACCTAGAACAACTGGGTGAAAGTTGGATAGCTGAATTAGGTCCAGCACGGGCCCAAGAGCCAAAAAAAGATATCAAGAGAAGGGGAAATTGGTCTCCATGCAGCTGATAGATTGATGTTCCCAAAATACAGACCCGGTCATTTCATCCTCCTTGCTCAAAAAGCTCAAGAGTCTATTTCTTAAATATAGAAATGATAGATATAGATAAATAAATAAATATATTTTATAATACATTTAAAATAAAATAAAATAAATATAGATAAAATAGAAATCCCCATCATTTAAAGGCCTTCACAAGCTGTGGGTACCTTCTCATTACTTTCTGTACACCTTATATTTAAATTAAATGTGTTTACTTGCTGTCCCTGTAGACATTATGTCCCCCACTTTTTTGTCTTTCTGTGCACTTTTGCACATGCTTGGGATGATCTCCCTTATTAATACAACTTCTTGGATCCCTCCCTTCATAAAAGGTGACTTTGTGGAAAAGACCTGTCTTGATCTATTCCCCCTTGCCGGCTTAATTGATTTAATTTAATTCATACTAATTTAATATTTAATTTTATTTAATTATTTTATGATTAATTAAATTACTCTTTAATTATCATTTTACATGTTGTTTACCCACAGTAGAATGTAAGATCCATGAGGGCAGGGTTGAGAAGCTTCTGTAGGACTAGAGGCTAGTGAACATATCTTCTCTTCTTAAATTATTTAGGAGCTTATTTTGAAGAGGGATTTTTACTGTTAATTACCTTCAACTACCTCTTCTCAAATCATCACGAGTACATAGAGAAGATGCAGTCGGTAACAGTATTCTCCCATCCTCTCCCCCGTCTGAATAGTCCATTAAATGAGTGACTGGTTGAATACCCAACAAGAGACTTCTCACATTAACAGTTCATTGTGTCAATGAAGTCACATAAGGAAAGAGAAAAATCCATGTCTTCTGCTGCCCTCCATGAAAATGCAAACTTCTAGAAAGCCAGAACTGCTCTTTTTCATTTTTATTTCAAAAGTTACATTGTCAGGGTGTCTTTTTTTGGGTGTGAATTAGAACAAATGGCCACTGAAATACTTCCCAGCTCTAAAAATTTGTACTTGGTCAATGTCCCAGAGCCCAAATGGGAGCATTGACTGTCAGGTTCCTCATCAGTCTTCTGGCCAAATTTGAGTTTTCTCCATTTATTGGGAGCCCAAAGTAATTTGTCATTAATGAGAACTAAGGAAGTTGGGTAGGGCTAGTGGGTTGAGCCGATTGATGGCATCAGTCATTTCTGCTGCAAGAACCATAGGTGTCACTCAGAAAGGATTTAGCTAATATAGGGAGTTGAACAAACACGAGATAGCCAAATTTCAGGGAGGGGTAAAACCAGATTTGCTTTTTCCAGAACAAAGTTCAAATCCTGTCCCAGACATTTTACTGCTTTTTGATCCTGGGCAAGTCACTTGGCCTCCCTCAGCAGCAGCTTCCTCATTTATAAAATGAGAAAAATTATAATACCTACATCAGAGGAGTTGTTGTGGGATTTAAAAGAGGTAACATTTGTAAAGCACTATTTATACTTCAAAACACAATAAACAGACTAGTCATTATTACTATTAAATTATGACACACATTTCTTATCTCTTTAAATATTTTATAATGTCATCTATTTGGAAATTATGTTCCCCATTAAATTCACCAGAGGGAATCCAGCCCATGTTGTTGAAATCTTTTTTTCTTCTGACTTCTCAAAGATATCTGAGAATAAGTACAACTGTCTACCTGCAATCCTTGGCCATCTCCTTATGAATGTGATCTGGAGGTGATCCTGACTTTTTGGAGGCTGTATCTAGGCAGTGTAAACTCTCATTAAGACTTTGAGTAGGAGCCTGACAACAAAAAAGACCATGTTTGTTTTCTGAATAACAATATAGTTCAGTATAATTGGACAAATTTTCATTAGACTGACCGCTTGCTGATGAATATTTTGGTTTTGAAAAACCACATTTCCTCAGTTCATCACTAAGATCCTTGAATTCAGAGACAGTGCAAATACCTCTCATTAATCCTGTTTATATACATGTATAAATGTGTGTGTATATATATATATATATTTATGTATGTACATATACACACACATTAGAGACATGTTGATTGAAGGACTAAATATTCTTTCTGAGTTGTGTCGAACTGGATCGTGACTATAACAGTAAGTGCCTGCACAAGCTCCTTAATGATTGGAAAACCACAGCCAAGAAATTCAGGTCTCTTCTGCCATTTTGTCCACACTGGAGGCTACAGAGAAAATCTTGATTCCATTTTTCTGATTCTGTTGGAAATGGGGATGATTATATCACTATTTCCAAAAAGTCAGGGGACTAAAGTCCAGCTCAGCAGCCACTCACCTATTCTCTGCCTGAGTCACTGTCTGGGGCATTGATTTTCTCCAGCAGTTGAGTTTTTTAACTGATCACCGAACAGGGTCCTACTGAACAAAGCAGACATAATGTCAATGATAACTCATGGCTCTCTGCAGTTTCTCTTGGGACCTTTGAGACACAAATTTAATGCAGCCTGGGTGGTTTGTTTTAAAAGAATTAACTGATTGCAGCTGCTTGTCATTTGGCTAGGAATCCCATCTTACCCTGTGAGAAAAATGCACTAATCTCCAAAGACTTTCTTCAGCTTTATCACTGGACCTAATTAGGAGCTCCTACATCATGTACCTATCTGAAGTGGGGACAAGGGATTGCTGTGATTTTGCCCCACTCAGAAGTTTTCTCAGCCCTAGAGCAGAACCTAAAAACATCATAAATGAAAGCGACCCAGTTAGTTATAACAAAGTAAAGTTTTCCATCATAGAATCCATAATACTTGTCTTTTTATTTTGTTTTATAAAAAGGCCAGAGCTACGGTGAATGTTGCAGTTCCAAGGAAGTTGGATGGTGGGATATACAATGAAAAATGTACTGGATTTGAATCAAAGGTCTTGGGCCTGTATCTACCACTTATCCCTTCAGCCAGCTCTGTTTGCCTCAGCTTCCTTATCTGTAAAATGAGGAAAATAGTAGCACCTCCTTCCCAGATTGTGAGAATCAAAGGAAGTGATAATTGTAAAGTACTTAGTATTTGTAACAGAGGAAGTACTAAATAAATGTTAGCCATCATCATCATCATCTCCATCATCATCATCCAACCTCTTTGATCCTCGGGTATAACATCCACCTCTAAATTTCTGATTTTACTTTTTATAATAAAGGTGAAATCTTTGATTTCTTCTGATTTCTCAAAGATATCTGAGAATAAGTACAACCGTCTACCTGCAATCCTTGACCATCTCCTTATGAATGTGATCTGGGGGTGATCCTGACTTTTTGGAGGCTGTATCTAGGCAGTGTAAACTCTAAGACTTTGAGCAGGAGCCTGACAACAAACAGACCATGTTTGTTTTCAGAGTACCAATATAGTTCAGTATAAGTAAATACATTTTTATTAGACTGGTTGCTTGCTGATGAATATTTTGGTTTTGGAAAACCACATTTCCTCAGGCCATATTGCTTTAAAGTCAGGCCATATTGCTAATATTTTAAAGCAGTCATATGTACTTTTATTTATTGATTCATTATGTTCTTCTTATAACCCTGGATGTAATAGCTGCTTTCCCCCCTGATCTTGGCTAATAGTTTTGATGAACAATTTTCAGTGTAGGAAAGCATAACTGATATGATCTCAAGATCGCTGCTTGACTCGAATTGCTGAGTAAACAGATATGATGATAGAGAGAATATGTGACCTTGGGACCTTAAGCTAAATTACTTTTCTTGTGGAATCCAAGCTTTCCTCTTTCCCACATCATTTGGGGAAACCTCTGAAGCAGTGATTTTTTGATGTCTGTCTCTGTCCTCATCCCACATAAAATATTAATTTAACAAGCCATATAACCAGTATCTGACAATTTCTAGAGTAGTAGAAACTCATACTAGCTGCATTGGCTCTAATCTGTGGGAATACTGTTTTTTAGAAAATACACTTTTTGAGTTGGCTGTTATTGAGTTTCCCAGTGGAATTATCTTAGCAAAAAGGACTGGTTAAAATCTCCTGATGAGTACTGCAGGGAGAAGCTGCCATTAATAAATGATGTTGTTCTTGCTATTGGGTCATCTTGACATGCTCTTTCCAACGTGTCTCTCTTCCACAACTTGGATCATTTCATCCATTCATGAGTGCTGCCTAATGTACCAGAAAATTATATTAAGAGGCTATCCGGATATCCTTATGAGATTTAAAATAAGAGAGACAACAGGTTGGAGAAAAAAGAATGGAAAGAAAATTCCTTTCTGTAAAAATGCTTTCCAAGGATTTGGAATCGTTCCAAAAAAAGGAAAATTATTTGTGCGGGGACTCCAGCCTCCTCCCTCTGGTGGTATGAAAAGTCTTTCCTCGGACCCTAGCAATCAAGCCCGATAGTGAATATCCTGCCATATTCAAATCGGCACTTGGTTATATATCGACATTCTCCAGACAGATTTTGTTGCAATGACAATTATTGTTAAAATAGAACTTTTAATTTATTCCTATTATCAGAACGAGCCTGTCAAAGATGCAAGATGGATGTCTTCTTTAGGGACCCACACAATTACCATTTTCTTATTTATTACATAAGTTTAGACCAATATATCAAAAATTTCTACTTAGGAAAGAAAGAAATAGTCCTTAAAGCCAAACTCTGAGCAATCCTCAGTACCTATGGAAAAGGAACTACTTTTGGCAGCTAAGGAGGCTTCTGGAAATTTAGAAATGATTAAAATTATGATCTTCTAGAAATTTAGAAATGATTAAAATTATTATCTTCAGGGACCTAGGATATCTTCAGTCTAACTTCTCCCTGCATGTCCCATTTTACAGAAAAGAAAATAGAGTCTCAGACATGAAGAGCTCCCCCATATGTCCTGGCTTTCTGACTTTAGACTTAGAGTTCTTTCTACTTTCATCAGCATTTTGGATTTTAACAGCAAAAGCTTTGGAGAAAGGCTAATTCTCAGAGTCTATAAAGCCTCTCTATTCTCTTAATTTAAGCACGTGTGTGTGCTTATGCAAAGCAGATATTGTATTATACATTAATTAAATTAAAATAATTAAATTAATTAATTATGCATTAATTAACGTCTCTGCTGATGAAGTGATATGAATTTTGACAGGTTCTTGGGAGTTGGAAAGACTTCCAGCAGGGACACGATGCAATGATAAACTGTGGTTTAACATGAATATTTTTGGACATATGATCGGTAGGTTGGCCATCAGCTGAAGACATACTATTCTCTTTTACAGATGAGGAAACTGAGGCAGCAGAAATTGAGTTGAATAAGATCATACAACTAGTAAGTGCCTGAAGTCACTTCAGTTTAACCTCAGGTCTTCCTGCCTCTAAGTTTAGAGCTCTATTACTATACTATCTAACTGCCTTGATAATATGGTTTAATAAAAGAACCGCTCTGCTAGGAATTGTAAAAGCTGGGCTCAAATATAAACTCTTCCACTTACCAGTCAGGCAAAGGAGGCTGGGTTGATCTCCAAAATAATTTTCAATTATAAAATTCTTTGATTTTGAATCTGTTTTGCTGACAAAAAGGATAATTTACTCTTCTCTAGAACTTAATTGGTTTATTATTAAAATTGTGATTATTATTAAGCATTTCCTCAAAAAAAATCTCTCCCAGCATTTTACAGATTGAGAAACTGAGATCTAGGTTTCTGATTTGACATCCTGACCTTTTTTTTTTTTTTCAGAACATCAAACTGACTCAAGGTTGTGGCCAATTTGGCTGGACCTATGAATGCAGTCCACATCTGAGTGCCATGTTCAGAGCAACCGACTAAATTGCCTCTTGATTATTTTTCCACGAGCAGAGCAAAAAGAGAAGATATATATAGCCTTGGGTCTCACAGCTGTATATTCTCCCGGCCTGAGCTCCACACATGCTATCGCTCATGCATTCTTGCTTTATCTCGCTCTTGGAAGACTTTAAATATATTCCTGATTTGGGGCAATGCATTTCTATTATTTATTTTTAATACCCATTCAGTGATCATATTTTTGTTATTTAAAAGTCTGCATATTTGAGGAAAATATTGCTAGGGAGGGGCTGGCTGGAGCCCGTAGCCTCCCTGAGAGATAGCGGACACTTTTCTGAAAGGGGAGATGGACTCCTGGCCCACGCTGACTTTGTGGTTCAGATCGATGGGATCTGATTCAATGCGTATTTCCTGACTGGGTCCTGTCTGCCCTTAATAGCTTTTTCTCCTTGCTCTTGTTGTACATCTGCCTCTACGGGTTTGTCTGGAAGAATGTCTTCCCTGAGCACTTGGAAATCGGCCTAAAATCAAACCCCTTTATCAAATCCCTTGCACAGCAGGCTCCCCCTGGGGAAAATGCCCAAATGGGAGCTTGGAAGTCTGATAGGAAACCCCCCGGAGGCTGCGAGAATTAATACATTCTGATTCTGGGGACGAGGCTCTGAGAAAGCCAAGATATACACGGGGCCTACACGTTGGAGTTTACAGATTGTCAAATTGAAATTTGATTCAGTGCACTTTTCATTAAGTACTAGGAAGAGAATAAACCCAGCTTTTCCTAGAATTCAGACTAATCTGTCTCTAACTGGATGCCCTGGAACGAAAAAAGGTTTTATATTATTAAAGCATAATCTTGGATCTGTGACATTGCTACAGTACAAGAGGTTATTCTGCGGCTGTCTTAAATCATACATGGCATCTTGGAGATAAATGACCCTCCATCACGGGCCAGGGGGAAAAGTCTCATCTTTGGGAGGGAGAGGATTAATTTTAAATGGATCGGGGATTGTCTTTTAAAGGCTGGACTTTGGCAAAACAGCTTCTATTTTCTGTGTTGGTTATTTGAGGTCTACAGAGACACAGTGTATATTCTATGAATTCGTCTCTCCACTCATCGAGAGTCCAGACTTCCTTTGTAACCTGGTTTGACGTTTTGACCCTGGTTGTATATTATTAGCCCCAATATGGCCCAATGATCAAATAGTCTCTTTTATTTTTACTGATATTTTTTCATTGACAAAATTTCCCTTCTGTATTCCGCATCTGCATTTGCCCCATCTGCAGAGAATCACCCTATGTATCAGTTTTTTAAAGACAAAAAGAGAAAAAATCAGCAAAACCAATCTATACAACAATAAAAAGGCCTACAATTGATACAATATTCCATGGATATAATATTAATGCCCCTACCCAGAGGAGGATGTGGAGATGTCTTCTGATATCTGAGTGGTTTTTCTCTAGTTAAACATCTATTAAATGCTTACTATGTAGCAAGCACTTGAGTAAGTGTTGGAGATCCAAAGTAGGACAATAGCAATGTTGGTCTCAAGAAACTCACATTCTAATAGGGAAGACATATTAGATAACTATGTAAATCAAAATATATATTTGCATATTATATATAATAATATTTAATACATTGTGTTATATATGTGTGTATATACATACATATATATATATATATATATAAATTTTTCAATAATTTAAAGGAAAGAACTAATAATAGTGTATGTGTTGTGGGGCAAATCCCTCTTGCAGAAGATGGGCTATTTGATGTGAAACCAGAGAATCTAGGAAGCAGAGATGAGGAGGGAGAGAGACAATGAGTGAAAGCCAAGAGTTGGCTTCTCAATTTTAGAATTCTTTATTTGAATTTTTTCCTGTGGTCATTGTTTTTTATATTTCCATTGCTGTGGTCTCTTTTCATATTCTTGGTTTTGCTTCATTTTTCATCAGTTCATAGAAGTTCCTCCTTTTCAATATCCAATACAATTACAATTGAGCAAATCAAATGGCAAAAACCATTCTTTGAACCAGAGATTTCAAATACTTTTTCTAATTTTTTTTTAAATTTCAAAAATTATTGGTGTTTTTTAAAAAAAGATACACAGTCAATCCATCTGCTTTTCAGTTGGTATTCTCCTACTTTGTCTATTCTGATCACTCACTGCGGCATAGGGGTGGTCCTGGTTCTCCAAAACTAACCCAGCAGAGCACAAACACCAGGTCTGGTCCAAACTAGCTTTCTAATGACGTGCCAGCCGCTGTCCAAGCTCGTTGTTAGGAAATTGGCCACCAGATGTTGAGTTGTGGCCATCACGATCCATGGGGTCTACCAGGAGGGCATGAAGAGTTCTGCTCTAAATGAGGGAAGGGTGTTGCCATCCTGAAGAAATCAGGGAACATTGTTTGTAATGTCATTTTCTATCAGCTTTTGCAATTGGTGACTGAACCCCATGAAGCTCATCAGAGAAACTTGTTTGAAATCTGCCTGGAAATTCAAGGAAGAAAGAAACTAATGTTATTTAAATCAATTCTCAAACAAACCGAGAAAAATTATGTTACCTCCTGCACTTTGCCCAGGCATCATGTTTTCCTTAAGTTCTCTCTTATTCATTATTCTCTGCTTATGTGTCCAATTGTTTAACTCTAATGTGAATCTGGCAATATTCACATTTTTGGGGAAAGCATTTTTTCATGAAGCTGATGAACTCCTTTCTCAAAGTAATGAATCTATGTTTAAAAAGGAATTAAAAGATATTCACTGACTAAAAAAAATAAGTTCATAGATCCTAGATTAAGAACCTCCACCAATGCACTATTTGTTTTGTTCAAATATCACAAATGATTGAAAATCACAAAGCTATCATAAAAGTTGAATTTGAGGCTTGGTTTGCCAAGCTGAAATAAAATGGCAGAAGAGAAAATATTCAAAGGAGCGTATATTCCTGCATGTTCAATGGATTTTCATCTGAATTCCGACCAAATAGATTCCTGTAGATTGTCAACCTTTTTCCTGACTAGATCCAAAAGCTATACCACATTTCTTCTTCATCTCAGCCTATTGAGATTCTTTTCCTTCAAGGTCTAGATCAGGTGTTCCATGAAAGTTTTTGGGATCTCTTGAGATAAAAGCGCTCTCTCCAACCCCAAATTGTCCTTGATCACTTAGCATCTATTTTTGCCTCTATCTTTGGCTTCACTTTGATCTATTACATGTATCACATCCATTCATATACCCTTCTATTAGATTGTAAGCCACCTGAGACCAGAGACAATGACATTTTTCAATGGGGTATTCCTAGTACCCAGGACAGTAACCTGCACATGGGGGATTCGTTCAAACAAATTTGATGAATTGAAAAAATTGAGTTGGCCAGAAATAGATTGAACTACTCATTTAACTTTGTAGGTCAATAAGGAGTTGAACCACATGAATTTAGAGATCTCTTTTATAAGAGTAAAGGAATAAGTGTGTTAGCCTTATGATGTGACCAAGAAGAAAATAATATCTTCTATTATAAAATCGAGAACATAGGCTAAAGGCAGCAAATGGAAACCTCTTCAGAGCATCAATGGTGGTCACTGATGAATCATGACCTGTTCACATGAATATGAATAAATATGAATGAAGAAAGGAGACAGATCTTTTTGAAAACATTTAACCTAGCACTGTGCTCTTAAGGCATATTTTAAAATACTTACTGCACCATTCTACCTCACCTTTATACTGTCCTCTTCATGCAATCACATTAAGATATGAAGATGATAATAGCAGGATCATATAGGTTAATAAAATGTTAGAAATGGAAGGGACTTCCACTTTCATTATCCTGGAAGGGATCCCTTTAGAATCATCTTATTCAAGCTCCTAATTTTACAAGTGAGAAAACTGAGAGCCAAGGTCACACAGGCAAAGAGTAGCAAAGAGAAGCTTAAATCCCAGATAATCTAACATCAAGTTTTGTGCTCTTCCCACCCACCACGCTTGTCACTTCCACCTCATTTGTCTAATAGTCTCTTTTCTCACCTATAAAATGAGGATAATAAGAACACCTACCTCTTAGAGTTATTGTGAGGATCAGATGAGATAATATATATAAGCTCTGCAAACCTGAAAGTGTTATATAAATGGTAGCTATTATTACTATCGTGTTCTGCCGGAATCACCTTCCCATGGCTTATGAGTGGTGAGAAAATAGCCAATTGTCACTGATCTACCCATTTGTGCCTCTGGGGATTCTCATCTGGGAAGGATTGACGTCCCATTGCTGTCCTCCTTTTCCCATTCTCATTCCCTAACTGGTGACCATGAGGTTTTGGGGGAAAGCAAAAGTAAATTTTCATCTGGAAAAGTTTAGCGAGCTCTGTTTTGGATAACAAATAGCTGTAAAACCATATATCTGTATTTGGTTTCTTCGATTCCATCAAAAGATTAAGGCTCCCTTAATCAGTTTTAGCACTCATCCCCGAATTTCTTCCAATCTGTAATCCTGTCTTTATTCTGATATACCTGGAATAGTCTAGCAGAGTTCTTACCAGATTTCTGCATAAATCAATTTTTTTTCTTTTGGCTCACTCATGATGCCCTTTTAAAAATAGCACAGAGGAATACTGCATAAACATATATGCTTTACAGATGCACATTATTTGCTCTCTATTGTCAGCCTCCTAAAACTTTTTGGCAAGAATGCTTTTTCCAGATTTCTTTCACCCATCGGTCAATCTCTCCATTCCCCCCGCCCCTTGGTATTACTCATTTGGATGTTTTGATGGTTCTTATTTCTTTAATCTATTTGTTCTCCTACTTTATCTTCCCTGGCGTTCCCAGCAGCTCTCGATATAAGATCCTCAGTAAATTTCATTGTCCTGCTATTTATTCCTCTTCTGGACTAATAAAAATGTTAGATTGCCATGAATCACCCTTTTTCTTATTTGAGAGTTGCCTTCTCTTTATCACCAGATAACAGTTGACTTCTCAATTTATTTCCTAATTCAGAAGACTGCATTAAAATCCAAACTGATGCTTCTATTATTCCTAGAGTAAACATTCATTTTTATTTTTGAAATGAAAGTTACACTTTTTTCCAAACTCTAGTTGGTAGTTCATCCACATTTCTTCAGAATTCATTAAATGTTCAGACTATGAAAATGGAATGCCATTGAATACATTGCATTTATATGCCCTTACCACAGGCAGAAGAAATGTATGGTAACTTCACGTTACCTTTTTATTTCTTTTGGAGGTTATCTACAGCCGCTTCTGGAGTTCTCTAAAAGAGCTCACAAGGAGTATCTCCTAATAGGACTTCCTGCACTCCTGAAGCTTTAAGAAATCCACTTAAAGACTCAACACTAGAATCATATATTGACTTAGGAGCAACCAATATTTTAGTAACAGATAGACTGGTTTCAGGGAGGTCCACTCGCCATTCCTTCTTCATTTTTCCTTACACGGTTTTCCAAATTGTCCTTTATGCAACTTTCTCAGAACTTGTCCCTGCAGAGGTAGAGGTGATTGTCCTTGAATATGGGAGTTCTGTTATCCTACTCTTCTGGAGAACTGGGTATTATTCTTGGAAAAGATCATAGTAGGAAATGGAAATGATTCCACCTATGTTGGATCAGCTCAAGGGACTAAAAGTGCTAAGGCTACTTGAAGATAGGAATGGTACCAGGACCTTTCTTTGGGGGTTTAGGGACTAAGGAAAATCGCACTCTAACATTTTAAAACAATAGATTTTATAGATAATGCATAATTATTGAATTCAATGGCTATGTCTATTTGCATGAAATATGTTGAAATAAACAGGAGGAACAGAAAGATAATTGAAGTGATAAGGTGATGAGAGATGATGACTCCACTTATAGAAGAATGAATGCCCTGCATCTGTTGCCTTGGTGATCGTGGGAGGATGAAAGTGAGGTTCTTTCATTTACTAATGAATGGGACAAACATTTATTAAGTATCTGCTAAGTATTAGGTAGCGCCCAATGCAGTGGAGCAGGACGCGGAGTGTGTATGGGTAATACAAAAATAAAACAATTTTCTGAGGGAATTTAAGAGAACAAGAGAAGGAAACACTAATTACAAAACAAATTAAAATATATAAAAGAGGTACAATGAAATCATTAGAAGCTATCTGAGGAGAAGATGGTTGTTTTTATCTGGGAGGAATCAGGGAGGCTTTCTAGAAGCTGCTCACCTCATGGTAAATCTTAATAGAAGAGAAAGATTTTAATAGGTGAAGATAGGTTAGGGGATGAGGTAGTATGTGTCAAATTACTTGTCGAATGCATTGTATTCGTTAGTTTTGTTTTGTTTTATTTCTTCAGCCTTCTCTGCCTTTTGCCAAAGACACTAATTCCAAATGAAACATGAGCTATATTCCTGAACTAAGAGTGTCCAGATAACCTCCCTAATTTTCTGTACCCTGTGAAAAGCTCTGGTGCTCTGGGCTGGCTATACCTTTGATCCTAGGAATGATTTCCTTACTACAGACTATGGTTCACATATAATTAGGAATGTCTATAGGGTGGTGATGAAAATGAACCTGAAACTTTGTTTTAGAACAGAGTTAGATTGTCCAATAATCACTATTGGCAGATGACTGGCTAACCCTAATGTTAGCATAAAGGGGGTTACTGGAAAGTGGAAGCATCATTGAGTTCTATTCATGGAAACCCTGTTGGAGAGTATAGTTCCTTGATCATTTGTTGATATAAGGACTGTCCATTGCTTCTCCCAATACAACCCTCCTGCCAATGACTTTGAGTCCTGTTTCCTGTGCTGTGTACATGGATTAAGAATAATGCAGTTAGAAAGGGCTCCAGGAAGCCACAAGCTCCATAATCTCCCCAGTTACCATCAAGTCGGAACATAGGGATTCTAAACTCAGACCTTCCCTGCGTGTGAGTCTCCTGCTTTGTTGATTCTCCTGCCAGGAGTCACATCCTGTAGTTGGGATGGCATAAACCACCAGGATTATGATAGTTAACATGGAATTATGATGGTTAATGTGGAATTATATGAAAGTTAACATGGAATTATGATAGTTAAACATGTAATTGTATAATAGTTAACATGGGATTATGATGGTTAATATGGAATTATAATGGTTAACATGGAATTATGATGTTAACATGATGTTAATATGGAATTATGATGGTCAATGTGGAATTATATGAATGTTAACATGGAATCATGATAGTAAACATGCAATTATATGATAGTTAAAATGGAATTGTGATAGTTAACATGGGATTATATGATATTAACATGGAATTATGATAGTTAACATGACATTATTCTTCCTTCCTTCCATCTTTTTTTCTTCTCTCCTTATTTCCTTTCTTCCTTCCCTCCCTCCTTTTCTTCTTCCTTTTCTCCCTCCTTCCTTCTTCCTTTGTTCCAAATGAAAGGTTTTTTAAAATAGCTGGATATTTTAGAAAATAATAGTTAAAAAAGATCATTTATTAATGAACTCTGTTATTCATTTGTCTGTCTTGTTCCACTTTTTTTCCTTCCTTCCTTCCTTCCTTTCTTCCTTTCTTCCTTTCTTCCTTCCTTCCTTCCTTCTTTCCTCCCTCTCTCCCTCCCTCCCTCCCTCCATTTTCTCCTTCCTTCCTTCCTTCCTTCCTTTCTTTCCCAAGGAAGAGATTTTTAATAGATGTATACTTTAGAAAATAATATAGTTTTTAAAAAGCATCATTTATCAGTCAACTTTGTTGTTCAGTTGTCTTAGTCCTGCCCCCTCTTCATGACTCCACTTGTGGTTGTCAGAAACTGGGATGGTTTGCCTTTTCTTTTTCTAGTTTATCTGACAGATGAGGAAACTGAGGAAAACAGTGTTAAATGACTTGTTCGGTGTCACACAGCTAGTAAGTATTTGAAGTCAGATTTGAATTTACCTGAGTCTCCACCTGGTACTCTAGCAACTTGTGCTACATAGATGTCCAATATAGTGCTTGGCACCCAATAAATATTTATTGATTTAATAAATGTGTAGTGTCTATTCTCTAAGGTCCCAAGGGGAGTATTTTGTCACTCTTTTCTCTTTGAGGTAAGTGGAGGAATGAAGGGAAAAGGGTGATATTCTTAGAGGTGAAAGGTGCCAGAGGAACAAGACCAAAACACTGTTCTCAGAAGTTGATGATCTCTTTCCATCCCTGATAAAAGAGTAATGAAAAGTTATTTCCTTGCTGGCTGGTAATCTTTTTTGTGCTTACCAAATTTGGCAGTCTGGAATCTTGATAATCAGTCAATAAACCAACAATTATTAAACGCCTACTGTTTGCCAGGCAGTGTACCAAATATTGGGTGGACACACAAGGCTGAATATAGACTTTTAGAGATATTCTATAAATGACATTAGAGTGACCTTTGAATTGTGGGTTGCCTAGGGGAGAGTAAGCTCTTCAGCAAAGCTAATGGTATAACTTATTAGGAAAATATACATACATACATGCACATGCACACATATATGTGCAAATATGTATATGTATATATAAATGTGTATATTTGTGTGTTTTTTTCTGCCTACCGGATCATGAGTTTAATCCTGGAAGGGAAATTTAGAGACATTCAAATTCAGCCTTCTCACTTTCCTGGGGAGTAAACTGATTTACAGAGAGATATAATTGGCTTACCTCAGATCACAGAGCGAGTATCTGAGGTCGGACTGGAGCTCGGGTCTCACTGGGTCCAAGTCCAGCGCCCTGTCCGCTACTCTCCATCGCCTCTCTCATGATAGTGTCTCATCTCTCTTCCTAGAAGAAAGGATCATTTCACTCATCCCTCGTAGGTAGCACATAGCCCTTGGCTCGTGCTAGGTACTTAATAAGCACTTGATGACTGATTGATTAATTGCAGGAAGAGTCCTGTGCTTCAGGTTCCCAACACCAGGGCCCCCAGATCAGTATTGGGGTTGGGGGAGCTATAATGACAAAGTGCTGATGAATGCTCTATCAGATCGGCACAGGTCTGAGTTCCCAGGAGTGTCTGCTGGAGAAAAGTGAGAGCCCGGGGGGCTATCCCAGACCCAGAGCCATCTCCTGAGTGTATTCTGTGAAGGGGTCAGCATCCATGTGGCACCTGTGAACATACCGCACTAGATCTGACAGCCAGGGCAGGTTTTAGTGCTGGACTATCTCTTTTGTTTTTCCTAGATAATATCTGTCCATAATCCTACCAAGTGTGGATTTTCCCTGTCACACTTTCATTCCTCACTCCCAACTCAAACTACTTAATTATTATTTTGTAGTTGTGTAAGAGATTTCCATATTAGTCATTTTGTACAAGAAGATTCTAATAAACTAAAAAAAAAAATGAAAGAAAGTAAAAAAATTAGCATATTTCTAAATATTTTCAATCAATACCAGTTCTTTTCTGGAAGTGGATAGCATGGTTTATCCTTTATCCTTTGGGATCGTCTTGGGTCATTATATTGCTGAGAATAGCTGCCATCCACTATCATTCATCAGATAATATTGCTCTTAGTGTGTAGAATGTTCTCCTGGTACTGTTCACTTTATGATGCATTAGTCACTGTAAGTCTTTCCAGGTTTTTTCTGAAATCATCCTGCTTGTCATTTCTTAGAACATAATTACATTAAAATCATATACTGCGGCTGATTTAGTCATTCCCCCACTGATGGGCATCTGTTTGATCTCCAAATCTTAGAAAGCGCACAAAGAGCTGCGATGAGGATTTTTATACAAATAGGTTCTTTTCCCTTTTGGGGGGATATAGACCTAGCATGGTATTGTTGGATCAAAGGGGATGCGCAGTTTGACAGTCCTTTGGACATAGCTCCAAAAGGCTCTCCAGAATGGTTGGATCAGTTCACAATACCATTAACAGCACATTCATGTTCTACCTTTCCCCACATCCTTCCAACGACCAACATTTTCCCTTTCTGTCATATTAGTCAATCTAGCAAGTATGAGATTGTACCTTAGGGTTGTTTTAATTTGCATTTCTCCGATCAATACTAATTTAGATCATTTTTATATGACTATATATAGCTTCGATTTCTATATTTGAAAACTGCCTATCCATATTTCTTGACCATTTATCAATTAGGGGATGACTTGTATTTTTAGAAATTAGACTCAATTCTCTTTGAGAAATGAGATTTTTCTGAAAGATAATCATTGAGAATTCCTGCCCCCCAGTTTTCTGCTTTCCTTATAATTTTGGTTTTATTTTTGTTTGTGCAAATCATTTAAAATTTTATATTATCAAAATTATCTCTTTTACATTTTGTAATGCATTCTCTATCTTCTTTTGTCCTAAATTCTTCACTTATCCATATATCTGAAAGATAAATTAATCCATGATCTCTTAATTTGCTTCTGGCATGTTATGTGTCAAACATGTAGCCATTTTGATCTTATCTCGGCATACAGTATGAAATGTTGGTCTATACCTATTTTCTGACCTATTGTTTTCCAGTTCTCCCAGCATTTTTTGTCGAATAGTGACAGATGCTGGATTTTTGACTTTATCTTATGGTCATTTACTGTAGTGTAATTTATACCTAATCTATTCCAATGATCCACCACTCTATTTCTTAGCCAATAGCAGATTATTGTGATAATTATCCCTTTATAATGCAGTTTGACATCTGCTATAGCTAGACCACCTTCTCTTTTACTTTTTCATTGATTTCCTTAATACTCTTGAACTTTTGCTATTCCAGACGAATTTTATTATTATTATATTTCTAGCTCTACAAAATAATTATTTAATAGTTTTATTGGTACAGCACTGACTAAGCCGATTAATTTAGGTAAAATTGTCAATTTTATTATATTGGCTCTACCTATCCATGAGCAATAAATATTTTCTAGTTGTTTAAGCTGACTTTATTTGTATGAAAAGTGCTTTGTAGTTGTGTCCATATAGTTCCTGGGCTTGTCTTGGCAGATACCCTGTCAAACCCCTGATTCATATGCTTACACGTACATATAAATTCCTTGAAAGTAAGGACGATTTCATTTTTTGTCTTTGTATATCTGGCACTTAGGACAGAACCTGGCACACAAGGGACCTTTAAAATGCTTTTTTGATTGATTTAAAAAGCAGACCCATTGTCTAGTCCTCTCCCTTCCATCCTGTCCTAATACAATTGATTTTTTGAACTTTATGGTACTTTGCATTGATCTCTATTAAATTCATCACCCATGCTTAGATTCGGCCCACCATTCTAGCCCATAGAGATAGTTTTGGATTTAGTCCTGTTAGATGATCTTCATAATTTTGTCATCTGTATAATTTTTGTGACTTCCCTTAAGCCATCAAAGGTGCTATAAGACTTTAAGTCATAGATGAATAACTGAAAGGGATCTCTTAAATCAATTAGTCTATTTGGATTTTCTTCTCTATTTTAATGATAAGGAAAATAGGACCCAGAGAAATGAATCAAGTGACTTGCTCAAGGTTACACAGGGAACAAATAGAAGAGCTGGGATTCGAATTTTAAATCCCCTGGCAGGTTCTTCAGTTTTCTGCAGGCCTGTCTATCCCACCTAAACCTACTTCATCCAGTTTAAGCCCTTGGCTACTGTAACAGAAACTGTTTCTGACCTTCACTACTCCCTCCATCAGACCAGACCTCACTGCTTAGACCTTGGAAGTTTAAAGCATAATTGTATTTGTTCATTTAAATGTGGAACAACTGTTATTTTTGACTAGCACTTTTCTTTTTGTTGACTAATGAAAGGGTCAAAAACTTTGGCCATGACTAAAACCTAGCTCTAGATTTTCAAAGATAAATTTCAGTCCAAAATCCAGTAGGACCCTAAAGAGCAAAAGCCACTGTTTATATAAACTGGATTAAATATGGCACCGAAGCATCAAGGAAGTCCTGGAAACAAAATCTGAAAGGTAAATAAAGAATAATCAAATAACTTAAGTTTAGGGTCATTGCTCACTTAGTAATAAAGCACTAGTTCCCCAAGGAAATAAAAATTAAGAAAACATCTTTTTGCCGAAACACGAAGTGGAAATTTAATAAAAATAAATTTGCCATGTGTTCCAAAATGGAGGCAAAGTGTTTGGGGATTTCTCAGCTGAAGCAAGAAAATGTTTATGTGCATAGCCTACTTCTTAATGAAACTCTAGGTAGGAAAGTACTTTTTAAAAATATTATCTCAATTTAGAACATTTAAAAATGTCAGTTTAATTTAAAACTATTGTGTCACAGTCTCTCAAACCCAAAGACCACACTCTATATGGAAACAAGGCAAGATCTGTTTGCTGGACTTCACTCTTTGTGTTTTGCTGGTGGAGGTCTGCAATAATAATAGCTAGCAAATTATTAATTACTTTAAGGTTTGTAAAGTGCTTTTCACATATTTTCTCAATTACTCTTTACAACTATGTCACTCTCACCATTTTACAGGTGAGAAAACAAATTGAGGGGTTAAGTGAATTGTACAGGGTCATATAGTTAAGCAGGATTTCAATTAAGATCTTCCTGACTTCAAGTTCAGAGTTCAATCACTGTACCACCTAGTTTAAGGAGTCTGAAGGAAGATGGTACCTGCATCCAGAGAAAGAATTAATAATTAGAAATATGTACAGGATGATTTTACATACATACTATAAAATACTTAAAAACACACATCTGTGTCTAGCCATCTCTAGGGGAAGGAAAAATATACATAATAATTTTATTATATGTTTAAAAGGAATAACAAATTGTACATAACGGATTTGCAATTTCACATACAATCGCTCTCTTTTTTAATCATAAAAATATTCTGATGAACAGAAACCCATTTTAATTGTGGTGTAAGTGACTATTAAAGTATTATCCCTTTTAGGATTTAGCATTTTAACAAGCCAACAACATTTGTGGGCTTCTTAAGCTGGGGTCTGTGAATTTTGGAAAAAAATATTTTCCTAACTTTCAGTATAAATGATTTCTCTTGTAATTCTTGTAATGTATTTATGCTAGACATTTGTAAATATTTTGAGAAGGGGATTTTAGGCTTCACTATGGAGTCAAAGGAGCAATGGCACAGAGAAGGATAAAATCTCTGGCAAAAGCAATTAATAACTTAAATAATAGAATCCCAGGTGTGACTGGATGAGGAATCGCTGAGGGGGTATAGAGTTCTTACTGGGAGGCTTGAGAATAAACTCAATAGATCCTTGACTTCTTTATTTATTTTTGAAGTCAATCCTACTCAATATAGGACTGTTCTCCCTGGATTTTTCACTCCTTCCTACTTAAAGTATTATACGAAAGGGTAACGTTATAGATATTCATGCTATTATTTGAAGAAGGTAAGATATTATGGGAGGTGTATATTAAGGGCAAAGGGCAGGCAGTGGGGATATTTGAAATGGGCTTTGTACCTGGAATTAAAAATTTATATTTCCATGAAACATGTGGCTAACATACACATGGCCTGTAATAGCATATTAATCTAAATTCCATTGCTTGTACCTGGAAACAATATTTGTCCCAAATGTGCTTGATATAACTGGTGGCAATTCTTGCTCAATGATTAATCCAAGCCTTCATTTTTTTTTCCATGTCAGGGTGAACCTAATTTCTGAGTTTTACCCACAACTGCCCAAACAATGTCCCTCCCTTTATCTTCTTTACTGGCAGGTGGTTTGAGTGGAATAGCTTTTGACCATGGAACCATGTCAGAAGGAGGGGGAAGGAGGGCAACGCTCTTAAGACTGGGCTTAATGGTAACCTAAATATTGAGAAACTGATTAACTGTAGAATTCTAAACCTACTGCATTGGGTAGAATAATCATGGCTGGTCAGATTAATATCCAGAGTTCACTCACATGCAGATGCTTACCACTTAATCTGATTAATGTAAGACTTTGACTACATCTACACAGAGATGGAAATTGGAAATTTGGGGAAACATCTGGAGGGTTTGTTTAGGGGATGCTAAACCGCAGAACTATGGTCGATATCCAGACGGGGAATATTTCATTTTCCTCTGGCTTTTGAGCATCGTCTTTGGGCAGTATCTGCTTCCGTATTATTATGAGGTGTTCAGCAATAGTTTCTATTATTCATATTCCTTAAGTTATATATATATATATATACATTGGATTCTTGGGTTGTTTAATCTTATTTCTCTCAGTTCCAGAATACAACTCTCCTCAGAAAAGTTATTCCACTTCTGGACAACCCACTTTCTTTCCTTAACTCATTGAAATCTGGAGTTCTATTTCCATAACACTCATTCTCTTTCCTTAATCCTCTGTAAATTGGGGTTTACTTCCACATTCTCACTCTGTTGCTTTAACTCCTAATTTACTTAGGCACTTTATAGTACCTCTAATAGTTCTCATATCAGTTCTGTCTGTCTGGCCATATTCTGATATTGGTCTCCATTTAGGATATTAGCTCAGCTTTCTCATCAATCTTTCTGCCTCTAGATGCTTTACTCCAATTTATCTTTTCTACTCCTGCCAGAATAATCTCCATTATTATATGCAGATATTTTTGTGGGGTTGGGTGCACTAAACTCAAGTAGATTTAACAAACCATACAGGATACCTTGTATAGGGCTTGCTTTCTTATTCCCTCCACATATTCCCTCTGTTTTTTCCAAAGACACTTTTCTAGAGGAACCTCTTGCCTTCTATCCATCTGCTTTTTCACTTTGGGTGCCCTCCCCTTCTTACCCCTTCCAATTCTGGATCCAGATTCTGGGTTGTTTCCCCTGGATAGGATGTGTCCATTTACTTCCCTTTGGCTCCACTCATGTGTCCAATAACTTTCAAAGTCAAAAGACACCTTTCTCTGGCTTGTATGTGCTAGCATGTGTTGTCTTCCCCTATTAAAATGCCTTTCCTCGGGGCAGAAACTGTCTTTGTTTTTGTAGACCAGTGCTTGGCGCTTAGCAAGCATTAAAAATTTTTTTTATTCATTCATTCATTCATTTTTCTCAAATAACCATAAAGATCAAAGCATGGGTCCTTTAAGGACTGAAGTTTATGCAGATATGTTATGCTAGTCCTAAGAAAAATCTTCAGTGACTATTTTTCATTGAATAAAACTTTACTCATTTTTTTTTCCTGGCAGTTGGGGCTTTGAACCTTTTGGTATCACCCTACCTTTTCAGCTTTATAGCATATTCCTCCTCTATCCGGATTTTCCACGCTAATTAAATTGTCCAGTTCCCTGAACATGCTCATTCTTTGCCATCATTTTTAATCCTACCAACCTTTCTTAAGCACCTACTTTGTATAAAGCATTATATTAGGTGCTGGTGAAAAAGAGACAAACCCTTATCTCAAAGAGGCTGAATTCTGCTGTGGAAATACCAGATCCATAATCTTCTCTCCTCTCTGGTAGACAGACTGGAAATGGAGTGCTAAATGTCTTTTCCCCAAATCATTCTTTAGAGAAGGCAGAAACTCAGCTCTGAGTTCACTCCAATCTATTTTCTGCTCTTTTTGGTTTCAGCTCCATTGAACAAGATGTCCCTCCCTTCATCCCGCCTTGTCCTGTCTCCACCATTTTCCTGCTTTCTTCTTTCTGTTTTCTTCTTCATTAGATTTTAAGCTTCTTGAAGGCAGCCACTTTAAAAATAATTTCTCACCTGGCACATAATTAATTTATTTAATAATTATAATTGAATTACATTTATTTAATAAATATAACTGAATTATTGACTTAAAAAATAAAATATTATTACAATCCCTGCCTTAAATTTTGCCCCATTTCAGTAAAGAATGGTTTAGGCCCTGAAGGCTTGAAACCAGAAAGAGCTGAGTTTGAATTCTTCCTCAGACCTTGAGTCTCCGTGTATGGGTGACTCAATCTCTTCCCTTCCTTCTGCTATAGGCGGGACTGTCTCATTGTGTCTGGACAGAGGTGCCCTGGGACCTTGGGCAAGCCTTTTATATCCCTTGGGCTTAATCACTTCCTCTCTGAAGAGAGGGGTTAGAAGCAGAGGATCCCTTCTGGGACAGTGACTTAGTGAGATTTTGGGGCAGAGGATGGGGAAAGATGCCATAGTCTTAGCAGAGTCCTTGGCGTTGTCCCCATCCTGCAGGAGTCAGCAGGCTGGCACTGCCAGGCTGGCCATGTTTTGGAAAAACGGCTTTTGGCCGCTGGACTTTCCCTGGCTCTCTTGCATTCTGCTTCACTTTATCACGAGCTGGCTAAACTTGGAGGCTTTCAAGGACATGGATTCACTTTGGATCCATATAAACTCAGTGCCTAATCACCTATGAAAACACGTATCATTTTACATTAGAACGCAAGAGTTCCAAAAGAAAAATCGGGGACATCAAAATGTCCTAAAACATCATGGAGGAGTCAAATACCCACAGGCAATTTTGTCCTGTACTTCTTCCTGACCTTCCCTGATTCCAAATTTGGCATCAAATGGAATATTTGATCTTTCTTTTTTTTTTTTTTTTTTTCCCAGCCAGGAAATTTGCCTCCTGCATTTTAAGCAGCCTAATCCTCAGCACTATTAGTAAGTCTCCAGTACATGTAAAAGTAATTCAGATAAGGTTGAGATTTGTTAGCACAATAATGAGGTAATAGTTTGTCTAATTTAATCTTGACATAGTGATATGTGACACTTGAATAATAGACTAAGGTGACCTTAAAGGTTAATGATGATATTGCTCAGCTGAGACAGAACCGTCTAGACCCCCTTGCAGTTGAGCTCACATTTTTTTTTTAAATAATTAGGTTACTTGCACAATGACAAAGCTACAACATACGGTTTTCTAGAATTGCAAACTCAAGCAAATTGGCTGTAAAAGATGCAGGATTTGACAGTCCATTCTTTAGAACCTTGCTATCCTGTCAGGAGAAAAAGAAATCTCAGACTAGTTCTATGAAGGGTCAGAAAAGCCCTAAATTAGCCCAGGTGCCACTGGGGGGTGTCTCTGGCTTTCTTAACCATCCTGATGGAGTTTTTCCAAATCATCGTCAAGATTTCGATTTTCCGGGGAGCCCACACGTTCAGATGAATGCAACTTGGGTTGGTAGAAGGGAAAGAAATGAAATGAAAAGAGGCATATTTAGAATCAAAAATTCTGATTTCAGATTTTGGTTCTTGAGAAAATATTTTTTAAGAACTGAAGCAGGCACGAAACTTTCAGTTGGATTCAAAAGATCTGGGCTCAAACGCTGCTTTTGCTCTTTAGCATCTTGGCCAACATTACCGTGTCATTAAGGCCTCAGTTTCCTAATTTGTAAAATGCCAAGATGGCACTTCTTCACTGGAATCTGTGATCATAGCTTAAGGGCCTTAGATTCGGAAGGTTCCTAGGCCTTTTCATTACTCACGGCTGCCACTGGGCCCTTTGGCTACCACAGAATTCACTAGGGACCAAAGTCAGTCCTCCAGTCAGTTGTTTAATGTTTGGTCTCCCATTTTTGCCTATTTGGCTACTGTTTGGGAGCCAAACCAGCTGAAAGAGGAGAAATTCCCCCTTGTTTCTTTATATCTTTGGCTACAGTGAAAACATTGTGATAGGGGGAAAGTAGAAGAAAGCCTTTCGAAGAAGAGTCTGAATTGTCACAAATAATCAGAGCTCTCATATTGTGAAACCTTGTTCGAACATGGCCCCTTCCTGGACTGGCACAAATCAGATAGTGCCCCCCAAATACTCTACATGCACTTTATTTAGGCTCACCAAATAAGGTGGGTGTGCTGATGGAAATTTCATAATGAGGTTCCCTTTTTCCAAGTCACTGAAGTTAATTTTAATACAGATACATTTCCTCATTTTCCCCACTTAAAGTTTTTCAAACAATTTTGTAGTCTCGCGGATTTTGAAAGCTCGAATTGTTCCACAACTGCTTTGGTCAGGGTGCTCCTGAAGGGCCGTGTTCGGCTCCGTAAAACCTCATTTAGGAGCAACTTTACCAAAATGGGATGTGTGCCAAAAAGATCTGTTTAGAGGGTGAGGGGAAACATGGCTTATCTAGTTAAAGGAACTGGAGAGATTTATTCTGGAGCAGAAAAGATTTGATAAGGGACTCTTTTCTTCCCATGTTTGAAGGGCCTTAAGAACGAAGGAGATTGACATTAGTTAGCCTGGCCTCAGAGGAAGAATTTTGACAGTTGGCTGGAATGTGAGGGAGGTAGATTTAGGGGATATTTAATTGAAATAAGGGCAGTTGGCTGAGCTAGTGTTCAGGCTAAATGGACAGAGTCTCCGGTCTGGAGTTAGGAAGACACCTTCCTGAGTTAATAATATCTGTCCTCAAGACACTTCCTAGTGGATCCTGGGCAAGTCACTTCACCAAGTTTGCCTCAGTTTCCTCATCTGTAAAATGAGCTGGAGAAGGAAATGGCCAAGCCCCTCCAGTGTAATTGCCAAAAAAAGTCTCAAAATGAGTCAGGAAGAATCAAACATGTCTGAACAACAACTGAAACTAGTTTAAACAAATCTCTCCCAAAATGAGTTCTTAAGTAACAAGTTTCCTGTGACAGATAATCTTCCAGCAGAGGCCCACCGGAAACTTACTTGTCAGGGATATTTCAGGGTAGACTCACGCCTCAGGCAGTGGCTGGATTAACTGACCTTTGGGGACCTTTGCGGTTCAGATGGTCTATAATATCCTTATTTTCTTTATGTATCTCCTAGCAGTGCTTTAGTACTGTCTATAGCTTTACAGGTGCTATGTGACCCTTCGAATGTGCTTTGGATGTGTAGGCAGAATAAAACAAGTTTGAATCCTGCCTCAGAGACTCACTAATCCCTGAGTAAATCATTTCTTCCAGCCTCAGTTTCCTCATCTATAAAATGGAGATAATAAATAGCATCTACTTTGTAGGATTGTTGCAAGGATCAAATGAGTTACTATAAGTAAAGCATTTTGCTTCCGTTAAAATGTTATTATAAGCTGGAAATCCTTAAATTTGACTTTCTGTCTTCATGAAATCTTTACTTATTACACTCTATTTCTTGAACTTGTTTACAAGAAATTAAATTTTTTTTCCTCCTCCAACCTTTCATTACATTTGCTTTAAAAACCCATTCTTTTATGGGTAAATATACTTAATCTAGAACTATCATTTCTTCCAAGTCACTGGATTGCAGCATTTAAATTATATTCAAGAAGTGCTCTATTTGCTTCTGTAATACCAAAGCATCTGATTGGAAAGGGATGAATTTCATTCATATGATCATGTTTTCAAAGGAAAACAAAACATAACACCTTTTTTTCATAGGTTCCATCTCTTAGAAATTGAATTTAGTTAAAGCAATTTAGATAGAGAAGTAGATACTACCTATACCGATGAAAGGATAATAGTACCAATAGCCAAATACCATAGTTGGATTAAAGTTAAACTTGATTTTTTTTTGGATGGGGGAGAGGGGGTAGAAGAACTCACATTTTATTGGTATCGGGGCATTCTCACCATGGAAACTCCCTCTACAGATGAGAATCATTCACTCATTTATTAACTTATTATGTTCCCAAGTTGCCTGGGGTGCTGAAAAGCTAATTAACTTGTCCAGAGTCTTAGCAGTAGTGTGTGTTACAGGTATGGTCTTCATGACTCCAAGAAGGTCTCCTGTCCGTTACCCCATGAAGAGTTTCATAAACTTCATCATTATTGCTGTAAAATGGAGTTTTTGTATTGACATTTGGAACCTAAAAACTAGGCGAATTATCATGTTCTTTGTGCTCACAAACACAAAAAACACATTCATCTTTTTCCAAAATGTTCTGTCTCATTATTTGTTAGTTATGGTTAATGGTAGTAATAGTTAGGATACTACTACTTTATTTGTATTATTTTATTTTAGAACTTGTCTTTGAAATCTGGAAACCGCTTTGAGGAAAGTCTCAGGTATTCAGAGACGTATCCCCCCGATACAGCAATTAAGGTCTGGCAGGTAGTTAAACAGAAAGGAAGCAGGTTTAAGATCTGACCCAAAACATTTCACTGGGTATAAAACGACATTTCCTCTGAACTGACTGACTTTGAAAGGAGCTCACAGAGGTAAGTGGGTGAGGGAATTTGTAACAGAGAATGATCAAAAGCAAAATGCTTAGGAGAAGGAAAGCAATTACATGCCAAGCCTATTAATTGGCTGGCTTATCTGTTCAGTGAGTTTGGAATCAGCGAGCCCCAGTGTGGTGGATGAAAGTCCCAGGTTTGTATTGTTTGAAAATAGGAGCTGTGGGGGAGGTGCTGAGTGATTTGCTAAGTGTTGTAAGAACACCCATAATCCTAAAGCCACCAAAAGGAGGTTGGGCAGCCAGGGCTGAAGGGAATTGGGAGGCTGGCTAAAGTGCTGAGGAAGTAAAACAGATGATAAAGGCTTGTAAAGAGAAAGGAGAAGTGGAAGTGATGGGGAAAGGCCTTGCTAAGACCATCCCTCATTAATCATATTCAGACTCTTGCTGAAGAAAATGTAATGTGGTCCACCTGGGACAGCAGCTGAAGGCTCCCCCAAGTTTAGGTGCCTGAGATGAACTCTAGAAATATATAAATGCGTTGGAAATTCAATGAAAGGCCAATGCTAAAAGTACCTAAGGAGACGGAGAACTAGATGGGATACATCCCCCCCCCTTTTTTAAACAGCATCTATATCTATGAATATTAATTGCCCGTGTTTTTGCAAATAAAGTGCCCTATAAATAATAGATGATAATCATAAATAAGTCATGCTTATTTGAGGTCATTTGAAGATGTCTATAACTTTGCCAAAGTCCTCTGAGGACCAAGTTTTATATTAACTCTTTCCTCCAATTCATCATTGATCCAGTCAAAGTATTTGGTCCTTGGAGTGTCTGAAAAATGTCAACTTGATAAGTCAATTCCGTCAAATCTATGAAATTAAGAAATCCATTCACCAAAAAAATAAATAGAATAGTGTTTATGGGGAGACAATGAGATTAATACTTGGATTGGAAACAAACAGGAGATCTGGGCTCAACTCCTGACTCTGCCATGTAGGACTTTGTTCACTAAGACAAGTCACCTAAGAGTTCCAGACCAGTTTGTGTTTCTGTAAAATGAGGAGAGTCTGCAAATGATCTCACACACACACACACACACACACACACAGAGAGAGAGAGAGAGAGAGAGAGAGAGAGAGAGAGAGAGAGAGAGAAGGCTGGAGGGGAGAGGGAAGTCTAAATCTGTGACCCTAATACAAATGCAAATCTGTGTGTGTTAAGTATGTAATTGATGTAAGATGAATGGAATAACCTAACTCTATCCACCTGGAGAACCCATGTATCAACTCACCAGCCTGATCACTAAGGAAATGAATATATTTTTTAAACTTTAGGATTCTGTAAAGATTAGTTTTCCCTAACAGATTGTTAAAGTATATCAAGGGAGTTTTCAAAAGAAATGTAATTTATCAATAACCTTATAGAAAATGCTTCAGATCATTAATGATAAAAGAAATGTACGTTAAAGCAATTGTGAGGTTTAACTGTATGTCCTTCAGATTCACAAATATGAGGGAAAAAAGAAAATGGAAGTTGTTGAAGGGACTGTGAGAGAAGAGGCGCCCGTATTCACAAATGAAGAGGCAATTTGGGGGGTGCAGTGGATAAACTGTTGGATCTATTTTTTAGGAATACCCAAGTTAAAAAAATCCAGCCATGGATACTTACTAGTTGTATGAACCTATTGCCTCCCTTAGTTTTTATTTTAAAGAAAAATGGGGGTAATGATAGCATCTCTCTCAACATTGTTGAGGTTGAAATAAAATTTTATTTGTAAAGCATTTGACAAACCTTAAAATGCTCTATAAAGGGGATTCTGGGAAAATGACAGAGTAGGTCAGAAAGTTCCACGCTCTTCAGATTCCCTCCCCCCCATAAAACAAAATTGTGCCTCAGGGCAAACATAGAGCAGTGAAAACAAATAAGAGTTGGCATCCAAGTGTGATATTCCAAGACCAGATAAGATCTGAGGGAAGATAGCGGGACTGAGGCTTGGTGAAGTGTGAACGCCTCCGGCTAGTTCTGTAGAAGCAGCAAGCGTTGAGCCCTTAGGCTGGCTGGGCTGGGAAGGAGCCTCCACCCCAGCCAAGGGAACTTTCCCTTCCCAGACAGTGGGGAGAGTTTAGAAGATTCAGGGCACATCTGCAGAGAAGGCAAAGCCGTTCATCTTCAGAGGAAGAACTGAAGCAACAAAACAAAGTCTCTCTTACTCCAAAGAGTAACATCCAAATGTCACCTGAACCCAAAAAAGACTTTTAAAATCAAGGGAGAGATAGAGAAATACTTTTAAAAAAACAATCCAAGAAAAAAAAAAAGATTATGGAAATAGCCAACCAACTAGAAAAGGAGATCCTAAGTCTTGAAAAAGAAAATGACTCCTTGAAAATGTGAATTGGGCAAGGGGAAGCCAATGACGTTGTAAGAGACTAAGAGGTAATAAAATAAAATACAATGAAAAAGTAGAAGAGAATACAAGACATCTCATAAGAAAAACAATAGATCTGAAGAAAGGGAAAACAAGAAGAGAAAACATAAGGAAGGATACAAAGACTACTTACCTGATAGCTATGTTCTAAAAAAGAATCTTGATACAAGAAATAATCCAAGAAAATTGTCCTGAAATATTAGAACAAGAGGGGAAAATAGAAGAAAATCACTATCTGTGGGAGATCCTATGAGAAAAATCTATTGCGCAATAAGAAATTTCCCCCCACCCCAATTCAAATATGATGTAGATACAATTGGAATCACCCAGGGCCCTATAAGCAGCTGCAGATCTTGGAGCACTACATATTGAAGAACAAACCAATTACAATTCTAGCCATAAATACTATATACCCAACAAAGTTAAGCATAATCCTGAATGGAAAAAAAAAGCAGTCAACAAATTGCCAAACTTTCAAGATTTTGTTGCAAAAAGTCCTGAGCTGAATAACAAATCTGACATATAAGATGTAAAGAAAAATATAGGGTAAACACTGAAGACTAATGATAAAGGCCTCAATGAGGACAAAAGTTGAAATTGTCAACTGTATGTCTAAAATTGCCATTAGTAATTGTGTAGTTTGAAAGACTGGAGTAGGGCTAAGTAGGATTTAATTCTAAAAAGTAAAACTATGGAGGAAAAGGTAAAAAAAAGACTAATTATAATATACAAATGAGTTGTGAGAGGAAGAACTAACACAGAGAAATTAGATGGGGGAGGAGGGCTGATAGTTCTAGAACCCTGCTCTCATTTGGAACAGGTCAAAGATGGAACAATATGTACAAGTATAAGTATTCTCAATTCAGAAAGAAATAAGAGGCTAAGAGATTAGGGAGCAGAGAGAGGATGAGGGAAGGGTTATTGGAGGAGAGGTAGGTTAAAAAATATGAGGGCAAGGTAGCAGGAAGAAGGAAAGCAGAAGAGTCTTGAGGGAGAGAAAATAAGAGACATACAAACATAAAATAAAGATCAGGAGTAGAATTTATTATATAAAAAAGTAGGGGTAGTAATCATGATCTTAGACAAAGTTAAAGCTAAAATAGATTTAATCAAAAGAGAAAGATGGGAAAACCATACTGTATGTCAGCCATATTAATTAATAATGTTTTATACTATTAAAAATAACTACACAGTATAAGTTTGGAATATTTCTATGGTGTGGGAAATGATGAGTTGGTGGAGTTAAAAAATATGGAAATACTTGGACTTAGGAAGGAAGAAGCTATCCATCTTCAGAGAAACAGAACAAACAAGCGTGGTATGGTCTTGCACAGATGCATATGAATGTATATGTGTGTGTGTGGGATTGCAGATATCCATATGAATGTATGTATATACATATATATGTGTTTGTACATGCATGTATATATATATTATATATGTATGTATATACACATGTATGTGTGCATGCTTAATTGTAGCCTTCTTAAGGGTGGGAGAGAGGAAAGAAAAAAAAATAAAGTAAAAAGTACACAGCAGAGAAGAGGAAAACATTTAAGGAGACAACAAAAAAGAGGAACAGTTCTGAATGTAGTGTGTTCTGTTTATTATATAGGCTTTCTTAAAATAGAAATGTATTGCTTTATATTTTTAATCCTCTCATCTTCTGTGATGCACATGGCAATCTTTTTGTCCTCTTATTTTGTACTTAAGTTTAAAATAAAATTAAAATTGAAAAGTGTTATATAAATGCTAATTATTTTTGGTGCAACTACTTTGGACTCCTCAAATCAGAAAACCGGATATTCCTTTAATATTATTACTAGTTTGATTCCCCAAAGAGGTCAATGATACAGAGAAAGCTTATCGAGCTAGCTTTAATTTATCTTTCTACATATATATGTGTATACATATATGTATATATTTCTTAGTGGATAGGTAATGGACTAAGTCAATGAACTTTACTTTGATTCTAGAGAAAACGCTAGGGCAGAATATTAAAAAGATTGCTTGTTAACATCTGAGAAAGAAAGGCTATGATTGCAAAGAGACTGCGAGGCTGTGTCAATAATAAATCATGTCAGATTGAATTCATTTTTACATGCACACACACACACAGAGCCCTCTCCCTAGATTTTATCAAAGCTTTTGGTAAAGTAACTCATACCTTGCTAACCCCATTCCTGATATTCCAAATTTCAGAATCACATCTCTGCTGCTTTGTTGCCCTGAAACTTCCACCAGCTCTCCTTGTCCTGGCTCATCACTCGACCCCTGTACCTGCCCACCTTGCAATAAATCTTCAGAAAGTCCCTTCAACTTCTACTGGTGACTTCCTCTGTTTTGTGGGACTCAGATTGGTTAGCTTTCATTTCCCCGCACTTCACTTTCTTCACTTTCTCAGCTTCAAAATTTTTCTCCCATTCTTGGAAGCTTCTTTTCATTTTCCTCCACTCCCCTTTTGTGTGTCATTTCCTCCTCTCCCCCATTAGAACGTAAACTCTTTCAGGACCAAGATTGGTTTTTTGATTGTGTTTAATGAGTTAAACACATTCCCTGATAGAAAACACTTGATTAATACTATTTGCTTTTTTTCTTTCTACTGTTCTTATAGAGAATATGAAGAGATGTGTTTTATAAAAGATGTAATTTGGTGGCTCCAAAGCAGGTTAAATAACGACACTTGGCAACTAGTTGTGAATAGTTTAATACCAAAGTGATGAGAAGTTATTGATGGACTATCCCATGGACAGGTAATGGCCTTGTGCCATTTAACAATTTTATTGATGACTTAGAGAAAGGATAGTCTGTTCATCAAATTTACCACTAATACAAAGGTGTAACTAATATTCTAGGTGACGGTCAAAATTTAAAGGGCAGACTAAAAATCAAGTTGATTCTAGTAAGATGAACTTCAATAGTAGCAAATGTAAAGTCTTACGCTTGGGTATCAAAACCAACTCACAAATATAAGATGAAAGAGCCAAGGTTGCATGGTAGTTGTTCTGAGAGAGATAATGAGGGTTTGGGTTACATATCCAAGGAAAGCTAGATGGCACAATGGATAGAGCATCAGCCCTGGAGTTTAGGAGGACCCCAAGTTCAAATCTGGCCTCAGGCACTTGACACATATGAGCTGTGTGAAACTGGGTGAGTCGCTTTACCCCAAGTGCCTCAGTCCCCCCAAAAAGAAAAAAGGCAGGACTTGTAGGACTAAGAAGGTGATAGCTCCACTGTTCCCTATTCTCTACAAACAGCATTTAGGGTTAGAGTACCTTAGTTCAAGAAGGATTTTGGATAGATGAAAAGTCCCGAGAGGAGAACATCCAGAATGTTGAAGAGTCTTGAACTGATTATCATATGAGCATTGGCTGCAGGAGCTAGTGGAAATGTGCAGCTACAGAAGAGAAAACTCTGGGGGGTGTGATCCCAGAGTCCAAGCATGAGGAGGAGGAGGGAACAGATTTGTTTTGTTTGGTCCCAGAGGGGAGAGCCAAGAACAAAGGGTAGAAGTTTAAAAGAGCCTAATTTGTGTTGGATGTCAGGAAAAACTCCCAAACATGGGCTGTCTCTCTAGGTGGTAGGCTCCCTCATCCTGGGGGTCTTCCAAAGAACACCAGACAGGTATTTGCCAGGTATATTATTGGGCTATTTCTTTTCATGTAAAATTTGGATTCAATGAATACTATGATTCTTTCCAACTCTTAAATTCTGAAATTCTGTGCCTAGAAGTTTAGAGTGAGACATACATTTCCACATGTGGTCAATACATTGGCTTGTTTTGCTTGATTATATTTATTTTTTTTAAGGTAGGAAGAGGGCTTCTATTTGAAGGGGATTTGAGGGCTTCAATAGAGATACAAAGGGAAGTAAAGAAGGTTGATGAGACATTAGAAAATACACAAAAGGAAATCAGAAAAAAAATCTGAAGGGGCCACAGAAAAGCAGGATAATCTTGTTCCTACCATGGTGAATTTTACATATGCTTAAAAAAAAACTTTCCATAGAAATTCAAGGGGAGACATACATACATACGCATATGTTCTTTGCAGATTGAAATATTTCTTAATGGTTAAGATGAATGTTAAATAAATAAATATTAATATTAAAAGAGATTATTTTAAGCTTGTGACCATAAAGTTATTGATAGCAAGATGAAATAATTTAAGAACATTTTTATAATTTCACATCAACTGGCAGAGCTTCAAGTGATATCAGGTCAGTTTCTTGATTTTGGGAATGTGCACTAAGTATTTTATCCAAAAATTAGTGGACAAATGGGGTAGGGACATGCTACCATATCCATCCTACATGCCTGGATAGATGTATGTTTGGCTGGTTAAAAAATTAAAAAGAAAAAAAGAAAGAAAGAAGCCGTTTTCTCTGCTGAAATAAATCAAGAAAATTTGTTCAGTTGCATAGATTGACTCAAATGAAAAGGGAAAAGGACAATAAGTGACAAGGTTTTTTTTAAGAGAACAGCTGGTGCTAGGAAAATACAGTTGCTATTTTGGAAAGGATTGTAAAACTAGTAGCTGATAAGGAGCTCCGGTGATGCCGTGCATGCTACATTCGGTACAGTGATAGCTACAGCATCTTATGAAATTGAATTTCTAAGAACAAACAGTCATTTAGCTTACAAAGTGCCTAACGGCCTGTGAAGGTTGAATAGAAGGAGATGAAAGAAGAACATGTCTAGAGGTCAGCGTACTTACTAGATTCAACATCTTTGCTATTCAGTGAATTTCATTTTTACCTCTCAGGCTGATAAATATTTTATTTTATTCTTAATGAGCTCTAGAGGAAAAACAAATCCAGACTCCATTCTCCTATTTAGCAACATTTCCCGGTAAGGATTTCCTTGCTCCGAACCTCAGTGTTTAATGTACCTACTCTACTTCCTACTAGGATTTAAATCCATTTTTTCCTGCTCAGACCAGTTTCAGATCCGACCAGATGCTGAATCGATATCTTGAAATGTAAAAATACTAAATTGTGTGTATTTTGTGGCAGCAACGACATGGAAACCAAATGGGTGGTCGTTAGGAATACCCAACCTAATTGTGGTTTATGAATGAAATAGAATATTATCAGTAAGAAATGACATGGAAACCAAATGGGTGGTCGTTAGAAATACTAAATTAATTGTGGTTTATGAGTGAAATAGAATATTATCAGTAAGAAATGACAAATATGAGGGATTCAGAGAAACATGGGAATTGATGTACAGAGAAGTTCAGAACTAGAAAACAATATACATAACTACAATAAAACATCAATGAGCAGAAAATTCAAAGAAAGCAGACTACTGTCTAATTGTAACCATCGGTCCTGGTCGGAGGGAAGAGACGAGGAAAGGAATCTCACTTATTTCTCTGGAGAAGAAGGAGACCATGGGCTTAGAATGTGTATCCCTGTCACATTTGGTTGCTGGATCAGTTGGTTTTGTTTAACTGTTTTTCTGTGTCACAAAGGAAGGCTCACTGATTGAACAGTTGGTGGTATATCTGGAAATAATTGTGATGTCAAAACAAAAGGCATCAATAAAACAGGATTTTTCTAATGAATGTCTTCGAATGCATCAAGGGTCTCCAGACTCCCTCCCTCTGTCCCTATGCCCATTCATGACCTGAAATTCCTGGAAGTCCCAGAAACAACTGGAGTCCCTTATTTTCTTTGAAGGGTCTGACAGATGGGGAGTTTGGAGAGATCTCTGAACCAGCTACTGGGGAGGTAGCTTTTCATTTATGAATTAGGACGGAAACTAGGAGATTAAGTGAGGCTACCCCTAGTGGGCTGAGAATCACTGAAATGTAGGGACTTTGGTTTGAAAGAGACCTCAGAAGTGGTCCAGTCCTGTGAAAATCATGAATCCTATCTACAGTGTTTGACAAAATTTCTCCAGCCTCCTTGGAGACTCCTAGGGATGGAGAATCTACTGTACCTTTGGATAGCTGTTGTGATTAGGAAGTTTTTTTTCTTATATTGAGCTAGAATTTTTCTGTCTGTAACTTGTTGGCCTGAATTCCACCTGCCAGGGTCAGGGAAAACAAGCCCAGCCATTCTAAATGAAAAGGCTTAAAATGTGTACAGACAATTCCTGATTCATTCACATTTTCTCTTCCCTTTCTTCCCTTCAACCAATATCCATGTGACAAGCTTTCAGATCCTCTTGCCATCTTCAGGCTCTCCCTCCACTTACCCCTTGGCTTGTTATTGCTCCTGCTAAAAGGCAACTTTAAGAACCAGCCCTCGTACTTTAGATATGATTGACCAGAATAAAATGAAATGTCAGTGTGACCTTCCTCACTTTGGACATTCAATTAATGCAACTTCAAATCATATTAATTTTTTTGAAAAAAATTACTTTCTCTTTAGTCCCATATTTGTATAATTGAGTTTTTGAATGTAAGTTTTATTTTACTTATTTATGTATTTATTTTGAATGTAACTTGAATTTCAGTTTTAAAATTTTCCCAGGCAGATCTAGATACTTATTAGGGTAAATAATGAATCCCATGAAGTGGTCACATGCGTCTAAATTTGAACGATTCAGAGTTATAATTATATAGACCATGATCATTGCTGCTAACCCAATGGAAAAACATATGACCCCATTGTGGGATTGATTATTTGCAGTGGATAGGACCTACGTATATTGACTTTCAGATTGCTGCTCCATGATTGGAAGTCTCCATCTTCTTTCCTTTTAGGCAATCATAAAAACTCCTAACAGACTCCCTCCAGGACAGGACTCTCGTCTAGAATTCTCACATTTTATGGAGCCATGGTGCACAGTTCAAACTTGAAGCCGTGAATAGGACTGGCCACAGGAGCCCATTTCATCCCTAGAAGGATGTGGGCCCTCACCTCTAATTTCCTGGTCCCACAACTGATTTTTTAGTTGAAATTATATTTATATAAACATCAAGGGAAATGATAAAGGGGAAGGAACAATTCAGGGGCAACAGGAAGTCCTATGTGGAAGAGCCAGCACCCCTCAAAGTCTATCATAGAAAGAGCCACATACTCTGCTTATGGGTCTAAGGCCAGTCACCTTCCCAGCTATACTTTGTATTTCAACAATTTTATTCATACTATACATTTCAATACTTCAATTAGTCTAAGGAGTATTATATTGAGTTCTGAGTGCCCAGAAAAAATGTGATTAAAATATTGAGAGTAAAGATCAGGTCACACAAGTTTAAGTAACTGGAATTATGGATGCTTAAGCCTGAAAAAAAAAGTTGTTGTTGTTTTAATTTAGCACATGTTTGTGGTATTCATTATTACTTTATTAACACTGTAGCTTGGAATTTTTAAAGTAAAAGGGGATTAAAAAGAGAAGATTGACAGGAGAGACGGTGGTCATGGTGGTGGGGGACCACCAAGGAGAATAATCTTCAAGGGTCTGAAGGGCTACGATGAAGAAAAGCAATGATTTGTTCAGCTTGGCCCTGGTAGCAGAACCAGGAACTCTGGGTAAAAAATCTCAAAAAGCACATTTAAGCTTGATGTGAATAAAACTGCCTGTTGTTGTTGTTGCTATATCTGAGTAAGGTTTTCTTGGCAGAGATACTTTCAGCTTATTTTACAGATGAGGAAACTGTTCTCTTCTTTTCTTAAGGGATAATTGCCACCAATGCCTTTTTTAAACCAGGAATCAGGTGCCATAACTGACCAATGGCTGCCTCTTTCCTTCAGATATTAGTAGCTTCGGTAGTGAAAAGATCTGACAAAATGACCCTTCATGAGGAAATACACTGCAGACTGGTGCTAATATGCTGATAGCAGATGTCTCCTAGTTTTGTTTTCCTGACAAATGGGGAGGTTTTTTTGAAGTTCTTATAAAACATCTTAGAATTTTAAGACTGAAAGTCCTTATAGACATCTAGCCAAACATCTCTGATCTACTTTTATTTTACTTGTAAGAATGTCTTTGGAAGATACTGTAGGTTGAAACAAATTGAAAATGTTGGGAATGAAGAAGAAAAGACTTGGGAGAAAAATATTTTCAAGTATTTAGTTAGTTGTCATGTAAAGGACACTTTAAAATCATTTTCATTGGCCCCAAAGAGAAAAAAATGCTTCACATAAATATTCAGAAAGAAATGAAAATGCAAAAATGGTGATTACTATAGGAAATGTAAATCAAAAAAAGAGACAATAAATGAAGAGTAAATAATACCATAAAATGAACGTATCATAAATCAATATATCAGAAACAATAAATAATTATGTTAAAGAAAATGATAACAATAAGAAAACATGAAAATCTCTGAGGGAAAAGATAAGATAATCCTTATTAAATTATATTTATCAACACAGTAATAAAATAAGAAAAAACATCAAAATGTGAATATTATGCAAACAGACCAAACTAGAAAGTAACTGACTCCAAAATCTGAAAATTAAGTGATATAATCAAAATCAGAACCCCAGAGATTATCTGACAAATCAGTTAAGACCAATAATGCACATACATAAAATACATATGACATAATAGATTTGAATGTATGTATATTGTGTACATATGTCTATATAAGAGAGAGAGAGAGAGAGAGAGAAAGAGAGAGAGAGAGAGAAAGAGAGAGAGAGAGAGAGAAAGAGAGAGAGAGAGAGAAAGAGAGAGAGAGAGAGAGAAAGAGAGAGAGAGAGAGAAGAAAAGAGAGGAAGAGAGAGAGACAGAGACAAAGACAGACACAGACACAATCATAGAGAAAGAGCTATTTAAAAACAAATACAATTTATAAACTTTCAGCTAAGTCCCCAACAGATAAGTGGTGAATAAATATGACATTTTTCAAAAAAAAAAAGAACTCAAAAGATTTAAAGGTATGTGAAAAATGCAAATAACTAATGATTAGACAAATGCAAATCAAAACAACCTTGCAGTTTTACCTTATTCTCTGCAAATTGACAAAGATGACAAAAGATGGGAATAGACAATGTTGGAGGAGGTATTAAAAGGCACCCTAGTGAATTCTTAGTGAAGCTCAGCTTCAGTCCCATTTTGGAAATCAAGTTGGGAGTGTAATAAAGTGACTAAAGTACCCATACTCTTTGACCCAGACATTCTACTAATATGCTTATATCTAAGAAAGTTATTGATAATCAACCTAATCTATTAGCTAACAATTTTTAATAATAACTATGAGGAAACAAGGCATGGCTATTCCCAATACTGGGAAGGTTGAAGCTGGTAGATTTTTGATTTCTGAGCTTTAGCGTGCTATGATATCTGCATGGTCGGCCATTAATTTGGTTATTCCTTGAAGTCAAGGGGCTAGCAGGCTACTTAAGTCGAGGGGCTAGCAGGCTACTTAAGTTGAGGGGCTAGCAGGCTACTTAAGTTGAGGGGCTAGCAGGCTACTTAAGTCAAGGGGCTAGTAGGCTACTTACATCAAGGGACTAGCAGGCTACTTAAGTCGAGGGGCTAGCAGGCTACTTAAATTGAGGGGCTAGCAGGCTACTTAAGAAGGACCAGAGTGGTGTAGGTTTGAACAAGGGAGCAGGACAAATCTCTGTGCTTAACAACAATGGGGTGAAGTCTATGAGTAGCCACTACACTTTTAGCTTGGATAAGATAGGGAGATCCATTCTCAAAACAAACAAATCTGTGCAGGTGCACACCGCTAGTGCCTGGGGTCCCATTGGAATTCAGGATTTCTTAACTCTCAATCTGAACTTTGGAAATAGAATTAGGAAAGGACATTTTCAGTGTTTCTCTTAGCTGTCCATGAGAGGTTTCCTCATCAGCATATAAGTCCCACAGGATCTTGGGAGTATCAAGGCCAGATTTGAACCTGGATCCTCAATTTATAATAGTGACAGCATGTCATGACAGAGAGAAAAGAGTACTGGGTTTAGAGCAATAGCATTTGAATTATAATCCAGACCCTCCCACTTAGTAACTTTATGGCCTTGGACAGGATACACACAATTTTGGGGTTTGAATGTCCTCATTTATGAAGTTAAGGACCTGGACTAGAGGCTTTTGAACATTGGTCCCTTCTAGCTCTAAATTACTTGAATGTGATGAATATAAGCTTAAAGGGTAACTGGAGAAAAAATACAGATCCATCAACTAAACACATCACCAGGGTTCAAGAAGGTACTTCAAATGTGTCTTGTTGACCAGTAAATTAGTAACAATATTCTTACTTATTTATAAAGGATATTCTAAAAATCAATAACAATAATTTGGAAAGCATTCTTAAAACAAAACAGAACCTTGTATAATATTAATTGTAATGGGCCAGAACTCTGGAGAAATATAAGCAGAACTATAATCCAAAAAAACTAACCAGAATACTACAATGAATGAAAATGCTGGGCCCAGAGAAGTTCTTTGATAAAACAGAGAATGAGAATTGATAGACACCTTCAGAGCACATAATATCTAGGTCAAAAATGCTTTTTGAACAAGTAGACATCACTTCATTGAACAAAAGTAAAGGTTTATGCTGGGAACATGCCATTGGATTGTCGGATCCAAAGGGTCAAAACCCAAGATGACTTACCTCTGGTGAGAACCTCAGAGGATTCCAGGATCCAAGTCTAGAATCAATCAATCTACCTGGGGATCATCCAGCACTGTGTCAAACAAATAACTGTCATGTAGATTTGTTGGGAGAAGTGGAAAAGTTTGAGATGATGATTCATTATTAGTTTTTGCCAATAGTAAAAATAAACCTTATTACCAGGGAGTCTAGACTTAATGATCAATGCAAATTATGCAAGGAGACGAAAGAAAGTATAGGCTGCTACAATTTAATGCCAAAAGAATAACTGATAAGCTATGAGGAGGTAGCTACAATTATACATCTAGAAAGTGTTCTTTCTTACAGATGAACAGATGGCAAATCTCCGTACTACAAATGCAAAATATAAAATATCTTAAAGAATTCAATTGATGATTTTTACTCTTACCATAGTGTTGTCATAGATTAAACTGCTCCCTACAAATTCCCAGACATTCAAAACGTTGCATTTAATGGATATTGGCGTCCCAAATATTCCTAATCCTGCAAACTACACGCAATGAAAAACTTTCAAAATGTAGAGACTCAGCAGAAGAACAGGATGGAGTATATTTAATTCCTATTGTATTGTGTTTCACTAGAACTGGGTTGAAGATGCTTATAGTGACTCTATTAAGCATGGGCTTTATATCTAGATACTCTATTCAATCATAAAAAATGGTCACCTTATCCATTTGTACAATAGCTTACAGAACATTAAAATAAATGGATAATAGCTTGGTGATAATTCTCCTTGAACAATTTCTATTTAAACACTATCAGAAAACACAGGAATAAGATGATAATATCAATAATAACAAGTGTACATTTATAATCATAAATAAGGACTGACAAAGTCCTTTCCAAAATACTTGCTTAGGGGAGGCAAAGCAAGTATTTTTGTCCTGATGATGGCTTCCCCATGTGAAATGCATAGGAAGTATTGCAGCCAGGATTCTAAAACAGATTTTCCGATAACTTTTTTTGTTTAGTCTCCATTTATTCTAATTTTTCTGATTCCAAAGCTAGCCCTCTCAGTCTGCACTGGAGGTGCCAAACAAAACCTTGATATTCTCTGGAAGTTCTTGTCATCATAATCTCTTGATTGTTTCTAAATCTATAAAATGAAAGGGGACAAAGTAGATGATCTTTGTGACCCCAAGTTGCTCTAAAATCTACGATATGTGATCCTTTAAGCTTCTGATTCTTTGGGTCAGGTTTTGGAGTATCTTTGAGCACTAAACTGGTTACTTTGACTTTATTAGATCCATGGGCTTTTCAAGGAAGTCATATTGCAAAGTTGTCTATTTAGATAAATTGGCTTGGTTGAGTCAAGTATAAAAGCAGAAAACTTAAAATATTAACTTAATAGGAACATGATTTGGTGGAAAGGCAGGGTGGAAGGGTCCCAGACTCTTTCATCAGTGGAGGGAATGCCTAATGGAGAAGCTCCCTGTGCTGAGAGCTGGAAACTCTTCAGTAACAGTCTTAAACAACTGCTGAAAAAATAAATGATTTGTCCACAGTGTGTATGAAAGGCAGGACTTGAACACAGCTCTTCCTACTCCCAGGCTTGTTTCTCTCCACAATGTCCCCCTGCCTCTGGGCCAAGAAGGCCTTGATGGAACACGGCACCTTAACTATTTGATTAGGCTCAATTTGAACTCCCTTGTACACAGCATCATAAGCCCGTGTGCAGGGCTCCAAGCAGGGTCGGAGAGGGCTGAGTGGGCTGGGCTCTCTTACTGATTTCTCCATTGTATAAAAACCAGACTCTCGGTTGGGATCCTTTTCTGCGAAGTGATGGAGATTTTCTTTCCACCCTATCCCATGATTCTGCTCTGTTTATCTTTCAGGGAAATTAATGCTTTGTAAATCACACACATACACACATGTGCATCATGAGCACATACAAACAGAGAAACTAAATAAATATGTAGGTGAGCTATACAAAGGACTAAAAAGTGGATTAAAACTTTCTAGTCCTATTCCCCAATTGATAAATAATCAAGGGATATGAACAGCCACTTTGCAGATGAAGAAATTAAAGCTATAGAGAGTCATAGGAAAAATGCTCTAAGTCACTATTAATTAGAGAAATGCAAACCGAAACAAATCTGAGGTACCAAATTCATACCTCGCCAACTGGCTAATATGACAGAAAAAGAAAATTATAAATGTTGGGGGGGGGTGGGAACACTGAGCCACTAATGCACTAGTGGTAGAATTTTGAACGGATCCGATTATTCTGTGAATACCCCTTGATCCAGCAATACCATTATTAGGTTTGTATTTCAAAGAGATAATAAAAAAGGAAAAGGACCAACATGTACAGATTTATTCATAACTTTTTTGTGGTGACAAAATTGAAAATTGAGACACGTCCATCAATTAGGGAATGGCTGAACAAGTTATGGTCTATGAATACAATGGAATACTGTTGTTCTATAAGAAATGATGGGCAGGCAGATTTCAGAAAACCTAAAGGAAAAGTCTCACGTGAACTGATGCTGAGTGAGATGAGCAGAAGCAGAACACTGTGTGCAGTCACAGCAACATTGTGTGATAAATCAGTAGTATAGTGATCCATGACAATTCCCAAAGTCTTTGGATGGAAAAAGTCATTCACAACCAGAGAAAGACTCATGGGGTCTGAATACAGAGCAAAGCATTTGTTTGTTTTCTCTTTCTTGTGTTTTTTTCTTCTTGTCCTGAATCTTTTTTCACAACAAGACTGATGTGGAACTATGTTTAACAAGAGTTTACAGGTATAGTCTATATTAGATTGCCTTCTGTCCTAGAGAGGAAGGAAAAAATAAGGAGAGGGGGCAAATTTGAAACTCAAAATTTTACTGTAATGAATGTTGAAAACTATCTTTACATGTAATGGAAAAAATAAAATATTAAGTGGAAGAAAAGGAAATTTCTAATATGCTCTTCTCTGCTTTAAAGCTCTTTTAATGCCTATTTCTCCATTATCTCCTCTCATTTTATGCCCACAATATTCCCTTTCTTATCTTTTCTGTCCTATGTTCCAACTGACAACGCAATATTAAATTTATGTAACTCAACTCATATCATTTCCCTTATTATAAAGAAATCACTTTCCCCCCATTAGTTCTTGGTGTAATTCAAGCTAATACTGTTATTAAGAAGTCCATCTTTTCAATACCCTGTCTATGCAGCATCTCTTACCTACTTGTTCCCATTCCTTTATATATTATTTAATTCTTAAAGTGAATTATTTAAATTCATAAAGTCATTTAGGGTATGAAGCTATTCATGAATATACTATTCAAAATAGAATCCTATTATATTACAGTGTTCCTACTTAAAGGAAACAATCAGTGGGTTTTGCTGTGTTTTTGTATGGTCCAGGTGGGGAATGATAAGGGAATAGAACAAAGGGAAGTACAGTCCGTGTTTCTACTCCAGCGGGTTTCTGTCCTGCTCTAGGTAATGCTTGAGGCTAATGATTCCTTGGCTCCTATTTTTGTGTCTCATCAAGGACTGGACTGTCAGTCTCAGCTTTATGAAGCCTTGGTCTTCTCCAGGGAGCCATGTTGCAAAGCCAGCGCTGTCTATTCATGGGAACTACTTTGGTTGAGTCACATTTGAAAACCAAAAGCCTGAATTGTTGATTTTGGCCAATGTTGGTGGGAATATGCTTTTTTTTTGGGGGGGGGGGAATCTTCCACTTCTCTTTGACTCAGGCGAGCTACGGAAGCATTGGTGAGGCATTTGGTACAGGAGGAAGAACACCGAGAAGGTGGATTCTGGACCCATGTCTGCCTTAAGTACAGAGCTGAATGGACACAGACTTCACAAAATCATGGCTTTAGATCAGGGAAGGACACCAGAGGTCATTTAATCCAACACCCCCATTTTAGAATCCTGTCAACAAGCATTTATTAAACACTTCCATGTGCCGAGCACAGTGATAAGCATTAGGGATATAAATACAAGTACAAAGAGATATAATCCCTGCCCTCAAGGTGCTTACATTTTAATGGTAAAAAATAAGACATGGAAGTGAACTTGAAAAATATGTGAGTTCAGATGAAAGTGCCCTGAGTCTGGTTGCAGCAAAAGCTTAAGCAAATCTGTAGTGCAGCCTGAAGATGAAGGAAGACTTAGCTAGACCATCTCTCTTTCTTAAAATAGAGGTTCTAGTCAATCTGGAGAAGTCCCTAGCTCAGTCTAGGAAGTGAACGTCTGGGGTGAAGAGGTTTCTGGGACCTTCAGAAGAGAAGGGATGCACCCATGGGTTGAGAGAATCCCTCGTTTTACAAAGAAGGCCCAGAGAAAACTTGATCAAAATCTCCAGATATTAACTGATCAGATAAGATGCTCTGACTCTGAATACTTGGATTTTTTGCTGTCATTTCATTATATGGCCCCTTGACATTGGCAAATCATTTTCTTCACAAGTCTGTGAGGCAGGGATGATTCTATCCATTTTACAGATGAAGAAAGTTAACTCCTGAGAGCCTGAGGAATTAAACCATAATCACATAGCTAGGGAACATCTGAGGCAAGATTGACAACCAGCTCTTCAGCCCCTTTCTGCTGCTATGCTGCTAATCTACATGGAAAAAGCTCTTGTCCTGATTACTCCAAGTTATTGTGCGACTCAAATGAGAACATGTACACAAAAGTGTTGTGAAATATATCAAGTACTATAGAATTCCAAAATCATGATTTTTTTTATTTTTCCCATTTCATGACTAAAGACATATTTTATCTTGGTGATCTTTTCTCATTCATTCTCCTTGGGCCTTCTGAAACTTCGGCTGCCATATTGACACAATTTCCTTTTTGAAATCCTTTTCTTGGTTTTTTGTCCCCCTACCTCTTTAATTTTCCCATTGCTAATTCTTCCAAATCCCTCACTTGAGGCATTTCCCAAGATTCTGTCCTCAGTTTAATTCAATAAAAATCAACCAGTATTTATTTTTTTTGTTTGTTTTCTTAGCACTTATTAGGTGAGAGGCAGTGTGGTACAGTGTATAAAGACCCAGATTCAAAGGAAGACAGGAGTTAAAGCCCAGCCTCGCTGCCTACAAGATCACTAAATGTGTCAGTGCTCTAATCTATTTTCCAAATCTATACACTTCAGAGAACATACCTACCTTCAGCAAACTACTGCAAGCTGAGGAGTCTAAGAGGTGGAGGTGAGAGTGGAGATTGGGAAGGGATGGATCCCAGCCTTCCATCCTTCCCCTAGGCCTTACAAGATGTCACCTTCAAGTTGAGACAGCCTTAGTGAGATTTCCCTGAGGATTTTAACCTATAATTTCCTCTCCTGGATTTTTCCAAAATGAGGGATTTTATGATATCATAGCTCTTCTGCAAATGATATATTCTTCGAGCCTCTTTCCTTGGTTCCCCATTAGGCCAGAAGTCCTATTCTCCTTTGGTTTTTGTAATGCATTGCCTTTACAGAGCCTATCCATTCAGATTTTCCATCAATTTGATAAGGAGATTAACTGACATTTTGTGTTTTTTGTGGACATTTTGCTTCTAACGTTGTATAATTTAACAAATGGAATAACCCAATTTTAGGCTGCCCTTTTAAACCTTTGATTTTATATCTATGTGTTATAATAGTGATAAAGAGGTCTAACATAAAGTAACTACAAGGCTTGGTTTCAATTTGATAGGGGCAAGGACATATTTTGCTTTAGTCACAGAATGCTAGAGTAACTATTTTGGAAAAAAAAACTATGTGAGTCCTATTGGAAAAATTTTTATAGGAAAATAAAGAGGACATTTTTACAGTATATTATCATGTCCTTAAAGAGCATGCTTTTCGTTTAACAACTCATTATCTTTTTTCCAAATTTGTTTTCCAAGCTATTCAATTCAAGCCATTTGTGAACTGTCCAAATGACACTATATTTTAATAGAAGGGCTTCAGTCCAGGAGCCATGGGCTTTAAAAAAAAAACTGGAATACATCAGAGGTGTCAAATTTGCCAGGCAAGCTATGCAAAACCAGATTAAGTTTGGGTCAAACCAGATTAAGATGAAATTGGGAAATGTTTAACACAATAAATAAAAGTGCCATACAAAATAGATACTATTAATTAGTGATCTTCGAAGTCAGTAATTGGTCTGCCATTAGACTAAACGATCCCTAAGCTTTCTCCCAATTCTCGCACTCTACAATGTCTGTGTCTTGTGAATTCTTAGGTTTGAGAGAGGCTTCTCTTTAGCGCAGGCCTTAAATAAAATAAAATGCGCAAAATGAGAATTTTCTGTAAGCTGTTCTTTTGAGTAAATCATGATGGCTTAACAAATTAGGAATGTGTAACTCAAACAAATATATGTACATATAAACATGCATATATATCTTTAGAGCTATGTCTACATATGAATGAAAAGGTCTTATTTGAATTGATTTAGTTTATTTTCCAACTTGAATTGAATGAATCAATTCAAGACCTTTTTAGACTTTTGAAAATGACTCTAATTAGTATAAGAATGAATTAATGTTTTATTGGATTAAGTGCAAACAAAATCATCCATTTACCAAATCCCAGTAGGTTTAGGGTTCCATATTAGGAGCTAGCTATAGGAGATGTAAAATGTCGTGGATGCAGTATGGAGGGACTGCAAGGAAGTACCTCAAAGAAGATTATAGTTAAAGAAGGGGAGATGTCTTGTCCAACCCTCTTATTTTCTCAAAGAAGAAGCAGAGAATTTAAATGATCTGGCTGAGGGCACATAGCTGGGAACCAAGCGTCTCTCTGAGACATGCACATATTATTCAGTGAGTTTGGGCTTTGTAGGTGTGGTGCAAGTCTCCGAATCAATGTTTAAAGTTCCCTATCATCAATGAACTCCATGTTGTTAGATCGTAGCACCTGAAAAAGACCATATCGGAGGTCTGGGTTCACCCCAGCATTTTTTAGGCAAGAAAACTGAGGAACAAAGAGTGATGGTGACACCGGAATTAATTCAAGATTCAAAACTGCAATTCTAGAATTCTTTCTACTGTATCAGACAGTTTTCCTATTCTCAGACACCTTTGCATTTTGTTAGCTTAGGGGTCTCCAATTTTGTGTGTGTGTAAAATCCTAAAATGACCAGGGAAATTCCTAAGTGCCAAGAGTGTTGTAAACATGTTTTCCTTTCTAGGAGGGGGATTTGAGAGAACAAGAAAGCATGGAGAGTGATGAAAGGGAGAGAATAGACCCTGGAGAAGAGATATTTAATGGGACTGGAGAACTTCCAGGCAAGCCTTTATATTTCTGCTTCTGCCACTTACTACTTGTGAGGCTTTGGGCAACTCTCCTCTGGATCTTGGGGCTTGAGACCTTAACTTTTATCTAAGACTCCATTGAGATCTGAATTTTAGGATTTCAGTATTGAGGGGCTCCCTTTGAGAGGGCCTGAAGCTATCCTTATGACACCCCCGAAGTGGGGGATAAAAGCTACTGAACTGTGGCAGCCATGGGACGTGCAGCAGGCAGATTTTAAAAAAAGGGAATGAATACCTTGACTTGCTGCTTTGATATTATTCCCAGTCATTCACGAGGTAGAGGTCATTCATGAAGACATAAGACAGGCCAGTCACACCGACTCCGGCTTTAGTAATGAAGCTCCCAAGGAAGAAGGCAGCTCTTCCATGTTGCCTCTGTAGCCATAGAAAAGTCAGCACATTCTATTAAACGCGTTCTTTGCTTCTAACTCTTTCCCCATGGAACATAACCCCCCTGCCAGCCCCTTGTAAACAGTGCACAGTCAGGGCTCCAGGCTAGCCACAAAGTCTGTGTTTGTTTTAGGAAAAATGCATTAAACAGCAAAGATAGCTTCCCCCAAATGGCCGAGACCTCCACAACTGACAACAATTACGGAAAGGATACAGGGGTTGGGAAGGGAGACCACAAAAGAAAACCAGCATGGAATTTGGTAATGGAGGGAAATTGCCATATGAAGAAAACTTTAAAAAAAAGTTCGCAAAGACACTGGACCTCCTGTACTATCTTAGACCCTTCAGTGTGTTTGAAGACTCTCAAAGTGAAGAATTCTACAAATTATGGTGAGAAAGAAGGAAGCAGCGATTTGCTATGGAACCTATCTTCTTACCGTGTACATAATAGCAGTGAATGGACAGCTTTGTAACAGCAATCCAAGTTCATTAGGATCAAAATTTGTCTTCGTCTTTCTGAGAGGCAGAATGTGGTCTGGACTGAAGTTGGAAGCGTTGGGTTCCAATTCCAGTGCTTATGCTTTTCTCCTGAAGCCTTGATTTCTGTGTTTGCAAAGATGGATTAATCATACTCGTACTATGCATCTCGGGGTTGTGAAAATCAAATCAGCAAATGAGCATTAACAGCACTTTGTAAAATGCAGTTTAACTCCAAGCAGTTCTCATATTGTCACTCACAAGTCTTCTTCTGTTCATCCTCAGCTTTGTCATTTATTTGCTCCCTCTTCCTTCATTTTGCTCTCAGATAAAAAGGTGGCTTGAAACTTCCCCATAAATGCCCTTGATCCTCTCCCCTCCCGACTTCAGCCAACTGGACTCGGAGGATCTCCATTCATTCTTTTGTCTTCAGTGTCTCCCTCTGTACTGGTTTCTTCCCTAATAGTCTGCAAATGTGTCGTCCTATAGCCATGAAAGACAGAGTGAGGGGTGACTTTGCACAGTCCTGCCTCAGTTAAATCCAATTCACTTCCAAGTCACCTTCCTGAAGGCATTAGGCTTCATTGAGAACAAATGCATCTTTGTTTTTCCCCATCTTCTCTTAACTAACATCTTATACATTTCTTCCCCTTCTTGGACAAACTTTACACAGAAAGACAAATACGATCACTACCTTCACTCCCTCTCCTTTCCCTTTCTTTTATTTTCCTTCTAGAGATTGACCTTCAGCCTCATCATTCCCCTGAAACTAGCTTTTCAAGATTCCCAAGACTTCTTAGTTGCCAATTCTAATGGTCTTTCCTCAATTCGGTTCCTCATTGACCACATTGGAGCATTTGATACAGTTGATCCCCATCTCCTGCTGGAAATTTAAGCCATTCTAGGTTTTCTATTTTCTGGTTTCTATAGGTTCTCCTTCTATCTGTCTCACTATTCTTAATTCTCCTTTACTGGCAAGTCAGTTAGGCTGATATAAATTTCATTTCCTTCTCTCCTCTTTTAGTGTTTTGCCGGTGTTACTACCACGATATGTCAGAAACAGAGCTTGAATCTATTCCTTTTTGATTCTGAGGTCAGGTCACCAGCTTCTATGGCATGCTGCCTCAGTTTCTTATCCAGTATTTTCTCCCAATTACATAACACTGGGCAATAATTGTGAACTAACATTACAAAGAGACAAGGAGAAAGGAGACCCTTGTTATTCCAGAATTGTAATTCTGCAGGTAATATTTTATTAGCTAAATTTAATCTAAATTTCCTAAGAAAATGCTTTAGAAAAGGAGTAGAATAGTAAATAACAAGTTGGTCTCAGACTGAGGAATATCTGGGTTGAAATCCCATCTCTGACCCATATGGTTCTGGTCAAATATTTAATCTCTCATTTCCATAGTCAATTCTCTCAGACTGAATTATAGTAAATTTTCTCACCAATGGAATAATAATAATAATAATAACATTTAGGCAGTGCTTACTATATGTCAGGTACTGTGCTAAGTACTTTTATAAGTATTATCTCATTTAATCCTCACAATAATTGTCTTAGGAGGGAGCCGCTATTATTATCCTCATTTTACAATTAAGAAACCAAAGGGAAACCCATTGAGTGTTAAGTCACTCAGGGTCATACAGCTAGTAAGTAAAATCTGAGATCAGATTTTGTACTCAAGTTTTTCAGATTCCAGACCCAACACTAAGCTTTGCACTACTTCGCTGACTAGGTGAAATCATGATCTCAGACAAAAAAAAGCCAAGCTAGAAAATTTAACTTCAGACTTAATGTCCCTTTGACAACAACAAGGAAGCCATTTATTTTCATGGCAGACTTAAAATAAATATTTTTCTGCATTAAAAGATGTGGTTGTCTTGACGTTGTAACAGAGCCCTGGAAAGAATCTCAAAATGAAAACCACATAATTATATTATTGTTCTTTGGGTATAAAATGATACTAGAACAGAAATAATTATTATTTGTTAGAATAACAAAGAGAAAGTTGCAAAGCACATTTTTAATACCACTAACCATTAAAAAGATTTGGCGCCATTTTTCAGAAGAATGACACGGTGTGCTGTTAAATATCACATTTACTAATTTGCATATGCATATGAAATCTTTCTGGCTTAACCTATGATTTCCTCAGGAGAGGTAACCATCTGTGTGGAAAGTTCCTGACGTAGAGGGGTAATCTCTTTATTATCATCTTCATGATTATCTGTAATTTCTTGTTTTAAACAATTTCCCAGAACCTTGAGACGTGGGGCTATTTGCCCGTGGTCTCACAGACACGCTGGGTAAGGGTTTTCTGACTTCAAGATCAGCCCTTCATCTACTCTGCAAGAGTAATTCTCATGTATCAATGTGGTTGTTGTAAGAACCAGATTATAGACTGTGTTCTGACAGCTGTAAACTGCTATTTTAATGTCAGTCATTTTATATTTGTATGTGTGTGTCTCTATATCAAAATCTGTGATATACCTATATCTATATATTATCTATCTACATAATAGAGAAGTACCATATATATATATATATATATATATATATATATATAATATATATACTTCTCTATGTACGTATGAACATCTTCCAATAAAACTCTCTACCTAAATATGGCATGTCCGTAACCAAGTGGGTTTTGGAAGGTTGTATAGCTGAATATAGTATAAGCTCTGAAAGGTTGATTGTAAAGTTGGTCTAGATGACCTCTAAGGTAACTTGTGGTTTTAAATAAATCAATAGTGCTTAACTTAAGCCTTTGAAGTTCTTTGGAATCCTAATTATACCATCTAGCCTATGTACTGGCCCTTCTAGCTTCATAACATTTCAAAGTGGAGAAGCCCATCTAGTGCATCTAGTCGTTGATAAAATATTGATCCGCCGAGGCTAAGTAGAGAGATATCAGAAGGGTTTTGTTCTGTTTGTTAGAGTTAATGGAGCAGAGGGAAAAAAGGGGGGAGGTATTGCTGTTCAGTTCACATGTCCATCTCTTTGGACATGACCCCAACAAGATTTTCTTGGTGAAGCTACTGGCGTGGTTTGCCATTTCCTTCACTAGCTTATTTCACAGATGAAGAATTGAAGCATAGAGTTCAGTTATTTGCCCAGAGTCACACAGCCAGATTTGAACTCGGGAGGCAAGTTTTCCTGACTTTGTCCCTGGCACTCTATCCATTATCCCACCTTACTGCCCCTAGGGAGAAGAGCAAGGGACCTTCTTTTCAAAACTGGGTGAGCCAAAGTTAAGTATATAAGGATGGAAATGAGGGGAGGGGGCAGCATTGAAAAAATCAGGTAGTTATCATCTGTAAAACATTACTTGGACTATTATAATTCCAGCATCTATCCATCCACCCAGCTGTAGTGAGATTCATTCTGTTTTTATAGTAGAGTGTCACTGTAAATATTTCTAAAAAGACTTTGTTAAACGGCTTGATAAAACTCAAGGAGACAGAATCCCTCCTCAGTCCACAGCTCTGAGGAGAGACTTCCATTTCACTTGGGCAGTACTGGTCTGTTAGCATCCGAGACTTCTCCGCCAGATGATTTTTGCTGCCCTTCTCCCAGAGGCTGCTAACCTGGACTACTCTGCTGTCTGTGGTGCTTCAGGGAAGATGCTAAGCTATGTCCTTCCTCATTTTATTCTCAGCTGGTTGTCCTGAGTGGGATTTGTTGAAATCACTGCCCTCTCTACCACTCACTCATATATCTTTTGCCTGATTTGGTAGTTTCCTATTCTTTCTGTTTTATTTTCCTCTCTAGTCAACATTCAACAAAGATTTACTAAGTACCAGGCTCTGTTCTCAGCTCTGGAGATGCAAAGAAAGGCAAATAAAAAGAATCTCTGTTTTCAAGAAGTTCACAGTCCAATGGGGAGAAGGACATGCAAGGGATTCTATACAAATAAGAAACACACAGGATAGATTGGATACAATCCCAGATGGAGGCACGAGCACAGATTAAAGGAAGATTGGAAGTTAATAGGAATTAAGGAAGATAGGAAGAGATTTCTTGAAGAAGGTGGGATTTTAGCTAAGATTTTATGAAAGCCATAAAATCCATGAAGCAGAAATGAGGAGAGAGAAAACTGTATGCATGGGAGTCCCCTGGGGAAATTGCATTATCTTTAGATTAATGTGTCTTAATGTGTTTTTAGATTCCACTTGAATCTCTCACAAAACTCTCCCCAGTCTCCCAATAGCCACACATCGTTGCCTCCAAGAATCCCTACTCCCTTTCAAATTTCATCTCAAGAATCATCTTCTGGGATTCCTTCCCCACCAGGGATGCACAGATAAATTTTAACAACTGACTACTAAAAGAACGATACACAACACACTTTTAAATTTATTCTGTTATTAACATTTTTCATCACTGTATTAATTTTATACAATTGTCAGACCCCAATTTGAAGTGTTTGCCAGTTTTCTAAATGTAAATGCTCACGAAAATTTATGGTAGCTCCATCCTACAAGTGTTCCTTTAATCCCTATTCTTCCTCCCCCATTACTCTGTATGTAATTTTATAGTTATTTCTACATGTATATCTTCTTTTCTCTACTGAAATCCTTGAGAAAGAGGACTGCTTAATTCTTATAAAGGTATCCCTAGCAACTAGAATGCATTAAGTACTGAATAATTAATTCACAACTGATTCATCGATTACTTTGTTGAGTATATCATATCAAAGGTAGCTCTACAAAAGTCACAGGTTTAATGGACAATACTTATTCTGTATACTCCAAATAAAAGAATATAATATTGAAGATCCACAGTGACTATTAGATGTACCAACAAAAAAAGGAAACAGCATTTTTTGGACTTTTATCTTGAATTGGTATAAGGTCAAATTATTGTAATTTTCTCTTAAAATAATAAAATTTAAAAAACCCTATAGTAATAGGTGTTACTAAAAATTTTGCTTTTATAATTAAGTAGTGATGTGTTCTTGGAGCACTTAAATCCTATCAATGACAAGGGGGTCTCCTGACTGGCTGAGAGTGAATTTGGAACTAGAGACAAATGAGCTGTGACTACATTGCCCAGTCTACCTAGTGAACCTAGAAGAGGAATTCTTTTTTGAATCAAGCAGAAGAAGGGTATTACTTCTTTCTGCCATAGTACCCAAAATCTTTTTAAGGAACTTTAAATAGACAGTACAGTTTCACCCAATGTGTATAAGATAGGATTTTTGTAAAACTTGTTGAAAAATTTCATATTCTTTCTAAATTTCTTTTTTACTTTCCTTTGGGGGTAAAACCCTTGAAAAAGACAAACAACTATATTGGCAGAAGGATAAAAATGACAAATCTATTAGCTAGTTACTGCCAGGGTGAGCAGGGATGTTGGCAGTGGCAGAATAGACTGGTACAGAAGAATTTTGAATGGAATAGAAGAATTCTCCTATCTGGCTTAGAGAACAGTGTTTGTAGCAGGGCTAACAAATCATCTTATGTTAAGTCATCCAATGCAAGTTTCTCTGATATGGCCTCTTCTCTCAAATATAAAGGGAACTGTATAAAAAAATAAGAGCCATGCCCCAATTGATAAATGATCACAAAACAGGAACTGTGCCCAAAGGGCTATAAAATCATGACTATCCTTTGGCCTAAGATGCACTACTAAGCATGAATGCTCAAAGAGAATTTTTTTTGAAAAAGGAAAAGGACCTTTATGTGCAAAACTATTTATAGCAGCTCTCTTCTCAGGGGAAGTAATTGGAAACTAGGGAATGCTCATCAGTTGGAGACTGGCTGAATAAACTGTGGTATGTGAATGTCATAGAATATTATTGTTCTATGGGAAATGATGAGCAGGATGCTCTCAAAAAGACCAAGAAAGTGAACTCAAGCAAAATGAAACGTACTATGTACAAATGTTCTGGGATGATCAACTTTGCTATTCTCATCAATACAATGATCTATGACTTCTCTGAAGGAGAATCCAGAGAAAGAACTGATTGTGTCTGAATACAAACTGAAGCATGCTATCTTTCCTTCTCTCCCTTCCTCTATCTCTCTGTCTCTTTGTCTCTGTCTTTCTTTCTCTTTCTTCTGTCTCTGTCTCTCTTTACTTTTCTTGTGGGGTTTTTTTTAGGAGGGAGTTCTGTGTTTTCTTTCATAAAATGTCTTTTATGAAAAGGTTTTGTATAACTTCACATATTCTTCCTTAATGGGGATTAGAAGTGAGGATAAAGGAGAGAATCTAGAACTCAAACGTTTCAAGAACAAATGTAAAATTGTTTTAAATTTAACTGGGGAAAATTTTAAATTAAACAGTACTAAAAAGTCATATATAATCAATAAAGTGGAATTTTATATTCTCTACACTTATCTAAATATTGCTAGACGAGCTTCATTGTAGAAAATTGGCAGCAAAAGCCAGGTTGGTCCATTGGTTATTTTTAAGGATGCCTTAAGTTCTAAGACAATGTTATAGAAACAAGAAAGTCGGTATATAGTCCGGAATTGTAAATGTCTTTGTGGGCACCTTTTTGTAATAAACCTGCCCCATCTTGGCATTTCTTTTCTTTTGGAATCTTCCCCTTTTTGAGTTATCCTGAGAGCAGTCTCCTGGACACTTTAAAAATGATGTTGTTTCCCACAGGCCTTTTTGCTGGCTGCTCTTTCCAACTGTATTATCTCCTCCTCACCGGGTGCGGTGGAACAGAATTGCTTGGTACTGACAGCTACCCTAGGATTCGCTTGAAGCTCATGCCATCCCTTGTTGATGACATCTGCCTCAGTTTACAGAGGGATAGAGGGGAAGGAAGTGTGTACACACTCAAGCACACTCAAAGACAAGTCAATCAAACTATATTTGTGTGCTTGAAGTTTTTGACAGCTGATTTCCTACTACATCATGGGGAAAGTCCCTTTCTTGGCCATCCAGGCCGGGTTTCAGACAGCAGCCTTGTGGCCCCTCCTGTTTGTGGTGGGTGTGAACGGGTGGGCCGATTGTCACCTTTGTTCTTGAAGAGGAGCTGGATGACATCACCATGTCAGGGGCAAGGCCCCGTGTGTCTAGTTGTGGCTGCTCAGACCGATGTGAGCTCGTGATGCTCTGCCACGGGCTGAGCCAGGAAGTCCATGGGAACTTTGGGGAGGATTCTCTAAGTTTGTGCACCTGGCTTTTTTTTTTGAGCTACCCCAATTCTGCCTTGCCCACAGGGCCATCTTTGACATGGGCCTGTCAGGCTGGACCATACTTTGCCAAGGTCTCCTGTGTCTTACCACTGATTTCAAAACTCTTCAGAGGGACCCCGAGAGAGTCCTGTATCACTTCCTCTTCCCCAGTGAGCGCACCCGTTTGCATCATCTGTAACTAGTCTTTTGGGCAGATCCCCATTTGGCATTGGAAGCCGTGGCCAGCCCTGAGATCTCTGAAGTAGCATTGGAATGCTAGCAGCTCAATTTGCCTGGTACTTTATCTTCAGGATCTTCCTGAGACATTTCAAATAAAACCAATTCAGTTTCCTAGGAAGGCACCGGTATAATGCCCAGCTCAATGGCTCTGTTGACCTTCAGTTGGGGAAGCAGTATATTTATTTCTACTTAAGTGACTTGCCCAGGGTCACACAGCCAGGAAGTGTTAAGTGTCTGAGACCAGATTTGAACTCAGGTCCTCCTGACTTCAGGACCAGTGCTCTACCCACTGTGCCATCTAGCTGCCCCTTGTGACAATGTTGGAACCCAGATCTTTTGACTCCACATCCAGTTCTCTTTCTCCTCCGTCCTACTTCATTTACCCCCTGTCTTAGACAGAGAAGTATCTAGGTAGCTTTACTTGTAAACTTGTCCACTTCTCTGTGGTCTTCTGAGACTTCCAACCAAGACCTCTAGCTTATCTTTTTAATATCAAGAGAAACAGATGTGTCTCCTGCTCCCTGCACTCCCACCTCCGGTCGTCCCAGCTCTCATCTGTTTAAAGGATGGAAATAGCTTGTATGGCATGGTCCGACCTTTTCCTCGAATAGGTCAGCCTGCTATGGAGCTGAGCTCAGCTAGTTTCCATGGATCATTAAGGCTGGATAATGATTAGCTAAATTATCCCCTCTCCAAGCCTAATGAGCTGTGAGGTGATAAGTTTGTAGTTCAGGCTAAAAGATATAAAACCATATGAAGTGTACAAGGAAAAAAAATTATTCCATAGAATTCTTAATGTTTTCCCCCAATCCCCTTCCATGTGAGCTCAGAGAAACCCCGATTTTATTTAAACCAAAGAAATCTCCATCATTATCATCTTTACCAAGAAAAGAAGGTAATCCCAGCCCCAAATGATGTCTTGTTATGAAAATACTTGATCCCGAAAGGTCTCCCAAATGGCATAGTGATAAGTGACTTTCTTCCTTGATATCCTTCATACATCTTCACTCTGTTCTATTGCGACTCTTCTTGTGTTTAATCCACAATAGGCACATTTCTGCAAAATTGAATTGATATTCAAACTTTTAGAAATCAAAACATAGTTTAAATGCAGATGGAGGGCTTGTGATTTAGAGTAATTGTGGGATAAGTGTTTTTATTGGGTCACCCATGGACAGATTATTGCTTAAATGTTAATTTTCACTTCAATTTCAAACAAGGTACACTAGGATCATTGATGTCATTGCATAATTGATACTACCCGGGAGATGCACAAAATTAGGCTCGATCTACTAGCAAAATATATCTGTATGCGATTTGAACATATCTATCAACATTCATTCACAAAATAGATTTTTAAACTCATTTTGAAGATTAAACAGCAAAAAAAAAAATCTCCACATCCCTTCTATTCTATGTTATTCTATTTTTGCTAAATAATTTTGGATATTTGAATTTTTTTTAATTTTCCTAAAATAATTTCCTAAATTCCTAACTATTCCTAAAATAACATTAAGCTTAGTTTGAGATGAGGAATAGAATACAAACTGAAAGCGCCCTGAATACAAGAGGAGAAACTTGGTTACATTCATGTATGCGCATAGATTACTGGGCATTAAGCTAACTTAGAGAACTGGTTACCAATCAAGAAGATGGCCAGTTTTTTTTAAAGGAGTAGGGTTTGCCTTAATGAGAGTTTATATAATTGGAACCAATTAAGGGAATCATTTCATATTGGTGGGTTGGGGTGAAAATTAGATGAAAAAAATGTTTCTTGCCCAGATTGTGAAATAAATGCCCCTAGACGGTCAGTCCATTGAGTTGGTCCATCAGTAAGTATATCTGGAAAATAAACTAAAGAAAGGCAAGGAGCAGGTTCAAAATATAATAAGAACACAGGGATTTGATCACACTTGGATAATTGTATGCTTTCTCATTTTGTTTTCAAGATTCCAAATTACCCAGACCCAAAAATCTACCATCTTCTTATGGTCATGCTAATACAGCTGTGGGTGATGGAACACTAATATTCTACCAGAACCAGTTATAGTCAACCAAAAGGGAATGGGGAGAAGCATGATGGGTACACTGAGAACGCAACATGTTGCCAAGGAGAAGGAGGAGGGCAGACTTGCTATGAAGGTTCTAGACAGTCTTGATGCTATTTCAGGATATTAAATGGATTTCTAACATATGGGGTGGATCATGGAGGGAGAATTTATAGAAGGACATGGACAAGAATAACATGGATGGGAATCAACATGGTGGGTTACCGGCTTTGCTGGAATAAGCCCCCCAACATTGATTGAAACCAGATTCATCAAAATTTTCATCATTCAAGGTTCATTCATTTTTTAAAGGGGAACTAGTTATTTTTGTCAACTTGACACTTTTTTGCATTATGAAGAAAGAACATTGCTAGGTCTAAAAGAAGAGAGTAATGGGAATACTGGCTCCCTGTCTCAGTTCATTTATGAATTGGGAAGATCCTGCCCACATAGGTAGGATTTAATGTATTTTAATGCATAGAAGATACATACATCCCTTAAAGAAAATTGCTTAGACTTTTGACAGACATTCAATTTGCAGAAGAATACATTATATTTTTAAAAATTAAATGTAGTTTTTCCATTACATTGAATTTCCAATCCCTATATTTATGCACACCTGCATTTTTGATTTCCTTCACAAGCTAATTGTACAATAATTCAGAGTCTGATTCTTTTTGTACAGCAAAATAATGTTTTGGTCATGTATACTTATTATGTATCTAAGTTATATTTTAATATATTTAACATCTACTGGTCATCCTGCCATTTAGGGGAGGGGGTGGGGGGGGTAAGAGGTGAAAAATTGGAACAAGAGGTTTGGCAATTGTTAATGCTGTAAAGTTACCCATGTATATATCCTGTAAATAAAAGGCTATTAAATAAAAAAAAAAATTAAATGTAGTTTTAATACAAATAATGGAAAAAAATAAGCCTTTAAAAGGAATGACTGTTCAGACTGCATTCACTCCCAAATTTATTTGCTTTGGTAACACTGGTGTGGTTCATTGATTCCAATGGATCTGAACATGCATACAGATATCTGAAGACCAGTAAAGTTATTCTCAAGGGAGTTTTTGGTGGGTAATTGTTCCTTTCAAATGGCTTTAACAACTACAAAGTGGATGCACGAGGAAGAAAGAAGCCACTTCAATTTATCAATAAAAGAGAGGCCCTAATTTGCAGCATTGCATGGAAAGAGTTCAGAGCTTTCTTATTCCCTGGGTAAATTTTCCTAGGGAATAGCATTTTCCATCATAGCATGTGTCATCCTTTTTTTCTCTCTCCTAGAGCTCTGGGACATCCTAGGCCTAGGGAAGCAATACCAGCCAGGCTTTTTCTCTGCCACTAAACCATAAGATTGACTTGCTATCATCCTATGCCAATCTTGCGTTCATTTAGTAAGCATTTATTAAGCACCTACTATGTGCCAAGCACTATATGAGGCCATTAGGATATATAAAAATAAACAAAAAATAGCCCCTGGCCCAAGGAGCTCATGTTCTATGGAGGGAGAAAACAATATATCTATATATATATATATATATGTGTGTGTGTGTAAAAATAATTTTCAGAAGGAGGGGACTAGCACTTGGGCGGGGGTCCAGAGGTGCATTTGAGCTGAGCTTTGAACCAAGCTAGAGATTATAAGAGGCAGTAATAAGCAGAAACGCCAGAAACAGATTGGACAAAGATCTAGAGTCAGGAAATGGGATTTTTTGTGTGTCTGTGTGGTGACAACTTATCTGCTGCAGGCTTTCCTTCATTCTTCCTTCCCACTCATGTTTGTTTGTGGGAGAGAATACAGCTTTTCCCACCCCCATCCTATCCCGCTCCCTGAAAACAGCATATTATATTTCTTCTACAGTTCCTAATTTTTGTACATGTATATTTCCCTACTAAGTACCAGAGGGACACAGAAAAGTTAAAATAACAAAAAAGGGAAAGGTACCAAGTTTATGAAAACCATAACGGCTAATCTTAGACCTACCGGCCAATGAACTATTGAGTTTTTCTTAGTCGCCTTTCTCATGACTGACTATTTAGTCTCTGATCTTCCATATTCCCCTCCCCACCCATATCCTCATTTTGTCTATAGTTCTTTTGAAAGCACTTTGTAAACTTTCAAACGCTACATAAATGTGATTTGTTACTCTATCATTAATATTTTCAAAATAGCTTCTTTAGAATTTACCTTTTCCCTTATGAAAATATTCCAAATGTCTGTCAAAAGGGACTTTTGCCCCTCCTTTCACTTAGTTAAAAATTACTTTTAACATTCCTTTTTTGATAAATTTTGAATTCTAGATTCTTTCCTTCCCTTCCCCTCATTCCTCACCCACTGAGAAGGCAAACAATATGGTATCAATTATATACACGAATTCATCCAAAACATTTCCCTATTAGCCATATCACAGAAAAAGGCCAAAAAAAGTGAGAAAATTATACTTCAGTTTCAAGCAGAATTCATGAGTTCTCTCTCTCTGGAGATAGATTGCATTTTTTCTTCATGATTCCTTTGGAATTGTCTAGGACCATTGAATTGATGAGAGTAGCTGGTTTTTCACAGGTGATCTTTATTACAACTTTACCGTTACTGTGTACGATGACCTTGTTCTTCTAACTTCAATTTGTTCGGTTATGTCTTGCCATGTTTTTCTGAAACCAGGCCTCTCATTATTTCTCATAGGACATTGATAATCCATCGAAATTACAGGCCCCAGCCATCCCCCTCGATTTTCAGTTCTTTTCCACCACAAAAGAGCTTCTGTTAATATTTTTGTACCTGCAATTCTTTTTCTTTGACTTCTTTGACCTTGCAGTAGTATTTCTGGGTCAAAGCTTATGCATAGTTATTCTCCATTGTTTTTTGGTCACATTCTCCAGCGTGGTTGGACCAGCTTACAACTTCACCAACAGTGCATTCACCCAACTATTTTCCTTTCCAGCATTTATCATTTCTGACAGGTATGGGTAGTAAAGGTAGCAAGATGACCTGGTGGATAGAACATCAAGCTTGGAGTCAGGAAGACCTGAGTTCAAATGCAGCTTCAGACACTTATTAGCTGTGTAAGCTAAGCAAATTATTTAATCTGTTTGCCTCAGTTCTTCATTTATGAAATGAACTGGAGAGGGAAATGGAAAATCCCTCCAGATTTCTGCCAAGAAATCCTCAAATGGGATCATGAAAAGTTGAACATAACTGAACAAAAAAAAAGAGAATTTTACATGCATAACTTTCGGTTATGCATGGACATAACATTAACAAAAGTGATTAGGGAAATCAACAAGGGAAGGAGACTTAAAATGTTTTTTTCCAGCTTCTGTCTGGAGGCTCATATTCAGAGAGAGAGAGAGAGAGAGAGAGAGAGAGAGAGAATTTGTTGATGTTACTATATCCCTAGGGATTGCTGCATTATATTTTTATGATCTGATGAGGCAAATTTAAAAGACTCCAAATGGGTAGTAATTCTGCTCTTGGAGGTGTAGTTATTAAATATATGACTAGCTTGTGATTATGCTCCCAGTTATAGAGAGAAAACTCTCTAACAATATTAGAATCTCAGCTCCGAATGCCCCACTTTCTGAATCCCAAAGCTGTCCTATAAAGATATGCCATGAACAAAGGGAAGCAAAGAAATGCAACAGGGCCAACTGCAAATGTTAATGACAAATAAGATTAGGTCAGATGTGATCTTTTTAAAAATGTCTTTTCTAATTTATTATTTATTTTTAACATACTTTTCTTTTAAAATTGAGTTTCAAATTCTCTCCCTCCCTCGTTTCTTCCCCATCTATTGAGGATACAGACAAAATGTTAGCAATGATCCATGTGAAATCGTGCAAAAACATATTCCAATATTAGCCACATCATTTTTTATAAAAGAAAAGAAAAAAGAAAAGAAGAAAGAAAAGTAGGCTTTACTTTGCACTCAGAGTTTATCAATTCTCTCTCTAGAGGTGAAGAATATTTTTTCATCTTGAGTCTTTTGGAATTGTCTTGGATGGTTGTAGTGAAGAGAGTAGTAAATTTTCATGGTGGATCATCCTTCTTGTGCACAATGATTTCCTGGTTCTACTCACTTCACTTTGCATCCATTCACATAAGTCTTCCTGGGTTTTTCTGAAAGCATCCTGCTCATCATTTCTCACAACACAATAGTATTCCATTACATTCATATACATTTACAACTTGTTCAGTCATTCCCCAATTGATGGGCCTTCTCTCAGTTTCCAGTTCTTTGTTATCTCAAAAAAAAAAAACGGTTCTATTTTTGCACATATAAGTTGGTCCCTTTTCTTTTTCTTTGATCTCTTTGCAATATAGACTGAGGAGTGGTATTACTGGGTCAAAAAGTCTTCACAGTTTTATAGCCCTTTGGAATTAGTTTCAAATGGTTCTCTAGGATGGTTGGCCCAGTTCACTATTCCACCAACTATTCATTAATGTACCTATTGTTCTCTGATCCCCTCTGGCATTTGTCATTTTTGATATGTATGAGACGGTCCCTCAGAATTGCTTTCATTTTGTCCTGCAGTTTCCAGAGCTAGTTTTCAGTGATCTACAAGTTTTTGGTGCTTGTAAAGTGGTATGAGAAGATTAGAGATCTTGTCCTTCCCCTTCTGGTTTTCACTCTATTCTTTCCCGAAGAAGGCAAGTAAGAAAACCTAAATCTGAGCACAGAAATGGAAAACTGGACAAGTATGGGGAGCACCATATAGGAGGCCATTTCTAGAATATGTTAAAATGTGCCAAGCACTTCATACACATTATGCCCAGAGAAGAGAGGCTTAAGGTATCCTCAGGGCATGGATTTCTCTACAACCTCCCCCTCACCTCTTCCTTCCGGGGTCCTGGTGCCATTCTATCCTGGTCCTGTGCCCACGAGATAATGATGTCACCTACTTCACTCACAGCTGTGTCAGTGACTCCAGACTTGCTGTAATCCCAGAGGCTTCATCGCTGGAGAATACAGGCCCTGCTCTGGGAAACTGCTAGGTAACTCTTGTTCCGACAGGGCTTATTTTCCAAGGGTAGCTAACAGACCTAAGACTTTGGGAGCTGGATTTCATCCCAGCATGGGCAGAGAGGAAGCTAAAGGAAAACTGGGACTGTGCGATACAGCGGTGGTTTCCTTTGGGTCCTCGAGCCATAAGCCAGCCAAGTGTCCCCTGGAATCTTCTTCTGATCACTTGTCCGTCTCCTTACTTACTCTGGACGGAGAGCTCCTGAAGCTGCTGCTGTTGGCACAGCGCCCCAAGGTCTGCCGTCGCTTCTTCTGCCAGCGTCGGACTCTGTGCCCACCCCAGGGCCAACTTCCCAACTTGTCTTAGTAGCCTAAGACACACACACTCACTCTCTCTCTCTCTCTCTCTCTCTCTCTCTCTCTCTCTGTCTCTCTCCATCTCTCTCTCTGCCTTTCTCTCTCTCTCTCTCTCTCTCTCTCTCTCTCTCTCTCTCTCTCTCTCTCTGTCTCTCTGTCTGTCTCTCTCCATCTCTCTCTCTGCCTTTCTCTCTCTCTCTCTGTCTGTCTCTCTGTCTGTCTCTCTGCCTTTCTCTCTCTCTGCATTTCTCTCTCTCTGCCTTTCTCTCTCTCTCTCTCTCTCTCTCCCTCTCTCTCTCTCTCTCTCTCTCTTTCTCTCTCTCTGTCTCTCTCTCTCTGTCTTTCAGCAGAGATTGAGCAAAAGAAAAGAGAAGGGCTACAGAAAAAATGCTCACCGTTTAGGGTTAGAGTCGGTTACTCTAACCCTAACCCTAAATGCCTCCTGACTCTAACTTGACTCTAACCCTAACCCAACTCCCCTTCATCTCATCTTGCACTGGGAAGATGACCTTGAGATGCCAAACAACTGTATAAAACCTGCTGGAGAAGGAGTGGCTCTTTTCCACAATCAGGAGTATGTCAAGAAGACATAAAAGGAATTAAAGATAGGATCTGTCAGGAAGGACTTTCCCTAGAGCAGCCCCATTAGTTTTGTCTATAAGTGGCTCGGTGATGTCTATAAACCTTTGAGACTAATAACTGCTCATCCTAGGTTTATAATCTTTTCTTCCCTTTAATAAAACTTTCCTCTGTTATATAATGAAATGTGTGCTGACTAGTGGTAAGTCAGTCTCTTGATATTGAAGAATTATCACATTTATGTTTTTCCCTGGTTCGCCAGATAAAGACAAAAGACCAACAGAAAAGGAAAATTTCCTGGAGTCTACCTAGTTCCAGTATATTCTAAGAGAATCCCTGCCACGTGGAAGTAGAAGTCACCAACTATGCTGGAAGTCATCTCAAGCCAGTTCCCAAGAGCCAATTAAAAAATTTCTGCACAACACTAAAACTTCTGAAATAGGCAAATAGTAGAAATTGGGATTTGATTCGTTATTTTGTTGACTGACTAGATTTAAGAAAGTCGTGGGGAAAACATCAATAATACAGATTAAAGTGTGCTGTGGGCACATTTTTCTTTCCTAGAGATCTGGGTGTTAAAAAAAACAAAACACCCATGTCTCACTCCTATCTCCACCCCAATACCCCTCTTCAGCTCCACAAATAATATTCTAAACAGGGATCATGCTCCTCTCAACCAAGGCAAAGTTCATTAACATCTAACCATCTTTTTTTTTCAAATGACAGGCTCCAAATGTAATGGAGGTTTCATTAAAGGGGCTTCCCCTTTCTTGCTTCATATATTTCTTCAATATTGCAGGATCCTGAAATTTGATTTGGAAAGGATGTTTGTTGGAGATCCATTTCAACCCCCCCTCTTTTTTTTTTTAAAGAAAGGGGGAAATGGAGTCTAGAAATACTAAATTACAGCATATGGAGTATAAGAAGCAGAGCCAAGATTTGAACCCAGTCTCATGCTAGCAAATTAAGTGGCTCTTGACCTAAACAGGTAATTTTAGGTAATTTCTCAACAGGTACTCAACTTTTTGCTACACTAGGAAAAGTTTTCCTATAGAAAGTACATTAATTTATATGTGTCTGTAGACAACGATGAACTCACAGCTGGAGGTGATGATTCAGCTCTAAAATTATTAAGTCATGACTATTAAATTTTTAAAGACAATCCTTAGTATAATGGAAAAGTGGAGCGTGCACTAGAGAGTTAAGACAACTCAGGGGTTCTGCTCGACATCCATCAGGTGACCGAAAACTGGAAAGGATCTTAGATCCATCTAGTCCCAGCTCCTTATTTTATAGGGAAAAAAACATGTCATATTTGCTGCAATGGCATAAGATAAAAATAATGATCCAAACTGAAGGGGCTGGAGAGAAGATAATGGCACAATTATAAATTGTATTTAGGCAGTGTGGTAGTAAGGTGTTGGATCTGGTGTCAGATTTAGCTTAAAATACTGACGAGCTGTGAATTTGGATAAGTTATTTAGCTTCCGTTTACTTCCCTTTCCTCAACTGTAAAACGGGGCTAGCAATAGTCCTTACTTTCTGGGATTTCTGGCTTAGCCAGTGCCTGATATATAGGTACTATCTAAATGCTGGTTCTCATTATTGTTGTTCCTGTTGTAATTGTTAGCTATGAACTTTTTAAAATTCTGGGTAATTTTTACTTATAATTATAAATAAGTCATAACTAATTTAATTGAGCCACTAAACTGTATGTATCCCTTGAGGTTCTGATTTTGTAGTAGCCACATACACTCGGGAAGTCAAAGACAGGGAAAGGATCCATATATCCAAAAATATTAATAAATACTTTCATGGAAGAAAAAAGGAAAAGTGAATGCCCATTAATGGGGGAATGACTGAAAAGGAAGTCTGTTTGTATATAAAGGTAATAGAATATGGTGTACTAGTAGTGAATATGGAGAATCCGGGAAATTTTGAATGACCATGATGACATGATGCAGAAGGAAGTGCTAAGAACCAGGAGAACCATTTTAAAAAAGACCCAGGGAAAGAATTCGAAAATTCTCATCAGTGCATGGATCAGTTGTGATTTCAGTGGACTAATGGGGAAATGTGGCTTTCCACTCCTTGATGGAGAGGTTACATAGGATACATTTTCAATACAGAATTTTTTATATATTGATTTTTTTTCCTCCAAGGGCACTTCACTGGTTAAGAGTGAGTTCTAAGGGAACTGGGGGATAATTGGAAAATTATAGTAATGTTTCAAAAACAATTCTTCTCACTTCTCTCCCTGCCTCCCTCCTTCTTTCCTTCCTTCCTTCCCCTTCCTTTCTTTTCCTTCCTTTTCCTTCCTTCCTTCCTTTTCCTTCCTTCCTTCCTTTTCCTTCCTTCCTTCCTTCCTTTTCCTTCCTTCCTTCCTTCCTTTTCCTTCCTTCCTTCCTTCCTTTTCCTTCCTTCCTTCCTTTTCCTTCCTTCCTTCCTTTTCCTCCCTTCCTTCCCTTTTCCTTCCTTCCTTCCTTTCCTTCCTTCCCTTTTTCCTTCCTTCCCTTTCCTTCCTTCCTTCCTTCCTTTTCCTTCCTTCCTTCCTTTTCCTTCCTTCCTTCCTTCCTTTTCCTTCCTTTTCCTTCCTTCCTTCCTTTTCCTTCCTTTTCCTTCCTTCCCCTTTTCCCCCTTCCTTCCTTCCTTCCCCTTCCTTCCCCTTCCTTCCTTCCTTCCTTCCTTCCCTTTTCCTTCCTTCCTTCCTTTTCCTTCCTTCCTTTTCCTTTTCCTTCCTTCCTTCCTTCCCTTCCTTTTCCTTCCTTCCTTCCTTTTCCTTCCTTCCTTCCTTTTCCTTCCTTCCTTCCTTCCTTTTCCTTCCTTCCTTCCTTTCTTCCTTCCTTCCTTTTCCTTCCTTCCTTTTCCTTCCTTCCTTCCTTTTCCTTCCTTCCTTCCTTCCTTCCTTTTCCTTCCTTCCTTCCTTCCTTTTCCTTCCTTTTCCTTCCTTCCTTCCTTTTCCTTCCTTTTCCTTCCTTCCTTCCTTTTCCTTCCTTCCTTCCTTCCTTCCTTCCTTTTCCTTCCCTTCCTTCCTTCCTTCCTTCCTTCCCTTCCTTCCTTCCTTCCTTCCTTTTCCTTCCTTCCTTCCTTCCTTCCTTCCTTCCTTCCTTCCTTCCTTCCTTCCTGGGACCTGACTCACAACGTCTCCGACTGCGGCACTGACTCACGGGAACCGCCCTCGGGCCCATTCCCCGACGTCTGCAAGGAGGAGCCTCTGGCCCCGAAGTGGCGGCCTTAGGGGAACAGGTTCTCCCTCTGGGAAGACGGGGCAGCCACAGATCGGGCGGGCGGTGAGAAGGAGCGATCGGGTCCGCGCGCGGACTGCATTAGATGCTTGCGGAGGCCCTTTCAGGCCCCAAATTCTGCTTCTCTGACTCTGCGATCTCGGGATCTCGCCCTCCGTCTCCTCCCCAAACCAATTCGAGGGAGTCCGATCCATCACCGGTGCTGCCTGCCCGGTCACACTCACACTCACTCACTCTCTCACTCTCTCTCTCTGTCTTTAACTCTGTTTCTCTGTCTGTCTGTGTCTCTCCCTTTCTCTCTCTCTCTCTCTCTCTCTCTCTCTCTCTCTCTCTCTCTCTCTCTCTCTCTCTCTCTCTCTCTCTCTCTCTCTTCTCTCCCTTCTCTCCTTTTCTCTCTCTCTCTCTCTCTCTCTCTCTCTCTCTCTTTCTCCCTTTCTCTCTTCTCTCTCTCTCTCTCTCTCTCTCTCTGTCTCTCTCTCTCTCTCTCTCTCTCTCTCTCTCTCTCTCTCTGTCTCTGTCTTTATCTCTGTTTCTCTGACTCTCTCTGTCTCCGTCTCTCTCTCATCCTCAGAAACGCTCAGAGATGGCCTCCCTCCTGAGTCATTCTCTGGGCCTCTGGGGTCCACTTCCAGGGACAGATCCACGCCCATTGAACCCTCATAGGTTGCTCTGAGCTTCCTCTCATGAAAAAGTACTTAGAGTGGCACATGTGGAGGAGGGCAAAGCTCTACAGCTGAGGGAGATCTGCTCGTCAGTGCTTACAACTAATCATTTCCATCCCCAATGCAAACAATCCACATCCCTAATGGCAATTTGTTTCTGGATCCCAAATGATGCATTTAACCTGTCAGCTCAAAATTCTGAAAAATAAAATAATCCCATAAATGTTAAAGAGAAAAAGGACGTTCTCCAGAGCATGACCTGCTGGATCGTGGGGGGTTGCCTTTTGCCCCTGTTGCATCCCTGGGGCTGGCACATGGAGCATATCTGAGAAATGTTTATTCACTGATGCTTGAGGTGTCATCAGGGCAGTTCTCTCATCAGTCCGAGCCTTCGGATGACGAGCCTTGGGATCTTGGGAGCCTTAGGAGCCAACAGGCCTCTTCCTGCAGAAGGATCCGGCTTGTCTGTGGTATCTTGTTGAGAAGGAAGGGAGATGATCCTTCTTCTGAGCTTCAGGAACTGAGGTTGCCCGGAAACAACTGAGGTGGAGGCAGGGAAGCATTCTTATTGGCTGAGCCTCCCTTCTGCCCTCACCCTGAGGGGAGAGACCCGCTGGTCTCCCTTTCCACGCTCAGGAAGAGTTCGGTGAGCATCCGGCTGGGCCTGTGATGGGCAGGGAAGGGTGTGCATGGCCATAGTCCCGGGTCTCCAGCAGCGGAGGAGGGCAGAAACCCATAGGGCCATTACAGCTCCAGCTTCCTCATCAGCTCGGCCTGAAAATGGTAGCACCCAGAGCCCTGGGAGATGTTCTGAGGAAATGTGTTTGCCCACACAGCCTGAGGGGAGAAATAGCGGTGATGGTGCTGACCCCAACTTCCTATGGAGAGCAGTGAGAATCTCAAGAGGGGAAGACACCTGTTTTAGGCAGTGATATCTCTCCAAAGAAGCAACATTTGTCCTGTGGAAGAAAGTAGGACATTTCTTCAGGAGCGGAATCCCCTAACCTTTCCCAGAAAAGTATGGAGGATTTCAAAAGCCACTTCTGACTGCAAATGGATGATCGTGGGATCTAGCCCTTACTTCAATAACTCATTGCAGGTGTTTTTTAAGCTCAGGGATGATTAAAGATTTTGCTATTGTTGTTGATAAGGGGGACAGTTGATTGGAGAAGGAAATACTCAGTAGTGTCCAGTTCATCATCATAAATCAATACTTCTCAAATTCTTTTATAGAAATAGTTTTTTTTTTCTTTCTCTGTGTGAGGAGGTGTCCTGGAGACAGCATTTCCTGTCTTCGCCTTTGGAAGTGGTCATTAGTTTGCCCCCCCCACCCCATAAACATCAGTCTTCCTAGAAATTCCCAGTAGGGCTCTTCCTCTCCACCCCCCCACCCTGAATTCTTAGTTATCTGCTCCAGATTGTCTAATTTCCTGGTTGAGAAGGAAACAGAAGAATCAAATATATTCCCACCTCACCATCTGGGGAGGGCAGAGCTTCTGACCTCACCTTCTGGGGGAGCAGAAAGGTGAGCCCCAGTCCCAGGCAACATTTCATTCGGTGCTTCTTAAAGGACCCCCGATTCCTTCCAAGGCAGCAACATAACCTCCCCTGGATGGATTGTCATTCAGTGGCTTTCAAGCCAGCTTAGGAGAAGTACTGCAAACCCTCATATAAGCTCCAAGGCCAGAAGTCTTTTAGACTGGTGAATTGATGACCTAGACCAAGTGGAGAAAATATATGTGCTTGAATATCAGTTTAGCTAAACAGGAAGTCTCCTTAAGCCTGAGAAACTTCCAACGCACACAGTATAAACCAATAAAAAACCTGAAATTTATACCTTATTTTTCCTCCTTCTGCCAACATTTTGAATCCTGGTGGAATCTATTTCTTTTCTTCAGCTGATTGCACTGTCCTATTACTGTTGACTTTAAAATATTCTTGCAGCTTAAACAAACCACTAATGTAATATGCAGCACCTGCAAATATTGTGAAATATTAGCGGTGGCGGTAATGAAAATTGACTGCAAGCATAATAACAACAGGTGAAATTATTCATAGGCTGCTCTCACGGCAAACTTAAGATGTAAACTCAATGATCATAAATGAAATAAGTCCACTGCAAATATGAAAATATCCTCAACTGCTAAAGTAATAAAAGCAAATACAATAAATCTTTTCTGCAAATGTAATAAGGCCCCTAACTGCAAATGTAATAAAACCTATCAACATCTGCAATGGATGTGAAACATATTATATAGCTTTACAAAGAATTCTACCCCCCGCTGGTTCTGGACTCCACAATGCCATGCTTTGTCTCTCTGCAGCCAGGCCGGGGCGGGCTGACTTTTTGGTTTCCTCGATGTGTATTAAGTATGACAGTGTGTTAATGCAAACAGGTTTGAGGTGAAAGTGAAATTCTGAAGCCAGATGTGCTCTTTGGTCATTGCGTGAAGGCGTGAGCAAAGAGGAGGTGACTCTCTCGGTTCCAACTGAAATACTAGAAAGGAAACATCAAGGGAGAAGAACCGTTGGGCTCTTGAATGAATAAGCTGTTTAGGACCTGCTTAGGGTGTTTAGAACAGGGTAGTCAATCACTCGGTCACAGGAGGGAGCAGAGCTGGGGGAAGGTGAGAAGGCAGCCATGAGTTCTCAGGGGTATAGCTCCTTGGTGTTTGGGGCAGTTCCTCTGAGGCTCCAATGAAGAATCAGATCAAAACATGATTGGGGAATATCTCACAAAATCAATTACAATTCAATAGAACGTAGATGATCATGATATGTGGTTTTCGAAATCAATATGTGACCCACCGGGATCTTTTTCTGTTTCAGTTTGACACCAGCGATGGAGCGACTATAAAACTGTCTCTTGCATCTGGTCAAATCCTTCCTGATAATTGTTCAAACGTATTCAATGACTTCCCTGATGTCTATTGGATAAAGCTGAACCTCCTTTCTCAATATTAAAATCTCTCCAGCATCCAAGTGCGACTTACTTGTCCAGCCTTATCTCACACTAGCCCCTCACCTAGACTATGGACTGACCATTCCCTGGACGTGTCCTCTGAATGTTCCTCCTGGGGGAGTGCTCATCCCATCCCCTGAGCCCAGTCAGTCTGGGGTCTCTCCTCCTTTCTTGAGTCCAGCTTTGTAAGATGTTCTAGGCAGAAACAATCTTTCTACCTTACAGAATGTATTGGAAACTCTCCTTTGTACTCGCCTGATGCTGCAGAACTGTTGTCTTAACTTACATAGTACATAATAGACTCCTTCAAAGAGGGTCTCTATTTTATTCCACCTTTCCAATCCCACATGGACAGATCAGAATCTTAAACATATTTTTGAATTAGGAATTCCTTTTAGATTGCATAATAGCATTTATTCAGTGCTTCAAGTTTTGCAGAATGCTTTACAAATATTATCTCATTTGGTCCTCACATCAACTGTGCTATTATTAGCAGAGGTGCTAATTATTATCCCCATTTTACAGGTAAGAAAACAGAAAGGTTAAGTGGTTTGCCCAAATTCACACAGTTAGTAGGTATTTGAGGCAGAATTAAAAATTAGCTCTTTTTATGCTTAGCTAGATGATGCAGTAGAAAGAATACCAAGTTCAAATCTGGCCTCCAGTAGTTAACACTTGCTAGCTGTGTGACTCCAATTACCTTGTCTAAAAATAAAAATTAGGTCTTGTTTTTCTTCAGTTCTATCCACTGAGATACCTAGCTGCTCTAAATTATTTTTACGAATAAGAGTCTGATTACTAAGTTGTAGACTTCTTGAGTGCCCAAAATTTGTCCTTAGAATGTTAACTTCTGAAGGGAAGTGATTATTTGCATTTTGCCTCTGTAAATTCCAGGACCTAGCACAATGCTTGGAAATAATAAGAAGGGCTTAAAAACTGAAGAGAAGCACTTTGATTTGGTTTTAGAGATTATAGGGAGCCATGAGAATTTACTGAGTAGTCATAGGGTTAGTCTTGTATTTTTGGAAAGTCACTTTGACAGCTCTTATGGGAAGGATGGGTGAAGGGAGAACCTAGAAGCAAGGCAACTCATTGTGGGGTCATTGTAGTCTTCTAGGGGAAATGGAATGAGGAACTGGCCATGAGATCCATGTTGGGTTCCATATATTCAACCCCAAACAATTTTCACGAGCTGTCTGTTTCATCTTATAGAGAAAAGTAAAAAACAATTCAATACTTTGGGTCAGCGCAATGACCAACCACAATCCCATAGGACTATGGAAGAAACATTACTCATCTCCTGAAAGAGGAGTGATGAACCTAAGGTGCTGAATGAGTAATACATTTGTAGACATGACCAGTATTTTGCTTGACATAAGGTCTTTCCCCTCCCTTCCCTTCCCTTTCATTTGGGGACAGGGGAGTTAGTGGCTAGGACATAAAGGCTAGTGATAGGATTACTGAAATGAAAAAAAATTAGGAAAAGACAATCAGTGAAGCATTTAAAAACATTCAGAAGAAAACAGGAGTAAGGTCAGTAGGAAATGTAGACAAGCAGGACAGCTTTGAAAATAACATGTTGAAATGATTAGAGACTCTAAAAGAAAAGTGAGCTATATGGAATACAGATTTGGAGCTTCATGTTCAATCCCCCTCCTGCTCTAATTTGTATATGGAAATGCTCCTCTTATTTGGAATTTGTGAAACTCAGAACAAAAAGAAGTGAATGAAAAGAAGATGTGGAGGTGATGGGAGAAGAGTTTTTCCTTGGAAATTGGTTAATTGATTCCTTCATGCAGTCGAACAGGCATTTCCCGGCTAACCACCAAACTCAGATTTGGATGTACCTTCTCTAATATTATAAGTAGAAAGTGCAATGGATTGGAGTGGGTCAAATTTCCAAGTTCTTTTTTGCCATTAACTAGTTCTGGGCCTTTGGAGGTTGCCAGAGGTCTTTGAAGGGCCACGCTAATGGCTTTTCTGGATCCCCGGTTATCTTGATCACCCCCAAGCCTTTGACCCTGTGTTCTTTCTAGGCTTTTGTGACATGCTTGCTCCAGCTCTCTTTGCTAATTCAGTCTTCTCAAACACCGTTGCTGGCTCTTCCTGTAAGTTGTTCCTGTTAGCCATGGGAGTTCCTCAGGGATCTGTCCCGAAAACTCCCATTTTCTTCCTCTTTATTTTGTTTAGTGACCTCCTCAACTCCCATGGAATCCAATTATCTTTAAGCTGATTATTGTTAGATCTACGAATCCTCTCCTGCCCTCTGCTCTCACATCTTCAACTGCTTATATCACATCCTGAGCTGGACGTCCCATAGACATCAAAAATCTGGGAAGAAAATACTGTTCTGACCATTATCAGTTGGAAGATATTTGGATCCTCCCTGATAGTAGTAGTGGATTTTATTTTATTTTTTGGGGGGGTACCAGGCGCTTTTATTGGGCTTGTTTCTGTTTTTGCCTCCATCGATCCTGCTGCAGCTCGATACTGCCTTGGGACAGCTTCCTGCCTCTCTGGCCTCTCGGGCAGCTGATCTGGTCACGGGCATCCACTTTGGTGACTTCTAGTTCCTGGCCAGTTTTCTCAGACAGAGCTGAAGAGGAGACCGAGGGAAAAGTCTGGCCCTGGTGGCTGGGGGATTGTTTTCATATGTGTGCACAAGTGCAGCCTGGGAGTGATTCTCCTGTGTGCAGAAGTCGGCACCGGGAATTACTTTCACATGTGTGAAAACCCTTTTTATGATCCCGGTTTCATGGGCCGCCCACCTGGGCCCAGGTCTTGCAGGGTTTCTACGAGTCCCTTTGGGGATTTCTAATAAACAGAATATGGCCCAGGCCCCCTTGCCACCACCATCCAGCCAGAACAGTAGTTGTGACAGGGACAATGAGGTGGACGTCCCCAGACTGTGAGGTGCCAGAAGAACCCTGAGAATACACCCCTCATAGGTGGGAGGACCCAGGGCCTTAGCTGAGCTGGAGGCCCCGGCCTGGAGGCTGTGAGAGGGTAGAGGACAGAGGACACATTGTGCAAGGGCAGCTGACCCCTGTGGCTCAGTCTGAGTGATGGGAGGTCCCTGGGCGGGACTTGGTCCTGCAGTGGAAGGTCCGGGGGAGCTGGTCGTGACCTCAATGGTCCCGGTTTGGATGCAGCAGGATCGGGTGAACCTCAGTCTCACAGGCCCATCATGGATCGGGATGTACTTCTCGCTCCCAAATCGTTTTCCTTTTTGGGTGCTGACTCTCCTGAGGGGAGGCCAGAATTTCTGGAGAGAAGTTCCGCAGGGTCAGGGGCCATCATGTACACGCCACCCACTCAGGGAGGGCTCTGATTGCCACAGAAATTCAGGGTGTCTCCAGACCTCATTACCCAGAATTGGTCGGAGCGGTTCCTGCCCTCCTGGAACCATCAGGAAGAATACAGGTTTCTGGACACTGCCCAGAGAGCACAACCTGCCTCCGCCAGCCGGCATCCCAGAGCTCAGAAAGGAGGCTCGTGGGCAAATCCTCCCGTCTCTGGGGCACAGCTTTCCCATACACAAAGGGCCTTGCTTCTCTGACAGCTCTGGGCAAGGCAGGGCACTCGCTCTGAGTCCTGCCAGGAGTGCTGGCAACAAGGTTCTTACACCTAAAACAGACTGACGTGGAGGCAGCCAGGGAGGACATGGAATGAGGAAGGAGAAAGGGAAGACAAGTGGAGATGGAAAGAAGGGGGAGAAAAAGGGAAGATAGAAGGAGAGAACAGAAGAAAGGAGAAGAAAAGGAAAGAAGAGTAGATGGAGGGGAAATGAAAGAGTTGAAATGAAAGAAAGATAGAAAGAAATAGATAGATAGAAATAGATAGAAAAGAAATAGATAGATAGAAAGAAAGATAGAAAGAAAGAAATGAAAGAAAGATAGAAAAAGAAGCAGAGAGAGGTGGGGGAGAATAAAAGGGAAAGAGAGAGAGACAGACAGACAGACAGTGTAAGGACTGAAGTCTCTGGTCATCAAAAGGGCAAATTGGCTGCTCCCAGTAGCTCTGCAGCAGCATTTGACAATTTATTTTACTCAAATGAGTTTACCAGTAAGTAGAGGAAGGATTCCCAACCTTTTGATAGGAGAACCAGCTTTTTACTTCCTCAAACTTTTGGACAGGAGCCCTTGGCCCTTCTTTGCATCACGGACACCTTCGACCATCTCCCAGGATCCCTTCTCAGAATGCTTTTGAATGCATAATATGCGGGAAGACAACTTTCAAACCATTAAAAAATAAAGTTCCCAGAACCCAGATAAAGAACCTCTGCCTTGGGAGAAGGCAGGAGTGAGAGAAGTCCCGATGGTGAAGTCCTTGAGCAGGGCAGGTGAGAGGGTCCCTGTTGATTGTTACCCTCCCTATTTTGACAGGTCCAGGGGTCAGACGGTGATTTATCAAGACAGAGATGAGAGATTGAACAGAACAACGTGTAGCAGTGGTAAACAATCTGGATAGCTGTCAGGTAAGGTTACCAGATCTACTTTAAATTAAGGTCTTGATCTTTTGTGTGATTTACTAGACAACTACTCAAGGAAGGGGATTTATTATGGCTTTTCTAAATTACGCAGTTAATTCTCCTTATTTCCATAAAGTACAGTTCTAAATAAAACTGGATTCTTTTGGAATTAATTAATGAGTGGGTATTAATTCTGAATGAATAAATGACATAATTTAGAAACTTATTGGATATAAAAAGCAAAAGGCAGACAGAAATCTAAGCTGCCTCCAGTTCTGTGAGGACATGCTGGTATTTTCCCATTGCGTACCCCAGAAAGAGCTTTCCCTTTAAAAAAAATTCTGTTAAGACTAATCATAACCATTCTTCATATCCCATTCCAACTCTGAGTCTTCATCTGATCCAGGAAGCTTTCTCTGCCCACTCCAGCCGATGATGGTCTCATCCTCCTTCATTTGGTGTGAGCACCAATTCTATGTCCATCAATCCTGAGGTGCTTTGCAGTGAAATAAGCTAGTGGATGTTTATATATTTAATCATGTACTGTGTATGTTTATGTATTCATGTACATTAAGATAAATGAGGAAATCCTAAGAACGCACACGTTGCCATTAAGTTCCAGTTCCCAGATCTGGGCAGAGCACTGAAACAACCAGCCGATGCAATTCCTAAGCATTGATGGTCATTGTTGAAAACTTTTGAATTGGAAATATACTGCAGGCCTGGAGATAGACAAAAGTGTTTGTTAAAAAATAGAATAGAGTGGATTCTTCAAATGTAAGCCAGTAAACTTGTTATTTATTCCCAGGCCGAATTCTAGAATGTTTTAGCAAAGATCATGGGCATTTAGAAAGGGAAACAGACATCTTAGAGAACTAGCTTGGACTGATCAAGAAAAGTTATTTGGTTCCTGGCCCGATTCTGTTGAACAGTTTACACAAATAACTTGGATGTAAAAATAGATGCCATGTTTATCAAATTGCCGATTAATCCAAGACTGGGTCAGGTAGAATTGTAATCCATGAGCGAGAACAATTGAATTTATTAACACATAATGTGTTGTTGATAAATGTCTTACATTTGAGTTTGTCAAATTCATTATATAAGTACAGAATAAGGAAACTGTGGAAGAAAAAGAAAAAGTGAAGAATTTTAGTGAACTTGAAGACTAATCAGAACCAAGAATACAGTAGCATAGACAAAAACAGCTAATACGAATTTTGACTTCATTAAGAGAAACATCAGATCCAGAACAAGGGTTCTGGACCCTAATTGATCAGGTTACCTGTCTTCAATTCTAAGCCTTCACCCCCCAAATTCTAGGATTCAGAAAGGATTATGAACAGAATAACAAGAGAAATGGAAACCATGATGATTAAAGAAGAGCTTCAGGGGCCTATTCTTCTGTTTGTATCTCTCTAGTCAGACCACAATATTTCACATCTCTGGCCATGTTCCTCCACAGAGGGCTTTGTCACCATCTAAAAGATGGAATGATGGAATGATGGCTGTTGGTGAACATGTCTCTAGACATTTCTTCTTCCACATATAATCATATACGTATACAAGACACAGTCATGGACACGATCATCAAGAAGTAAAATCTGGAATCGCTGGGTCATGTTAATGGGGTGGAACCTGAAACATAGACTCCTTTGCAATCTCTGTATGACATCAACAGAAATCAATGGGTCACGCTTTCCTTTCTGTGGAGCTTTTTGGCCCTGCCGTACATGCGTTACTTCTAAGCACCGAAATTAGGAACTACTGACATGGAAGATTACAAGGCAAGCATATACATCACCAAGCATGACTGTGCTTCCCACTAGGACAATTACAGGGTAAATGGATCTAGCTCTCATGTTCTTGGGTACATTTATCTTGGTTTCTGTATGGTAAGTTCCATTGCTTAATGTAATCTCTGTTTAAATATCACATCTCACTGGCTTTAAATGAAGGGAACTGGAGGTCATCGTTTTTATGGCACTTGTTTCACGAAGGACGTACATGCAGAGCTTTGGGTTCCCCATTTCTAGAGGCTAAGGATCACGTGCCCTATGAGAAGAGAGACCAACTGGTCTGTGATTCCTCTGAGATCCTAGATCCATGCTTGGCTCCTGCAAGGGGAGACCTGATGATTCAACTTGTCCCATTTGGTAAACTGATTGAAATTTGAAAGAAAGAATGAGGACAGTAGTTAATAAAGGATTTATTTCTAACCTGATGGGAAGGGGATAGAGGTACATCCATAATGAGTCTTTGGGGAAGTGATTTAGGAAGATTTCACCTGAAAAAGGAAGCACACTCTAGACCGAAGCAAGGGTTTTATGATGCTAAAGAACTGTCTAGTTGGGGTAGGAAGGAAAGGAAAGGGAGGGAGCCGTTTAAAGAAATATGGATACCAGAAGGGGAAGGATATCTCCAGATGGCACCTTCATAACGTCTCTCTTTATTCAGTCGGCAACCTTTTAGAGTCTCATCACCTCATGCATGGGTTATTGACAGAACCTAACTGGTTTCATTATGCCAAGTCATCCTTCAAGCAATTGTCAAAGTATAGGGCTGATTAAATCATTTCCCCACTCAATATACTCTAATATAAAAGGGTAAAGGATTTCTGAGATTCTTTTTCTTTATTTAACGTGCCCAGCTCCTTCCTACCTTTCCAATCTTCTTATACTTACTCCTTTTTATGCATCCTATGATCTGTACTTACTTCATTTTATGCAGTCTGGGATACAGCTACATTACTTGCTCTTCCTCACACAAGTCATTTCAACATGGTTGTACTTTCCCTCCCATCTTTATTCTATCCCTTAACTCTTGGATTATCTACCCTTTATGCTGCATATGTCTTTTTTTTTTGAAAAATATTTATTTTAAAATTTATTTAGTATTCTCTGGTTATATGTCAAAACAATTTTTAAGATTTGTTTTAAAAACTTTTGAGTTCCTAATTCTCTCCCTTCCCTTCTTCCCAGCCCCTCACTGAGAAAGCAATCAATTTGGTACAGATTATACATGTATATTCCATATACTACATATATCTTGTATGTAATGTCTTTTTATATATCGTTTTCTGCATTTGGTATAGTTGAGAGCAGTTTCATGTTTTTGCCTTTCATCTCTAAATTTTAATAGGATATAATATATTGTACAGAAAACCATAAATGTCATCATTTTTATATTAAAATGAGACATCTTACTTAAAAGGTCATCTCCTTTGCACTGTTATATTGTTTTAGTTGTTTTTGTAGGACTTAGAACAAAGAGGAGTCATCTAGTTCACATTCCATCTTTATTTTGGAGAGAGTGGTACAAGAAATTTCTCCATTCATCTTTAATCAAAACCTGGTTGTCTTCTGAGAATATGACTTCTCTCGTACCTCTCACCACTTCTCCTATTTCCCTGAAATTACAGAACCAACAAGAAGGCAGGAATACCTCCTCCTTGCTCTCCACTGGTACATCTCCACCGGTACATCTCCACCATTTTTCTGCTTCTATCCTCTAATAAGACCTATTCAGTTCACTTGTATCACTTTCTCCATCCTTGTTGCTTTTATTGATTGACCTCTATAATATTCTTAGGATCATTGATCTAAGGCTAGGAGGGACCTGAGGATCATTTGTTTCAATGGTCACATTTTACAGATGAGGAAACAGATGTTTTGAGAGGTTGAGGGCTTGCTCAAAGTCATATAGATCATAAGCATTAAAGCTAGAATTGCAATCCAGACTCTAGTTCTTCAGTCAGATCAATCCCTGAGCTTTTTCTCTCTCACACATCTCCCATCATCCAATCCAAGAAGATGGGGGTTGTGTTTTCTCTAAACACTGTGACTCCCCTATATCTACTGTACTGTACACAGCATTATGCAATTTGCTGTTAGCTTTATCAATTTGCATTTGTAAACCTAGGGCATGTGATAGTGACTTGCTAACAGTAGGTGTGTAATAAATGCTTTTCCCCCTTTTCATTTATTTGCCAATTCATTCATCTTTAGAATGTGATGATTCTGAATCACGAATGCTGAGACATCGCCCCTTTTGTCTTAAATGATACAAGTTGAATGTACTCGGTTCAAATCCCAGGGCAGAAGGAAGAGTCCTATTTTCTAGGATTTATTCTCTGAACAAGAAATTCCCATTATGGTTTAGGAATCCCAAGGGCTGGTTGTGGTTAAAAAGAACCAGCCACAACAAAGCCAAATGGGATGTGGGATGGGTTTCGATTCGTGTCTGAGATCTTACTTTGACCTAAAATTACAGGAGAAAGAGCCCAGTGGCAAGAGAAAATGTTCTTGCCTATGAAAACAGCAAGAGTGCTGGGCTCAGAGTCCAGAAGAGCAGAGTTCTCATCCTGCTTGGCTCCCCCAAGGATGGTCAAAGCCATAATCTTCTTTCACTAGATTTTATGAGTTTAAGGCAACAACAGATAAAGTTTGTAAAAACCAAACAATTCACTGGTTTAAATGTTGCTTGAGGTCAGCAACAGCCATATGATTTTTTTTTTTTCAAATCACTTCCTGCTTACTAGAGCTTGTGTAAGAGTTTCTCCATAGGGTCTCTGCAAATTGTGTATATACTCTGCTCTAATTCATATATAGAGTGAGCTCTACCTGCCATGAGAACCCAGGAAGTTCCAAAGTCCTGCCCGTTAAAGATAAGCAAAACCTAGTTTAGGGCTTTGGATCTCCCCCAACCCCGATATCAAGGAGTCCCAGGCAATTTACTGTAAAATCCAATAGCTGGCCCCTCCATGATGTAATGTTGGGCCCAGACAAAGTGCACCATTTAGGAGGGGAAGTGGAATTCCATTTGAATTTAATAACAGGTAAATCACAGACAGGGATGTGTTCCTTTCTGTAACAAAGAAAATGGTTTCTATCAGATGGAGAATCGGGGCCAATCACTTCAGTGATTCATTGGCTTTATTAGCTCCGTGGCCAATTGTGATGGGCTGAGATGTTTCATTTGAAGCAAAGTAATTACTGTGCCAGAGACTCTAGTCAAAGAAACCCAATCGAGTTCTTAAGATCCACTTGCTCAGCACAATTTGGGAGGTCTGCCTTTCTTTAAGCTGGATCGATACTTGGCAAATTATAGATTTTCCTTGCACGGGTGGAAGAGGAGGAGAGAACTTGAAATTCTGTTACTTTCCATCTTTTTAAAAAAATAGTTTTACCCTGCTTGAAATAGACTCTGAACATGAAAATAGGTTTTTATTTAACAGCTAAATAAGGGATTGATCGCGTTCCTGGAAGATGCAGTCTTATGTTATTGAACTTTGTGGGTCAAAACACTCTTCTAGCGGAATTCATTTAACAGATAATTATTAAGCACCTTAAACACTATGGTAAAGATGGAAAATATGTAGTGTCTCTACAGGGCCTTATCCCAAAGACATCATAAAAAATGAAAAGAACTTGTGTGTGCAAAAATATTTGTAGCAGCTCTTTTTGTAGTGGCAAGAAACTGGAAGCTGAGTGGCTGCCCATCAGTTGGAGCATGGCTGAATAAATTATGATCTATGAATGTTATGGAATATTATTGTTCTCTAAGAAATGACCAGCAGGAGGATTTCAGAGAGTCCTGGAGAAACTTACAGGAACTGATGCTCAGTTGCATAGTTCTCTCTCTGGGTGTGGATGGCACTTTCCATCACCAGTCTATTGAAATTGCTTTGAATCACCTCATTGTCTACAACCGAGTCCCTCACCATTAATCATCACATAATCTTGTTACTGTGTACAATGTTCTCTTGGTTCTGTTTACTTCATTTAGTATCAGTTCATGTAAATCTTTCCAGGCTTTTCTGAAATCAACCTGCTCATCATTTCTTCTAGAATGACAATAAAGGAAAATTATTTTGGCAATGGTTTTGCTTCAACTGTTCTCAATCCTTCCTCACTCTAAAGCATGATTTTTTTCTGAAGTGAGTGAGTGAGAATTTTTCCTCTCCATATGGGTATGGGATATTTAAGAGTGACTATATTTATTGACTAGTTGTTGTTATTGATTGTGAAAATTAAGTACTTTGCTGTTTTATTTATGATTACTGTAGGGTCTGTTGGGAAAGAAGGCACTGGATGGGGGTTAAATTTGCATACTTAGGTTTATGCCAGATATCTCTGGTGTGAGATATCTCTGAATATGAGGTGCCCAATTAGTACAGAATCTTTGTGGGAAAGGGAGTGCCATGTGGAGGTAAGATGCAGTAAGTCAACAAAGCATAATATCCAGGGGGAAATGATTTCAAACCAGAGAAGGGAGAGGAGACAAAGCACCAGGAAAAAAGCAAAGGGAGCTGAAACCAAAGAATCATGAGAAAGGGACAAAGGATCATTGGGGATGGGCCAAACCAACTGAAAGGAACTGAAAATTCACAGAAGTCCTGGTGTGTCAGACATGCGGTCTTTTTAAAGGAAAGTCTACCGTTCATTCTTGGCATTTCTTTGATATACCCTTGACGATTCCCCTTCCCCACTCTTCCCCTTTCACTGTCACCATCCTTCCTCTAATCTGGGTCTTATTGCCCTTTGGTGCCATGGCTGGATCTCTACATCTCAATTTCTCCCCCTGCTTTGGAATGATTGTGTGACATGGAAGACATTGGCATAGGACCATCCAGCATGGATGAGAAGGGGACGTGCTCTAGGAGCGAGCAGCACCGGAGTAGCTCCAATGTGAGATGCACAAAGTTAGAGAAGCCCTCCCCCATATTCATGGGGACCACTTGTGTCCGACCTTGCCGAGCCCCCCGAGCTCATAGAGGTCTGATCAGCCACAGCTGGATGCACTAACTTGACTTTGTCGTAGTGAGGTCATTTTGGTCTTCCCAGGACAAAAGCCAACAACCAACCAACCTTCCATAAACTTCTCTCCTTGCTTAGCCATGGGTGGGATAAAGGATCACTATAAAGTGGGAAGTGGGCAATCTGAGACAGAGGCTGGATACTGGTCTGTTATTCTGTCCCACCTTCCAGTACAAAGAACAAACACCCTCTGTGTTAGGAGCTGCCCCATTGAGAATGAGGCAGGATGTCTGCCTTCCCTCCTTTCCTCCATTCCTACCCTCTTTCTTCTCTTCTCCCCTTTTCCCTTCTCCCTTTCCTTCCTTCCTCCCTCCCTCCTCTTTCAGTCTCTTCCCTTCTCCTTCCCTTCTTCTTTCCTCTCTTCTTCCTTCCCTTCCTCCCTCCTTTCTCTCCTTCCCTTCCTCTCTTCTCCCCTCCCCTTTTCCCTATCCCCTTTACTTCCTGCTTCCTCTCTTCTCTCCCTCCTCCCTCCCTCTTTTTGTCCTTTCTTCCATTCTTCCTTTCTCTCTTCCCTTTCTTCCTTCCCTCCTTCCCTTCTTCATTCCCACCTTCCTTCCTTCCTTCCTCTCTTCTCCCCTTCCCTTTCCTCCTTTCCCCCTTTCTTTCCTCACTGTCTCTTTTTTCCCTCCTCTCTCCCTCCTTCCCACTCTTCTTCTCTCTCTTCCTCCTCCCATTCTTCCATTCCTTTTTACCTCTTCCTTCCTTCCTTCTCCTTCCCTTCCTCTCTCCTTTCTTCCTTCTTTCCTCCCTCCCTCCCTTCTTCCCTCCCTCCCTATTTGCAGTATTGGCCAGAAATCCTGAGGATTTTCCCTTTTCAGGCTGCTTCCTTTTTCTTGATTAGGTTTAAAAAAGGCCATTCTTTGCCTCATTTTTGCTTACCTCACTTTAATCACTGAATGGACCATTGCCTAAGTCTACCTGAGACCTCTTAAAACCTTAGTTTAAAAAGGCTAAGGGTCCCCACTGCATTGAGTGCCAACTGCCATCCCATCAGGCCATTGCTTCTCACACTCCTGGTCTGAGGCTGATTGAAAACATCTTCAGTTTAGTCCTGTCTCCTCATATCACCATTTAGAAATTACATTCCATCCTTCACTTCAGGGCCCTGATGTTTCACCCCTTCCCTCAGGGCAAAATGCTCGGGATCCTCCGACTACAATTTTCCTTTGAAATAGAAATGAATCTTACTTTTTAGTCCTTTGTGCACAAAGTGACTTCATGGCTCCCTAGCTAGAGACAGTAGGTTTGAGTCTGGGCTCAAAATAGGAGAAAGGATTTCCACCCCTCTTTTCAAGCATATAGCTCTCTCTCCACCCCCTTCCCTTTTAACAGAAGATCTTTGTCTCCCATTCAGTTAAGAAGACTGGGGCTATTTCCCATGAGTTCCCTCTTCTCCTTATCCATACTTCAAAACCTTTCTTTTCTTAGAGCATCCTTGTTTCTTTGCTTGAGTTTCCCTTCCTTGCCAGTGCTGACCTCCTGATCAGTGCCTGTGATCCCATCTCCTCCTATCTTCTTTGAGAGCTTGTTTTATCACTTGTTTATTCTCTGTCTTTCAAATTAAATCTTTATCTGATTTTCCTCATTCCTAAACTGTACAGATCTTTCCTAGACATAAAAAAGGCTTTCACAGAATCAAACCCATGATGTCATTTGGTATCTTTCCTCTTGTTCATTGGCAGTTTGCTAGAAAGAGATGCCTGTAACTCTACATCTCCTTCCCCACCATCCGTTCACTCTTCAGTCCCTTGATATCCGCTCAGTCTTGCTTCTGAGTTCAATTATCACCAAATCTCCTTCTAATTTGTTCCCTGAGCTTAGCTCCCACTTGCTAACTGCCTTTGGAAATCTCTGTCTGGATGTTCTACTAGCATCAAAAAATATCCAAAATCTTCCTCTCCTCTTCTCCCTTCCTGTCCCCTCACTGCCTAATTCAATCTCTTATTTGCTTAGGTTCAAAATCTGTTTTAACCCTTGTCTGTTCTCTATCTCCCAAATCTAAATGTTCTCTAACTCCCAGTGAATCTACCTCTAGTCTCTCAAACCAGTCTCTAACTCACCACTCACTTAGCCACCGCCTTCATTCACAACCTCATCACTTTTTTATGAACTATTGCCATAGCCTCCTGACTGAACTTCTTTTCCTTAAATTCCTGTCCTTTTCTACTCCATTCAGTTGTCAAATAATTATGAGTACCAAAGCGTGGTTAGGTTCCTACTCTCATACTCAAAAATCTTCAATTGCTCCCATTTCCCTTTAGGATGAGATATTTATTCCTTTAGATCAACTCCCAAGACTTAATACAATCTGGTTCCAACCTACTTTTCTTGAAGCATAATATATTCTAGCTAAATTGTAGGTAGTTATTCCTCATGCTATTCCATTTAAAAAAACTGCCATCATTTGCAAAAAAAAAAGTACTACCTGTGGCTGAAATGTAAACCCTTTTCAATTTTGCAGGCTTAATTTCTTTTCTTATTTTGTTTCAATTCGGGGAATAGCTCGTCCACGGAGCTTTTATTGATTTCTTTTCTTTCTCTATATATTCCAAGAGCACACCATCATATGCTATTTAATATTATGTTTGTGTAACACTCGTACAGAGACTTTCACACGTCATGAAGAGCCTAGATTATGGATGAGGAGCCCATCTTTGGGAGATGTCTGACTAGTACCCAGAAAATCCAGAAATGGTATTACCATCCAGCATATGGTAGTTAAATCCCCTTGTAAGCGTTCAGTTCCCAGAGCACAAAGATGAAAAGTTTGATTTCCTTGTCAAAAAATCATGGGAAGGACCCTCAGTAATGAGCAGCAGCAAGAAGCGGGGCAGCTCTCTCAGCCTAAGGCATTGAGTAGGAATCCCAGCAGGCCTTCCTTCTTGGATCCAGTGACTATTTTAATCTCTCTTAATCTCTGTAAAGATATGATTGGTGACTACTCTCAGGTTTGGCTCCTCTTGCAGCTGTTGGGCTAGAGTAGAATTCTGTGTCAAGTTCCCCAAGTTCCCTGCAAGTTCCAGGCTTAACCTGGTTCCGTCTCTGGACTGCTGGACATCTCTGAGAGCTTCAGACTTCTCTTGTTCAGATGGTTTTTCCCGGTTTTAGAGCTCAGAGTTCAAGAAAACAGCCACTGTTTTCAGAGTGACAGCCTGTCCTACTCCCAGACCTCTCCATTCTCACCCTTTTAGTGAATCCTCAAGATTAAGAACAGGTAGAAATATAGGGCCTCCAAAACTTGAGATTCTCCTTTTTTCCCCAGATACCTCAGTGTATTCCTTTCTAAAGTGACTTCTTAAGAACCTTAATTTCTTCTTGATTTTCTCTAAAAAACAGCGAATTCTTGGGTGGAAGATTGTGAGCTGGGGAAGGGGATATTTGCTAGGGTTAAGTTTATCTGATGCTGGCTTGCACTACAGTTAAGGGCATGGTGGGGTTCAGCCTTTGTAGAGTGCAGGAAGTGGAATAGAGAAAAGAGTTTCTGCTCTCTCTCTCTCTCTCTCTCTCTCTCTCTCTCTCTCTCTCTCTCTCTATATATATATATATATATCCTGTAGAATTTAAGCTCAAGGAACTGTTATTTTTATTTGTTCCTTGATTATCTAATCTATAACATTGATCTTTTTCTCTTATTTAACAAGTATTCATTTCGAAGACTATTGCTTTAGAATTTCTTTTGAATTCTAGTAACACTATGCACCCTAATTTTATTTCCCTCAATGTGTTTATTTTTGTCTCTTTTTACATGAACTTTATTTGTCATTATTTTGTCTAGTTCTAAAAATATTCGGTGCCCTCTGTAGTTTGACAGGTAGGACACTAAATCTATAAATCATTCTGAGAAGTTTTTGTGCTTGAGCATTTTTTTCACCGATTGACTTTACTAGTATTCTAAAGTAGAGGTATCAAATAAGTACCCCACAATCCTGTGTACCATTTTCTGATCCAGATTAAAATGTAAATGGGAAAAATTAACAGAATAAATATCAGTATGATAGGCCATGGATAAAGTTGCTTTGTGGTTTTCTAAATTAATTTGTGGCCCACAGAGAGGCTTCTGTTGGGTTCAGCATCCCCCTCTACCTCTTCTCCATTTCAGTTTTATATTCCTGCCAAAGTACCGAGGATCATTATGCAAGGCACTAGGTATAGAAGTAAAGAAATGAAACAATCGCTGGAGTTGGTACTCTAACCAGGACCCGACTTCTGGTGTTGACCCACTTCCATGTACAGGAATACAAAATATCGCTGGGACTGTACTGAAAGGGAGAATTAACCTTGTCTGGGTAGCACCTGCCTGCCCGGACCTTACGTTCTCCCGACACAGCTTTGGAACAACCAGGAAGACTGCCATATCTAAATGAGTCCAAATAAAGGACTTACCTCACTCAAGCAATACGTTTATTAAGCAATCACTCCACATGTATGTGCAGGTTCTGTGTTAAGTGGTCCAGACCCATGTGCAAGCTTAAGAAAAACCGTGGTTGAGTTTAGTACTAAAACTACGTTATGGGTTAAATAGACTTGGCCTGGGAACGTGACCACCATTTACAACATTGTTTCTGTGGGGAATATTTATTCCAAATTCCAAATAACCAACTCATAAAGGAACTTTATGGAATACATTGAATTCAACAAACATTTCTAATGGCACTCATGTGTGCAAGGTAGGGATTACCTGGAATTCGGTTTACAAAAATTCAACCTAATTACAACTTTTGAGGTCCGTGTCTCTTTCTGAAGTCGGGTCCACCTGCACACTTATTTTTTAGAGTTTTCCAGATGTTCAACTGTTTTCTCAATTCTGGGGGTTTTGTGTGAGTGGCAGTGAAGCTTTGGTTTTGAGTCTGGGATCAGTAAAATTTCCTTCCAGCTAATGCACTATATCCCCCAAGCAAAAGGCTCCGTTTAAAATTAATGCAGAACAAATTCACTTTAGTATAATCTGAAGAGGATTTAACTCGGGTAATTCTGTGAGTGGGGAATACAAATTAAAAGTAAAATGATCTCTTCCCTAATGCTATGCTATCGTGGGTCTTGATTCAGGAAGAAACCATCTGGCTTGAATAATAATGCGTACTTTGGGGGCTTGTTGAATTTCTTTTCTTTTTTTCTTCCTTTTTGGCTAGTTTTGGTGTTGGAGAAAGAATTTTTTTCTTTTCATTTTCTTTTTCAAGGAGAAAAATGTTTTTATGACTGCTACAGATCCTTCTCCAGATCCTGCTATGGAAATGTCATGATGATCAATCCTGTCTATGAATAGTTCCAGTGATGCTCTTTGAATCCCTTGTGCTTTCTCCCTCTCCCCCCAGAGTGGGGGTATCAGAGTAGATTGAGCTCATTGAAAAGCTACGTTTTCTGTAATTTTTCCCTTTTCTTTTGCCTGAGAGCATTATCGAGGACACAAGCTATGGCAGAATACAGAACTCGAGTAAGAGCATTCTAAAAAAAGCTCTTCTTCAATGCTAAAAACATTAGAGGTTCAAAGATTTTCTTTCTGGTCTTGATTGAACAACTAAATAAATAAAAAAAAGACCAATATTTAAATAACATTTGGCAGTGTTCTGATCTTGGGCTAGTTAATTGATCGTGCTGAGGCTAATCACAAATCAGGGATCTGAAGGTCAATGACAGAAACAGAAGTCCATTCTATATCAAAATAGTTGGAGTTATACTTTCTGGAGTAACAAAGACTTAGAAACAAAGTGAGTAGGAATTGAGAGAATAAATTGCTATATGTTAATGCAGTCAAATATTAATATTAAGAAAGGTTGACTATGAGAAATTAAGAGATAAATGAGAAGAGTTGTAAGAACTGAGTGATACAAAGAAAAATAATCAGGATAAAAATACCCAATAAATATAATGATTTTGATAATATCAGTAAAAAAAATTACTAATAGATATTACTGAGTCACTGATTAGTTAACCAATTATGGTATATAAAATTTATCTAGAATCTCACAGTGTTCTTGTTCTTTAATATTTACCTGTTTTCCTTACCCATGTGTCATCTTTTTTTGGTTGTTTGTTTGTTTTAGTCCGGACCATACTTTTATCTTTGTGGATAATTCTTGGTCTAGAAACTCCTCATCACTGAATGTCAGCAACTTGCTTGTAATATATTTTCTTGGAGAATTGAGGGAGAGGTTAAGTTACTTATGGAAGTAATGAAAAGAAAAAGTAGGCCTGAGGGGTCTCATATTGTCATAGTTTTAAAAATATTATAAATCTGGAATATTAAAATTAGTTTACACAGATTGAAATTAGAAAAAATAAATCACTATTATAGATTAGGTAAATGTAATCCCAAAGAAATTGAACATAGTAAACTTGGGTTTGATAAATTCAAGAATATTACCTGCTAGGAAAAGGGATCCTTAGCTCATAAAAGCTCCTGGGAAAACTGAAAGATATTGGGTTGAGGCCAATATGTTGCACTATTATTACAATAAATAGGAACATGATATAAATATGAAAGTAGTCATACAGATAATAAAGAACGAAGAAGACAGGTATATTGAATACTTACGGCTGGGATGAGAATTCTCAGCCAAACAATGGATGCCTTAGAGGGATAATTATAAAAGATAAAACAGTTTAAATTATATAAAATTACAAATCTTTTACAGAGATAAATTCAATTTATCTAAAATAATATTTGTCATTTTGGAAAGCAGGTTTGAAACACATTTCATTGATAAAAGACTCCTAATGGAGATGTATAATGGACTGACACATAAGATACATGGTCAAAGAATGTGTGTGTGGGAAACAATTTTTAATAAGAAATAAAAGTCAAGGGAGCTAAGTGGCTAGGTGGTGTAGTGGATACGGCACCAGTTCTGAAGTCAGAAGGACCTGAGTTCAAATTTGATCCCAGACATATAACACATCACTTTGCACATCACTTAACCCCAACTGCCTCAGCAAAAAACCAAAACAACAGCAACAAAAAAACAGAAATAAATAAATAAAACTCATCAATACCCACATGAGAAAATGATTCAAATCAGTTTTAAGAAAAATACAAATTAAAATGAAAAGGAGAAAAGAGAAACACACCAAACTAATATAAAGGAAAAGTCTTACAAAGTATCTGAAGTCACATGAATTGCCTCAACTCATCTTGGTTCCAGAGATCAAATTCATTCTTTCTGTAAATATTTTTTTACTTTCATCAAAGGCACTACCATTCCTCCATCATCCGAGTTCATTACCTTGCAGTCATCCTCAAGTTTGATTCTCTTACAAGCCTTCCCCATTCCCTTTCCCATCAGTTTCCAAGTCATTCCAATTCTACCTCAGTAGCACTTCCCATATGCATCCCCTTGTTTTTATTCACAGTTCACTAGCTTAGCTCAGGTCCTTGTCACCTCTTGCTTAGACAGTTACAAATAACCCCTCAATTTGAATGCCTTGTACCAAGTCTCGCCTCCAATATAGTTTCCAAAGTAATATTCTCACAACCCAGCTCAGATCATGCTAGTCCTTTACTTGGGGAAACCCCCCACACAAACCAAAAAACCTCTTGGAGCCCCTTGGTGCAAACTCAATTGTTTGCCATTTAGAGCCTTCTCAGTCTGATTCCAATTTACTCTTGCCAGCTTGTGATATTTACTCCTCATGAATCCCTTCTTCCAGCCATAGCGACCCACATGCCATACTTTGTACACAATATTCCCTCTCCTTTCTTTGTTCCTTTGTTTCCTGGTTCCCTTATTCCCCCTTGCTCTTGCTCCTAAATTCCCTAACTCCCTTCCACATTCAAGTGATAACTTGAAGCCTCAGATATTTCATGGGACCTTTTCTGAGTCTCTCAATTACTGCCATGTTCCCCACCCCCCAAATGTTTTGTGTTTACTGTGTATGTATTTTGAATTTGTTTACATGAGTATATGCAACTTCTCTCAACAGAATTCAATCTCCTTAAAGACAAAACTGTTGTATCTGCTCTGTAGCCTCAGCACTCAGGACATTACACTACAAAAAAATAGATGCTTAATAAAAGATTATGGCTTAATTGGTTGGAGGATAAAATATCCAATCAGCAAGCAGAACATCCACCCCTGTCCTGGGTAGAGAGGCTGGGGCTGACAGGTACAGAATAATGTAATGCTCTGGAACAATGAGATGGTTGTTCTTGAGTATTTAGTAGTTTTTACAAGGTAGGATTCAGTGTGGGATGGGGAGAAAACAGAGAAGGGGAAAACGATCTCCTGCTTATGATGGCCAATAATGTGGCATGAGATCTGCCAAAAGATACAGCAATCTTAGATCGCATTCATGGAACTAGGAGCCCAGTATTGTTTTTCCACATCAGCCAATGGTTTGACTCTTTAAGAGGGTTTTTGGAGGGGCTTATTTATTTATTGATTTTTCTACCCCCAAAAGCAACAGATTAACGGTTTACATGATTCCTGGTCACGAATGGGTATTGCAGACAATATTTGAACTTAGATTTTCTTGACTCCAAATCTAGTAGTCGTTTTCATGTACTCCTCCCCTCTATACTAGAGTGATGAGAAAGTGTTTATTTGTAATGCCAGATGCTCTAGAACAGCAAAATTTTCTTGCAAATCAAATACTTCATTGAAAAGACCTCATTTCTAGCACTGGATTCGTAGCCTTAACTTCTGTCCATAGAGCCCTTTCAAGGATTGTGGTCCCCAACGGGACCTTTGCAAAATTCCTTGTCTCTAATTTGAGTTTTTTACTGGCTGGATGAATGGTATTAAACTGTGGCTCCTTATAGATCCACCAATAGATTTTAGTAGCAGATGGCCAGACCTCATTAATACTGAAGTCAGTAATTCAGAATTTGGGAAATTTTAGATAAAGCATATCTTTGCTTAGTCAATTCTTTCTCTGTGGAGGGGACAAGTTAATAGGGTAAAACAGATTGCAAGGCAATATTTAAAAAACTTCAAAGAATAAACTGCTTTCAAGTACCCTCCAGCACTTCAGAAACAACCATTTACATAGAAACAATTAATATGCTAATTACAAGTCATTCTTATCTAGTCATTAAAACAATTTTTATAAGGATCCTATGAAGAAACCATAATTTGGTATGTGTTTAAAATTTGCTTCTGTTCTGTTGTGAATGTTTAAAGCATAATATATTATAAAAGAATATGATATAGAATATTATAGAATATTGAAACTGTTCCAAGCAGTCCAGCCAGGCCACTGGTTGTCAAGGTTTGCTGGCAGAAGGAAGCTGGTTAATAGTACCAGTTGGCTATAAAACTGGCCCGAGTTTCATATACGGGAGAGCAACCTGAAATAAGTGGGGGACTTGCCATTCCTGCTGTTAAATAGATGGATCATAATTTTAAGCTTAATTGTACCAGTGGACAAATATGACTGGGCAGTCACCATGCTCTTATTGTGAGTTGTATTTGGGTTGGAATCAGTCGTAGTTCTCCAGAGGACTTTCTATCACCTTTGGGGAGAAGAATCAAATCAAGAGAATTCATTAAATAAAGTGGGGGTTTTATGTTTTGGATCTAACATCCCCAAAAGGCAACTCATGAAGGATGTTAGACCTATTTTTTTCTCTTTTACATTGTCTGATTGAATGACATCATGCTACCCCATTCCCATCCCCTTTGAATAGATTAAGCATTCCTACATACGTGCCTTTCACTTCCTAACACAGGCCTCTAAAATAAAGGTCTTTCTTCTGCACAAACCAAAATTCTTTGTTTAATTCATTTTAAACCGTCCAACAATTAAATTTAATTCACCGAATGTTTATTAGTATCCTACATACAGAATGCTTAGGTAGAAATCAAGGCATTTAGGAGAAAAATAATGAATAAAAACTCTGTTCATATTTGGTGTCCTGGACTTTCTAGTGTAGAAGAGAGATAAAAGTGTAAAAATCACTAGAACATAAAATGATAACACGGCAAATAGAAATGAGAGGGAGAAATAAAATGGTTCATAGAACTGAAGGGAGAATCAGGGGAAATGTCTTTGGGATAGCATTACAGAATAAATAAAAGAATGATAGGAGAGCACTCTAGAACAAAAGTGAAGAAATAAGTAAGAAAAGGAAAGACAAAATTTTAGAGGATACATGTGAGTTGGCCGATTTGGAGGGGAAGCATTAGAAAGAGTGATGGATTTGATGTTTTCAGACCTTGGTTGGAATACTGCTTTCATCCCTTACACTTTGGATCAACCATGAGAAAATTATGGAATCTCTCTGGGTTTCAGTTCCTCATGTTCAAAATGAGGAGGGTGGTTTATACTGTCACCTCGAAAATCTCCTTTTAGATAAAAGTCTATGGATTCTGTGGGCAAATATATATATACACATAACACATATTATATAATTATAATATATAATTAATATATAATATATTATATTAATAATTAATATAATTACCTATATTACTATATGTATTTTACATATCACTAATTACATTATATTACATATTTTAATTACATATATTACTATATAGCCAGGTTACTAGATATGTAGGTTTGGTAATTAGTCATTTGCCTAAATAACATGGAATAACCTGGGTAGTTGATTGAAACTGCAAGGGAGAGAACTAAGAAAACAGAAGAGGGCCAAAGGTGGGGCCTTGGAGAAAGCTTCCCATATACAATTAGAAAGAAGATGGGACACCTGAAGGAGATATTAAACACTAAGGAAAAATATGTGTCTCTGTGTGGAATCTTTGTTATCCCTGAAAGTGAAGGTTTCAAAGCACTCAAGAAGAGAAGGTCATCAAGGAGACCTAAGGAAACAGAGATGAAGTATGATGTAAAATGGATAAAGGTTTTGGTTACTTTTGATTAGCTATTGTGCTGAGAGAAAAGTGTTGCTAACAGAAGAAAAAAATCCTGATTAAAAACAAAAAATGTTGTCCTCTTGTCCTCCAATCATTCGCTTGTCTATATTAATGGTGAACTTCAACTGTAGACAATGTTCATTTTGTGGCTTAAAAAACTCATTACTAATATAATCTAATTTCCTTCTGAATTAACATTGCAAATTCTTCTCTTCATTAGGTAACTGCTTTAGGTCTTGTATGAAAGCTGACTTCGGCTTCTTTATAGTTGAACTTTTTCTTTCTGATTATATATTTTTTGACTTGGAAGTTTTGTATTTTCACTGCATTGTTTCTGTGAGGCTTCATTTTGGGGTTTCTTTTAGGAAATAATTGGTAAATTCTATTTTTACTTTGCTCTTTGGTTCAGATAGATACTAGAAATTGTCATAAATGGGATCTTGAAATGTTGTGTGTAGACTTTTGTGTCATCAAAGTTTTCAGGTAATCAGACTATCCATAGTTAATCTTCTCTTTTTTTTTTTTCTTTTTGTTTGTTTTCTAGGCCAGTTGCTTTCAATACTATAAATATTGTTGTTCGTGGGGTTTTTTGGCAGTCTTTTAATTTTGTCTTATTACTTGTCTCAGAGAATCATTGTCTCTGATTTTACCTAATTTTCAAGGAATCTTTTAATTAAGTAAGATTTTAAACCTCCTGCACTAAGAGAAGTATTTTCTTCCAATACTTTCTTTTAGAGTAAAGGTTCTTAAGGTTTATTATGACATGAAATTTTTTATCAATCTTATAAAGTCTGTGGACCCCTTCTCAGAACAATGTTTTCAAATGCATAGAATAAAATACATAATTACAAAGGAAATAATTTGTATTGAAATATAGTTCTCAAAATATATTTTTAAAAAGTCAAGGTCAAAGTTTAAAAATTGATTTTCTATTAATTCCTTTAAACTCATTTTATCATGGATTTTTATTAATTTTTGCATATATAACTGAACTTTATATAATATGAAACACATGTAACATAACATGGCATATAATAAATGTCTATTTACATATATGTTAACTTCACTACTTCTAAGAATTCTAGTAAAGTTGGGAGCATATCTATGATTTTCTCTGAGTCTTTGCTTATAGATTATATAGAGCTTTTTTTTTCTTTTTCTTTTGGCTTTGTATCATGGAAGTTCCTGGGTCTAGAATATTTGGTATCATTGGTGTTACTCATTTTCTAGTCTTCCACAATCAGGACTTTTTGTCAGGTCCATATTTCAGGCATTTCAGAGGGAAAAAAAAAAGCCTTGTTTGCTCCTTATCTGTCCTATCTGGCACCTGGTGATGAGGGCTGCCCCCTGCAAGGATTCAAATTCAGCTCTGGCCAGTGAACCACGGTTACTGGGACAGTCTGATCTAGGGAACCATGATCCCAGCGCTCTCAGTCTGAGCTCAAGGGATCTCAAGCCCTCACTCAGGGTCAGTGACGCACTGGAGCCGGCAGGTCTCTCTGCATGAAGCCTGGTCCCCAAAGCAAAATGTTTTTGCTGTTTCAGGGCTGGGCTTTTCTGACTGGACTGCTTCCTTGGTGCCTGCAGCCTCATGCCTTTCTCTTGCTTTGGGTCTGAGAAGCAGAATGCACTTATTGTAATTTCTCCTTGGATTTCTTAACCAAGGCTTGATTTTTTAAATCAAATAAATTGTGTTTCATATTATATAAGGTTCATTTATATGGATGTGTATATATGTATAAATATATATATATACATACACACATATACATGCAAAAATTAATAAAAAAAATCCATGATAAAATGAGTTAAAATAATTAATAAAAAATCTGTTTTTAAACTTTGACCTTGCTGAGTATTTGGCAGAGTGGTTGGGTCATTATGCTTTCATTTACTCCATCATCTTGAAGACTGTCTTCAAAATCTAAATTCCAGGGGCTAATTACCCTTAGTTTCCATTTTCCTCAGTTTTCTCAACGATAAAATGGGGATCATAAGGGCACCTTCCTTAGAAGTTGCTGTGAAAATCAAGTGCGATAAAGCACACAGGAGGCACTTCATAAATGTTTGTTCCCTTCTTTATGAGGAACAGCATGGAGGTCAATGTAATTGGATATTACAGCTTGGGTAGAAGGGACTTTAGATATTACCTACTGACAGGATCTTAGATAACTGATGTCACTGACACCTGCCTTTCACAGATCCTGTGAAAAGTTAAGTGACTTTCCTGAGTCCTCAGAAAGAACTACTAGATTTGCTGACCACAGAGCCCTTGTGTCCAGCTCGGGGTTTTGCCCACTATACCAAGGACACAATTTCCTTTCCTTTATGTCTGACTGGAAGTATTGCAGACTCATTTGGGCTCAGGGTCATAAACTTAATTTGGGAAACATTTTTTTTTTATCTTTCCTCCTCCAAAAAGATGTAAGAAACTTAACATTATGTCCCATAGACCATTAGGATTTCACTTTTTCATGCCCAGAATTTTTTGTTGTTTGCAATGAAAAAGAAGACTAGGAGAGACAGAGATGGAGTGGGGGAAGGGAGGGATGGGGAGGTACAATTCTGGGGCTGGTTTTCAAATGTAATGAATAGACCCGCCTAAGGCACTGGTGTGATTTTGTTTAAACAAACATAAGCCAATTAAAAATACAAAGAGATCCAAGGAAAAGATGCTCTTGGCTGAAAGCCTCATGGGAAAATAATTTAAAGCACAGATCAATAGCAAAGGAAGAGATTTAGTCCCATAAGACCCAAGGCAGCAACTAACAAATCTCCAGAAATGCATTTGTTGGATTGTATTTAGTCAGAGGCTGTTGCATTAAGGAATCTTATTTTCCTATCATTTAGACTTAAGTATTTACTTAGGGCAAAATTTACAATGTACTTTGGAGGGCAAGTCATTGTACTTAGAACTAAAAGCATTACCAGTGAGTGTGTGTGTGTGTGTGTGTGTGTGTGTGTTGTATAAGTGCACATTTCCCACTGAAGCTGAACAGGTTTTTTCATTATTATTTTTCAACTAGAAATTTTACTAGATTTTAAGACAATTCTTATCTAGATGGCGCCTGTGGTCAGTTAAATAAGACAGGTTTGCCCCTTTCACCAAAATGGGCCAGATAATCAGGGAAGGAAGCCATAAGTTTAGCTATGGCTGATCTAGGGAAGAATTAGCTGCTTTAAGTTTTACAGAATTCTTTCTCCATGGCAGTCTCCTGAGAGTGGAAATGGAATGATGGTTGAACCCATTTTTACAAATGAGAAGACTGATCTTTAGAAAAATGAAATGATTTTCTCTTGATCATAGAGCTACTAATAGTATTTTCCTATGTTGATAGAAGTTGATAATTTATGATATCCTCACAAGAGAAAACTAGGTAGTATACAAATATTGTCCCTACTTTCCAGATGACAAAACTGGGCACTAGAGAGGATAAATGACTTCTCTATGATCACATCGCTAGTAAGAACTCATTTGTGAAGTAAAACTTGGATTTCCTGACTATAACCCCAACAGGACTTTTAACAGACAGCTGACAAGGTGAGAAATGGATGAGAAGGGGCGATCTCCAAAGCAGTGATTCTTCTCAGACAAAGGTTAGGAAGTCTCTTAAGGACTGAGGATATACCCCTTTTCCAAACCATAAGGTGTTAGAGGTAAAAGGAATTCTACAGGTGAAAAACAATTTAATTCCATGGAAAGAACAGGGGTCTCGAAGCCCAATAATCTGGGTTCAGATCCTACCCTTGATGTCTCATGCTGTGTGGTCTTGGACAAATTTCTCAAACTCTCTGAATTTGTAAAAAGAAAGGCTGGATTCTATAGTCTCTGATATTGTTTCCATATAATCTATGATGTTATGGTTGTCAACTAATTTAATGCCTTCCAGTTCAGAGGATGAGAGGAAAATGATGGGGCTGACTCCATAGTCTGAAAGGAAGGCTTGCAATGGGACGAAGCTCTGCCTTCATCTAAGTCAGAGGTTCTCTTTCCACTCCTCCTGCTGCTGCCTTTTCATAATCTATGGCTTGAATGTAATATGTGAGGAGTTAATGGTTTTTATAAATACTTCTATGAAATGGGGACTTCTCCAGCCGCAGTGATTTGGGGAATATTTTTAAGCTCTTTGCCTTTATCTCTCCTTCAAGTTGAAATTTTGACTAATTAAAATTTAATTTCTTTGAGTAGTCTTTAAGATGTAAATACCTCAAAATGGGTCTGCAATAGTGTGAATTATTTTAAAAGATTAGCAAAATAATCAAGCAAATCCTAAGTAAATGGTATACAGAAGGCATAGCTATTTGTATCTATCCTTCAGAGTCAAATAGAAACCGAGGCACTAAACAATATACACAGTTCCTTGCAGACTACATCTTGACTTAGAAAAACACACATTAACATTAGTTATGGTCTAGCATATTTTTATTTATTTTATTAAATATTTTTTCAATTGCATTTGAATCTGGTTCAGGTCGCATTTAGGAAGGCAGGTGATTTGGCGCCTCTGCCTTCGGAAGCCCAGAGGAAGGGATTTCTGTGATGAGGAGAGCTGGACAATATGAGGGGTGAATGACAAAGGCTGGTGGAAAGCCTCAAAGCATCAGGCAACGTACCCAGTAGAGGAAGAACATCCCTGAGATCAGGGTTTCACTTGCTTCACCCTGTGTCTAGCCCTCATGGTCATACGTGGTTCAGTGTAAAAGTTCAAGGAGAAAGCTTCAAAGTGCTTGAAAGTTAAGAGGGAGAAAGAATGCTTCCAACCAGAGGGATTAAGCGATGCCTTGGAAGTTGGCTACAAAATACAGATAAATGGACTTTGGAAAATGATGTTTCAGAGCAGAGGAGTGACTGGATCAAAGAGACCTAGGGATGAAAGCATTGGGTTTTCTCCAATTTTAGTATATGTGCTGCTGAAGGGAACATGCATTGAGTTTTCTCAAGCAATGGAAAGTTATCTTGTTCAGCTTGAATATAGGAACATTTCAGAGAAATGGTAAAGACAGGATTGTGGATCATTCTGCAGCTAAGTGGCAAAGGAACTCGAATGACATTTTAAGGAATATACTAGATTAGGGATTTGTATTTGGAGTTCACTTACTCGTTTGCTTTTTTTTTAAACATTCAGTAAGTTCTTCCATCTTTTTGGCCCTTAGGTGCTCATCTATATATAGAGAAGGTGGCATTATATGATCTTTAAAATCCTTTTCAGGGCTCATATTCAATGATTCTGTGATTTTATTTGATGATGTTCATTCTTTGAGATTTTTGAGTAAGTGATTAACTTATTAAAATTAAACATTAGGAAGTTAAATCTTAGCATCAGGGCATAGGATGTATTGGGGGAGAGAGTTATTTATTACAAACAAGAAGACCATTGAGCAATTAATTAATGCAATTAGTGCATTAGTTCAGTAAGAGGTAATAAGAACCTGAATGGGAATATTGTCATTTAGAAAGGAAAAGAGTGGCGACAAATATGAGAGCTAGGAGGTAAAGATAGAAAAAGATTGATTAACTATCAGTTGGGAATCGTAAGGAAAAGAAAAAGACAATACTGAGATTTTTAAGCCTGAGGAGCCAAGGAAGTAGTGATGTCATAAACACAAATAGGAAAATCAGTGGGTTTGAATTAAAGAATAAAAGGAATTTAATAAATGCTTATTATATCTTTGGCCCATATTGAAAGTTGAGCATGTAAATATAGATTAGAATTAGTGCCCTCAAGAAGCTTATATTCCATTGGAAGACCCTACACAGATAGGGCACCGGTGACTATGAAGGGATGAAGTCCCAAGATGGTAAATGGAGTGATAGATTCTTTAAGTTATTACATACACTGATGTCCCTAATCCAAAAGTCATGATTGGACCACTGTTCCCACAAGAAGAGATGAGAGTTGCAGGGAGTGAAGGTTGTAGGACATGGCTGGCAGCATGGTAAGATGATTGTGTGAATCTTGTGGCACCTGAAGCCAAGTATACGTAGCTGTTTCCCCCAATCCCCATAGGGCTGTGGGTGGAAACTGATGGTTTAGGTGGCTAGTACCCCTATGGGAAAGTGAGCCCTTTAAGGGGAAGGGCCGTCATGCTTCCTAGCTTCCCTGGCCCTTAGCACACTGCATAGCATATAGCAAGGGCTGAATACATTCGTTTTCATTCATTTATAGATTATGGGAGCAGCCAGAAGAACAGAAACAGCAGAAATGTTAGGGAGCATGTAGAAGAAAGTGCTCTAGAAAGGGCTGGAGTTAGGGTCTGTGTTTCTTTTAAGATCTGGATTTGGGAGTTAATGAAAGGCTCTTACCCAGTACTGACCCTCCTTGGTGAGGGTCCTTATTGGTAGAACTGTACTTTTCCCCCTCCTCCAGAATGGTCTTGCTTGGGGAGAACATACTTCCTGGGACCACAATGCTCCTTTTTCTTCCTTTTGACAGTCAATGGGGCCCCTTACTAGAAACCCCATGCCATACAAGCATAGAAAATAATTTAAACTGCATACCCAACTCACATGGTTTGGAAAAACAGGCTTTTACTAAACATTTGTTGAACCTACTTCTCTTCCATCTATTCCCAATGAGGGACAAGAACCAAGAAGGCAATGCCCTTACTTTGGGACAAGGAGATTATCCTGACGGACTGATGAGCCCCCACTCATGGATTTCCCATCAGTATTAGCCAAACTTCATTACTTTTAGAAAATGGCATTTATTGAGGTACTGTAGCAAAAATAGCCAACATAAAACATCCTCCTCCTCCAATCAGATGTGGAAAGTTTTCTTCCATAGATGTTCAGGGAAGAGGTGTCCTGTGCACTTTTCTAAAACTCTAAGTTTCAGACAGAGAGAGCTGACCTATATTAGGAGGGAAGTTTCCTCATTAGGTGTCTCCTAAGCCAATGAAAACCCAGATCTTGTGCTTTGTATTACTATTATACTAATAATGATAATTGATTTCAGAATCATGGACTCCATTCAAAATGGATTTTAAAAAATGTGGACATTGGATCCCAAGAAAACATTCATAAATACCATACAGAACTATTGGAACCAGAGGACAAAGGAAGCAGAAAGAGCTCAGTGATCCTCCAAACCTCAAAGAATAGCAGAAGAAAAAGCCCCTAGATTATCCCACTGCGCCATCCAAAGCAAAACTATAAAAACTGTAGAAGCCAAGCACAAGAGTCAGGATTGCAGGAGCTTCATTTTTCATCAACTTCTATTGTCCGGTTCTTTGCGAAATGCAGCATCCTTTTCTCATACCTTACAATGCTGATGTAACATCATGAAAAGTAACTTTTGCCCTTTTTTCCATTTCCTGTTGAAATTTCCATATGAACCCCATGGTATGAAATCACTTCTAAAATTTCCTAGCGTCGTCTGCAAATGTCTTCCCACATACTCGCACATACATGTAGGGGTGTGTGTGTATCTGTGCACACTTATAGGAGCAGATCTGTGTAAACACACACATAAGGATGTCAGTGCCTACGTTTGTAAATATGGCTCAACTAGAACACTTGAATCACTTGCTTGATAGAGTGCGATTTCTTTTCGGGCAGCTGACCTCCAAATAATCATTTGGGATAACTAATAGCACTAGGTGGGATTCAGTCAAAAAATCCATATGACTTTCTTTAAAGAAAAAGGTGACACTGAAAGGACAGAATGACAGTCATCCAAGGCTACCACTGCCTCCTTCAGGGATTTGCCCAGGACTGACTCTACCTGATGTGTACTTTCCACATGGCCAATAATAAAACATCAACCAGAGGAAAGGTGGATGTATAGCCAGGAGGGAAACTGTGGCTGTAATTTCTTAGAAACCTACCCCAAAGAGGAATTCTTGCCTTTGATGACCCCTAGAAGACTACTTTGCCCTGGAGGCCAGTTCCACTGCAGCCCCTTCTCTTCGATCTGTCTTTATCTCAAATGGCTCTCCATCAAAAGGAAAATGTTGAGGAAAACAATAACAACCTGGGGTTTGTGTTGGGAGGCGAGTGAACTTTATATCAACCACAATTCTCAAACCTTCTGATAACATTTTATCCAAGTAGAAAACCAACTATTATTTTCCTCATTCACTTTTGTCAGAGCCAAATGAATCCTCTGTATAATTAAGGCATGATTGTTTTCCCTAGAGAAACACTGCTTTCTCTCCTAGAAAATACTCTCTTAATCCAAATTCTCAATGCATTTGGTTCTTCCGAGTTGGGTTCAAACATACAATTCCATTTGGGAGAGGATCCCTTCTGATCTGTATAGGGAATGTTTCTAGAGCAAGAGTTATTAGAGTTATTATTCTTGTTGCTTTGCTCCAATTAAAATAGGATACTTAAACTATATGTTTTTAATAGTTTCAGATCCAAATGAACATAGTGGAAGTAGAGAGGTTGGAGGGGACATAGGGAGTAAAATAAGATGAGAAATAAGTTCTTTGGCCATAATTATTTTTTGGTCCACAAAAATAAGATCTAATTCAGAACTCTGTAATTAAGAATTTGTTTTTTCCCCTTCTGTGTTATTTGAAATAATATAACATGCTCTTTGAAATAGCAGATCATGTTGTGTTAGAAAAGTTATGCTGTCATTCCAGATTAGGACTCTGGGTTGTGAATATCATATAGTTTTATAATAGGGACAGTTGCTCTGAGATCCTTGATTGAGTTTCTTCTAGTTGATTTGTTTTTCATTTTAAGAATGTAAGAGGCAGAGACGATGAAATATTAGGTTATTAAATAAAGTGTATACATCTCTAATCAACTTTATGAATTGCTATGTTATGTAGCCATTAGCTGGCTGAAGGATCAATGACACTAAGGATAGCCTTTTAAAAGAAAGACATACATGATAAAGATTTAAAACAAAGTATGGTAAATGAATGTTATGGAATATTATCGCTATAAGAAATTGCCAGCAGAATGATTTCAGAAAGGCCTGGAGAGACTTACAGGAAGTGATGCTGAATGAAGTGAGCGGAACCAAGAGAACATTGTACACAGTAACAAGATTATGCAACAATCAATTCTGATGGACATGACTCTTTTTAACAATGAGATGATTGAAGCCTGTTCCAATGGTGTTGTGATGGAGAGAGCATCAAAAAGAGGCTGTGGGAACTGAATGTGGACCACATAGCATTTTCACTCTTTTTGTTGTTTGCTGGCATTCTATTTTCTTTCTTATTTTTTCCTTTTATATCTGATTTTTCTTGTGCAACAAGATAATGTATAAATATGTATGCATATATTAGATTTATCATATATTTTTACCATGTTTAACATATATTGGATTAGTTGCCATCTAGGGAAGGAAATGAGGGAAAGGGGGGGAATTGGAACACAGAGTTTTGCAAGGGTCAATGTTTAAAAATTATCCATGAATATGTTTTTAAAATAAAAAGTTTCAATAAAAAAGATTTAAAACAAAAGAGGAGAAAAGGGGAGAGAGAGAGAGAGAGAGAGAGAGAGAGAGAGAGAAAGGGGGAGAGAGAGAATCAAAGGGAGAGTCAATCTGCCTATCTCTTGTGGTAGAGAAGAAAGCCATCTATGAAGGAAGAACCCAGTTCTTGAGAAAAAATACTCTTTATGGTTTATCTTCTGGAGTCTAGGGGACAGGGACAAGGGAAGTGTCTTTCTCTGTTTTTCCTCTTCCCCACTTTTTCACGGGCAATGATAACTAACCACCATCCCAATAAGACAAAGAGGCATGAAGAGGAAGACAGAGCAAATCCAAAGCATTGATCTGAACAGTTTAGAATTAGCCCTGGCCGAGAGGGGAAAAGGATTAACGTTTCCAACTGAGCAGTTTAGCTGAAGAGATCCTGTGCTCAGGGTAAAGCCCATGAAGACATCACAAGAAGAGAAAGGACATTGGGATACTGCTTCATCAGAGATGTTCACTGTCTTGGCAATGATATATGTTCTCTGTTATGGACCTTTCTTCTATGTTCTTATTAAAGCTACATTTAGCCACTGGGCAGACTTATAGGGGAACTGTTATTACTGTTCATGCTATTTCATTTCAGTAAATTCCTATACTTTGAGAAGATTGTATCAACAATTGGGTTCTGTCAAAGATGGAGATTTACAAGCTATAGTTTTAGGAAATCGTACATACCAAGTGCTTTCAACCTGGGGAGATCCCAACTCCAACCTAACCAGAAACATACAACTTGGGAATCTGAATTATAGGGGTAGTCTCATAGGGGTGCTCCATTTGGGAAGTTTGGGTTTAAAAACCATGACAACCATAGTAGCCATGCTTTGCTTCCAAGTGAGCTCTTCCACAGGCTCGCTGACACTTTCTGTGGGACTTTATTAGTTCCTATTAGCTAAATTATCTCTGTACTAATGATTCCTGTATCTCTACAGCTAAACCCTCACCTTCCTCTCCCTCCCCCCAGTCCCTCATCATCATTGGCTCCTGGATCACCCAAATAGACATTGTTCTGTCCGAAACAAAAGTTGTCATCCTTCCTCCCAGCTTCCTAACTTAATTCCATTCTGCTGGTCACTTGGCTACCAAACCTGAGTTAGCTTTTCCTCTGCACTCTTAGTTGCCATATTCTTTCTATTTTTCCTCTACAGCTTCTCACATAGTTGTCTACTTCTCTCTATTCTCAACCACAGCAATATGGGTCCTTCACAGCTCACCTGGACTATGGCAATCACTTGCTAATGTATCTCCCTTCTCTAATCCATACTCCCTATAGCTTATAAATTAGTATTTAGAAAGGACCTATCAGATCATGCTTCTTCTCTGTTCAAAAAGTTTCAATAGTTCCCTATTGCTTCTATAATGAAATGCGAACTCCTAAAGTTAGACATTTAAAAAGCTTTGTAATTTGCCTCAAAACTATCTTTTGGGACTGATTACACATTATTACCCTCCCTTACATTTTCTGCTTTATAGCCAAACTAACTTCCTTGGTATTTTCTGTATATTAAATCCCGTCTTCTAAATTGTATTTTTGCTACCACTTTGCTTTCTATCACTACATTAATTATAATGCAAAATATTTTTAAATAATTAAAAAATAGGGAATTGACTCGAGAACAGATATAGTAAAATAAGCTTAGATGATGGTTTATAATAAAGTTCTAGGATTATGATCAGAGAACTTTAGAAATATGACACGTTAGTGTTTTTGCCATTACCCAACCCCACTTTTATACATTAAAAGTTCAAGACCCAGTGAGGAGAAGTAACTTGTGTAAGGTGCATGGCTATTTTCATGATTTAGGTGGGACTTGAATTCAGATCTCCTGACTGCTATTCTGGTACTCTTCCTACTAGTGATGGATTTTTTACCTTGGTAACTTTATTTGAGAAAGCAGGAAACATCAAACTGGCAGCCTCCCCTGCTCATATTCTATTCTCATTTCAAATAAAGAAGCCAAGTGAGCCAAAAAGCTTCTAACGCCCAACAATTTAGTCATTAGCCCCGGAGAACAGAAAACTGGTTTGTTATCTCCTTTCTCAGTTCTGAATTCTTCTTTTAAGGGAATACGGAAATCATTTGGATGATATGTTGAGCTCTGTTGGCAAGGCTTTTAGAAATAACAATAGTCAAAATGGAACTACACATGCAGAGAGTGGTGTGGAGAATTAGTAATTAGGTAATTATAGAGGAGAAGATAAGAAAAACATGTTTGGTTCTCTTGTCCAGATAGTTTAAGCTGGGCATTTCAGCATGAATCTTTGAGAAAATGACTTCAATTCTCTTCAGTTGGTCTGTTTATAAGGTTTCAGAATTATATTAAATTAAAATTCAGATTCAATAAACATTTATGAAACACCTACTCTGTGCAAGACACTCTGTTTGACCTGAGTGAGCTGCAGGGAGGTGAATGTGTATGTGCTGGCGCCATATACAAGATGTCCCAAAGATCTCGGCTCAGTTTTAAGTTTCCTAAAGCTTAGAATCCATCAAGAGATAGAAAGTGTGTTAGATACAAAGATATCCATAAAAATATTCTACAACAATTTGAGGGAAAACAACAGCAATAATTTGAGCAGGGAAGACACTGAGATTTGAAGGAAACTTGCTCAGAGTTTCTTGCAAAGCTCTGGTGTGTCACAGACGAGACTTTCAACCCAAGTCTTTGGGTATCAGAGCCTTTAACTTGCCAGATGAGGGAAATTCGGCCCAGAAATAGTGTGAACTCTGAGTCATCCTCTTTTAAAAATAACACAACTTTATGTCAATCTGAAATAATCTCATTCCATGCCATTGGCGTATGGATGGCTAGCTGGCGTCAGAGCCAGGAAGTCCTGGATTCAAGTTCTGCCTTGTATACTCACCCTTTGTAGGACATTGGGAAAGTCATTTTTTTAGTGCTCCAGACAGTCTATTATGTCACAGGGACCTATCTTGGTAAAGATGAATTCCTTGTCCGAGTTTTCCACACCCAAACAATCAATCACAAACTCAGTCCTTATCCCTATTCCCAAGCATCAGTGCAATCAAAATTCCAGCCCATTGTGGTGACCTGGGTAGGGACAACTTTCCTTGTCTAATTACTATCTAAATCCACCCTGTGGATCTTATTTGGACCAGAGTTTTGGAAGGAATCTCTTTCTAATTCGGAACATTACATGACCTTGCTCACCACATTTTTAAACATAAGAGATTATTTTAGTTCTAAAACCTCAGTTTCTTGATCTTCAAAATGAAGGAATCCAGTTAAATGATCTATTTATCACCTCCCCAGCACAAAGACTGTGATTTCTGTAAGCAGGGATATGCTGGGAAATATTTAACAACCAGCTCTATCTTTGCTCCTCCCCCTCCCAATTTTACCAATGTACATAGAAAATACTTTAAACTTTATTATTATTAACATTTTCTCCATCACATTAATAAGATTAGATAGTCGAGGAAAGGAATTGAGCCCTGCTGTGTAGTTTGCTCATTTCCAAGGAGTAAAAGCAGTTTGAACTAGTCTTGACATAAAATAGTTTGAGTTAGCTCCTCTACACTCTTGTCTGAAAGTCCAGAAACTGATGCTCTTAAGGGGGATCTTTATTGCTACAAAGGCCTTTCTGTCACACACCTTACAGGTGATAAATCTATCATTTTCCCATCCCACTAACATGACAGAAGAAGATAAGGTCTTTAGAACCACAGAAAACCTCAGTTTTTAAATCAACATATTTAAGTCAATATGAGATGATTAAAAGTCAGGAAACTGATTTCAGGTCGATGTGGGCTTCCCTAATTTGTTTGCAGTGACACAATGGGATCTTTTTTCAAGGGCTTCCTAATGGGGTAAAAATATAATAGTACTTCTTATCAGTCTCTTTATTCCCCTTGCCCCATGCTCATCCCCATGCTGAGGAAGATCCCGAATTTTCAAGGCCTCTTTCCTTTTGCTTCCCCTGATTGGTGACTTTTGGATGCCATTGGAGAGCCCTGATTCAAAGCGGGGAATTTGGGGATGGCTGGGAGTTGGGGCGGTGGAGCCGTCATGTCTAACGCGGGCTACCTGGTGACCCGCTCCCTGGTTTGTTCCCAAGGAGTGACAGCTTAAGCCCCAGCCCGTGCCCCCAGAGGGCTTCGGGAGCCAGCACATGGCATTGTTTGCATTCTGGTCTCAGGATGTCTGGGCATTATAGAGACATAACTGGGAACAATGCAGCCTGCCCCGGAGGCTTTTTTCTCATGGCTGAGTGACTGGCAGGCACTGGGGAGAGCCCATTATTGTCTTCAGCTTGTAACTTAACTGCTCCTTTTGTCATTCTGCATAATTGCTGTCACCCAGGTAAAACTGGATTCTTTCCTCCCTGGTAAATTCTCCCACACTCGGCCCTGGGTCCTGCAGGCAGGACAGACCAGTGGGGAACCTCAACTACCGCGCCGGGTAAAGAGAACCGCGCCGGGTAAAGAGAATGACCACTTGAGGGGAGTCCTTTGAATGGAGAGGCCACAGAAAGAGGAATGCCATCCTTAGAGTACCATGACTGGCTTTTCAATACAACTGTGGCCACCAAGACGCTCACATTTAAGTTTAATTCCATGAAAACCACTAGAACAATTGACATAAAACAGTTGGCTTGGGAATAGAGTTTCCTCCAGATGGAGACGATTCTTTTCTTTTCTTTTCTCTTTCTTTTTTTCTTTCTTTCTTTCTTTCTTTCTTTCTTTCTTTCTTTCTTTCTTTCTTTCTTTCTTTCTTTCTTTCTTTCTTTCTTTCTTTCTTTCTTTCTTTCTTTCTTTCCTTCCTTCCTTCCTTCCTTCCTTCCTTCCTTCCTTCCTTCCTTCCTTCCTTCCTTCCCTCCTTCCTTCCTTTCTTTCTTTCTTCTTTCTTCTTTCTTTTTTCACTCTTTCTCTTCCTCTCTTTTCCTCTTTATTTCCTCTTCCTTCCTTCCTTCCTTCTTTTCTTCCTTCCTTCCTTTCTTCCTTCCCTTCTTTCTTTCTTCCTTCTCTTTTTCTTCTTTTTCTTTTTCTTCCTTCCTCCTTCCCTTCTCTTCTCTTTCCTTCTCTCCTTCTCCCCCCTCCCCATTGTTTCAGATTAAATGTCTGTGCTGGAAAGAAATGTCTCTTTCCTCTAATTCAACTTAAATATTTTATTAATATGTGCAAAATTCAGGGATAGGCACTGGGGCAGAAGTGGAGTTTAGATAATACAATTATATCATCTATACTCCTTTCTACTACTCAGAAAGTCCAGATTTAGGGTTTAATTTAACATGAACTCATCAAATGCTTAGAAATAGATAAAAAGACAAAATTACTCGTGCTCTCAGAGAGGTTGTGTTCTACTGTAAGTGATGGTGGTGGTAGTAATTGAATCAATACTATTTATTGAGGGCTTATTATATGGAAACACTGTGCTAAGTCCTGGGGAATACCAGGGAAGTAAAAAACAAACTTCCTACTGTAACTTGCATGCTCTGACCCTCCTGTCTTGGATTGATACAGGTGACATTTGCCCCTTGAAGTTCTTGAATACTCTTAAGTTTTGGGGTTACTTTTTGTCTTCTGCCATTGGCTTGAGTCCCCACTTCTTTTCATTTTATGAGCCAGTGACTCCTTATCCACTTAACATTGGATAGATTTTACAAAGTCGTATTTACTTTACAGATATAACCAGGCCAAATATTTTCCATAGCACTTTAGAGAATAATCTTTCTAAACCATCTCAGTCTTGTAGGTGGAGGGAGAGAAAATAGCTTTATAATTTAGCTCATTTTCTATCTAAATTTGAACCATCAAATTCAGATCTAAAGGTGGCTGCTGGACAACTTGCTCCTCTGGGCTTGAATTCTGAAGGTTACTCCCCCAAATCATTCCCGATTCCTTACGGCATCGCTACTGTGCTAACATGGACTACCTGACGTGGGTTCCTGAATTCCTGGATTCTTGTAACTCCCACTGAGAGCCTTTGAAACTCCCACAGTGTGTATCTGGGGGTGCTCATGTGTGTTTGCTGGGGCTGTTATGATTCGATGCTTTAAAAACTAGGTAGCCATAATTGCTCCCTAGCAGCCAGGGGTACCTTGTATCCATATCTTAGCTAGGCCAGGGAGGAACACAAGTCAGTGAGTCTCATATGGCTCCTGTCCACTCCTGGTCCCCGGCACAGAGCAGCAAGCTCGCTTACTTGCAGGACTTTTCACGGAGTCTTTTCCCTCAGTGTCACTGTTTGATAAACTCCTTCCAAAATGCATAGTCAGAGACTTCCTTCCTTTTATTTAGAAAGTGTTTAATTGAATTTAATTGAAAGTTTAAAATGACCCAGGATCATTTTTCATGTGGCCTCAGAGAGGAAGAAGACCCTAAGACCTGTCCTTACAGCCGGTCTCTTACTGTTGTCACAACATTGAGAGGAAGAGTCAAAGAGGGCGCCCCAAAGGTAAGAGGTTTTTTGGATGTTTCCACAGCCATTCAGGGGCCCCTCCTTCATGACACTGGGTAGCCAACCAGAACCAACCAATTATAGCAAGGTCTAGTGTGACATGCGTGCCATCGTGATTCACCTGGAAGCTAGGCCCTGGTGTTCTCTATAGAGGGAGATGCTATCAGAAGCATTCTACCAGCATTCTTTGTTATACTTCCCTGCAAAGAGCTCTTGTCCTAAAAGGGAAAGGAGTTTGAAATGCACACAAATATCTTTCTTGCTGTGCAATCATTGTTCAGTTGTGTTTGATTCTTCATGATCTCATTTTCTTGGCAAACATCCTAGATAATTTGCATTTCCTTTTCTAGCTCATTTTACAGTTAAGGAAACTGAGATAAACAGGGTTAAGTGACTCACCTAGAGTCAAACAGCTAGTGTCTGAGGCCACATATAAACTTGGGAAAATCAGTCTTCCTGATTCTAGTTCAATCATTACTCTACTGAACCATGTAACTGCTATTATGTTATGTTATATTTACTATATTATATTATATTGCATTATATGTGCATATGCATATTGTGTGTTTATTATAAATGGAAGGTAATCACATAGGAAAGATACTGGGAGAAGAAAAGAAAATGCAGTTTGAGTTGAATCTTGGAGGAAGCGAGGGAAGCTAGGAAACAGAGATATGGGAGAGGGAACGCAAGAAAATGGCTTAGCAGGTGAAGACACCAGGAATAATAAACAGACCAACAACATAGCTGAAGTACAAAATATAGGGAGGGACTAAAGTAAAAAAGACTGAAAAGTAGGGTGGGATTAGTTTGTGAAGCGTTTTAAAGGCCAAATAGAAGATTGTACATTTCATTCTAGGAAAAAAAAAAATTGAGAGTGGGGATTCATTTTAGTTTATTAAGGAGGCAACAGGGCGCAGATGTGCTTAAAACCAAATTTTAGAAAAATCACTGGAATCTGCAGGGAGGGCAAATTAATATGGGGAGGGATTTGAAGCAAAGAGAACAACCAGAAGACTGCCATAATAATCCAAAGGAGACATGATGAAGACCTTATCAGGATAGGGGGTGTTGGAGTGGAGCAAAGGGGGCGCATAGGGGAGAAGTTGTGAAGGAGGACACGGCAATACTTGACAACAGGGTGGATGTGTGGAGAGGGCACGGGAGTAGTTAAGGGTGACGCTGAGTTTGCCCAACTGAGTTGACTGGGAGAACGATGGCAGTCTCGGCAGAAACAGAAAAGTTTGGAGAAGGGTAGTATAATCCCTTCCATGTTGTGCGTGCTAAATTTGTGTTGCCTTTGAGACATTCGTGTGACTTGGAGGCAGTTATTGATTAAAAAATCCTGAATAAAGGAATTTATTATTAACAATGGGTGAAACTTGAGCTCTTTCAGCAGGAAGATGAGTCGGCCCAAGACTTGTTGTCCTCATTGTCTCATAGCATTGAGACACAGAATATGATACCAAAGAATGGTTCCATTTGTGTAAGTGCCTAATTTATTACCAAGGGGTGGAAGCCAATGAAGTGAATCTCTTCCAAATGCATTGACTCCATTTCTTTATAGACTGTGTATAATTTTCATTGTTGTTATTCAGTTGTTTCAATCATGTCCAACTCTTCACGACCCCATTTATGGTTTTCTTGGCAAAGATACTAGAGAGCGGTTTTCTATTTCTTTCTTCACTTCATTTTACAGACGGGAAAATTGAGAATTGAATGTCTTTCCCAAGATCACAAAATTAGAAAGTGACTAAGGCTGCATTTAAGTGCAGGAAAATGAGAATTCCTAATTTCAAGCCTAGTGCTCTAGTCACTGCTCTACCTAAGCTGTTCTGCTGTGAAAAATATCAATTCAGAATTGGTTAGAGATGGGGGGAATTGAAGAATCATACATACAATAAATTAATCTCTCCCTACTTATTAAGCATTTAAGACTGTGCTAGCTGCTACTTTGTAGACAAGAAGTTAATTATTCATATATGGGTTGGAATAGATGATTTCTTGAGGTCTCATTTAAACCCGAGATACTATAAAATACCTAAAGGCAATTTTGATGTCTCCCTGATATTTTCTCAAGCTAAATAGCTCCAGCTTCTTTCAACTACTTATATGGTTCTAAGCCTCTTTATCTCCTTAATTTTCTTCTTTCAAATGAAATGTGTCCTTCCTAAAATTTGTGCTACTAAAAATTATTGTCCACAAGTTGCCTGGATTACTCAAAAGAACAATGAGAAGCATCCCCTTCCTCTATCTAGTCACAGTGCTTCTCTTAATGTGTCTAAGATTGCATTAGCTTTAAAATTAGCTGTTTGTGTTGTTCATTCAGAGTCTTGCACCATTTTCAATATTTAATCCATTAAAACTCCCAGATCACATTCACATGAACAACTATTGTGAACTCACACTTCTCACCCTGTACTTTTGAAGTCCTAGTTTTATTAAATTTAATCTTGTTTAATTTGGCTCATCATGCTAATAATATTTTGAGAGCTTCCTTTGGGTCTTGGTTCTGTCATCTAATATGTTAATTACACCTACCTGTTTTGGGTTATCTGAAAATTTGATAATCATGCCATCTGTGCCCTCATCAAAGTCAATAAAAAAAATGTTGGCGAAATGTAACTTTGTCCAAGATAATAAATTGAAAGATTGCAGGTCATACAATGTCAGTGAAACTGTATTTTGGTTCAGCCATTCAGGAAAGTAATATGGAAATATAGCCCAGGTTGGAGTCACTAAATAGAATACAATCTTTGACTCGATGGTATCACCAGTTGGTCCTATATGCCAAAGAGATCAAAGAAAAAAAGAAATGGTCCATATATACAAAAATATTTATAGAAGTTCTTTTTGTATTGGAAAAAACAGGAAGCTATGAGGGTGCTTATTGATTGGGATGAGGCTTAATTAGCAGTGATCTATGATGTATGGGAATATCATTGTCTTAAGAAATGATGGAAGGGATACTTTCAGAAAAACTTTGGAGATCTGTAAAAAGTGAGAAAGAATGAAGTACGCAGAACATCAAAAACAACTTAAAAATAATAACACAGGAAAGAAAAACGACTAAGAAAGACTTAGAACTCTGCTCACTAAAATGGCTAGTCATGATTTTAAAGGTCTAGTGAAGAAACATGCTACCATGAGAAAGAGGCAATGAACTGAAAATGTGGAATGAGCCATGCACTTTAAAATTGTTTTATCTTAATAGTATATTATTTTTCCAATTATGTGCAAAGATTGTTTTCAACATTCATTTTTGTAAAATTTTGAGTTCCAATTTTTTCTTCCTGCTTTGTTACTTCCCCCTTCTTACAACAGCAAGCAATCATATATACAAACATTCGTTTTTAATATATTTCCATAGGAATCGTATTTAGAAAGAAAAAAAAAAAGAACTAAAGGGAAAAGCCACAAGAAAGGAAAAAAAAAAAAAACCCAGAACAAAACAAAACAAAAAAGCGAAAAGAATATGCTTCAATCTACTTTCAGTCTCCCTATTTCTTTCTCCTGATGCAGATGGGATTTGCCAAAAAAGTTTATTGGAATTGCCTTGGAAAACTGCATTATTGAGAGAACTAAGTTTATCATAGTTGAGCATTGCACGATCTGGCTGCTGCCGTGTACAATGGTCTCCTGGTTCTGCTCACTTCCCTCAGCATCAATTCCTGTAAGTCTCTCCAGGCCTTTCTGAAATCATCCTGCTGGTCATTTCTTATAGAACAATAATATTACATTTACATCCCATCACTTATTCAGCCATTCTCCAACTGATGGAGTTTCAGATTCCTTGCCACCACCAAAAGAGCTGCTACAAACCTATTTTTGCACATGTGGGTTCCTTTCTCTCTTTTATGATCTTGTTGAGAGACAGACCCAGAAGTGGGCCTGCTGGACCAAAGGATTTGCCCAGTTTGGTAGCCCTTTGCATGGTGTTAATTTGCTATCCAGAATGACTGGAGCAGTTCACAATTCCACTGACAATGCATTAGTGAGAACTGTACTTTCAAATATGGCCAGTGCTGAGGATTTGTCTCGCTTGACTATGCATGTGGACATTAGGCTTTTGCTTTTCTTTTAATCATGGGAGGGAACTAGTGAGAGGATTAACAAAATATTTTTTTAAAAAGAAAATATGGTTTTTGAAGCATTTTAAATGACTGAACAGGAACTAACATCCGGCAGAGTACCTGCAATTGCTGACCCAGAAGGCTCTTGAGTAGTGATGCAATCCAATTTAGTCTCTTCATTTTAACTTGGATGAATCCAGCCCTAGCTCTGTCATAGAAGTCTTGTGTTGGCCACATAAAATCTTTTGGAAGACTCTAGTTTCATTATCTTTAAATAGAACCTAGTGATCTATCAGACTTTACATCCTGTTCAGTCATGTTAAAGTATAAAAGTGGCCTAAAATAGAATTTCAGAATAAATAAAAAAGGCATCATGATGGTGTAGAAAGAAGCATGAGGGATTTAGAACAGGAGTTGGAATCCCAGCTCTGCGGTTTATTTCCCAGATGGCTTTGGATTAGTCCCTTCCTCTCTTTGACTTGAGTTTTCTCATCTGTAAAGATGAGAAACTTAGAATAGATCCTAGGACCCTTCTGCCTGTAAGCCTAAAATCTTATAAATTTGACATTTACTGTTCATGCAAAATAAAGCTGGGGAAATGAGTCTGTTTATCCACAGCACACAAGGAATTTGCAAGCACAGCCAGGTAATATATGCTAACATAAACAAAGGTCAAATTTAAAGAGTAGGGTTGGAGAGCATAGGGGTCAATAACTCCCAAGGAGTGCCAGACGTGCTTTGTGACTCGGGAAAATATCAGCTTCCAAATGGCAAACAGTGAGAATATTTTGGAGGGTTGTGACCCTGATATGGGGGGAAGAAAAGGAGTAGGTCCTTTCCCCCAAATTTTACCTGTGTTTAGTCATTCACCAATCGACGGTCATCCTTGTAATTTCTAGTTCTTTGCCACAATAAAGAGCGCTGCTAGAAATGTTTTAGAACATATGGATTCTTTTCCTTTTCCCCTAATCATCTTGGGAAATAGACCTAGTAGTGGTATTGCTGGGTCAAAGGGTGTAGGCAATTTAATAACTCTTTGGACATAATTCCAGATTAGCCATCTCTAGGGCATGGTGTGGGGGGAGAGGGAAGAAAAAATAGCAGGGTATATGATAACTTTATTATATATTTGAAAGGAATAGCAAGTTGTAAAAATGGTTTTCTGTTTCATGTATAATCATTTTTCCCCCATTGTATTCAGTTATAGAAATACTTATTTTGTTTCTTAAGTTCAGAATGAAATTATCTCTCTTTCTCTCTCTATATATAGATAGATAGATAGATGGTACTTATCTATTTACATGTACTTATGTATAAATATAAATCTATCTATATAAATAAATATATATTTTAAAATAAATATTTAAGTGGATATATTATTTTATTTATTTGAAAATATATTAATAAGTAAATATCTGTATATATACATATATTTACTTATTTTTTTAAAATCTGTAATTCTGAATTTAATCTTAGAGAGATGTACCCATGATTGTCTTTAGGTACTCATAATTTCCAGATGAGAAAGTAGATCCCACAGTCATTTAAAATTTGAGATTACCTCCTTCTGATCACTATAGGCAATGTCTGTCCCCAGCCTCTGTGTTACCTGTGGTGCAACATTCTCCCTTTAAATTCTGTTATGCCTGGTTGACAATCTATACTCAATCATGTCATTTCTTACCAGGCTTGAAACTGGACTCTTCTTTCATGGCACACTCAGCTAAGTCTCTAGAAGATACTTCTCACAGAGAAAAAGTAGTTATAGTCTTTCCCCTAGTGTGATGACTGACTCGGGGCTCTCAGTTAAAAGAAAGATGAAAAAGCCCATTCGGTTTTTAGGGAACATGTAGTAACAGCTTGAAGACTCCAACTGAAGCCAGATACTGGGAATAAGATCCTGATCCTGTCTAATAGACTGATGCCTGATGGCAATCACAGGACCAGGAGAACACACTTAATAGAGACTAGACACCTGGTAGACATTAATCAGCACTAGTTACCAGGAAGCCAGTCTAAGGAAAACAGCCTGAAAAACTCAACAGAAGACACTGGAGGGATGAGTTTTATTTCTATGTATGCTCCATGGCCACATATATTCTCTATCTGGCCTCCCTTCCTTATGTTTTCCCTATGGGTGATTCTCTCCCCATTTTATATATACACTGTAACTATGTGAAATAATGATCATGATATGAAATAATAATAGTATGAAAATGTCAAAAGCTTATGATAAGCAAAGAGCTCAGAAAGGACATGGGAATTATGAAATTATAGAATTTCATTTTTGGAAATTCTGTTTTCCTTTAAGCAATTATAAAAATGTTTGCAGTTTCATGATTATTAAATTAAATTTTATTTGCTTGAATTGTTTATCTTTTTGGGGAGCACTAAGTTGAGAATGTTTAAGATAAATCAAAAAGTATGCCAGTGGACAATAAATAAGACCCTCAAAATTAACCAACGATAAGCAAGTTTAAAGGAGGTTAATAATGATGACGTATATATTTGTGGGAAAATGCACCTTAGATATATTCAAAATGACAATTCTATTTTTAATCTTCTTATTCTGCTCTTTCATTAAATACTTTTTGCTTTAAGAGATCGCGAGTCCTCTGTCAGACTAGGAAAAATAAAGTCACGTCGGTGAGAGCTTCTTTATATGATATTAAGTAGAGTGACAGAATGCCTTGAATCTTGGGCAGTTTTTATGGGGGCTTCACACTCATAAAACTTTTCTTTTTCCCATATTAAGTTGAAAGGACCTGGAAGCTAGGGAATATACCATTTTCATCTTTGTACTCTTATTGTCTCCCATAGTATCTCGTCTATGGTAGTTATTTACTAAATGTTAGATTGAGTTGTTTGGATATTCCTCTAGCAATAAAAATGATCCTATAATCTACTGGGAAAAGGTGGATAATATCTGTCCTCTGCACTTCCCAACGAAGTTAGAAGGATCAAATATATATGGAAATATTTTTAAAAATTTTTTAAGGATAAGCATTATATAACATCTATATGTTGTGGTGGGTATTTATGAAACATAGATGAGTTCGAATGCATGCATATTTCTTCAAGTCACATTTTAATATAGCAATGACCTGATAAGTCCCTGAAATAGAAATCAATATGCTTGCGGTAGACAATTCCAGTTACCCTTTATCTCTTATTATTTATACAATCTGCTGTGTCTTACATTCTCTGGTTCTTAATATTATGAAGATCAGATACTTTTGCAGTATCAGAAGGCTTGATGCTTTTGCAAGGTCCTTTTCAATACCAACATTTTGTGTTTTCCTTTAGAAAGGAGTTGCTGAGATGCTAGAAATGGAAAAGAAGAGCAGTTAGGTTAAAAAATTGGATATCAAACACAGTCATACAGTTTCCAAATAATTCTTGTTTCTTTTTTCTGTTCATGTTGGACTAGTTTCTATGTCTTTGGAATCTGTAAGGATGACAAGCAGAGGGAAGAGAATATTAGCCTTTTTGCCCTTGAATTTGATATTAGTGAGAGTAACTTGCTTATGGAATTTGATGGTTCTTCATTTGGCTTCTCATTTATCTTTGGTTTTAGCTTACTGACCTCAATCACTTGTTCCATTGGTTCTAATCAACAGAAATATATTTTTTAGATTACCTTTCACTTTTATTAATCCCCCTTAAAATAGCTTATCATTTAAGTTATTTTTCTTATCTTTTGTTCAGTGGAATATATGAAGAAAAAGAATTCATTATTGATTTCTTTTTTTTAACATTCCAAAGTTAGTAATGATCAAAAAGGACAATCAAATAAACAATTAAAAAAATATTCACAAAGATATGACTACTATTTATTTATAATGACTTTAAAGGAAAACTTTTATGCTTTCATAACATATCTTTATTTCCATGTCTTCCATGCTTCCGTGCACTCTAGTATGTCCTGTCATGATTATTTTTTTTATATAGTCACCTTGTATATATTATTATTCTGATCCGAGTTTTGTCACTGAATAACTTCCTGTATTTCTTTGTGTTGTCATTTTATATAGTGCAATGATATTCTATTGTGTTTATATACCTCCATCTATTCCGGTATTTGGACACATAGACGCTAAAAGAATTATGTCTACGTACGTACCGACACGAGAGCCGTTTTTCCCACTTTCAATATCCTTCTTAAGGCCTGGTCCTTGTTGTGATGGTACCGTGTTAAGAGTATGGACACATTGGTAATGTTTATGGTAGAATGCCAGTTTCTAGCTCTGCTGGAAGTAGATTAGAGTGCGTTGATCCTCCTCAGCCCAACAAGCCTTGGGTGTGATCGTTTTCCACTTTGTATCCAGTGTAATCGGCAGAAGGTGGCATCCAGGAATTGTTCCAAAAGTGTATTTCTCCGGTGTTAGCGAGATGAACCATTTTCCAGGTGGTGACTGATCACACTCGGCTCTTCATCTCCTCTGACTGCTTCTCCATCAGGGAATGGACCATCCCGGGTTTCACAAGCCGGAATTGCACATTCGCAGAGATAATGGTTTTAATTTACGACCATGTGCATGGGAAGAAAGCAGCCACTTGGATTACTTTCTATTTCCTGGTGAATTCTCTCATAAGTGGTTATGCAATTTACCAAGCTTGAGTGCGGGATTGATGGGATTTTTCTTTAAATGTGAAGAACAGCCCGTAGCCCTCGGGGAAATGCCCTGAACTACAAATTCCAGCTGAATTCTTGGAGGGGTTAAGTCATTGTGAGCCGTGACACTGGGAACAATTCACTCAGGCTAGCAGTTGGTGGTGACTACTTGCCATTTTTTTCATGGTCTAGGCATCTGAGGCGCCAGGGTCATGTGTTCCATGGCTGTCACAGCAGACGCAGGGAGGGACTAATGATCTATAACTTAGAACACAAGCCAACAATTATTTATCTGTCAAAAGTTTTCAAATATTAGTCAGTGTTACAGAGACCTGCTGGGCTCGAGACTGGGCCTGTCTATCTTATTTTCATAAGGAAGATCGATCTTCAAAGGGTTTGAAAAGTAATAAAAAGGAAGGTTAGGAGAGGTGTGGAACCATTTTAAGTCCCACTCTTTTGTGCTTCCTTCTTTGAAACCTTCTTGAACTGATCATATCCAAATTCCTCAGTTCTTGTGGTGATATTTTAAGATGCTAAATTTCTGAATTTTATTTTGTTTGGCTTTCTTTACTCTGTATTACTTCTTATTTCTTATGGCAGAACAATAATATTGTGTAACTTTTATATAGTACAATTTGTTCACTATTATTTGGTCATGGCTTTTTAAAAATTTTACTTATTTTTAATTTATGAAATAAAACAAAGCATTTCTATAACACAGTGGAATAGAAAAGCTTGCACATGAAATTGCAAATCTATTAGGGACAGCTTGCTATTCCTTTAAAATATGTAATAAAGTTACCATACGATTTTCTTTCCTTCCTCTCCCTTTTTACTCCCATTCTAGGCTGGCTACAATTAGAAACAAATATGTATATAGATACAAATGTATATACTTACAAACACAGACATATATATGTAAAATAATCCTATATATTCCTCCTCTGGATACAAATAGCATCTTCTTTTATAGATCTTTTGCAATTAATTTGGGTATTGATAATAGTGAAAATCATTTAGTTGCTCAAAGTTAATCTTAAAACAATATTGCTGTTACTATATAGTGTTCTCTTGGCTCTGCTCAGTTTACTCTTCGCCATTTTGTGCAAGTCTATCCACGTTTTCCTAAAATCAGAAAGCTTATGTTCATGCGTATGTATTTGTGTGTGTGTGTGTGTGTGTGTGTGTGTGTGTACTGAAAGAGAACTTTATGTAGTCCAATCCATATCTCTGTCCCATACCCATCATGGTCATCTGGCCTCTGTTTCACTGAGAAAGAATCCATGACCTCTTTTTCTTGCAAGTTATTCCTTAAGTCAATCTGAAATTTGGGTATTTCCACCTCATTGCTGTTAGTTTTTCTTCCTTGGGTCAAATGGAACTAGCGCGATTCCTGTGTGCATCTGATAACCCTTCGGCTACTTGAAAAAAGGCTTCATGACGCCCTTCCCCAAGCCTACCCTAGATTTCTTCTCCAAAGCCCATTCAGGATGCACTTTCCTCAGTGGATCTGCATATGGCAGGGACTGGAGGCTTTCCCCAGCCTGAACCCCAGCCTTGTGGGCACTGCTGTTGGATTTCAAAAATAAGCTTCTAAGTAGTTCCTTTATCTACAGGCCTGAAGTATATCCATGGCCTTCCTTCCCATTTGGCAGCTTCACTTGTTGGCCTGTGACCTATTTCGGGCCACCTTTAAGGCTGCCTTAATGTGCCTTTGATTGCTTCAGCTTGGACTCCAGCTCCTGTCATGATCACCTATTGCTCTTATGTTGGCTTGGCCATTAAACCAGTCAGCTAAAATGGGAATGATGGAGTGACATTTGGCTTGCAGGATAAAAAAAAAAATAGTGCAACACAGCTCTTTTATGCTGCGCTATAAAATTTTCTCCAAGGGAGGAAGGAAAGGGAAAAAAGGAGGAAAATGAAGTAGTGTGGGGGAGTGGGAGGAGATGGCCAAGTAAGAAATATGCAGCTGAAAGCAGGGGGGCTTTGCAAGGCCATTAGGGTTTTACTTTCAACTTAACCATACTAGTGAGGGATCTAGATGCTGGGAGAAAATAGAGAGTGCATTTGTTAGACTTTTCACTTTAAAACGTGCTGGTGGAGATGGTGAATAAAGTATCGGCATTGATATAAATGGCTTCAGTACCCAGTGGTTTTAGGAGAATACAAGCTGGGTTGCAGATTGGTTTTTGTAAGTGGGCTTCATGTTCAGGTCAGTTTTTCTCTTTAGTTTAACAAGGGTAGTGATTGGGGGCTGCTATCTCAGAGACAAACAGCTGGAAAATCAAGTTACCCACTAAAAAATGAGCTCAGAGGTCTCATGATTAAAAAAACAAAAGAACAAGAAAATTCAGATCTGTGATCCATGGGAAGTCTCCTGTAGTGTAATGTCATCATGTGATATTCTTCAATAGAGAGGACATTGGGCAGTGTCAGAGTGGGATTTGAACCCTGATTAAGTGGTCATTGACACAGCATAAACTCCCCGATCTTCAGTTTACTCATCTGTAAAAGGGGGATGTTGTAAGGAAGGTCAAGGGATTGTTGGGAGATTTAAATGAAACAAGCATGTACATGCTTTGCAAACTTTAAAGCACAATATAAATGTCAACAGTTATTAGAATGAACATGCAGATAGAGATCTGGAGACAGCAGCAGCCGGTGCAAATGGAAAAACCATTTCAAAGCCCTCTCTTTTTTGTGCTTTTCAAAACCAATCCTCAATCTCCTCAAGCTTTGCATCAGAAATATATTAATTTCCTAGGATTTAGAGGTGGGAATAGGAGTACATTCTCAGGGTGAGCATTTGTATCTCAGAAATTGGCAATGGTACAAATCAAGGCTTATTTTATTGTTTTGTTGGTTTCCTAGGCTTAAGAATCAATTGGAAGATTAACATTTATTAATCACTTACTAAATGCCAGACAACACCAGCAAGAAGGCCAGTAAGATATTGGGATGGAGGGATCAGATTTGAATGCCACACGGAGGATTTTGTATTTAATTGAAGGGGCACTAGGGAGCCACAGGAGTTTATTGAGTAGGGAAGTTCCATTGTGCTTTTTGGAGACCGACTGCTAAACATTCTCCAGCATATCTCTGGGTAGAAGGGACTTTAAAAACCATTTAATCCATTCCTTCATATCACAGAAGAGTAAAGTGATATTCAGTGAACCAAAGTTCCAGGTCCTGGGTCACCCAGATTTTGAATTGTAAAGTTAGGATTTTAGCTAGTACCAAATGTGGCAGATTTGCAGCTAAACTATACACTGAGAACAAGAGAAAATGAAAAACCAACATCAACTTAGTAACGGCGATCATGATAGAGCCTTTGTGTAGTCTGGTATTTGTTGCTGGTGCTATAGAGAACATTCTGCGTTAGGAAGGGCTGTACTCCCTGAATTTTCCCCTTCCAGTTCTGCGATTCTCTGCCTTCGACCTTTCTCTCAGGGCCCAGAGACAGTGGGCACATTTTTCGATCCAGTAATCTCACTGATCCGGATCCTTGGTGCTTATTCCATTCACAGAACAATTTGCTTCATAGCGAGCTGCTTCTGGATTTTTTGTAACGCAGTCATCCAACTTATAATTAAAATATTATACTCGGTCTGAATGGAGAGAGCAACTCGAGACCAAATAGCTTTCCAGCTGAGAGAAACATCCCATCCTGGAGACGGAGGTGACATTCTTCCCATCAATAAATCACTCTCTTAATCCTTAGCAACGCAGCGCGTAATCAGTTCCAGAGGAATTCCACTAAGGCCTGGCCATCCCGGTGTTACAGCTTTTTGGAAGATGACTTGTTTATTACACACTGATTAAGCCCCAAGTTTTATAATAATTTATATTCACTGCATCAGCACTATTTTTAAGATCATAATATATGAAAACCTACATGAGTCTGAAAAAAGGGACGCTTATGTGGGACATGTAGCCTATCATTTATACGTAAAATGCAGCATTGTGGGAATGAACCAACAAACTGAATTTTTGGTACTAACTAACTACTAAATTCATGATTTTCCTGGACCTTTAATAGAGCTTCATGTTAACTTGAGTCATACACTGTCCAGAGAGCTTCCAAAAGAATGGTGATCTAGTTGAATGGAATGGACGCTAAATTGAGAGCCATTAACTGGATTCTAACTTTGAAAATCAAGCCTTCAGTTTCCTTATCTAATGTACCATCTAACTATGATGGTCTCAGATCTCTCATAAACAATATTGCTCCTGATTTTTGCCCAGATGAATTTTATCCGCTTCTCAGAAACTTTCTGAGTTTAATGTCTTGCCCTGGGCAGATATAAGCTATTCATATGATCCCTTCGAGAATCAGAGGGTCATAGAATAAGTTTGAAACTAGATGGGAGTCTTAGAGAACATGTAGTCGAATATTTTCAATTTACAGATTAAACTGAATCCCAGAGACCTGGCGAATTGTTCATGATCACACAGGAAATAGTAAAACAGGGATTCTAACTTGGCTCCTATGGTTCTGAGTTCAGCATTCTAAGTATTCCAGGCTTTCAATTCAGGGTGCTCCACTGCATGATTCTTTTTGGAATATTAATACTTGGGGGTACTCTCCTTATATACATATAGCATATGTATTTATACTATTTAGATACTATATAGAGTAGACACGTAGTAGAACTTCTCTTTTTCACTTTATTTTCCATTTCCTTGGTCTGATAATTTATTGCATGTTAATGAATAAAGTTTTAGTCTTCCCGGGGACAGCCTGGAGAAATAACGTGCCAGTGCCCACAGTTAGGATTGCCAGATCCATGCAGGTTGTCATAGAAGAACATGGAATCAGAGCCTTGAAGGAACCTATGCTTTATGGCTAATATGGAGCCTTCCTTTGACAGAGAAGGACAATGAAGACCCTTTAGGGTTGGGCTTTGGGCAGGGACAACTTTTTAGTCCTTTGGATGGTATCCAAGCAGCAGGTTACCGAATTAGGGACTCTAGTGATGAAGGGACCGAGGGTCTGCATGATTTGAAATGACATTTTCATGAAATGCTGCCTTTACCAAACATCTTGCTGTAGAAGAAGGTAATCATTCGGGGAATGGGAAAAGGTAGGGTGGGATAGAACGTAGTTCTACTAGATTGACAGGCAACTCTCATGGCCTCATTGTCATGATGCTAGAAGTTTGCAAAGCATCTCCAGTAGGATAGAGAGAATTATTAATGTACACAGAAATACGTCTCTCTCTTTCTGTCTCTGTCTTTCTTTTTCTGTGTCTCTGTTACTCTGTTTCTATCTCCTCCTGTCTCTATCTCTATGTCTCTCTCTCTGTTTCTGTATCTGTCTCTCGTCTTTAGAACCCCAGGATGTAGCACAGTGGTGACTCACAGTAGGTTGCTGATAAATGTTTGTTGGGTGATTTTATGTAATCACAGATAGAAACCGCCAGAGGTCACCCAGGGTCCTAAAAACCTCCCGTGTCTTTTCATCCCAAACTATACTGCTGGATTTCTTAATGTTTGTGATGCTACAGCAGGGCCATCGGAACTGTTTGGCAATTCCATGTGGTGTTAGCAATGGAAGGCTAACGAGACCATGTGTTATAGGTATACCACTGCCCATTGAGGTTCCCTAGAATGACATGCCCTTGTGGTTAGTCAGGAGAGGAGGGTCTCCTGATAATGTTGTTTTGCAAATATTTTATATTTACTGTTACAGTCTTCCATTTGTTCTTGCCTCCAGTAGAATTTGAGCTCCTTGAGATCAGGACTCCTGCTCACACCTGCTCACATTGGTCCTTTTCTTGCTTGGCGAAGAGGTAGAATTCGATCAAAAAAGGATTTATCCATAAGACCAGCAGAAGTGCCAATCAAAAGGAAATGATAACCCCTGTGAATGAGTTAAGCTAAAGATAGTTTCAAGCATGAAATCATAGGTCAATAATTGGAAGGGATGCAGAAGTGAATGAAAGAACAGGATTTGAATTGTAAGCTTCTTGAGGAGAGGAACAGATTTTTTGTTTGTTTTTTGCTTCTTTTTGTATCCCCAAATCTGAACACAGTACATGGCAGATAATAAGCACTTATTGATTGATTGATTACCCATTAGATAATATAGGATTCTAGGATTAATTCGACTTCCCATCAAAGTTGAATGAGAACACAGTTCTCATTGCACAGAATTTAAATTATCATAAGAATTCTCATAGTGTGATCCTAAGACCCTTGTGGTTCTATGAGCTCCTTCTGAAGGTCTGCAAGGCTAAAATTATCTTTATAACAATACAAAAGGTGTGATTTACCTATTAAATATTCTTCTCTTTTCCAAGTACTTAATGTGAAGCTAAGGTTAAAATTTTGAACCAAAACAATTCCTTGCAACAGATTGAATGCAGAAGCAGATGTAATTCAGCTTTTTATTAATCTAGATATCAAAGAAATTTGCAAAAATGCATAAAACAATGCCATAAGTGTCCCTACTTTTTTGAAAATAGTGTTATTTTCCCTAAAATAATATATTGCTTTGGGGCAGCTAGATGGTGTCACGGATAGAGCATGGGCCCTGAAGACAGGTGGACCTGAGTTTAAATTGTGAATCAAACACTTAACACTTATTCACTGTGTGATCCTGGACAAGTCACTTAACCCTTGCCCTATAATATCCTCCCCCAAATGTCCCACAAATAAACCACAAAATATTACTTATATTAACATATAAGATTGTCTTTTAGTGAATTAATAAGTAGTTTACATTTACCAATTTGATTTTTGATATGATAAGTAATGTTAGACATAACACATAAAACAAAACTCTCTGGGATTTGCAAATACCTTTTTTTAGTATATAGAGGGGTTCTAAGACCAAAAGGTTTGAGAAACACTGGGTTAGAAACACACTTATTTAAAATCATTACCCCAGGAAAGACCTTCAGAGTGTAATTGGTTTCCCATCTCATCCAGCAATTCATGGAGCTTTTAAAGCTAATGAATAATATGAGGCTGTGGGAGACCGAATCCCATAAATACAAGGGAAGGATAGAAATACTTGATAAGAATCTGCAAACATATAAGCTCCGTGATATGTTCTGTCTCAAGATAAATTCTAAAACAATTCCTATTAAACTGAAGGTTGTATAGCAATAGAAACATAAGCATTGCTGAAACTTGTATAAAATGGGATTACAAATCAGTATCTAACCCGGTTTCCATTGGGTAGACCTTGGACATAAATACAATGTGGGTTGTTTTCCCTCTGGTTGCCCTTTAATGACTAGAGTTCATTGCAGCTTCAGTTAGCTCCTAGTTACAATTTTAAAAACTACTGTGAGAAAACCATGGGCTACAAGTATGTCTTCCTGACTCTAGGATTGGTGCTCGATCCACTTAAGCACCCTGCTCTTTCAATTTGATGATTATTTCCCTGGCATTATGGGAAACAATATCCATGTTCTATATAGGTTCAGAATAATTTATTTCCCTGTATATTTAATAAAAATTTGTTGAATTGAATTGATTCAATTCCTTGTTATTTATCTTACAATGCTGTCATAATTAAATGCCTTTTGGTTTTTTATGTTTTTTTTGTTAATTCATGTGCTTTTTGTATGATCTGACATAGAGAAGACTTTTGATTGGGGTTTAGGCCATGATTTACATAGCTAATGACTCAAAATAGCATCAGGGGCTTCAGAGGTAGTTGGGGTTCCAGAATCGGGTTGGCATCTGTGGGACCCATTGTAGCAAGAGAGCCTTGATTCCTCTCCCAGAGTCCAATTCTGTACCTCTTCGGCTGTCTTCCTTAGATCCGTCCCCGGTTCCCACCAGCTCTCTCCCCTACTAAACACATATTTGAAAGGACTGTGGCCATGATCCCTGATGTTTTAGGCTACTCAACAGTTGCTCCATAAGCAGAGACAGAACCTTTGCTGAATCATTCATAAAGAAACTTTGGGAGTGACTATATTATTGTGGTCTTTTGATGTGCTTTTCTGGGTGCTTTTAATAATTATCAGATAGAAGAAAAACTATGTACACCTCCTCTTTTTATTGAAATGTGCCGTCATAATTTGTCTAGTCTTAATAGTCCAAAAGTATCTTTGGTCATTTTTTATGAGTCTATGATTTTAGATCCTTCCTAATTATTTTTAACAATAAAAAGGATTATATAATTAGGTTTGATCTTAAGGGAGAGCAAAATCACTGATCTCACCTGGAAAGCCTCTTATTTTCCCAGCAAGCTCTCACTGAGGGGCCAAGGTGTCTGCAATCCAATCATTAATGATTAATTACTTAGGCAGACTTTTCTATTCTCTTCTTTTAAAATTTTAATACTTCTGGGAGCAGTTAAATTGATTTACACATTAAGTTAACTCATATTACTGTATTAGGTAATTTATATCACCTATTTTCTCCCTCCTTGGAGAAGCAGATTAGGAAAGCCTTAGGCGCCTGGAGTAGGCAAAGAACTTGGAAAGCAGCTATCTATGCATTGTAGCAGATAGCATTGGAATTGGCAACTTGATGTGAATCCAGCCCCTGCCTCAGATACTTAGCAGGATTGTGAACTGGCAGAATCACAAAACTTGTCTCAGTCTTACTTTCCTCATCTGTAAAATGGGAATAATAGCATCTGCCTCATAGGGTTGTTGTGAGCACAAATGAAATAATTCATGGAAGCCACTTTAAAAATCTTAAAAGTGCTATGTAACTGCCAGTCCAGAAGGGGCATCTGGGGCAAAGCACAACACATGCATTCACAGCAACTCCAAAGTCTTAGTGGAGTTTTGATTTTCAACAGCTAAATAGATAAACACAAAAATGTGTATGTACAGTCAATTTAACTGCATTAAACTTTCACAACTTTAGCATTCTTGTGATTTAATTAATAACCTCATTTTCCTTTTTGCAACAATAACCACACACATTAGCACTTGTGCAGTAGAGAGAAAACAAAACAAAACAAAAAGAATGGCACAATGCCGGTAGGTTTTATTTGTTTGTTTGTTTGTTTTCCCCATAGTGGTCATACTCAGGTCCTTAAAGATGTCAACTGGCTCATAAAGTAGATGCAGTTGACAGATTACTTCAAGTGTCACCCATCAGCTGAGAAGATGTGAAGGCAATGCTGGAGGGGATGCAGAGATCTTGTCAGTCTTGGTGTGATCCAGTAGCAGTTACCAAAGAACTGGCAACATCTCCCTTGGTTTTTGGAGGGCCAACAAATTACTGAGGTTTACAGAATTGTAATCTACATTATAATACCCTCATCCCACCATCTGACACAGTGGAAGGTTGTATTCAGATTCAAAATATTTTAGGTTTAGAAATTTTATTTTCTTTAGGTTATTTGTGCTACTGTAGATTTCATGTGTTATGAGAAGTGAATATTACCTACGTCGTTTTTTAATTGAGAGGTTAGGTAAGAGGTCACCGAATTCAAGGGAATTACTGGTCAGAAAAATGTTTTATTGTGTGTACTGCATTTTATGGGTTATTTCATAGTTACTGCATTAGGAAAATGCATATTATTAGAATTGCAATTTTATTATAAATATGTGCAGAAAAGTGTATTTTCGTACTCTCTAATGAAAGATTTTGGTTTTTAGTGCTTCCATCTCATTTCTTACAGGTTCAACTTATGAAATATTTTGCTTTTGCATCTTCATGCTATTTTCATTTATCTTTTTTCTATTTGGCCAATTATTCTTTTCAAGATATTCTTCATTTCATTGGATTTTTGTGTCTTTTTTTTTTTTTAACCATTTGACCTATTCTGTATTTAAGGTGTTATTTCCTTTAGTATTCTTTTTGTGTTTCCTTTACTAAGCTGTTGACTCTTTTCTCATGATTTTCTTTTATCACTCTCATTTCTCTTCCCATTTTCCCCTCAATTTCTCTTACTTGATTTTTAAAATATTTTTGAGGCCTTCCATGGCCTGAGACCAATTCATACTTTTTCTTGAGGCTTGGGATGCTGAAGTTTTGACTTTGTTGTCTTCTCCTTTTGAGTGTGTGTTTAGATCTTCCCAGTTACCTCTAAGAGCCTCCTTTTAAAGGCGAATTCCCTGGGAAGGGACTCTGGGGTGTGTCTGCTACTGGGTCCAGATGAGCATTAGCTTATCCCAACATCTTCTCCCTATAGGAGAGGCCAGAGGATTATAAAAACCCTTTCTCTCTGTCTCTGTCTCCTCTCTGTGTCTATCTTGTCTCTGTCTGTCTCTTTCTCTCCCTCTTCACCTCTCTCTCTCTCCCCTCCCTCCTTTCTTTTTCTCTCCTCCCACTCTCTGCCCCCCATCACCTTTTCTCTTCAGCCTTCTTAAATGCAAGAGGACACCAATGGATTTCCCATTTGATCTGAAATCCATCCAGGGTTCAGCACAAGCCTTTATAAGGCGAAAGCTGTAACCCCAAATCTTGCACTGTTAGAACTAGAGGGAGACAAGAAGTCCCAATTTCAGTTGTTCAGTCTGAGATACTTACTTCCTAGCTCTGTGATGGGCCAGTCACTCAATCTCTGTCTGTCCCGGTTTGCTTAACTGTAAAATGGGGATCGTGACAGAACGTGGCTCCCAGGGTTGCTGTGAGCATTCAGTGAGATAATATTTATAATAAGCACCTAGTACTTTTTATCATGTGCCGCAGTAAGCAGTACAGAAATGCTTATCCCCCTCCCTTCTCTCCCTCATCCCATTTTGCTTCATTATGTCAATACTAGAGTACCAGAGGAAAAGGACTGCATTGTATACAAATATTTATAGTAACTCTTTTCAGGATAGCCTCAAACTGGCATTTACGGGAGTGCCTGCCTATTAGAACATGTCTAAACAAGTTGAGTTATATTAAGGGATAATAATATGTGTCCAATTAATGAAACACAATAACGAATGTCTAAAGACTGGGTGACATATGAATTTAATATTATTATCCTATAAGAAACGAGAAAAGGGACAGTTTCAGAGGAAACAGGGATGATCTTTATGATCTGATGCAGTATTTAGGGTTAGAGGAGACCCAGAACTGGCAGAACGATGTATACAATAGCATTATAGAGAAAAACACCTTTGAAGGATGTAAAGGATACGAATCTGGAACTCTGCCCAAAGGGCTATAAAACTGTCCATATGCTTTGATCCAGCAGTGTCCCTACTAAATCTGCATCTCAAAGGGATCAAAGGAAAAAAAAAGGAAAAGGACCGACCTATCTGGACCAAAAAAAAAAAAAAAAGTTTCATAGCAGCTCTCTTTGTAGAAGCAAAGAACTGGAAATTGAAGGGCGAGTGGGGAAGGGCTGAACGAGTTGTGGTGTATGATTGTGCTGGAGTATTGTTGTTCTGAAAGAAATGACAAACAGGTTGGGTTCAAGAAACCTTCAAAGACTTAAATGAACTGACCCAAAGTGAAGTGAGTAGGAGCAGGAGGATTTCGTGCACAGGGAGGGCAATATTGTGCAATGATCCATCATGTACTTATTTTTGCCTATCAATGCAATGATCTGTGACAAGTCTGGGTGGGGCACCTATGGGGGGGTGCCATAGTGCTCCAAGCCCTGGACCTGGAAGCAGAAAGATTACTCATCTTGTCCCAATATGGTTTCAGAAGATTACTACTTGTATGACTCTGGGTGAGTAAGTTTCCTCATCTGTAAAATAGACTGCAAAAGAATAGCAAACCATTCCAGTATCTTTGTCATGAAAATCCTAAATAGGATCTCAGAGGATCCTTCCTATACACCTGAAAAATGACTGAATGGCAAAAGGAGATTTCCGAAGGATCAATGATAAAAAATGCTATCCATCTCTGAGATAGACTTGATAGAATCTGAATGCCGATTTGATCTTTTTTTGGGGGAAGGTGATAGTATTTTCTTTCATAATATGACATATGGCAATATGTTTTCCATGAATATATAACCTATTTAAAATTGCTCACCTTCTCAATGAGGGGGAAAGGGAAAGGAACGGAGGGAATATGAAATTCAAAATTTAAAATAAAACACAAATGGTAAAAGTTGCTTGTATACATAATTGAAAAAATATTCTCTAAAAACGTTGTTAGAACTCGGAATAATACAGTGATAAATCATGGGTCTGAAGGACTGAAGGTGAATCATACCACGTCACTTTTTCCCAGAAATGAGGTGGGGATTTGAAATATACAATGAGATATGCATATTTGCCCAGGGCCAATGTGGGATTTTTTTTCACTGAACCATGCAAGGTTTTTAAAATTTTGTTCTAGGGGGCAGCAGTTGAGGGAAAGTGACAAATGCTTGGAAAACAAATGTTAATATTAATAACTTTATATATGAGGGCCAAGTCTGGATTCTCCCTAAATTGATCTCTTTTAGTTTTGACTTATTGTTGAATAAAATTCAAGAAAAAGGTATTTTACGTAAAACAATAAATGCACCATTTAACCTGCATGCAATCAGTTCTTCCAAACATAGTTTATTAATCAGACAACCATCGACAAACATTTATTAAATGTCTCCCATATGTTAAGACTCTGGAAATCATAGATTTTTTAAATTGAAGAGACCTTAGAGAACACTGGATCGAATGCCTTCATTTTAGGGATTAGATTATAGAAACCCAGAGACACATAGTGACTTGCCTAGAATTACACACTTGAGGAAGCAATAAAACTTAGGTCTTCCTGATTGCGTTCATACTTACTTTCAAGGAACTTACAATTTAGTAAAGATTTAATAAAACTTGAAACAAAGATATTTCTGGATTGGCTGTAAGAACCCTGTTCTATGAGCTTTTTTTCTTTTTTGACCTAGTGGTCCTCCCTTGAAATTACACTTGCTCTCTTAGTTGATGATTCTGCCTTTCAGAACCCAAGACCATCTTTTTTTGACATATTCCCTTTGCCCTGTTAATACAGTTTCCCATAAGTGGGTTTCCCTTTCTCTTGTTGGCATCTCCCCTCTCATTTCTTGGCTTTCTTGAGCACAGATGGGAAGGGTCAGACAGGCTCATGATGACCTGATCCTCCATTTCTAAGCACCTCATGTGGCCAACGCTGAGATCATTGCTGATGAACTTTGGTTTTGGATCCCCAAAGGCTGTGCAGAGCCCACCTGAGAAGCGGAACCTTGCCAGGTGAAGTGTATTGTGGAGAATAAACCTTCACTTCCTGCTTCAGCAGGATTAATGGCCTATATTTTACACAGCGAATAATATGATTTCCCTTGATTCTTTTCGATTAGTTTCCTTTCCATTCCGCTCCAATTACCGCCAACTAAAACCACTCTCTGTAATTCTGGACAACGAATTCCAAAATTCCCGCCTCTATTAACCCTAAAGCTAAGAGTCTACAAGGCTATAAATGTTTGGTTGACACCAGACAAGCCAGGATCTTGGGGAACTTCAATAAAGGAAGGTAAAGAAGACATTTGGGGCAGCTAAAGTTCCATTTGCCTCCAGGATGCTTGCCAAAGAGTGCATGAGATTTATTTCCTAATTAGTGAAGGGTAAGCCACCACAGAATGAGAGGTTATTTGGCTTAGATAAGTGGTGAAAATTCAGAGCCTTATCTGAAATTTATCTGAACCATATCTGAATTTTTATGAACTTTATAAATCTTAAGTCTAAAAAAAAAAAAAACCGAGCTATAATTCTTGAGCGAAAAGGCAGTCTCAAGAGATTTATGATTGCCCCATCTCTGGGCTGAGCCCAAAATACTCTTTCTCCTGGTCTCCTGGAACTTTTTGGCCTGTCCTACCCCCACACAAGTCATGATCTATTACTTTTCTAAATGCATCCACATTTCAAAGGAGACCGGCTTTCTTTCCATTCTCAACATAGATTTAAAGAAACTTGGCCATTTGGAGCATAATTCTAAATCTGTTTAACTATCACACAGAAAACTATCCTCATTTCTGTATTCTAAGGTGAAATCTTTAGCATCTAGAAAGACAAAAGCACAGAAGATGGCTTATGGGAATCAAGAAATTCATCAGTTGTCATTTATTAAACCCTTTCTGTGTGCCATGCATTGTGTTGGGCACCGGTGAGCCAAAGCCAAGGGGTACGGAAAGTCCCTGCCCTTGAGAAGCTTAAATCCTGTGGAATAAGATATGCAAAATAAATACGAAATGCAAAATAAATACGATAAAAGGTAGTTGGGGAGCAGCAAAGCTTCAGGTAAAAGCTGGCACTTACACTGAGTCTTGAGGGACATTGAGGATTTTCAGAAGTAGAAATAGAAGCTACTCATGCAAGGAGAGATTCCCATTTTATTTATTCATCTCACATTAACCTCTTAGCCAGAAATCCTAGTGGTATAGCACAAAAAACCCTGAGCTTGGTGTTAGAGATCTAGGCTTTAAATCCCCCCTGGCCTATTCTTGGAGGCCCCTTATGAAACTCCCTTATCTATGCAAGGAGAGCTTTGAACCAGACATTCTCCAAGGTCCCTCCCAGGCTCTCTGAGCCTCAGTTTCCCCGTTACTAATGAACACATTGACGCCTTTGTTCAGAGAGCACAGGAATAAAGGGGCACTTTGGTACTCCCTGAGTGGACGTGGCCCGGCCTGCACTGTTATGACTTGATTTCTCCCCCGCAGACTTGTTCCCTGGTTTCTCAGAGCCAGAAGAGCATTTTATTCCTGCAGAACTTCCTTGCATGTTGCTCTTAACTCCTGATAAAATATTTATATGGGGGCAAACCTGGCAGATCGTGTTCTGTAATGGCTTTTACAACTCGGTTATTAAAACGTGGTTGGGCAGGCAAACATTTCTGCACTGCCCCCCACGGTATTTATAGTAGCATAGCATAAATTGTTAATCATGAGGGATGGCTGTGTGCTCTTGTGGAGGGGACAGGAGAGACCAGCACCCTGAAATGTAAATATGCCTGGAGTCTTATCTGAGCCTCCATAGCAAAGTGCCGCCACAATCGCAGCCCTAGACAACGTGGGGACTTAGCTCTCCAAGGAGATGTATAAATCAGGGCATGAAGCAAATGGGAACGTTTTCCCATAAAGTTATTTCTTGCTTATCTCTTCCCAAGGAATGGGACCCTCTTTCGCTTAGAGAATTTTAGATTGTAAACCACCTAAGTGCTTTCACGTTCCCCCTTTCCCCTCAAACTGTCCCCCCTTTTCTTCTTACAAATAAATCTGGTGACATTGGTTTCGACTCAACAAATCCATTAATTAGACATTTATTAAGCACCTACAACACGTGACTTACTGGGTCAGGTAGTGAGCTGCAAGGACAAAGCAAAACAAACAAATGCATGTTCTTGTTCTCCAGGAGTTTACTTTCTACTGGAAGGTACAGAGTATTAATAAATAAATAAGCAAGCCCTACTTGGGGGAGGACAAAAGTAGCGGATCATGGGAAGCTTTCCGGGGAGGGATGGTCTTGGAGCTGGCCCCCAGAAGTAGCTAGGGATTCGAAGAGGAGGAGGAGGGAGAAAGGGAGGACGTTCCAACAATCTGGGTCGGCCTGAGCACTCGTTTGAAGATGCGATGGAATGGAATGGGAAGAGGGCTCGAAGGGCACATTTGGGAAGCAGTTGTAGAATCCAGGAAAAGGAGACACATGGAATAGGTCTGAGGGGGGACAGACTTTGAAGGATGTTAAGTGTGGACTGAGGAGTTTGTATTTCATTTTTAGAATCAGTGAAGAACTACAGAGTATTGGGAGCACGTTGATAAAATGATCTGACCTGTGCTTAAAGAAGATTATCTTGGTGGGCATGTGGAAGTTTTGGAGAGGGGAGAGTCTCGATGCAGGGAGGAGCAGCTGTCCAAATAAGCGGGAGGAAGGCAGCAACATATGTCAGGAAGATTGATCTTCTGAGTTCAAATCTGACCTAAGATGCTTGCTAGATATGTGGGCCTGGAAAAGTCACTTAACCATGTTTGCCTCAGTTTTCTTATCTGTGACATGGGCCGGGAAAAGAAATGACCAACCACTCCAGTATCTTTGCCACAAAAACCTCAATGGGGTCGTGAAGAGTTAGACATGACTGAAATGACTGAAGAACAAAACATCAGTGGAGAAAAGAGAATCTGTCGCCAGGTGTTGGAGGCACCGTGACTTGGAGGTTATACGGTAGAACAATTGCATTGTTCATTCGTTCCTATGGGACTTAGGCTATACCGAAGATCGGGTCATATTGTCCAAGGCACACTAAACCAGCATTTATTAATTAGCCAATTAGTGTGAACTCCCAACTTTAGTATATAAAATATTCAAAAAAAGGAGAGAAGTCAGGATTCCCAAGTCCTTTCATGAGTAAGCTCTAACATTTGGGGGATCCCTCTGTGGCTTTCCGTAGGAGAGTGAGAGTGCCCACTTAACAAGTCCTTCCTAGTAGCTTTTAGTGACTAGATGAAAGAGGAACGCACTCAAATGCAAAGGATAAAGGCCCTGCATATACTCTAGTGGGGAAATGGGACCCCTCACCATGAATGAACAAAATATTAGTAAAGTGTGTACCAGGTATAAAACCCTGTGGCGAGCTCCAGGGAGTCAGAGAAAAGTGAGACACTCTCGGGAAGCTCCCATCCCGTGAGGAAGATCTCACAAAAGGAACACTTCAGCTGCTGGCGGGATGGAAAATCCCAAGTTCCAGGGGGCAGCAGCAAAGCAGATGGTAAGGGCTCTGCTTTAATGTCATTTCTACTGATAAAATCAGAACAGTTTCTGGGGTTGAACCAGTTGACAGTGCAAAGGACTTTGATGGGGGAAAACAGACCAAAACAAACAAAGAAAAATCTTTTTTTCAGTCTTCAAAAGATGTGGCTACAACATCTATAGGAACATATATCAGACTTCAAACCCCCAGAGATTATTTCAGAGAATGATGGTTACCGACACTGAGCTACTGGGCTGGAAACATTGCAAGTCCAAAGGCTTTTTTGGGGTTCAGGATCCTAGGATGTTTCTTTCATGTCTGAGGAGACGTGATGGTCAAACTGGTGATGATTTGACTTGCCTGATCCATTCTCTCTCTCTTGCTGTCTCTGAATCTCTGTTTTTGTCTCTCTCTCTGTCTTTTTGTTTGTTGCTCTGTGTGTGTATCTCTCTGTCTTTCTGTTTGTCTCTCCCCTTCCCTCCCTCCTTTCCCATCTCTCTTTCTCTCTCTCTCCTTTTCTCTGTCTTTTGTTGTCTTTCTCTTTCTCCTGTCTTTCTCTTCTGCCACACAACAATTAGAATACATATATATGCATGTGTATGTATATATATATATATATATATATACACACATATATATATATGTGTATATATATATATATATATATATATATATATATAGTTATGATTCTCTTCCTTGTTACAGATTTCAACTTCCATGCTTGGGCCTTAGAAAGCCCATGGCTAGGGCCAAAAAAGGTAGAGATGGAAGAAATGAGAGTGACCTGTAATCTCAGCTATGACTTTTGGGGGAACATCAGTCAAGTTAATACGAAACCCAGAAGGGATTGGGCAAGAGTACCACCATAGTCTAGGTTCTTCAAGGTCTCCAGAAATGTGCTTAGATATTCACTCTCTGCCTAGATATTCACATTACACTGTGATCTTCCCATCTCACCAAAGATCAGCCAGTATCAAAATTGTTTATTGGCATTGAATGAGCTATGAATAGAAGAAAATTGCTTCCTCTTCACCCAGATTCGGAAATCTCTTCCCATTCTGAAACCCTAGTAGCGTCCCTCCCTTGCGCACCTGTTGCTGATGTAAATGCTTTATGGTGCCTTTTAAAATTCAGACATTTTATGCCATCGCCTCTCTCTCCCCCCTCCCCAAGCCCTTCCTCCATGATTTTCTGGCTCATTTTTTTCTCCCTAGGACTGATTATTCAGGGATGTGATCGCAGCAGTGACGATGTGATTTCTCGGGTTCCTCAGGGAGTCTGGGCTTGGGGTTTGCTCAGCACTGTCTAATTGGACTAGGCCTGGGAGAGTATTGACTGTGGCAGTAATTCATGCTTGTCGAGCCAGATCCAGCACCGGCAGAAATTCTCACACGTTCTCGGCGGTCCCCTTCTGGTTCCGTGATGGGCTGATTAGCAGCTCGGCTCTTTAAAGAAAGCCATCAATCAGCCTCGCCTGTTGGTAGTCTCACTCTCAGTTTCCAAACGTGATGAATGCCATCAAATGGGTCTGGACCTTGTAATTGCAAATCAGTCATCTCTCCATTATACAAATGCGACTTCAGCCAATCTGAGGAGCCCCTGGGCAAGCGCACCCTAGTTCTGTTTTGTACTAGAATCCATTACGGGCTCCCTGGACAAAGGCAGGTGGAAATGGGTTAGGGACCCGAAGGGGAGAAAAGGAAGGAATGATTGATTGATGACTGCAGTGGGTTCTAGCATTTTGCCTCAGAACTATTTCCAGATTCACTGAGCTGTGCCGGTTGATGTGACGGAGGCCTGAAAATACTTAGAACTTAACAATCCTTCACGCAAGTTGAGGTGTCTGTGAGACTTCTCCCTCCCTTCCCCATCCCATGTAATTTAGATGTTCATAGGGTGTTCAAGTTGGGAGTGGATTTATAGATTACCTAGTGATTATGGCAGCTGAACATAAGCATTAGAGCTGGAAGACACCTCAGAAAGGATGAGTTTCATGGCTTCATTTTCCTGACAAGAAACCAGAAGTACAATCTTCAGCCACAGATTTTATTTTATTTTTGTTCCGATGATGAAATCAGATATGAGAGATTTTATTGTTTAATTTTAATTTTTTATTAATTTTATGTTTTAATGTTTATATTTAATGTTAAATAGTAACGTTTAACAGAGGGACTAAAGAGCACTATGGGGATTTGGGCATCTGACTCCAGAAAGTCCCTGCTACTCTTACCATTCCCTGGAAATAGCCTCATTGTAATGAAGACCAAGTTATTTTCTATTTGTGTAGAGTAGGGAGTGGGACAAAGAGTAATGACAACATGTCACTCTCTGACTCAGATCCAAGTAAATACAGGTGTGAGGTAAGTGACAGGATTCGAGGGACCATTTTCTGTTGTTATCAGGGCTGGACCTTGTTTAAAAACTGATGTGCTCATTGGAAAGGAGGTAGGGTGCACCAAAAGGGACACTCCCTCAGACCTGGCCCAGACTTAGAATGCAGAAGCTCAAACAAACATAGGAGTGGCTGTTTGCCTCAGGTCCTCATCTGTAAAATGAGCTGGAGAAAGAAATGGACAACCACTCTTATATCTTTGCCCAGAAAACATCAAATGGGGCCATGGAGAGTCAACATATTTGTTATTAAGCAAGAAATCTTCTCCCAAATCTGTGTGTTTGCTCCTTATCACTAAAATGCCTCTCCTTGTCTAGGAAGAGAATCCCCCTAATCTTATATCAAACTTAAAATTGCCCTAAGGCTTTGTGGGACACTGTGCACAATGAATATGCTTTGTTCTACCAAGCCATCCTATTGTCCATTGCCGAATGTTTCCTGAGCTAGGTGTAGGAACGTGTTTTTGTTTTTCTTCATGTCTTCCACAGTGTTTGACAAAGAGTAAGCACTTTAAAGTTGACTGACTTATGGGAGAAGTCAGATAGTTCAAAAGGGAGCACTCAAGCCTTTAGCTTGAGACACTTTCATGGCTATGAACCTAAAGGGTTCATAAATGGGAAAAGAATTACCTCAAATTTTTTAATTTTGTAGGGGACCTCATTCTTCTGGAGGCACTGGGTGAGGTCCTTTCAACCTTCCCTCTTCCCAGAATTGGGAAAAAAACCCTATATTCTTTGTTGTCTCATAGAAAGACTCCCACGGGAGAATGGGTTTGGAATAGTCTCAGCCTGTGCCTCGATCCTGAGCTGGAGACTCCCCAGTCCAATGCAGCTCCAATATAAACACATTTAGACACATTTCCTTCTAGATGTAGCATGAACAGTACAAACATACAAAGCAGTCTTTGGAGACTACTTTGGAAATGTTTTGGAGAATGGTTGAATAGAATGTGGTATATTAATATTCTAGAATATTGCAGCTTCATTAAAATGAGAAATCTGGAGCTATGGAAGGACCAGGAAAGGTGGGAGAGAGAAATATGCAAGACTGCACACTCACTTGGTCCATCTTTAGCTGGCAAAGAAAAGAATGGACCCAAGTGGTCGGGGAGGATGTGGCAAGTGGAGAGATGAAGCTGAATTTGAAGTTGGGGAGACGAGAGTACAGTTGCTGGCTCAGATACTTTCTGGCTGGTGACGGTAGCTGGATCACGTAAGCTCCCTGGGCCTTAGTTTTGTTGTCTGTAAAATGAGACAGTTGGACATCATGACCTTTCCTGTCCCTTTCCCCCCTTTCTGTAGGGCCTAAAGAAAAACCAGGTGAGTGGGGAGAGAATTTCATCCAGGCTTGAAAAGATTCATGAAAAACAAAACAGAACAGAAGCAAAAACACATTATTGTCTTGTTAATTCTTTTGGTTCTCCTTTCTTAAAAGTTGGCTGTCAATAAGTGATTGTTTTATCGATAATTATGATGGTCATAATTGAAAAAACCAAAAGAAGAGAAAAGGAAAGAATTCCAAATGTCAGATTTTGGGGACCTAACAGAATTTTTTGTTCCCACTCACTTTGTTCCTAATCTCTAGGAACCCAGAAGAACAAAGGCTCATACCAGCGTAGCTCTTTTTATCTCCCAGGAGGTGGCTACCAATTAAGTAGACATGGATGTTAGCAGTGTGGGGCTGAACATGGCAACGATATTATTTTACCCAGTGATAGAGTGTGGAGGAAGAAATGCTGCTGAGAAGAGCTCCTAGGGCAAGCCCTGACCTTCAGCATTAGCCACCTGTGGGAGCCAAACATAATGATGACAATTCCATTTGCCTTCTGGCAAAATTCCTAGCTTTACCAGTTTGACAAACCCACCAAGGACTACTTCTTTTAAGTTCAAAAACGATCTTGCGAAGCCCAAAGGCATTGCCCCAAGGGTAGTGTTATAAAAAAAAAGAGCCTCAATATCCAGGGCACATCAAAGCTTCCGACTGATGTGGGGGTCTTGGTAACACTGGCATTCAAGTGAATTCAGTATGACTGTATCAAATGCCTACTAAGGCCCAGGCTCATGCTCAGGACCAGAGAGACAAAAAAATGAAACGGAATATGGTGCTTTACCTAAAGGGTTCATAAATGGGAAAAGAAGATGTGTGCACAAATGATCCTACCAAAGCAGAATGTGCTAGTGTTGAGGAAGGCTGCTTTAAAGGGAGAATTCACTCTAGTGAGAGCATCAGAGAAAGATTCGTGGAGAAGATGGTGTTGAAATTGGCCCTTAAAAAGAGAAAGGATCGACATTTAGGCAGAGGAGGCTCTAGGTTCAAGGAGAGTTTCAAGGACAGTAAATATGTAGAAGCAGGCAAGTGAAGGACAAGATTGGGGGGCAGTGCGTTGTTCAAGTCCAGTGTGCTTTTATTTCTTCTTCTTGATTCCCCGTGTTTTCAGAGTATTATACTCTAGTTGAATTGGACAGTTAACTGTTCCCCACATATTGGAGTAGTGCGAAATAAGGCTAGAAATATAGCAGCAATAGTAGCAGCAGTGCTGGTAGTAGTAGTAGTAGTAGAAGTAGTAATAGTTGTAGTAGTAGCAGTAGTAGTGGTAGTGTTAGTAGTAGTAACAATAATAGTTAATAATAGAAGGTAGTAGTATTAGTTATAGTAGTAATGGGAGTGAGAATAGTAGAAACAGTAGCTATTAACATCAATAGTAGCAGTACAAGGTAGTAACAATAGTAGTTAATAATAGTAATAATGGTAGTAGGAATAGTAGCAGTTAATAGCATTAGTAGTGGTTGTAATAGGTAGTAATAACAATAGCAGTTAGTGGTAACAGAGTAGTAGTAGTTAATAATAGTAACAATAATAGTAATAATAGTAGTAGAAAACAGTTGTAAAAGTAGCAGGTGATAGCAATAGTGATAGTGTAGCTAGTAATAATAGTCATAATAACAGTAGTAATAATATAATAGTAGTAGCTAGCAATAGTTACAGCAGTAGCAGTTAGTAGTAGTGATATTTACTAGCAGTAATAATATTACTAGTTGGTGATAATAGTAATTACTCCTAGTAGTTAATAGTAGAATACTTGGAGTAATCAGTACTTGTAGCATAGAAATAGTAACAGCAGTTGGTATTAGTAATAGTAGCAGTAATAGTGTTAGTCATTAGCAGCAGTAGCAGCAATACTGCTACTACTAGTAACTAGATATAGGGAATAAAAAAGACCTGGGCAGGTCATTGGCATAGTAGATAGAGCTTCACGGGCCCTCAATTAAAGAAGATGTGAGTTCTAGTCCAACCTCAGAGACTTATCAGCTATGTGACCCTGGGCAAGTCACTTAACCCTGTCTGCCTCAGTTTCCTCATCTGTAAAATGATCTGGAGAAAAGAATGGCCAATATCTATTAGATATTGTGATTAGATATTAGATTATGACTCAAATAGAATCACAAAGAGTAAGCTATGACTGAAATGAATGAACCACAACAACAAAATAATATTATTTTGTTAGCACTGTTAGGATTAGTAGTAATAATAGTGGTAGTAGTTGTTAATATCCTTTATATAGTATATAGTAGAGCATAATTAATATTTAGTCATTAGTAGTGGTAATAGTAACAATGTAGTACTACTAGTATAGAAGTCAGCCGTGATTAATGTCACAGCAGATGTGGGCTACAGAGGAGAAAGCAGTTAGGGTATCAGAAGTGTAGTGTATTGCTAGGAACAGGCCTGTAAGGATTTGGATGATTAGGCATGCTCCTAATAGAGATCCAAAGTTTTATTAGCAGTAGTATAGTAGTAATAATTGGGAGTAGTAGTAGGTAATAATTCTAGGTAGTAGTGAAAACAAAAATAAAGTAAATAGAAGCGAATAAGTTCCTAATTCAATTCAGTCCTACAAGATGACTATCTAGTCACCTGATTATTTGCTTGCAAAACATATTTCATGACATAAGGCATGATGTTTCGCAATGCAGTTATGATCTAAATCAAACTTTTTGTTTCATGTTAAAAAAATATCAATCAAGAGCAAATGATGATGAGATGGGCTTCCTCTCTTCATCTACAAAGCCCTTGGATTGAAAAGAGCCTCTTGAGTTAGCACCATCATGCATCTTCCCATCTCTCATGCAAATTGGTCCGGGTCTCTCTGGGGCGAAATCATCCCTCCATAATACAAGATAACCACGAATACTTCATGCATGGCAACCCTATGACAAAATCCCCAACTATCTCCTATACCATTAGACTATCTCTGCCGGACAATCTAAAAGTGTCACCTCTGCAGAACAGAAATAATGTTTAATATCAGAAGTCTTTCTACTCTTCATAGAATGTTGGAGTCTGAAAAGGCCTTAAAGCAATAGAATGGAAGTAGACCTTTCAGTAAAACATAGAATATCGATGCTTCCTGGAATAGATCTCATCAACTCCTTTGTTTTAATAGCATGAAGCTTCTGAGTCAGACCTACAGGGTGATGTGAATTAATTGCCTGAGACTCTAGCTGGCAAATGGCAGGGGCACGATTGGAGGCCCTTCCAAGTCTTGGCTTTCTACTGTGCCGCAGACCCTGAAACCCCTTCCTCTGGCTCCCCAGTTCAGAGACATAGTGGACATTGAGTTAAAAAATCTATTTATTTCTGTCAAACATCTTCTAATAGTTCTTTAGTTCATAGTGATAGAACCAGAGAAATTCAGCTGAGAAAAGAGAGCCTTTTTCATTATTAGGCTATTGACAAACTTCCTTTCCTTCCTCCTCAGTATCTAACAAAGGGGGACTCAAAGATCTGATTCTGTCTGGGGGAGAATTGTACTTTTATCTTCCAAATGCTCCTCGCTGCCTCACTATTAGCAGCCCTCAACAAGAGGGTTGGAAGGAAGCTTCTTTCATTTTGAGGGATCTAGCTAGCCCCCCATCATTGTTGAAACATATTGGAGGAGAAGGAAAGGGAATTGTGCATTTTCTTTGGAGTACTTTCAATGGGCAGAAAAAAGGACTTTGCTTTGTAATGCTCTGAGAGGGAATCTGAAGCTCTTTTATAACCCAAACCAAAGAAATCCTCTTGAGTTAACGCCATCATGCATCTTCCCGTCTCTCACACAAATTGGTCCGGGTCTCTCTGGGGCTGGATCATCCCTCTACAAAACAAGATAACAATAAATACTTCATCCATAACAACCCTTTTTCCCCTTGACCCCCATGACAGAATCTCAAAAGATACATATTTCAACCAAAGTTTACAATTGGAAATCAGCTTGAAAATCTGCAACCTTCCTTTTGAAAAGCTGTAAAATCCCTGGGATTTAAAAAATCGGCCCCATTGGCTGTTATTTGTCAGGTTTGACTCAGAGATTTGTCAAAGAGGGAAACAGATGCTCTTGGGCCGACAGAGCAAAACCATGGGACGTCTGATTCATTGAAGGGTTTCACGAAAGGGCCCATCAGAAGAACAAGTCGGGAAGCCGTGGATTCTGGCTTGGGCTGACGATGAGCAGATCCCAGCCTTTCTTTTGAAAAAATATTTTGGGGATGCATCTCATCTGGGGGCGAGCAAATCTGAAGCTTTCTAACCCGCTTCCTCCAATGATCCCATTTCTTAAAGATTCTTCTCACTCCAACAGTTCATAAACAAACAGCGTTTCCCATCTCGGGGACTAGCTGAAGACAGGCTGGGAGAGAAACAAAAAGGGAGAAAGCAGAAGGAATGCATGTCATGTGAGATCATTAATAAGAACACTTTCTGATGGAAAATTCCCAGTTTCCTTTGAACCACTGCCTGGGGGGAATGTCCTCTCCGAAACATAGGACTTTCATATAATATGCCATTAAGTCGGTTTCATGGTTCCCTTTGAATTTTTATAGGATAGAGTCAGGGTGTGGAATGTATTCATATTCTAGGAAAATTACAGTACGATGTATATGGGCCTTGTATAAGTATTATTGAGGAGGACTTGAAACATCACCCAGACATCTCTGGCACGTGCTGCAGCATATGGGGCTACCTTTATTTAACCCCAAGGGCCAGCTCTGATCGGTGTCCCCAGATCCCTGCAGTGGATGAATATTAAGCTGACTACGCTTAGGGAAATTCTGAAATGTGGAACAATCGGATTGTTGCCCCCTTGTAGATAAGTTTGTAAAAAATCTCTCATGCAAGCAAAAAAAAAAAAAAAATGCACCTGGAAAAAATTCACTGCCCTTACCTGTGCTTGCCAGCGTGGAAGAGATGTTGTTCTGATAAGGAACAAATAGGGGACTACAAACCAGAAAGGCCCCAGGAGTTTGAAAATATTCATAGCAACATTTTTGTGGTAGCAAAACTAGCTCCGAAAACAAAACCCGGAAACCAAGGGAGTGCTCGTCGATCGGGAGAAGATAGCTGAATATACTTTGCAATGTGAGGAGAGTGGAATATTAGTGTATTCTAAGAAATTGTGGCTCTGAGGAGTTCAGAGAAACATGGGAAGACTCGAATGGACTGATACATGGGGAAATCTTTAGAAACAGAAATATGATATAGAGCATTATTATGTAAGTGAAAATAACAGTAAAAGCTGAATAATTATTCTTGGACCAATAGAAGAGACAGGGAATGAATGATCTTTTCTACATTTCTTGGAGTGGCTGGGACTGTAAGGACAGAATTGTGAAGATACCTCCATAAAGAGTCGTTGTGTAGATTGAGTTTATGTCATTTTTTTGCTTTTTTTTTTCCTCTTAGACAATAGACGGTTCACTGGGCTAGGGGAGATATATCTGAGAATGACTGTGGTTTTAAAATGAAAATCAGACTTCAATGAAAAACAAAGAATTGTGGGATTAGTCCCATGGAGTATATTTTAGATGTTTCCTTAAAATTGATCAGTCTCACTCAGCACATTTTTCAGATATTGAAATTCAGAGGTAATTTTCTCTTACCTCCGAATGACTAAGCTCTGTTATGGTCACAGCTTTCCAAAAGCTGAGTACTGTTGAGGCAATCAGCCTGTTACTTTCCAATGACTTTGCTCCCAGCTGCAAATGACCATTCTGCGAGATTTGGGTCATGAAGATCTGTGTTCAAATTCAACCTCAGACACTTACTAACTGTGTGACTGTGAGCAAGTCGCTTTACCTTGTTTGCCTGCTATAGCTTAAATAGGGATAATAATAACAAGGTTGCTGTGAGGATTAAATGAGATAACATTTATAAAGCACCTAGCCCAGGGCCTGACACATAATGTATATTAGCTATTAGTAATATTTATCAAGGAACTTAAACTTTTTTTTCCTCATTTGATTCTCCCCCAAATCCAGGAAGGCAGCATGTTCATAGATTATTTCCATTTTATCAGATAAGGAAGCCAACTGTGAGGGATCAAGCGATTCACTCCAAGTCACAGAACTGGGAAGGAGATGGCAGGAACCCAAACTCTTTTTACAGAATCCAGATTTCCCAGATCTCCGTATCTCCCTATTTTGCACATTAGGACCTTTTCCATAGGGGAGACTCAGTGCATCCATCCTGTCTGTCGAGAAAAATACCTCAAAGTCTGTGTTGTAGAAAGAGGGATGCTTTGGTTGGCAAGAGGATTTCCAAGTGAATTTTGACAACAATGAAACAAATGTTATTTATTTAAAGGGAGATTATTCCTGGGAATTATTTTCCAGAGACAAGCCCAACTTTTAGGAGCACACTGATCTAAATCACATGCAGATAGAGAAAATTGGCCCAAGATAGAAATCCTGAAGGCAAAGGAAGCCAGCCTTTTCTTTTAAGGTCAAAGCTGACCTGAGGATTAGGGGATCTTCCTGTGGAAGCCTAAGACATGTTCATATCTCTAGTGGGAGGAAGCTCAGAAACCATCTAGTCTAGGATTAGAACTGGAAGGGACCCTGTAGATCACTCCATTTTACAGATGAGTTAGTTGAAACCCGGGAAGATTACACAGCTTGACCCGATCTCATAGATAATATATGTTGGAGGCAGGATTTGAACAGAGGCTTTTCTGACTTCCAGGTCAGAGTCTGGACTCTCTATCCCTACTTCAGACTGGTTCTCCTTGCATTCCCCAGATGGGGAACCTAAGGCTTCAGTGGCTTCTCCAATTCACCCAGCTAGTTTCCACCAAGATGTAAATTCAAGTCTCTTAACACTTGATCCAGAGAGCTCTCTCCAGTCTGCCGTGATTTCTAACATGAGTGGCCATGTTGTATTGAGTAGTTGTATTGATTGGTCAGTTGCTGTCCTTTGTACTCAGAGACCAACACGACAGAGTTGAGTTACAGTGTGTCCGACTGGGGCTGTTCAGTCTGGTATGGGCTCGGAACATTCTGCCATGGGTCAGACACAGAAGATCCCTGAGAACATCCGGAGGCTTCTCTAACTTTGTACATCTCACATTTGGGCAAATTCACTTCCTAGAGCACAGCACCTTCTCTGAGGAGAGCACCCGTGCATGGATGTCCCCCATGTCACACAATTCTAAAGAGAAAGCTGCTGGCAGTTGTATTAGCCGCACCCTACTTCCCCTCAGTTTAATAATTTTACATTGATTAGCACCTTGAGGTTTGCAAAGCTCTTTTCACATAATCTCTGAGACTATATCTGGGCACAGGTCTTCCTGGCACTAGGTCTAGATCCCTAGTTACTGTACCACTTAATATTTCTTTTCCTGGACCCAGAAGCCCAATTTCCAACCTTCCTTCTTCCTCTTCAATTGCTTAGGGCTCCTCCATGGACAACATCTCATGCTTCAGAACTGTTCCGTCTCCCAAACACTTCCATCTGTCGTCATGAACGTCTCCTCTCATTTCCCCAGACTTCTGTTTTGTACATAGGTACTCTGGGCTCATAGGTTTCTCCTAAAAACTACATGCAGTCTTTACCTGGGGCCTTCCACAGAGTTCCTTCACTGCAACATAAAAGTTATGGTTGTAGAGATCCTTTCTGTATCTCTCTATCTTGCACATTAGGAGCTTTCTCCATTTGGGAGGCTTAGTGAATCCATCCTGTCTGTTAGGAAAATAGCTCAGAGCCTGTGTCCTTCAAGGAAGAGATGGTTTGGTGGGCAATAATGAATTTTGACCAAAAAAAGAGACAAATGTTTTTATGTTATTTTTATTTAAAAGGAAGGGAGAATTTGAACAAGGTGGGATTTTTGGAAATTTTACCCAAATTCTTCACTATCCGCTTTCTCTCAGGTTGGAACAGTCTCCTTCAGACGTGACCTCCAGAAAATGCCCCCAGTCCTCGGGACTCCGTTTTGGAATCCTCACTCTGGGACTGAGCTTTGTTGATTGATGAGTAATTAAGTACAAACTCCCTTGGCCTTTTATGTGTAAGTGACTCCAGAGCAGACCAGACTTCACATCCGGCCCTTGTGGCCACCCTCTGGGCCATCTTGCCACCCTTCCTTGACAGACATACTGAATCTTCCCTCTCTCCTTCCCATTTTCAATCCTTTGCATTTCCTCTGGAAGGGGCATATTGATTGTCTGGTCTATGGATCAATTCTCAAGCCTGAAACTTCCCATATCAAAGCCCTTTCCCTAGGTCTCTCTTCTCCCTATGTTCTCTCTCCTTTCCATGTAAGCATCTTCTTGGCAGGGACTGCTTTCCTTTTACATCTGTATTATAAGCACTTACCAAAGTGTCTGGCCCATAGTAAATACTTAATAACTGCTTTTGGGTTCATTAATTCATGCTTCCAATCATGGTAGCCAAGTTGCAATCCACTTTAAATATGCATAAGGTACATCTGAAGTAAGAGCTAAGGGGTGTTGGGAGAGGCTGACAAGTGTGTGTTTGGGAGAGCACTCAATAAGCGCACTTATCAAGTGCCTATGGCGTGTCAGGCTCGCCACTAAACACTGGGGACGGCAGCCGTTTCCTCCATTTCCTAGTGATATCTGTCAGACTTATACCTGCACTGTAGCATTCTGGGAGCCCTGGCCCATTTGGCAATGGCCATAGCCCAGGCACTGAGAGTCCAGGAGCTTTCATTCTGGGGCTGTTTTCTGAACTTTTTTCTTTGTGTATGATCCTCTTGCACTTGGGTCTTCTGCCACTGGCTGGTTGAAAAGTCAAAAAAGCATTGGGTCAGCCCAATCTTAGTATAACAACCTATTAATTCAATCTACCAGTCAAAGAAAATGGAACATCTGTAGCATTATAACATCCAGATATTGACCCCTACACATCCCTTCTCTGGGAATGAATTGCTAATGGTCTTAGCCATGACTCCGACAAATATCTTCTCTTACTGTCCATATACTCTGGGCCAAGAGAGACCCCTTTGGACAACCTTAGTCGCCATAGTGATGGAGAAGGGAGAATGATCCTCCATCACCACGGATGCTAAAGCTGGAGAGCATAGATCTTTAAAAACAGTCTCTTTGATTTGCTCATTCTCCCAGCAGGCCACGCTCACTAGCAGACAGATCCCTCAGTCTAATCAATGAGTCAATGCCTCCCACCATACTATCTGCCTTCTCTGAATATCCTGGAGAAAGCATCAGGCTTATCAATCTCCATTCCATGCAGCCGTTCCTCACGCCCCAGCAAGATCATAATCTCCCTGCTATTGCGACAAAAAGAAGATTGAATTGAGTTTTTTTCATTTTCAAAGGTGAGTTCCTCCTGCTTGAAGTTAAAGGTAGTAGAGTAAGTCCACATGCTTAATTAAGCTTCAAACATCTACTGGACTAACCACTAACTACTTTTTAAAAAAAAAAATCTAAAATCTATTTTTTTTTAGATCTTTAAGAATATTTCTAGTACCTTTTTTTTTTTTTTTTTTGGTAAAAACTAGTTGAACCAAGAATACTGAATTTCCCATCTTCAATTACTGACTCAGCATCTTGGACTAGTCCTTTTGTTTTTTTGCTTTAAAGATACTTAACATTTATCATTTGTCTTTGCTTTTTACAACCCCATCAAAAAGCTAATCTATTGGGAAAAATTGGTAATCTTCAGGAATCTTTCAAACTGCAATTTTAGTCAAACTTTAATTTATTCTTTTCTTTCAGTTCACTCTTTCTCTTTCAGTTCTTTTTCTCTCTCTTTCTCTCTTTTTCTCTTTCTTTCTTTCTCTTTCTTCCTTTCTTTCTCTCTCTCTTTCTCGTCCCTATCTCCCTCCCTCCCTCCCTCCTGCTCTCTCCCTCCCATCTCTCTCTATCTGTCGCTGTCTCCCTTCTCTCTCTCTCTCTCTCTCTCTCTCTCTCTCTCTCTCTCTCTCTCTTTCTCTCTCCCCATTTTCTCCCTCTGTATACAATCACCTGACAACATACCTCATCTTTTGTTCATCATTTAATGAAATTCCCACCAGCACTACCTGGAATGTATGTAATATTTTAACATTAACAATAATCACATTGTGAGTTAGTTACTACAGAACATCTCTGACTCCATTTTACAGATGAGGAAATTGATACAGGAAGTGACCAGCCCATGCTGGTACAATTGGTGTATCTCAAAGGAAGGATCTGAATCCAGCTCTTCCTGATGCTAAATCCAGTCTTCGTCCTCTTTGTCATTCTATCCTTTTGGGAAGATTAGAGAGGAATCCATTTGATTGTTCCTGTTCCTGAGTATTCTCTGACAGAAGCCCCTTTTCCTCCTTCCTTTGTAATCTGGAGGCAATTCTGTTCTGCTCTGCCTCAGCTCCGCTTTGAGTCCTTTCATTGTTTAGAAAGACTCCCAGTATCTCCTGTCCTCACTTTCTGTCAGAGCTTGGTCTCTAAAGCAACTCGCCCCACTCATCTCTTTGGACCTCAGTGCCAAAGGAAGCCAGCATGACGGGCCCCTGAAGTGTCTTTGCTTTAAATCCTATTGTCCACTACCTAGTGAAAGGCTTCATTTCCTGGGACAGAGAGTTTGGCAGCAGCGAACATTCTGGGGAATACTAGGGGAGGAGGGTCACTCCCTCACTCCCTGCAGATTGAGGATGTATTACCCTACTCATTCCTAGAAATGATTTAACACGGGATAAGTTACGTTTGATCCTGGTTTCTTGAGAGTGAACTTAGAGCTCCCCTCCTCTGAGCCCCTCCTTTGACAGAGGAAAGAATGGGGAGATCTTGGCTGGCTCTTGACCAGACAATTAAAAGCAGCGTTCAGATTAGACAGAACCCAGGGCTACTGAATCCCAGTCAAGTGTGCTCTTTCCCCTCCAAGACAGCTGTCTCTCCTATTTATTGTCACATTTTCAAACCTCCTGGTTCCCGTAATTGTGTTTGCTGGAGCTGCTGCCTCGCCTTGCAACCACTATTCTTTTCCTTCTCATTTTCCTTTCTGTTGTTGCCATTGACTTTCATTCTATTTATTACTTTATAAACTAAATAACTAGCAGGGACAAAGTAACTCATCCTTTCCTATTTCTTTCTCTCCATTAATAAATTGCATTTGTTTTCACCTTAGCCTTTTAACCATGACAAAACTTGGTTCTGCTGAAAGGAACAGATATATTTTTTCTCATGTGAAATGCACTTTATTTTTTGGTAATTATAGACCTTAATTAGATTATGGTCACTGTCCTTGAATTCTTCCTCACTCCTGCAAAGCTAGATCTTTTATATTCCTTCTTACATGAAAGAAGATCCCTGGCTGTTTCCATTTTTGATGCTGCTTTCCTAAGCCACAAAAGAGCTTTTGTTGTGCTCTCTGAGGGATTGTTTACACTTTGTGAAGTCTGCTTTCTCTGTTAGAAACCTGGCAAAATTTCAGATAAGTAGTCAGTCTTCCTATGGAGATGGATGCCTATGTTTCTTTGTGTGGATGATTTTTAAGACAAGTTTATTTAATTATTTAAAAAATTAGTAAGATGTTTTTATCTCAACCTATGAAATCCAGATTTATCTGGACATGGCTTAGGAATCAAAGTGAATTTGTTTGGGATGTTTGAAAAAAGTTCTTAATGCTCCTGTCATTTTAGAGAGGAGGATACTGAGGCTCTCTTGTTCAAAGTCACACAAAACAGAGATGGAACTAGAATTCGGGTCCTCCCAATCCCACTCCAATTATCCTTCTATGACAGCAATCATGGCCCTCTCCTAAATATACAGAGAGAGTCCATAGGAGATTTACACTTGGGTACCAGCGTGGGGCCTAGAACTGATGGATAATCAGCACTTGGGTACCGGTGTAGGGCCTAGAACTGATGGGTAATCAGGACATATTCTTATCTATGTATTTTCCTGGACCCAAGTGACCAAGATCAGTCCTATGACAGTGTGGAATCATCAGCCGGCTCAATGGTGAGATCTGAGGAGTTCAGAAAGCTGCCTTTTATGTATATTGTGTATTCTGGGTATTGCCAGAGTAAACACAATTCACTCTTCCTGCTCCAGGATTTCTCTTTTGTGATGTCCCAACCTACACTGCTGCTGTACTCTCTGATTCAAGGAAATTTATCTATTAATAAGCATATGCCCCAAATGATGTAGGAACATCAAGTGATAGATTTGGAAGACTGAGACCCTGGTTCCGTTCTGCTACCAACTAGCCTCCTGAGCTCAGTTAACTTTGGCTAAAATGAAGGATTTGCATTAAATGGCCCACAGTAGTCTGTCTGGTCTTAGCATCTCTAGTTCTGTGGGACCATGTTTCAGTGGATAATCACATTATTTTTTTTTTCTGTTAAGGATTCTTTGGCTTTCTGGTTAAACCTAAGGATCACATATAAGAATAGTTTTTTTAAACTAAAATATAATAGATTATAAAGGGAAACATATTGAAATGGATTTACCAAAGTTAAAAACAACAATAACAAGGACAATACAATACAATAGCTAAGTCCGTGCACCTTAGAACAAAAACCTCTGTAGATTATTAATCACGAACATTGCAGTACATGTTAGTTTGTCATGTTACCACTTACCACTTATTTCTTTAGGAAAAAGACAATAGTTTCCCAGGGGAATAGAGACACAGGTTGATAATTATTATAATTCAGTTTGTAAATATAAAAGCAAATTATTTTTAAAATATCCCACTTTATTTGTAAGTAATTTCTGGTATCTGATTTATTCATTTGATGAATATTTATTGAGTGCTTACTCTATGCAAAGTCCAGTGCTTGATCCAGTGGGAAATATAAAGAAAAACAGGATGCATTCCCTGTCCTCTTGGAGCTTAAAGTTTAGCAGATTAGTTAAGAAACATAGATAAATACTTAGAATACAAGGCAGCATGTTTTAAGTGGGACCCTAAAACTACCTCTCCCCCCATAGACTTTGTGTGTGCAGAGGAAGAACTAACTTCCTCCTGGAGGAAATTAAAGGAGATTTGATACAGGGGGTGCTGTTTAAGTTGCATTTGAAGGGTGGTTAAGGATCAGACACCCACAAATCAGTGAGATGGTGCATGCTGGGTACCAGGATGGCATGGGGACAGGGGCAGGTGCTAGGAGATCTAAGTCATCCAGGCTCCCAGGAGCATGGCGTCTTTGAATGGAGTAGCTACAGATGCAGCTTCAAAGGCAGGGTGGGGACAAATCATGGAGGAGCTTGGAGGAGAAGCTAAAGAGCAAGGGTTTTGTCCAGTACCAATGGAAGTGTTTGAATAGGTGTTTTTCGGGAGCAAAACTGTGCTTTAAGATTAATCTGTGCTTTAGAAAGTGCATAGGAGAGGTTAAATGGGAGAGATGGGGCTAAAGACTGGGTAAGAATCCTTATTAATGGTTCATAGGAGAGGCAAGAAGGGCCTGAATTAGTGTAAGGGGGAACGGAAGGAAGAATGTGGGAATAGAGACAGAGCTAATGAGGATTTAGCAAGTAATCGGATGATGGGAGCCCGAGGAGTCAAGGGTCACAGAGGTCTCAGGCCTTGGAGACTGGGAGAATGGTGATGACATCAACAGGAGTCAAGAAGTTGAAGGGATAAGCTACTTTGGGAGGGCAGATGAGAAGTCTGGTTCCAGACATGTTGAAAACTTGTCATGGGATAGCCAGGGGGAGAAGTCTCAGACAATTGTTAATATTGAACTGGTCCTGGAGATTGTGTCAGCTCATGAATAAATTCTGTGTATGTGTGTGTGTGTGTGTGTGTGTGTGTGTGTGTGTGTGTGAGAGAGAGAGAGAGAGAGAGAGAGAGAGACAGAGAGAGAGAGAGAGAGAGACAGAGAGAGACAGAGACAGAGAGACAGAGACAAGAGACAGACAGAGAGATGAGAGAGAGAAAAAGAGACAGAGAGACATGACAAAAACAAAGACAGAGACTGACAAATTGATATTGAATCTGAAAAAAATGTTGAAGGAATATAGGCAATTGTTTATGCCCAGACTACCTTGGTCACTGAAAAAATTACAAACTGAATGTTCAAGTCTATCAATTTAGATAGATTAAAAATTAATTATGTGTCAAAAAGTTATAGTTTGTGACATGAAATGTATGATGTCTTTATTGTAGATGAGGCTATTCTCCCATTAGCTCAATTTTACTTATCTCTCCATCCCTTATAATCATGGACTGTCTCCTTAAAAGCAGTGCCAGATTAAAGGAGCAGCAGGAGCAAGAGATAAATGCTTCCTTGGTGCCTGACTGTCGACAACTTTTAGACTATTAATGACAAAATTGGATAGCTGCCCACCCTTTATCAGAAGGTGATCAGAGCTGTATTTTAACAGGATTGTCCCCTAGTCAACCTTATTTCTCTATGGTCTGGGACAACTTTTGGGGGGCAGTTTTCTATTTTTCCCTAAAAGTTAAAATAGCAACAGGATTATTTAAGTTTCTTGATGTTTTTTTGTGAGCCAGGACTGGAGCTGAGGGATCATTGGGTTGTAGCTCCCTGGGAGATCAAGGAATAAGGCTGGAGTGTGAATATGGAAAAATGGCCTAGGACAACACTGGTGTTAGAAGATTCGATGTGGAGCTGGCCAATCGGATAGCAATGTAGGCTCATGAGATGTAGATCAATTAATGTGACTGCATTTATACGATGATTGCCATGCGGCAGATACTGTGCCAAACACTAGAGACATAAAAAATAAGAAAGAAATTCTGTGCCCTCAAGTTGTTTTTATTCTAATGATGGGAAGAAACAAATAAAGAGAAATTAGAAGGGATGCTATGGCCCAGAAAGGCCAGAAGTTAACAGGGAGGCAAGATAAGCAGAAAGCCAGAGATCAGAGCCTAAAATCCTGGGGTGATGGATTTTGTCCAGTACCGATGGAAGTGTTTGAGTAGGATCTAGGATCCAGTTGGAGAGGGATGAGGAAATAGAAGAGACAGAGAAATGACCGGGCTAAGGTCTCCAGATGCTGCAGATATCAGCCCGTTCAGCCCTCACCTTTCACCAATGCAGTCCAGATGAAGTCCATGTGGGAGTGGTCTATTTAACATGCCCTGCCTCATCAGGGCATCGGAACCATTTTAAGGATGGGTTCCATGAAGGAGAGAAGGGAGAAATGAGGAATAGCAGGTGAAGGCAAGGAGGTGATCTGGATTTTGCTTTCTTTTTTTAGAAGAGATAAGAATGATTATAGCTTTGACAGATTCATGAGTTCAGTTAGAAAGGAGATGAGGGAGAAGGATTCATGCCAGAGAATGAGAACATCTGAACGAGTGAAGGAAAATTTTCAACAGTAGACATGTAAAATATCGACTTCTTTAAAGCTCCACAAAGTCCTACTACAGTGCTTCATCCTAACAGGGAAGTGATTAACCTCTAGTGAACATTTTCCACCATGCTAGAAAGCCTCTGGGTATCTCTTTTTCAAGGATCAGCTTAGATAAATATAGAGGATCTCATCACAGTTGGTGAATTTTTTGGCCATGCAACCCATATAACTAAAAATCAAATATCAAAATAGTGTTGCGTTTTAGCCCTTTTGGATCCTCTTTAGCTTCTGTAATGACAATGGCAGAGTAGAGAAAGAGAATCATACAATTTCAGCCACTGTGGATTAATAATTATAAACTACTTAGCATGGTACCTGATGCATAGTAAGCTCTCTATAAAAATTATCTTTTTATCATTTCAGATCTCAATAATTAATTTAACTATTGGTTCTATAATATGTCATCTTTGTTCAAAGGCTAAATGAGCAGGCAGTCTTCTGGAAGAAGTAAACCTTATGAATCTTGACAGTTTTGCCATAAAACCAGAAAATATCTAGAAGGTACATTTTTTTGATTGTTCATTCATTTATTTATTGATTTACATTTATTTTTATTTTTATTTATTTATTTAATAGCCTTTTATTTACAGGTTATATGCATGGGTAACTTTACAGCATTAACAATTGCCAAATTTGGCAAAACAATGGCCAAATCTTGTTCCAATTTTAGAAGATACATTTAAATGGAGCGATGACTCAGAAATCCTTCTTTGTGAGACAAAGAGGCTCTGGTGGAGATGATATTATCATGCATCCAAAGGCAATAAGAAACATGATTTCAGGGAACTTTGGGTCATTTGGTATTGCAGGGTTCATTATTCATGTTTGCACACTACTCTGGACATATTGTAGTTTCTATTCCAAATTAAGCCCATATATATTTTGATACTCTGACTTCAATGCAACATTGGGCAGAAGTATTAATGGTGAAAAATATCTTTCAAAGCATAATTCAGGAGTAGAGAATGTGAGAAAGCCAAAACTTGAGGACTGCAAAGTTGTTTCACAACAATCTATAGGTTTTGATTGCTTTTTTTGAGAAAGTAATCAGAAGGTATGAGATAATGTGAATAATATTAAAAATGAAATTATATTTAACAACATAAAATTATTAGTTACAGATGTGGGTTTTATTCATGAATTGACTATCTGTGTACAGTCACTTTGATACAATAACTATTAAAATTAATGTGGCATTCAATTAAACCACTCAATCTTGATATATTTAAACATATTGACAACAACAAAAATGGAAAATGAATTAGCTAAAAGACTTTGAAAGAAATCACAATAATTTCATATTGAAGTTTAACAAATGTAAGTTAATTGTCACAATGAGAACAAATGGGCCTAAAAAATCACACTAGCTGCAAAATACAATCTATTTGTCAAGGGAAGGGATACAGCAGTCAACAGTAACACTGGTTTCAAGCATAAACTCATTCGCAAAATCTTGCAGAGAAGGATGTTGGAAGTTTATGAGTCTCATAAAAAGGTGGAAATATGGATGGATTCATCCCAATGGCACTTATGGATGAATCCAAAAGGAAGACAATGAGTGGATGAAAAGTGAAAAAGATCTATGAAGATTTTTTTGATTACTTCCCCACTACTGCAAAAGATATTTTAGATTCTAATGTAACAATCCCAGAAACTCTTACTAAAATGATAACATTGAGCAAAACTAAGGCAAAAATATCAACTTTACTAAATCAACTATACATAGAGGACATCCATGTTGGAGAGATGATACAATTTAGAGAGCACTAAGCTATCGAATCTCAAGGTCTTTAAAGGAGGAGGAACTTCCATCAAAGTTTAAAAACTCTTCAGATTTCCAAAAAAAATAAGTGAAAAAACAATTACCAGTTTGACGTCTGGGTCACCACCACCAATGTGGAGGAATAAAGTTTTTTAATTCTCATTACCTTTCAAACTTCTCCAAAATAGGAATCATGTAAAAGAGAAAAGAAAGATTAACTTTTCACAGTCTAGGACATCAAGAATCCTAACAAGATATCAATTAGATGAACAGCAAAAAATAATAATTCCTAACCCCTAAGAAGATCCGTTGGCAACCTACTGTCCATCTCCTAACATTCTCTAATAGAGCTGCCCAAAGTGATCCACAGACTTCCAAGAGAAAACAACTCTTTCTGTCCCCTTCTATGCCCTGGAAAATCAGAAGGCCGTAGCTTCTTTCAGCTGAGATATCAATGCAGTGATGATCTGTTTTGGAACAGAGATCAGTGAGGCAACTGAAGAATAGAGAGAATTTAGGCAAGAAACATTCATGGCTGTGTAACACTGCACTCATCCTGAGGGAGAGAGCACAATAACCAATTAGGGCCAGTTCTGAGCCCCAGAAATCTCTTGGGATGGAGATTGATGCCACTGAAATGTCTCTTGCCTAACATGGGGAGAGGTTGCAATAGTTTAAATGTTTGACCCCTGCTCATAGAAAGGGAAAGAGTCAGAAAGTCAGCAATAGGGGAATATAATGAAAAAGAAAAGGTTGAAATTACTAAGATCTCAGGAAGAATAAATCTCAGTTAAAGATTTCAAACATTGGTGTATTAACTGGTAGAGAAAATGTTAATAATGGAAGGATATATTGCCTCCAGATAAGCTAAAAGAGTCTAGACTAGATTATTGCAAGATAAAGTCACAGAAATCAATATCTGATGAGGTAAAGGGCCCAGTCCCAAAGGATAATATAACCATACCAGTATGTTGCTGAATTGTTTAAACGATAAATAATTATCTGAAAGCAGAATTTATGGCATGGACAGTAAGAATAATTATCGTGGAAGAAAAAATTTGAATCCACAGTTCAAGTAGCACCAAAGAAATGAGAAATAAAATAATCAATAAAGGATGCAATTATATAGATAATCTGGGAGAAAATGAAAGCAAAAGCCATTACATTAAAAGAAAACATAAAATCTCCATATAAACAACACATGTTAATTTTAAGTATTAGCTACATGGAGACAGTTTACAGATTAGAGAAGTCACCCAGAAGAACCCAAGTTTAAAAAAAAAACTGATTGAGCATGATAATGCAAAAGAAATAATACTATAAAAGTTCCCAGAACTTCTGAACCCAGAAAACATCACGTCAACTGCAAGAATCCATAGATTGCCTCTGCAGTAGGGAGGAGAAAGGGAATTATTCTGCAAACACAATGATAAATTTAACAATTCTACTGATGACAAATAGTTCTAGTGGGCAGGAAAATGTACTGGAGCTTAGTGCAACCAGCACAGTATCATTGTGAACAGAAGCATGTGAAGGACCACACTGCCCACAAGATAATATCTTTACTGAATCTCTTCCAGGTCTTAATCTCTTTACTGGATCTTCTCCAGTACAATGAGAAAAACTTTTATAAGAGCAACATCTGCTTTTTAAAGTCTCACCTGATGTTTTATGATCATTTACAATATTATTTGTCTTATGATATCATTCAAAGAATCTTGAAAGGTTCTGATGCATTTATGGGACACACCTTGTTGGAAGAGAGACTTTAAAGCAGAATTCTTGACATTTTTTGGAGTGTTATAGACCCCATGACTGTTTGATGAATTTTATTAGCATTTTCTCAGATTAATATTTGTAAAAGCATAAAATAAAATTAATGTGATTATAAAGAAAACTATATTAAAATGCATTATTAAAATACTTTTATTTTTAGTAGTCATCAAAATATTTTTTAAAAATCTCCAGGTGGTAGTTAAAAATTAAAAAGTTAAAAACTTGCTTAAAAGTGATGTTTTATTTTAGCAAATAAAATGTAATTTCACAATTGGTAAACAAGCAATGTGGGGGCATCTTGCATTTTTAATTTTTTTTTGTCTCGGATTTGACTTTTTAATGGGATCATTTACTTAATATAAAAAAATCGCTTCAGAAGAGCAAAATGTAGCCATAAATATCCCACCCTGTCAAAAATGTCTTCCACGCATATGGAAAATTAGATTATATTCCTTGAAATAAGAGATACCTGTTTTGAATGCCCACCTAATTACTAACATCAGTGAGGCATAAAAACCAAGATATGTAGACACGCAACAGGTATTTAATAATATCCTGTAGTTGATCTTTCTTGTGGATAATGTACTGATTTTATCAAATAAGACTATTCAGAGACTCCTACAAGAGATCTATATGCATTTAAACGGTTTTGGCTTATCTGATTTGATTATTATTATTAGTTTTATTTATCAGTGACTTGCATAAAGGCATAGATGTTATGCTCATTAAATGTGCAGATGACACATTTGAAATGATTAAGGAGTATTGGATGATAGTCAGTCAGTGTTGCAATGAGCCCAATATCAGTTGGATATCTGGGAAAGTTTTATAAGGAGCTTTTAGAGTTGCTTAAATGTAGCCTGGAAAATACTTCAAATCAATGGAGATATTTAATCTAGGTGATTGCTTCTCTACAATATTATAATGGAGATTGTTTTGGGGTCTGAATTGAACTGGGCACTTATGGAGGCACTTTTCTGGTTTAAATTCTGATACACACAGGAAAAAAGAAATGCATGAAAAATATGTAATGCTCCTTTATCACTAGTTGGTTGGTAGCTAGCTAGAAATATGAATAGATGAATATATATATATATATGTGTGTGTGTGTGTGTGTGTGTGTGTATCAGTGCATATGTATATACATATGTTTAATGCACAATCTTCCCAAGATATATGTTATTGTGTACATTTATATTATATGAACTAAAGTTTATAAATTTAAATATTCATATATAAGTATATGTGTATGCACATATTACCTCAGTGACAGCTTTAGTCAGGAAGATTTAAGTTCCCCAAACATTTACTTCACTACGTGACCCTGGACAAATCATTTAAATTCTTGCAGTCTCATTTTCTTTAACTGTAAAATGGGTTGTGAGAATCAAATTATATAAAATACTTCACAAAACTTAAAACATTACCATCATCATCATCATCATCATCCTCTTCCTCCTCCTCCTCATCACCACCACAATCATGATCTTTGTCATCATTAAATTAGTAATGATTTAAGCCAAGGAATTAAGCAGAAGGAAGAGACTGGTCTTTGTGACATTTTGGAAATTATGTTCTTTTAATGAGCCCGATTTATTTCCTAAAACAAAGGGGCTTTTTTATATCAATATTCTCTGGTGATGTTGGTTGGCTGAGTCATAGAACCTGGGAAACTGTGAAAGGCGGCCTTCAAAAAGAACTCAAAGAACCATGGTTGATGGACGGAGAAGCAGCTGAATAAGAGTTGAAAGTGGGTTGGAGTGAGGGGCTTGTGGCACTCAACATTCTTGGAGGAATTACCTAGGACAATGACTATGAGGGACAGTAGAGTATTGAAGTACTTCCATTAGTGGATGTTTAGAATGTTCTTCAGTAAAAGGCTGAAATATTCTAAGAGATGAATAAAATATTCATGAGTATATATTTAGAACTGGGAAGGAGCATAGAGATTCTCTATTCCAACCCCATCATTTTATAGATGATGAAATTGAGACTTGGGGAAAGACTATGACGTGCCGAAGGTCACATATCCAATAAATAGCAAAGATGGTATTAACATCTCTATCCCCCGCCTCCAAATCCAAGGCTTTTACCTCTCCCTCAAGCCCAACTATTCAGTTTTATTATAGAAAATTTGCATCTTCATTGGAAATATATTTGTTACTAAAGTGTGTGAGCATTTTATTGAAACTCCTTCAATAAGCCTACAATTTTCAGCCTCAGAAATGATTTTCCTTTTATGTGATTCACCTCTAAGGGATTGTTTGTTTGTTTTTTAAACAAACCTTTTTAATTTTTACGTAGGGCCCTGTTTGCTGTGTTCCTGTCCCTGGTGGTTCGGAAATGGCTTCTGCAAGCTTCATCATTCACAGATATGAGCCTAGCCAAAGATTAAATGGAAGAAACAGATGGTGTGACTGCAATGGGAAGGTTTGCTCAGGGCACAGATCGGCAGAACCAGAACTAGAGGAAATTTCAGAGTTTCCCAATGTGGCATACCTGGCCTCAGATTTACTGCTTAGGGGGCAGGTCTTCATCCTTTGCACCCCCTTCTCCCCAATTTCCTCACACCCTGAACACCCCATTTCATCGTCATAAATACCCTTGAGGGAAGAATAATATAATCTGATGAATAAGAATCAGGGAACACAGTGTTAATACTGGAAGAGACCTAACTTATAATTCCCACTCCTTTCATAGCTAAGGAACTTGAGAGCTGGGGAGGTGAAACACCCTTCCAATATGCTCTTAGAAAGATGGGAGAGAAAGAGCTGGGGGTTCCTATCTCCTGTGCCATTTTCCTTTCCACTCTAATAGAGCCACTTCATTTATACAGAAAAAGCTCAAACTTGGGGTCTTCCCGACGTCTTAGTATCTGAGCAGGTTACAGAGCTGTAAGGTACAGAGAGAATGGCTGAGGTGGGATTTTCCAGTATCAGAAAGCTGGATGGTCACATGGTGCTTTTTTTTATCCAGGAATGTCCCTGAAATCACATTGGACGGACTGTGCACGCTTTGCCTGAGGAAGAACCATTGTGATCCAGAGAAAGGAGGGCTGCATTTGAAGCACAGGTTTGATTCTTGCTATGGCCATTTTCTCCTGATGTGTGACTTTGCGGTAAGTCACTTCACTGCTGTGGGTCTCTGTTTTCTTAACTGTAAAATGAGCCGATGGAACTAGATAACTTCTGAAATTCCTTCTAGCACTAGTCTGTGAGGATTTGCCATTTGCACAACAAATTGATTAGTGTTTCTGTGACTGTTTCTGAGCCCTCTACAATGACATTTACAGAGGCATATGATAATCTATCACGATTGGCTGGTTATTTTTTCTCTTTTTCCTCTTAAATATCTTTTCAATTAATAAACATTTATTTTTTTCCTCCCTCTTTCTCCTTGCATGGGGGAAAAATGACCACCTTGTAAGAAATGTGTAAAAACAAGGAAAACAACCCCCCGCGTTAAGCAAATCCAATAACATATGTCTGAGTTCATCACCTCTATGTTAGGAGGTAGGTAGTGCTCCAGAATCGTGGTTGGCCATCGTATTTGTCTAGTGTCAAACAACTGGGAATGAATGGGAATGCCCAGCAGCAGGGGGATGGCTGATTATGGTTTGTGGATGTAATATAACACTATTTTGCTGTTGGGAATGAGAAAATTTGTGAAGGTTTACATGACCTCATGCAGAGGGTGATGAATAGAACTAATTCAATTTATACAATAACAACAATATTGTAAAGATCAACAACTCTATAATTCTTAAGAGCTATTTTCAAGGACTATTTATTATTATTATCACTATCATAATAATTGTAGAGTCAGAGAACTTATACATTCAAATCCTGAATCAATTAATTACTAGTTGGATGACACTGAGCACTCACCATGTTTTTGCTCTCTCACGGTACCTTTCTTACACTGTTCTTTGTCCTTGTTCTTGAACATCAGGGAAATGAGGCCATGACATGTAAATGAATTGGATTAAAGTGAGGCAAGGAGGGCTGTGCAAGGTCACCAGCCTCACTCTCTCCTCTCGTCCGTCCCATCTAGGTCGGGTGTTCAGGATGACCGGACATGGCTGTAGTGGGAGACCACGGCCTTTTTAAACTAAGGTCTTTAACTCGTCTGCTTAACTGAGGAAATGCCCGATCTGGGATTAAAGCTAGGTAAGAAATGAGACAGACAGTAGCTTTTTATACCAAGTGAAATATATGTGTGTCTATACATATAAGTATATATACACTTATATGTATACATATACATATATATGTATAGACACACACATATATACACATACATATATATTTATATTGATATTTATATCTATAATCTAATCTTGGAGAGGAGGCTGCTCCTGGTTTCTGGCCAACAAAGGGACCCAGAGTAAGTCCCACTAGGGATGGGTCCTGGATCGACTCACAGTGAAAGCAATTGCTTCTATGTTGTCCTTCTCTTACAAAATGAGGGGGTTGGACTTTCAGATGATTTCTAAGGTCTTTCTGCCATAGTGGCTTCCAGGAGAGTGCTATATCCTTGGATAACAACATACTCTTTTGGTTAGTGATGTATCTTGTTGCCCTGAACATCCCTAATAGACTTGGGAGAGTGATTTTAGGAAGGAAGAAAACTCAATGTAAATGTAAATTTAAATGTAAATGTAAATGAAAGGGGAGCCAGCCCTAAGTGGACTGGTGGTAGGGAACTAGACTTGGAGGAAAAGGAAAATGGAAAAAAGGCCCAGGAGGAGGAGCAGAAAGACTAAGATTTATAATGACCTGAGCTTTGGAAATTATCTTACTGATCAAAAAAAACCGGGGAAAAATCTGAACTCTGCATTTCTGATTATCAGCTATTTCCATCTGAAGTCGATTGTGCTACATTTTAAAATTTCATTTATTTCTGCTATAAAACAGAGTCTGCTTCCAGAGGGAAAGTGTTTATTTTTGCCTTCTGAATAATTTCCTGCAGGGGAAATGTCTGTGTTTATTGGGGGATGGAGAGATTGAGGAAAGGGGAAAGTTCAAAATCAGTTTTATTGTATGGCACATTTTGAAAAGCTTGTAAATACATCATAAAAACCCCTTGTTTCCTGGGTCCTCCGTTCTGGATACCAAAGCTCTAATTATTAACACAAACCCTGGAAGGCCCAAGCTCCACCTGGAAGGGCTATCTCATTTTTATCTCAGATCTTTCTCCCTCTTTATTAGGTTTAAAGAGCCTTTGGCTACTTTCTAATGAGAAGAAACCCGGTTTTTGTAGTCTAGGTCACCCTCAACAGCCTCAAGGTATAGAAAGAAGAAAGTTCAATGGGAGGTAAAGGGGAAAAAATAAACAAGCCTGTGCTAAACTTGACAGAGCTTAGCTACTTGTTATCCTACCACCTATAGCCGGCCTGATAATTATAATTTTTGAGAGGGAGAGAGAAACAAAGAGCCAGATCCCAACCCTTTATTAGTTTCCCTTTGGGGAATGTGTCTTAACTGGATGTTAAGCCTATGATCTCCGATCATCCACAAATCTGCCAAGGAGCCGGCCTCTACTGAGCGCAATGCCCAGCACTGTCAGCTTGCTGCAGTTGGTCAGAGGTGCCCCCGTTGGCCTTGGCTGTGCCCCATCAGCCGCATCCTATCTCCAAGTGACGGGGCCTGCCGAGGAGCACGGGCTGGCTGACTGGCTCCCTGGCAGGGTGATGGAGAGGAAGCTGTGGGGTCCTCTCCCAGCTGCAGCTGTCGGGCCCTGCCTCCCCCCGCCACAGTCCTGGTTTGCCTTCAGAAGTTTTCTTCCCCTTGGATCTGTTTGGTGCAACCCGGAAAACTCCCACTTGGAAAGTCCCCGGGAGCCAACAAGAGAAGCCTTGGCCCTGTTTGTTCCTTGCCCCAGAGTCGTCTTTCTCGGGCTCCGGCTCCTGGGTGAGCAGAGCCCAGAGTCAGTCAGTATGGTGGACAATGCAACTGAATCAGATTTGGCTCTGCCTGAGTGGTACCAAGAGCATCTTCTCGAGGAGCGCCACCCGGGACAGGGTAATTGAAACACCGCCTCTGGCAGCATCAGGAGAGCATCTTTGATTTCTTCATCCCAAGGCTGCTTTGGATCAGATTCAGGAACAAGATGGGAGTCCTTCTGGCCCATAGAACACTTGGGAGAGGGCCAAGAGTAGCACTCGTGCCCTTGCTGTCTTAATATCTGGCTCACGCCATGTTGGTGTATGTATCCCTGTGCCTTCTATGTACTTTTCCTCCAACTGCCCTAATAACGACCACAGTTTTTGGAATTAAGTGTATCATCTTCCCATGTAGGAATGGAAACAATTTAATCTCACTGAAGCACTTAAGCCTTCTCTTTCATTTTAACCATTCTCTTGAGTCTTGTAATTGAAAGCCAAATTTTCTGTCCATTTCTGGTCTCTTCCTCAAGATTACTCGAGTGTAAGTCCTAAATTGGCTCAAGAATGAAGATGTCTAAGGTTTCCCCATTTCTTCTGAAGAAAGTATAGAGCTTCTGCTCATTGGTGTTGTCTTGTCTTGTAGATGAGAAAATACTAAGAACCCATCTCTCCTACTGGTCTTCTTTGTCCATTTATGAATACCCCAAGTATAGATAATCAAAGTTGAAATCTCTTTCTGTTCTGCAGTTTATAGAAAATAGTTTAAAGCCAGTTTTCCAAGAAATTTGTCTTGCCTAATAACACTCAAAGTAGAGGGTTATATAAAATATCCCTAAATTGATTTTGGCTTTATACCTAAACTGTTTTGGTTAATTCTCTTTTTGCTAGAAGACTCTAAATGTATCTAAATGTTTTTTGAAATATATGTCAGCATTAGGTAGTGTTATTTTTTTTTTTCAGATGAAGCAAAGCATTTTCTACAGGAAGGGCACTTTATTAAATCAACCTCATGCTACTCTTAGGGTTGTAGAATATTTTATCTAAATGTCTTTTGCACTTAGATTTTCTTGATTGTTTGCCCTTGAAGTAGTTCTAGACATAGCAAACATTTAAATAACATGGAAATTTAGTTAAGCTTCTATGTGAGAAAACATAGCCAAATGTTCCTGACCTTCACAGGCTTCAAAAACATATTTAGCCCAATTCTTTCTGCTGTGGTGAGTAGAGATAAGTTCTCATAATGTGTGGAGAATCATAGCATGTTGAAATTAATTGGAACCTTATTGATAATCTCAACTAACTTGAAATAAAAATGACTTTTTAAATATCTTTGACATACGGGTATTTCATATCTTCTCCTATAGTGGTTAGGAATTCACTATTTCACAAAATAGTCCCTTGTATACACCCTGCCACGCAGCTAGGAAAATTTTTAAGAGTCTGTGCATAGCTTTCTTTTAATTAAAATACTATTTAAACGTTAGTTTCTTGGATTAGTTTGTGGTATTTTTTTTTTACCAGTCACTTCTACCACCTCTACCATACTATATCAAAATGTCCAGTTAAAAAGGGAATAATTATTTTAATATATTTAACATCTACTGGTCATCCTGCCATTTGGGGGAGTTTGTGAGGGGTAAGAGGTGAAAAATTGGAACAAGAGGTTTGGCAATTGTTAATGCTGTAAAGTTACCCATAAATATAACCTGTAAATAAAAGGCTATTAAATAAAAAAAAGGGAATAAGTAATTTTTTACTAAAAAAGAATTATTTGCAAATTAGCTTTTGTTTAATGGTTATTTGGCTCAATTCAATTTAATCATTTTTCAAATAAAATTTAACAAAGCAGATTAGAGTTGGTAAACACAATTAAAATTGAACAAGGCTGATGGATAGATTGCTTTTTGTTTCTTTTCCTCTGGTTTCTGTGGTCCCAAAGCCAAGCTTTTGATTATGGGTCCCTCTGAATTTGGTAGGATGGTCCTCATGTCACTGATTTGATCAGGTTCATGCTCAAAGACTTTCCTAGTCGATAGGATCTATCACAGCTAGCATTCTGATGGTATAGTCTTCTAGAACCCCAGAAAGAGGTGAAGGAAAAGAATTTTTGTTGGGTACTCATATATTAATGTCCCATAATTGTTTGGTAAATTAATGAATGAATTATATAGTGTTCTCTCTTCATCCCAAGACATTCTGTGATTTGATCTCTTTAACCAAATGTGGAAATAGATTTTACACTAAGCAGGGTGTCATAGAAAGAGCCCTGGACTTTGGGACTGCAACTTTATACTCTAGTCTGAGTGGCCATGTGACTTTTAAAAGGCAACCATTTCACTTGTTTCTTATCTATTTTCTTACCTATAAAAAGTGAAACAAAACAGATGAGCTCTATGTATTTTCCCCCAACCTTGTAATTTCATCCTGACGTTTTTTGTGACCAAGAGGTTCATCGTTACAATTTGAGGGGTAAAAGGAGAGATCGTGGATATGATAAAATGAGTAACGTTGGGCAATAGAATTCCCAAACCTCAGCCACATCGAGCTTTAACTAAGCATTTAGGTTGTTTTCTGATATTTGAAACTGGATCCTGAGGCTTCCAATAAGAATTATGATGTTTGACCAATAAGATGAGTAGACGGGGATCATAGAAGCAAGATTATGAATCTTTGACATCTCGAAGAATGAAGCTCATTGCTGTGTAGCTTATTCTGTAGAAAGACAATAATGGCTTCCCTGCTCCCACCTTTCCCCATGCCTCCAGGAAATAAAGATTCTAGAATTCCAAAAGAACTTCTCCAGGGGCCCATACTCCGTACCTAGTTCCTTCTGTGGGAAGTGAGTCTTGGTGAGTGTGGTCACCTTAAATTCAAATCACATTTTTAAAGCACATTTCAGAACTCGGGCTCTTTTGAACTTTTTGTTTGTTTCATATTTTAAATCAACACTAGAATTAAAACCATCATAATTAGAAAAAGGCTTTATTCCAAAGACACTATTATTGCAACAAGCATTTTGAGGGCTTCTTCTGGGGAATGGCCTTGGGAGCAGAATATCTTAAAAATGATATTTATAGTTTCTTAGGCTTAGTGAGGAGGGCAATGGGTTTTCCTATGGGTAGAGGGAATGAGAAGATGGAGATGATGTAGCGATTTAAGGACTGAGATAAGGGAGTTCATGTTGGAGGAGGGCTAATTTAGCTTTCTCATTTGGGTTTCTTAAAGCTGAAATGACTTCTTTCCTTGAGAAGACCCAAACCCAAATGCTGCTTTTACTATAAAACCTTCCCTTATCTGTCAACTTCTCTTTTGGCTTTCAAATAGCATTTTATCTTCTCATTCTCTAACATGCATGTTATTAATTACCATTTTAGTATATATTTTCCTTATTGGGAATGTATACACATATGTTTATCATATATACATATGGATATATATGTATATGTGTGTATATATATATATGAATACACACAAATGTATATATATATATATTTATTCATATATATATATATAATATAGATTTTGGGACTGTACCTGTGATTCATTGGTATTAAATTTTTTCTGGCAAAAAAGACTCCTTCTGCTGATCCAAATTATTACCTTCTCTACAAATTATAATTTTGGAGAGTTGCTAAGAGCTCACTAGGCATTTGTCAGAGGTAGGTCGTCTTGCTAGTTCTGGCTCTAACTCTCTACTCCTCAATATTACTGCTTTTGCAGCTTAATCTTTTTTCTTCTTGGTGGTGGTGGTGGTGGTGGTAGTAGTAATGGTAGTAGTTAAAGAAGTCTCTCACCAGCAACTCTCTATACCGTCAATGAAACAGCCCATTCCAAAAAATAAATATCTGAATATATGAAAAAATTCCCTTCCTTCAAGGAACTTATTCTTCTAGAAATATTATGTATGTTTGATAGAGTTTTCAATCTGCTAGGGCAAAGGAAGATTGGGAGTATATCAAAGCTAAATTGTGTATTTCCTTTACATGCCCAGCATGGTACTCTGAACATAACGAGTACCTGATTTTTTTGGTTATCATTTTTCTGATATCAAGCAATATTAATCTCTTTGATGGGAATGGCTTTTTCAGTTTCTGAAGGCCATATTCCAGCTCAAATTGATGAAAGGCTGCTACTGTTTAATTTAATTAAAAATATTTCTTAAGCCCCTACTACCCAGAAGAACCCAAATTAAAAGTGAGTGCACTTTGCCTGAGAACTTCACCACTCTACGTGTTTGTTGGTATAGGTGGTCATTCCTCTGATGCAGACTGTAATCCATCTTCAATTCACAGATAATCTTGTATAGTTACTGTGCTTAGAAAATCCATAATCCTGTAGCCAGCCGAATAGTAAGCCTTCCAACTAAGGCTAGCCCTTATCCTACATAGGAACAATTGGGTTTTAGCCTAGAGTTGGACTTTCTCCTTTTTCTTGCCAAAGATCTCGAAAGCATGGTATACAATGAAAAATCAGAGTAGGATTGGTGATGATTGTGGTGAGGGATTTAATGCTTGGATTAAAAAAAATAAGACAAAATCCCATATTTATAACCTACTAGACATAACCTGTATGTGTGCAATATTATAGATGTGTACCTTTTATATATACACACATATAATACATATACCTGTATGTCTCTGTGCACATGCATACAGATATATTCATATGTGCATATATAACTGGTGCAGCTGGCAAGATGGGAAGCGCGTGACCTAGAATCACAAAAACATGAATTCAAATCCAGCTTCACACAATTATGAGCTGGGTGAGTCTGGGCAGTTTTTCTCAGTTTCTTAATCTTTAAAGGGCAGACAAGGATGTCACTTACTTTCCAGGACTGTCAAGAGGATATAATTAGAAAATATTCAGAACTATTATCAATTATAGTGTCTATTATTATAATATCATAATATATTATTTATTATTTTGTTTAGAATACCTGTTTATTAATTATAATAATTATTAGTTAGATTATTTTTAAAGGTGCTTAGTCCGGTGCCTGGAACATACTTGGCTCTTAACAAATGCCTATTTCTTTTCTTTAAATGTAATATGAGGTTATAACAGATATCTTTTAAGGTTCCTTCCTGCTCTAAAAGTAGTTAGACCTGTGCCTTAGAAAGATTATTTTAGTAGTATTTAGTATTTAATACTAAATAGTATTTAGTATTATTAGTTGCATGGAAGAGTCATTAGAGAAGGGGGGAAATAGGGAACTTCAACCAGAAAAATAATACTAGGAATCTCTTATGAACATCAAGAAAAGAGATGATTAACACCTGCAGTATGAGAAAAGCCAGGTGAGTAAAGAAAAACTCCCTTTCAATTCCAATCCTCTGAGACCCTGAACATTATTTGTGTAATGAGCAGATAGTTCCTCATGAAATGGCAAACACAAAGAGATGTACAGAAGCCTACATATCAGTATTGTGTAAGCAAACTGAATTTATGCCATAGGGATTCTATGATTTCATAGGAGCACAGAACTAGCATTGGAAGAAACCTTAGAGACCATCCTCTTGTCCAACTCCCCCAATTCATAGATGAACAAACTGGATTTCAGAGAGGTTGACCTGTCCAAGGTCAAACAGAAAACCATGCTTTTGGACAGGACCTTTTCTATCACACTATACACTAATGTCCAAGTAGGAAGTTCTGTTTTATTTTCTAGAAATAAGTATCAAAATGACTGCCTTGGAAGGGAAGAACACTATTAGATGATTATGTTCTGCTGTTCATATTAAAAAATAATCGGTCACAATGCTTTATTGTCCACTTTGTTTTAGTCACGGAGTTTTGTTCTTCTCTTTGTCCTAAGGAGATTCCTGTCAGACTGACTTGTGTCTTTTTCTCATGAATTGTCATAACAATCAGCTTCCTCGTGGCTAGACCTGTCTCAGTAATCACCAACAATATTCTTGTCTTTTCCAAAGAAAGGGACTTTGGATCCCCCAATGCAGCCTGGGTCATCATAGCAGTAAACATTCTATCATCTTGCCGGGCTTAGAGGGTGAGGCCATCGGGTTAATGCACAATTCCTCTTAATAGAGAGTTCCAAAGAAGAAATTACAAGTTTCTAAAAAACCTTGGCTTTGTCACTTGAACTATGTCAATCCTTTGATAAACTGCTTGCCCTTGTGGGAGCTCAATTTACTTATCTTTTCAATGGGGTTGGTCAGAGAGTGTTAGGTTGTATAACATTAGTCTAATATCCCATCTAGCTCTAAACAAATAATCACATGAAACTATGGGTTCAGATGCAATATATTGGATACCAAAACTTTATGGATCATTTTCTAACCTTTTTTAAAATGAGGATTTATAAGGTGTTCAAGAAGTTATGGTGATCTGAGGGCCCCATAATTAGGAACAACAATTATAATTTAGATACTGATACTTAGAGATGTCCGTTAATGGAGACCTCTGATTGAGGAAATGCTGGCAGGAAAGAAAAGAGCAAAAACCCCATTTTTAGTAAAAATAGATCATAACAAATGAATTAGTGACAGTTATATTACTTGTCACCTGCCAGGATTTAAAATTTCCATCTTAGAACATATATACTTCTTGTATATTATTCATGAACTTTTAGTTCAGGATTTCTATAGAAAGAGGCAGAAGTGGGGTTAGGGGATTTGTCCATTATGAGGGGAAAAATATGTACAGAATACAGTCTGCAAGAATTTGATTGAAGCAGACTTACCGGCAGAGCCAGGATTTTTGTTTATTGTTCAAGTTCACATTTTTACTATATTAATGTCTTCTCAACCAAATTTAAAATAAGGAGAATTAACTGACCCTGTGTGATCGGGTATCTATTTTTGTAAGTCCCAAAAGAAGAAAACAATTATACTTGTCAGTTTTTGTTACTGTCTTGAAGAGATCTAGGGCAGTGTGTTTCCGTCTTTCCCTTTCTTTCTCCCATCATGTGCAAATCCAATCAACGAGGATACAGCCCAAGAATTCAGCAAAGACAGCTATCACTTCCGATGAGGACATCCCTCCCCAATAGGTCATTCAATATTAAAAATGAATGAGTGTATCACTGTCACTTGGTAATGAACTATCTTAAGTTGAAGGATGTTGATGAAGGTACAAGAAGGTGACAAGACATAATACAATTAGCACAAGCTGTAGGAATGGCTGCTGCCAGTATTTTAGATGCACTTTGAATGCATCTCAATGAAGGGATTAATGGGTAATGGATTTCAGCTGAAGCACCTTAAATTTGTTAGGATAGCACCCCCTCTAAGTCACTCCTTAAACTGTACTAGGTTCCAGGTTGGGTTAGGTTGGGTCCTAGGACTGTGGCTACCACCTCAGCAGCTGGGATGTAAAATCCAGCTTAGATGATTGGATTTTGAACTCAGGAAGACTTATATTGATGACTCCAGGCTGAGTCCACTATATTATGTAGCTGGGGTACTGAGATGCTATTTTAGGACAAACAGAGAGATTCCCTTAACCCAGAACTTAGAGAATCCTTTCTGATCTCTGCTGGCCTTTTATTTGCAGATGAGCTTTTGAAAGCTTCATTTACTTTATAAGGTGCTCATATCTGAAAGGGGACTACTATTTACAAAGCAAGTCTTAGCAAGATATGATAATAATAATAGGATAGTATAGTAATAGTAATAATAGTTAACATTATACAGTATTTTAAAGTTTGTAAAGGACGCTATCGATATTACTCCATTTTTTTTTCATAACAATCCTGGGAAGTAGGTGCTGTTATTATAACGTTTCATTTTGACAGAGGAGACAACTGAGGCAGAAAGTCGTTAAGTGGCTTGCTTAGGACCACTCCCCTAGTAGGTGTCTGAGGCTGAATTTGAACTCAGGTTTTCCTGACTTAAATTCTGGTTCTCTATCTGCTGCAGAGACTAGCTGCCACAATTTCCATTGAGCTTCATGCATCTTATGAGCTGGAAATTTGCTGAAGTCGGAAAGGGAATATGCCTTTTTGGGGATTCACAACCAGGCCTTCTTTATCCAACTAATTGGGAAGTTGGAAAGGTCACCTATTCATGAGAAATAATAATATTCATGAACAGTTCCACTTTTGGTTTTATACCAGTTACTTCACATGAGACTCAAAATAACCCTGAGAAATATATAACAGGTATTACAATTCTTATTTTATTTATTTTTGTGAATTTACAGTTTTTTTGTAGGAAATAATGGTTATGTTGATGAGATGGTCACAGAACATTATTATAATAATATATACAGATTAGAAATATTTTCATATTTAGTATTTAGCTTTATAAAAAAGAAAAAAACAGACAACACACATGTGAAAACAAATATCGACAAGAGTTTAACTGTAAAAGATGACTATTTTTGATACAAAAACTCTGGATATGTTTGGCTGGAACTTCTTGATTTGACTATACGGATCATTAAAACACAGATGAATCAATGCCATTTTTTTTTGTCAGAACAGACCGACATTTTAGAGATCAATCTCTTTTGTTTTCATCCAGGTTTTTAAGATGTACTATCAGGTATCCTGGTTTCCACTGGGGGAATATAGTATTATAATCCTGCAGTGACTCAACTTTTGGCTTTACCATTGTTTAGGAGTCCCCTAAAGCCCGAAGATTCTGAAGAGCTGATCTCGCTTACATCCACTCCGGATTGCCAACTTACTCGTTTTGTAAAAGTAAAAACAAATGGTCAAAGAAATTAAATGTGTTGTCTGTTCATGACTAGTGAGTCAGAGTCAGAATTTGATGGAGATTTTTCTGAATCCAAGTCCAACTTTTCTATCTATTACTTTGTGCTGAGCCCTAACCTACCAAGAGAGATAGATTTTATCTATAATTTGCTGTGAATAACAAAAACTTAGAAAGACCATCTTTGTTTTAGTCTATCCTGTTTGTTTCAAGACTCCTTGCCTGCTACCTAGAGCATTAAGTTCGTGGCTCTAGGGTCAACAATGTTGATCTTACTCCTGTTTTCTGGGGTTTGAGCAAACAATGCAAAACTGAGATCTCAAAGTTGGTTGATGTTGACTGATGATGATGATGATGAAAATGTAGTATTTATTGTCTTTTCAAAAAGTTTTTTAAAATCCTTTTTTTTAATAGTAGGGGGTTGTCAAGTGATTATAATTAATCAACTCCTTCACCTCCCACTCCACTTGATTAACTTTCGGGAAGTAAAGGTAGGAATAGAGAATGAGATGTAAGGGGGACTCTCAGTCTGTGAGTGGTCTATGAGAATGTAAATCTACAAGTTATACTCTGAAAAAAGTGCCCCCTTCCATCTCACCGTCTCTTTTCCTTGCCCCTAAAAGCCCCAGAGCTCCCTTGCCTGCTCCAGTCTCTACGAGCATATAATCTACATTGTTTATTCTTCCTGATCATCTACGTGCCTCTGAACAGATGCCTACTTGAGCCTGTCTACCTGAGCAGTCATTATACCATGACATCACCTTCTCTATTTGGCCATCACTGACCTTTCTCTGTTTGGGCCCCATGAAAGCCTCCCTGTCTCCTTTCCACTCACGCACACATCTGCCCAATGCCCTGGGTGTCCAATGTGTAGCCTGTATAGCCTACGATACTCTGAAGTGAACCAGATGAAAACAGTTAATAAAATAAAGAAAAAACTAACTCAAGGTACAGCCTATGGGGATCCTTTTTGTATGGATTATTGGGCCCTGTTTCAGGCCCCAGCACCTGAACCCCTCTGGACAATCACAACCCAGCCGAACTTTTCCTCAAAGATTAATGTGTTTTCATTGTTATACTCTTCCCTATTCTGGTGATTCTTAATCCTTGGTTCCTTGTATTCAAGCCCATTTTTTGCTCTGTGGTCTCTACTCTGTTATTTATATCCTTCTTCCCTCACTACACACACTGCCCCAGTCTATAGCCACCAACCCCTTCTGCCATTGTGCTCCAGAAACAATCAACTAGCTTTTGTCTTAAGACTTCTCTAAACTGGCTCTCTCTTCCTTGTATTCACAGAGCCTTGGTTTCCCTTTGGTAACTCAACTTCCTCAGCTCTTCTCTCCAGGTTGCAGTCTCTATTGTATCCTGATCCATTTCCATGAAGGAGGAGATGGAACATCCTTACTCCTTATTTCCACTTCCAGGCTCTCCATTTACTACCAAAGCCCAGTAACCTTTGAGGTTCATTAATTTACTATTTATCACCCAATCAAGATTCTGGTCCTGATAATCTACAGACCTCCAGAACACTCTCCTTCACTTCCAGACTCACAGTCTTTCTGCCCTCCCCTATTTCTGCCCTTATCCTAGGGAACGTAGAAATACTGTTACTCTCTCAAAGACCCTGACTTCCTAACTCCTCAACTGAATTTCCTAGGACTTCCCTAGGCCACTGCAGCTGTACACAGTGTAGTCATATGCAGGATCTGGTTTCTCTCACAAGTGTTCCACATCCATGTTCACGAACACTGAAATCCCTCTATCTGATCATAGTCTGTGGCCGTTGCATCTGTTCTTTGACTTGCAGCTCCTGAGACTTTGCCCTGATTTTTCAGTAGAGTTCTTTCTCTTTAGCCAGGGTGTGAAGAGAGCTTAAAAATATCCCAGTATCTGAAGTTCCATGGAGTGAGTGGATGAGAGGAGACTCTTATGATAGTGTGACAGAAGGAAGGCAAGGTCTTTGCTAAATTGAGCAGGACTGGATTTCTAAAAAGTTGTCCTGCCCATCTCTCTTGCTTCCTGTAATCATCAGCTACAAGCCTGTCACTTTAGCAGGGGAGAGATGACAGCAATGTCATCCCACTGTTTCCTCAGCCTCCAATTCTGAGAAATCCAAGTTATACCTATAAAGAAAACCATATTATTTCCCCAACACAAAGAGACACCCCAACCTGTTGCTGCTAACAGTTCTGAGTTGCTTAAAGCATTGTTTTATGTCACAGAAAGCCTTGATGCATTTACTTGGCTTCTGATAAGCCAGGATTGCTGATTGAACCTTAATTGCATTCTTTCCATGTGAATACATCTATTGACAGAATGACCTCCATATCTACAGCTTGAACTGGATGGTATGATTTCAGTTGCTGCTTACCCATATCAGCACAAACTCAAAATGCAAGCCATATTGCTGCGTGTGCATCTCATTCCTGCTTGGAGGCTCAAATCCAATCTGCTTGACAGTTAAAATTAGCAGGACAAGGTCAACTGTTAAGGATGAAACTGGCTCTGAGCAGAAGCCCTTCAGAGTCTTTGTTTGCTTGTCAGATGGGCTGCAGTGTCAGCTTAAATACCATCAATAGGAGAACACAGAGTGTGGCTGGAGGAATTAGAGAGTGTGCATTTGAGCAGTGAGCAAAGAAAGCATGGGGGATATTCAAAATAGGTTTCGGCTACAGTACGGGAGACTTGCGATTTTTACGGCAAAGGGGGCAGAGCCTTAGGAGAGTCTGAAAGTACAAGTGCCTGTCCCAAAATATTAATGTAGATTGACTCAAGAACTGGCAGTCCCAGAGGGGAGATAGCCTGTAATGTATGTTTTTTAAATATTACATCTCCTTACCCAGCTGTTGAGAAATATTTCAGGAATATGGAAAATTCAACAAAACCTCAATGCGTTGACCCAAATTAAATTTCTTTTGGACCCTGATGTTGCCAGGTGTCAGGATTTGACCTGTTTTGCATGCTACTGCCACAAATAAAAGGCCTCCTCCCAAATGGTATCAACTCTGTCTCGGCACAGCATGGAAATCTCGCTTTCGAATCAAAGCAAGGGAAATTAGTTTTGCCACATAGTTCATTCCATTCAGAAATCTTTTCTCAGTATCACTTGTTGTGGCATTTCCACTAATCATTTCTATTAATTTTAAAATACAGGGGAAAAAAAAAGACTTGACATCCAAACCCAGTCCCCTTTCCTTTTTTCCACTTTTGTATGTAGCCATATATAATTTTCGAAGATCCCAAGTTGCTCCTTGCTGCCAAAGTATATTTTTTTCAACACCATTATTCTCCATGTGATGTTTCATGTTGTGGATCATGGAACACTAAAAATCTGAAGATTCAAAAGCGAGGAGAGCCCAAAGGGAAACAAAGGTGGGTATCAGCATGCTCTAGCGTATTGCCAATAAGATCTTATGAAAAAGGAGTGTGATAACATGAAGGTCCCCTTGGAACACAGAAAGAGGTGAGCCAGTCAAGAATGGGTTTAGGGTTAGGGCTGGATGGCCTCAGTGTTGCACCAGATTCCATAAAATATGAAAAAACTCCTGAGAAAGGACTCAGTGGATTACTTTGATGCTCTAACAACTGAGAATATTTAGAAGGTCGCAGGCAAGAATAACATCAGGTGACAAAGCACAGCTGAATTGTGATCTGGACAAATACAATGCAGGAAGCCATCCTAATTTCAAGTCACCCAGCTGCATTTCCAAATACTGGGAGCAGGTTTAAGTTTTAGTGCCTTTAAAAGTATAAATTGTATACATGTACAAAAAAAAATTCACTTGAAAGTTTATTTTATTTTTGTATACTTAATTGATTTTGTAAATTTTAAATAACAAATAATTTTAATAAGAAAGGAAATAATGTCATTGTGTATTGTATGCTTGGTAGTTTCTGGGTGATCCTTTCTCACACTGATTGGCTACCTCCTTCATCTGATCTATTTCCATTAGGGTTCTTCCTATGTAGACATGTCAAAACTGCCATGTATTTACTAAAACCTCATACTTTGAATCATCTTAAAACTAAAATTTCAAATGTAGCCTTTTTCAGTCTCTGAGCAGCTGTTGATAAACATTTTTACAAAATTCAAAAATTAACTAGAATGATGTATGAGAAAAAATGGTGGATATGGTGAATTTAAACAAACACATCAGTCTTTTAGACATTTAAATCATTAAACTTTCTTTTATTTTTATTTTTATTTTTTTTATTTAATAGCCTTTTATTTACAGGATATACATGGGTAACTTTACAGCATTAACAATTGCCAAACCTCTTGTTCCAATTTTTCACTTCTTACCCCCCCCACCCCCTCCCCTAAATGGCAGGATGACCAGTAGATGTTAAATATATTAAAATATAACTTAGATACACAATAAGTATACATGACCAAAACATTATTTTGCTGTACAAAAAGAATCAGACTCTGAATTATTGTACAATTAGCTTGTGAAGGAAATCAAAAATGCAGGTGTGCATAAATATAGGGATTGGGAATTCAATGTAATGGTTTTTAGTCATCTCCGAGTTCTTTTTCTGGGTATAGCTAGTTCAGTTCATTACTGCTCCATTAGAAATGATTTGGTTGATCTCGTTGCTGAGGATGGCCTGATCCATCAGAACTGGTCATCATCTAGTATTGTTGTTGAAGTATATAATGATCTCCTGGTCCTGCTCATTTCACTCAGCATCAGTTCGTGTAAGTCTCTCCAGGCCTTTCTGAAATCATCCTGTTGGTCATTTCTTACAGAACAGTAATATTCCATAATTTTCATATACCACAATTTATTCAGCCATTCTCCAACTGATGGACATCCATTCAGTTTCCAGTTTCTAGCCACTACAAAAAGGGCTGCCACAAACATTCGTGCACATACAGGTCCCTTTCCCTTCTTTATAATCTCTTTGGGATATAATCCCAGTAGTAACACTGCTGGATCAAAGGGTATGCACAGTTTGATAACTTTTTGAGCAAAGTTCCAAACTACTCTCCAAAATGGTTGGATTCGTTCACAACTCCACCAACAATGAATCAATGTCCCAGTTTTCCCACATCCCCTCCAACAATCATCATTATTTTTTCCTGTCATCTTAGCCAATCTGACAGGTGTGTAGTGGTATCTTAGAGTTGTCTTAATTTGCATTTCTCTGATTAATAATGACTTGGAGCATCTTTTCATATGACTAGATCATTAAACTTTCTAATGTTGGTGGCTATATTTCTTATAAAGTACCAAATAGTTTTGATGATTCAGCTTTATATTTTTGATATTCTTGACCTTTTGTTCTTCCAAATGAATTTTGTTATTTTTTCTAGCTCCATAAAATAATTTTTTGACAGTTTGATTGTTGTGGATTGAACAAGTAGACAAGTTGAGGCAAAACTGTCATTTTATATATCACCTCCACCTACCCATGAACAATTGATATTTTTCCAGTTGTTTAGATCTAACATTATTTGTGTGAGAAGTGTTTTGTAATTGTGTTCATATAGTTCCTGGCTGGGTTTGTCTTGGCAGTTAGATAGGCAGATATTTTATTTTTTCTCCAGTTATTTTAAATGGAATTTCTCTTTCTATTTCTTGTTGCTGGTATTCATCAGTAATATATAGAAATGCTTATGATTTGTGTGCATTTATTTTATATCCTACAACTTTGCTAAAGCTTTTTTGCTTTAAATAGGCATTTGCATTATTTTCTAAGATTCTCTAAATATATCATCATAGCTGCAAAAGAGTGATAGTTTTATCTCCTCATTGCCTAGTCTATTTCCTTTAATTTGTTTTTCTTTTCTTATTGCTAAAGCCAACATTTCTAGTACAAAATTAAATACTAGTGGTGATAATGGGCATCCTGATGACTCTTTTACCCTTCCTCCTTTTCTTCTTTCTTGTAAAGTTTAGCTCTCTGGGAGCAGATGCAAGGATGTGCATTTTGGGAAATATGGGTGTTATAAATAGAAAACATATCAATCATTTAAGAAAGTCAGTTTCTTTATTCTTTAGTAATCAAGAAAGAATGATATATTTTAACACTAAGAATGAAAACCTACATTTATACCTATACCCTCTACTATACCCACAATTGTTATTGTTTAGTCATTTCAGTTGTGTTCAACTTTGATCCCATTTAGGGTTTTCCTGGAAAAGTCTGTGTGGTTTGCCATTTCCTTCTCTAGCTAATTTTACAGACAAGGAAACTGAGGCAGACAAGATTAAGTGATTTGCCCACAGTCAAACATCTAGTAAGTGTCTGAGGCCAGATTTGAACTTAAGAAGATGAATCTTTCTGTGCCATCTACTTGCGCTCTATTTTAAGATGAGGATATCAAGATAAACTAATGACTTGCCAAAAACTGAAGTTAATGCATGATTAGTCAGAATTAGTGATTATTTTTCCACTTTATTCTATTTCTTAGCTGTAGACTTGGTCATTTCTTGAAAAGAGGAAGTGAAACTTTTTTTATTCTCTGTTTTCAGTTGAGTTATTATAAAATATAAATATCTATACTATTACAAGTCTAATTATCTACCAGTCAATTCAAAAATTTGACCAACCTGTTTGAAATGTTCTTCCAAGTGATCCTAGTCTCTTCCACTTGTAAATTCATTTACAAGTGAAAAAAAACTTAAGCTTAAACATGTAACAAGACTTGCCTAAATCACCCAGCTAATAAGTGGTAGAAATAAGATTCAAATCTAAGTCTTCTCACTCCTACTTCAGTATTCATCACAGTTTGGCAGTTGTTGCTAACCTGTCAAAGTAGAGACTTTGAGAAGTTTCTGACATACAAAATGGTAATAATTGGATTCACACAATATGTTTCCTTTTTAAAAAAGATTGATTTGCATTTATATCTGTTAGATTTTTTTGGTAATCTACATTTCTTGCTAGTAACCCTCTTCTGCTCCTTCCTTATTGAGGAGAGGGAAGAAGGAAACAAACATTTATTAAGCACCTCTTTTTTATTTCTTTTGGTTTTCTTATGATTTTATTTTGTAAATATTTATGTTTTTATCGATTTGATTTTTTGTTCTTTTAAAAATTAGTTTGGCACAAGGTTTGTCCTTGATAAATTTAGATGCTAGGCCATTGAGAGTGTATCTATTTAATGTTGATATTGATTCATTGCCTATAGTTCCTGTAAACCCAGATTCCTTACTCTTTTTTTGTATGTGTTATGGTCCCTTGGCTGTCTAACAAAGCCAGGGAGCTTTTTGTCAGAAAAAGCTTTTTAAATGCATACAATAAATTTCACAGGATTATCAAGATATTTTTGAAAGAAGCAAGCTTATGGTCCCTATATTAAAAATCCTTGCTGTATGCATAATATAATATCTTTGTTTATCTCTGCCATGAATTTTTCCTTTCAATAGTCACTCTGCTTTTTTGAATCACTGACATATAGTAAATTTTAATTCAGCTTTTCATCTTGCTTCTGTGTACGTTTTTACTTTTCTGATGTCTTTATTGTAGGGATACATTGTATTGTTTTACTTTTTCATCCAATTTGCTGTTTTCCTTCATTTTACTGTATTGATTGATCCATTTATAATGGATTGAATTGAATTTACAATAACGTATATGAGAGTTTAGGTATATGTTTTCCTTCATTTTTGTCTCTCAGGAATTTTTGATTCTTTCATTTTAAAGTTAAAATATTTCATTCCTATAATTACCTCAGATTCTTTTTCAAAAAACTGTTTCTACCTCTTCTTTTAAGCCTTTTTAAAAAAGCTTTTCCTTTCCCTCCAATTTCATTTACTTATTTTTTTAAATTACTTCCTTTTCCTAAGGTAAATTTATTTCTTGTTTTTGCTTCTTTTTTAATTCATTATTTCTATTTCTATTCTGAACTTTTAAAAAGTTTATTTATTTCTTCTTTAATATATTTATGTTTTTCATAGAATGAAAACTTTTGGAAGACCAAATCTAAGCTCTCTCTTCTAACTAAAGTCTTTGGCTACTTTTGCTTTATTGTTGGTTTTGTAGATCCTGTCCCATTATCCCCCACTTCACTTTGCCTCACTTTATGAGTTATCAGGTCAATAGTGGACAAAGAGAAGAGAAACAATGTCCCATGACAGAAATCATCCTGTGTCCCAAATTGTGAGACCTGGTTTTGTCTCCCTTCTCTCCTCATGAATATTCTTATTCTCAATCATTATGCAATTCCATGTCTTCATCTATGTCTTCCAATCTTTCTGGAACCTACTTACCCACTTATAAAAGAGATTTGGTTTTCTTTTTTCTGTTGAATCCATTGGGTTCAGACTTTCCCCTTTTATTTCTCCTTTTTCAATCTTTTTCTAATTCCTCTTCATTTCTTCTATACCTTTTCTTCTTTCTGAGAGACTATAGGAGTTATATTCCTTTTAATGTTCACCTATGGACATGATTAATGGACATCACGCATTCTCCTTTGAAGTTCACTTCCTCTGTCCCTATTTATTCACCCTTCTGTTCTACAATTCAGTTCCATAGAACACACTGATTCACCTTCAGTGAGTTTGTGGGATTTAGTCCATGCCGTTTCAGGCTTCCTCCTCGATGGCCATTTCTTCTATTTCTTTAAAAGTGGCTTTTTACTTTTGCTCCTCTTAGTATTTAAATTAATCTCTTATTTTTCTCTCTTTTCTTTTTTTTTTCTTTTTAAACTATATAGGTTAGGCTTTTTTTCTTTCTATACTAAACAAACAAAATGAAACTCATCTCAAGAAATGGGGTGGCATTTTTGTTACTTATTTTTTCTTTGGGAGCTCTCATTATTAATCAATCTTACTTCACTGTTGGAGGCACAGAATATATTTTTGTAGGAACTAAAGAGAAAAAGAATAAAGCTTAATGTAAATATGGATTTGAAGGCTCTTTAGTATAACTGCAGCATATTCCACCAGTTAAATACTCTGTTGCCCATAGGCTAATCACTGTTGTATCCCTTTGACTTTCAATGGAGATAAATTGATTTAGTCTGGTATACACTGAGATGTCATATGGTAGATCACTGTAATAATAATAATAACAATAAGAACATATGGCATTATATTGTACTTTATATTTTACAAATCATTGTATGTTAATTATGAAATTTATTCCACAAACTAACCATATGAGGTAGGAAAAAGACTTCAAATATTTTCCTCATTTTACATGAGAAACATCGAGAAGTTAAGTAAATTTCTATTGGATAATATACACCCACATATAGCTATACATATACACACATATGCATATATACATATACATACACATATAAACATATATGTGACTATTTTATTCATATATATTATGTATAATGCAATCAACAGAAAATACTAAATTTGGGACTTTGCATTTTATGTCTTTCAGTCAATTATGTGATGATAAAGATGTTGTACACTCTGGACATATAGAAGCTTTTCTGTATTTCTAAAAGTTTCATTCAAAATATCATTTTGAATATGTAATTTATTTCCACAAAATTTGCTTGAAGAGTAGCTATAGTTAATTGATTGTGGTTATTTATGTCTTTTTAGTCATTTAAAAAATATAGCTCGAGATCTTTTCCAGACCTTTGGCGTTTTCCCTTCCTTCAGATACCATAAGAAGCAATTGGTCCACATCCTCCAAATTGAGTTCTGTAATACAGACGTCCTCTGTGTATATTTGGTTAAATCTAAACACATCTGGGGCTGGGATGTTAGAAGCCAAATATGATGGCTCCACTATTCTTGATGGTAAAAAGGGTCTGTTAGAAAAGTCATGGAAAATCTTTTTTCTATCTTTTATCTGTTTGTTGTCTCTCCAGTTTTGTCCCCAAATGCCTTTGGGGTGACTTTGCTTAGTTAGATCTCTTGCCAAGATTTCTTTAAGCTGCTCTCTTTTATCAGATGATAGTGCTCATGATACTTCTCACCAGCTTTCTGTGTGAGATTTCACAAATATGTTTAGATTCTAAACCGATGTTGCCCTTGGCTACCCATTATCTTTTTGCTTAGTGAGAAACTTTTTATATTTATCCAAAACTTATCTTTAATTCAACTCAGCAAACATTTATTAAGCATCTACTATTCACAAATCTCTGTGATAGGCCCTAGGGATAGTAAGATTAAAAAACAAATGCATCTTTGTGAGCAAGGAGTTTATAAACTCTTAGGGAAGTTAAATAGGACAAAAGAAACCTAGGCAGAGTGCTCTTGGAACACATGAAGTGCCTAAAGATCACCGTGAACTAGAGAGTTGGGATGAGAAAGAGTCTGAAATAAAAAGGGTCACTTGATCTGAACCAGGAAGGAAAGAAGCATCTTCTTTGAAGATGAAATTTAGCTAGGAGAGACAGTTGAGCAAATGCAGGGAAGTAGGATTATATGTCATGACATCAAATAAGAGCTAGTACTCTACTTTTGAAAGAACATAGGCTATGTGAAGAAGAGTAATTTGAAAGAAGTTGAAAAAGTCAGATTTAAAAACATATTGTAATAGGCCTTAAGTGCCATGCTAAGGAATTTGTATTTTAGAAGAACAGTGGAATTGCATATAACATTTGAAAGTTTGCAAAATACTTACATACTATTTCACTTAAATCTCATAGCAATTGCTAGTAGATTTCATTCATTCATGTATTTTATCCATTAATTCATTTATTTGCCTATTTATGATCTATTTATGTGTTTACCTGTCTATTCATTTATTTAGTCACCTACATATTTATTTATTTATTCATTCACTTGTTTATTTATTCAGTATTTGTTTTTGGTTAATTGGTGTTTTGCACTTGTATTTCCTTGTTGGAGGGAGGTCACCTATGTGTCAGAGGTGGACGAGAACGCTGGCCATCTTGACTCAGAGGTATTACTCTGTGCTCATGATGTCAAGCTTTCCCTCAAAGGCATTATTATCCTTATTTTATCTGTGAGAAAAAGGAGGCTTTGAAAGGTTAAATGACTCACCCAGTGTATTATTTGAAGTCTGATGTTCTTGAATAAATAATAGAGAAGCACTGACATTTTTGAATATGGGACTTAAAACAGGAAGGAAGGACGGGGGGGTGAGGGAGGAAAAATTGGAATCTAGGATACCATTTAGGATGCAATTATAATAGTCCAGATGGGGAGTGAAGAGGTTCTAACTTTATGAAAGTAGCAGCATTGAATGGGAACAGATATGAGGTGATTGGATGTGGCAGGAGAGAGGGATAATGACAAAGAAGATTTAAAGATGAGTCTGGTTTTCTAGTGCATAGACTGGGTGGATGATGGAGATATGAACAGCAAGAAAGAAATCAGAAGAAGGGATGAATGAAGAAGAGGAAGATCTATTAGTGCAAGTGCTAAGTTCATGGACCATTGGGACAGCCAGCAGCCAACTCAAAATGCATGATTAGATCTCAGGGGAGATATTCAGGCTGGAAATATAGCTGAGGGGAATTATATCAGCAGAAGTGATAATTAGTCTTATCTTTTAACCTCCCTTTTAAACCTATTCTGAAAAACGTTTTAAGATGTTTTTATTTGTTTTCTATTGAAAATTCCAAATACTTCTTTTTGATAGATAAATTCCCCAAGGAACTTCTAGAGAAGAGTAAAAAGTAAAATTAAAATTAAAAAAGAAAAGAAATGGTATTAAAATAAATTCTTCTTTACAATCAGAAAGGAGCAAGTCCCATCCTTCAATGCACAGTGTAGGAAAGTAGAATACTAGGAAAACACTTAATTTAGAATTGAAAGCCCTGAGCTTAAATCTAATCTTTGTCACTTTTGTTTGACTTTGGACAATTCAGTCCTTCTGAGCCACAGATTTCTTATTGTGATGTAGCAGAAAGGACACTTATTTTGAAGTTGACAGGTCTGCCTTATACTGACTCTAATATATTTTACTGGTGCCACCTCAAGCAAGTCATTTAAACTTTTTGAGCTGCCTTCTCCTTATCCGTAAAATGATTGAGTTAGAACCCATCTGTCTTCCAAGACTCTTGTCAGCTTTAAATATTAGAATACATAATGTAGAGGATCTGTTGAGTTTTCTAACTCCCAAATCCTTATCACAAAATCAGATTTAGAACTGGAAGGAACCTTAGAGATCCCCTAGTTCAATTTCTCTCATTGGGCTAAGTTGCATTGAGACCCAAAGAGGTAAGGTCACTTGTCCAAAGTCACCCTAGTACTAAGTGGCAGAGTCTAGATTCCACCCCCAACCCTCTATTATTTTACAAACTCTTCTTCTGTGAAGTCTTTGCTCAATGTTGCTTATATGGTGATATTTTCTTTCCCTTCAATTCTTTCTAAAATCATTACATTTGAATTTTTCACAGTAACAGGAATATTGGACTTGGATTAAGAATCATGGGTACAAATTCTAGTTCTTCCATTTTCATATATGTAAACAGTGTGTTCTATTAACTGCACACGTGAGAGGTATATAGTAGGTGCTAAAACAAAACAAATCACCAACCACTTAGTGATTGGTCAGGAATAGCATTATGGTACAGAGAACCATGTCAGATGATTCCCAAGTTCAAACCAGGAAGAAAATAAACAAAAACAAACAAAAAACAACAACAAAAAAAGGAAAAAAAGCAATGGAATTGCAGAGTCATGTAAAAAGATGTAGGACAAAGTCCTGGGAAACATTTTCCCCTAAATGGTTGCTTCTGTCATAAGTTCCCTAGCCCAAACAATTAACAGCTAATCACAACGCGCCTGTCTTTGGGACTGCTTCCTGATTGGCGCGTTGTCAGTGGGTTCTGTGCACATGATGAATGAAGTGCTAGATGGAGGATAAAGTTGTTAAGACAGGGTGTCAACCTCCACATCTGGAAGAGATTTAACCCTCACACCCTGCCTTATTGTTAACACCCTCTTAACACCTTTCGCTTTATGCTATATAGACTGCGGAAGGAAAAAAAGTTGGAGGCCAGATAAGGCTGCACAGCTGGAAACACTTGTCTACTGTATACTCAACCTTGTTGACCTGACAACTAACGTTCAATACTAAGCAAGGATCTGAATTCTGGTTGTGCCTGTGTAATTATCCTCCCAAGCCAGTCTTCAGTAAAAAAATGATAAATCCAAGAGATATTCACCAAACTTCTCTTTAAAAAGAGCTTTGTAAGACATAGTCCCTAGAGAAGCAGCATAGGGAAAACAATTTCTCTATAAAAGAGCACGTAAGGAAGAGCTGTTATGGTGGAGGGGAAAATGGAAGGATGGTGGACAATGACTGAATCTCATTCTCAACAGAATTGGTTTAAAGAAGGTAGAATATGTCTGTGTATCATATAAATACGAGTGTATGCATACACAAACATATATGTACATATATGTATATACACACATGTGTTTTTATTTATAGACTCACACTCTTTGCTGGGAATAGAAATCTACCCAATAGGGAAATAGGAGGAAAGGGAGTAAGAGATAGGTGGGGAAGGTGATGATAAAGGAAAGGTGGATTAAGAGAGGCAGTGATCAGAAGCAAAACAGGCTATAGAGAAGTAAATGGAAGAAAATGGGATGGAGGGAATACACAGAATCACAATGGTGATGTTATGTGTGAATGGGATGAGCTAATGTATAAAATGGAAGGAGAAAGCAGAATGGGTTAGAAATCAGAATCCAACAATATGTTGTATACAAGAGACACACTTGAAATTGAAAGACACATTCAAAATTAAAATAAAGAACTGGCATAGTAAAGTAAAAAAGAAAGAGGTAGCAATTGTCATTCTAGACAAAGTAAAAACAGAAATGGACCCAATTAAAAGAAATAATTAGAAAATTATTAATGCTGAAAGGTACTCTAGATAATGAAATAATATCAAAATGTTTAAAAGTTTTTCTGACAAAGGCATCATTTCTCAAATACATAGGCAATGGGGTCAAATTTATAAAAACTCTTCCCTAATTGATAAATGATCAAATATATGAACAAACATTTATTATTATTTTTTAAATTTTTATTAAAGCTTTTTATTTACAAAACACATGCATAGATAATTTTCAACATTCACCCTTACAAAACCTTGTGTTCCAAATTTTTCTCTTCCTTCACCTTCCCCTCTTCCCTAGATGGCAAGTAATCCAGTATATGTTAAACATGTGCACTTCTTCTATGCATATCTCCACAATTATCATGACTCACAAGAAAAATCAGATCAAAAAGGGAAAAATCAGAAAGAAAACAAAAAACAAGCAAACGACAATAAAAAAGTGAAAATACCATGTTGTGATTCTCACTCAGTCCCCACAGTCTCTCTCTGGGTGCAAATGACTCTCTTCATCCCAAGGCCATTAGAACTGGCCTGAGACACTTTGCTGTTGAAGAACCACGCCCATCAGAACTGATTATCATATAATCATGTTGTTGTTGTGTCTAATGATCTCCTGGTTCTGCTCAATTCACTTAGCATCAGTTCATGTAGGTCTCTCCAGGCCTCTCTGAAATCATCCTGCTGGTCGTTTCTTACAGAACAATAATATTCTAAAACATTCATACACCATAACTCCAATTGATGGGCATCCATTCAATTTCCCCAATTGATTATTGATATTCAGTTTTTTCTTACAACTACAAAAAGGAGTGCCACAAACATTTTTGCACGTATAGGACAACAGGAATCTTTTAGAAGAAGAAATTAAAGCTCTCTAGAGTCATATAAAATGCTCTAAGTTACTATTGATTAGAACAAAGCAAATTAAAACAACTCTGAGCTACCACTTCATACCTATCAGAAATGACAAATATGCTGAAAAGGAATAAGGGAAAGTATGTTCATTAATATAAATTGTTGGTGAAGTAGTGAAGTGATTCAACCTTTTGGGAAAACAATCTGGAACTATACACAAAGAGTTATAAAATTGTACATACCCCTTTGATCCAATAGTACTAGATCTGTACTCCAAAGACATCAAAGAAAAAGGAGAACCTACACCTACAGAAAATATTTACTATTTTTATGGTGACAAAGAATTGGAAATTGAGGGGATGTTCATCATTTGGGGAATAGCTGAACAAGTTGTGACATATGAGTGTGATAGAGTACTATTATGCTGTTAGAAATGATGGAGGGGTCATTTCAGAAAAATAAGGCAAGATTTATATGAATTATTGTAAAGTAAACTGAGAAAACCCTGATCGTTGTGCACAGTAGCAGTGATGTATTGATAATCAGTTGTGAAAAACTTGACTACTATGATAAATACAATGATTTATTCATTGTAATAATCAATTCATTATAATAATTCAACTCTAGTATCCAAGATGATTCAAAAGGACTCGTGATCAAAAATCCCTTCCACCTCCAGAGAAAGAACTGACAAATTCTGAGTGCAAATTGAAGTATAATTTTCTTGCTTTCTTCATTTTCCGGATTTTTTTTTTTGATATGGCTAATATGGAAATGTTTTGCCTTATTTTTTAGGTATAGTTATAGTTATTAAGGCCCTTATAAAATAATTAGGGAGATTAAACATATGTCCATAAATAATCAGATAAGAGGATAAGAGAAAAATATAAAAAAATGCCACATGACCACAAATCATGAATGGCAAATGAATGCTATAATCCAGGTATCTCAAACCCTGGTTTATGGTCTGCACAGTGTTAATACAGCTTTGGGGAAAGATGTGGTACCAGAACTTATTCTTATCCCTTTAAAAGACATTATCAAAGAATATGAAAAATAATATAGTAGGGTCAGCTAGGTGGTACAGTGTATAGATCACCAGCCCTGAAGTCAGGATCTGAATTTAAATCTGATCTCAAACACTTAACTTCCTAGCTGTGTAACCTTGGGCAAGTCACTTAACCCTATTTGCCTCAGCAAAATAATTTAAAAAAAAATAATACACTAGAATGAGCCTGAATTAAGTACAATCTTATTGGAGTGGGGGAGAGAGATTTTAAAAGGTTTTACAAATGTATGCACTTTTCAAAGTAATTTCTAATTCATTGTACACAAATCTACCAAAATAATATTTAAAAGTGAAAATTTATGCATATGCATGCATCTATACATGTATACACACATATTTGCACTCAGATTTGCTAATTGTAAAGACAAAAAAACCCCAAAAGTACTCCTAAAAAGAAGATAGAAATGGATGACCTCTCCAGTCTACTAGGCTAAACCTTATTATGGAGAATGCCGCTGCTGGGTGGATGCTCCATCCTCTATCAGTCATGAGAAGGGGAGAAATTACCAGAAGAAGTAGGGGGAGAAAGCCCTCTGCCACCAGCCAATAAGAGAAAGATTATCAAAGAAGATCCAACCTGTTTGTGTCCTTCGGTTCACCTCAATACTTCTCATTACATATATAAGTTTGGGGTACCCTGGGAGAAGGTAGAGGAAGTTTCAGAACCTCTCGAGTGACAGCTAATTTTGTTTAGGGACTAATTCAGTACACTCACACACACACACACACACACACACACACACACACACATACACATATTTATTGCATGTAGTAAAATAAGCTAGATTTATTCTACAAAAATGAAATTGTGCTAATCTTCAAGTATTTTCTAAAACAAAAGTAATCTCTTAAATGGAAGAATGGAAACTCTTTGAAGACAGGAGCTGTCTCATTTTCATCTCCAAATTCTCAGCACTTAGCAAAATCCTTGGGACTTCTTATTGTTCAGTTGTCTCAGTCATGTCTGACTTTTCATGTCCCCATTTGGGTTTTGGGGGGCTAGATGCTGCAGTGATTTGCCATTTCTTGTTCAAGCTTTTTTTGCAGATGAGGAAACTGAGACAAACAGGGTTAAATGAGTTTTCCAGAATCACACAGTTAGTATATATCTGAAGCTGGATTTGCTTATGACTCCGGATCAGGTATTGTTTCTACTGTGCTATTGTATATATAGTAAATGCTTGTAAATGAATGCGATTTGTTTTGTTTGTTGATCAGTCAGTGAAATTTGGTTTTGCTATGCTAGGAAATGAGTCATTGAAGATTTAAGATTTATGACTAGGTGGGCAACATGATGAAACCAACATTTAAATAAAACTGGTGGTAGCGTTGTGCAGAATACTTGTGCATGAAGAACCATATGACATAAACACTATTGCATAATGTTATAAGCCAGATATAAAGTGGGGATGGGGACAACATTAATTCCTGATTCCCAATTATCCCAAAAATCATTTTTCCCTTCCTTGAGAGTGAGCACCTGCCCAAGATCTAAGGAAAATACTTCATAATATTCTACATACAGTAAGTACTAAATAAATGTTTGTTTCATCCATTTGAACACTTTTTGGTAGCCATCTGCTGTGAAGATACGAGCTTGGGGTGCTCAAATGTTATTACATATAATTTGGTAGAATCTATAAGATTAGCTTTTGGTTGAAGAAAACTGGGAAAATGACTCATTTTAAAAAATGTATAATGCTTTTTATTTTCAAAACACTTACATAGATAATCCTCAGCATCCACCCTTGCAAAACCTTGCATTGCAAATTTTTTCTCCCTCCCTTTTCTCCATTCCCTCCCCCAGATGGAATCCAATATATTTTAAACATGTGTAATTCTTCTATACATATTTCCACAATTATCATGCTGCACAAGAAAAATCAGATCAAAAAGGGAAAAAGACGAGAAAGAAAACAACAATAATAAAAAAGTGAAAATACAATATTGTGATCCACACTCAGTTCTCACAGTCCTCTCTCTGGGTGCAGATGGCTCTCTCCAACACTAGACCATTGCAACTGTCTTGAATCGTCTAATTGTTGAAGAGAGCACTTCTGTCAGAATTGATCTTGGTATAATCTTGTTGTTGTGTACCACATTCTCCTGCTTCTACTTTCTTCACTTAAGCATCAGTTCATATAAGTCTCTCCAAGCCTCTCTGATATCATCCTGCTGATTGTTTCTTAAAGAACACTAATAGGGAATATAACATATTTCAGACAAGAACCTCTTTGTACAACCAAATGGCCCTGGTGACAAAACTCTTTGTCTTTTGTTTTCACGCCACAGTTCATTGTGGATTGGCTTTGTAACTAAGAAAAATGTTAAGCAGGTTCAACTGACCCACCTTGATTCCACAATTTCACACCCAAACCTTGTCTTTCAACTAGAAAAGTGGGATTTGTGTTGCGCCTATTCCTTGGAATCAATATCGATCATTACAAATTATTCCTAGTTTAGCTTTCTCTTAGTGTTGGTTTTACTTGCCTTACTGTAGCGACAGTCCAAGTGAAGGATTGGTTTGAATAAAGAGCCACATGGGGATAGTTAACAAAATGTATTGCTACTCACGGGGACAGGAGAACAGATGTCAACAAGTAGCAATACAGATGTATGACCTCCATTGCCCTTAAACCTGGAGGCAGCACACAGTGCCATGGCCTCGGATGGGCAGTGAGCTATTGCCCCAAAGCCACTCAGGGGTCAGATATTTTCTATTTAGACAAAGGTCATCACCCATGAGATAAGACAATTGACTACTAAGGACCACTGAAATAAAAGTATTTTCTGAGTTACTAATGAGGAATGAGGAGCAGGGATCCAGGAAATCGAAGTCTGTGCCATCAGCTGCTGAGGGAAGTGGTCAGTCGAGCTTGGGTCAGTTCAGTCAGCATCTGGAGCTTGAATGGGGAGGAGGTACTGGTACTGGGCAAAACTGTGTTTCGAATGGCTCATAGTAGCCCTTACATGGATTGTACTCCTAATGATCTCATTTTATATCAACTTACACTATTCTTCCCATTTTTCTTTGAATTCCACATGGTAATCATTCCTCTCCTCCCCCCTCCCTGCCCCTGCTTTGGCTATAAGTTTCATGTTTTTTTTGGTATGGAGAACTCCCAGTGAGGAATCTCCTTCTAGCAATTAAGATGAAGTCTTACTCAAAATTTATTGTTTTATAGATTTGCTTGAGGGTAGGGGGACTTGATCAAAGTCTTACAGTGCATGGCAGAAGCAAGGTTTGAGTCCAAGTCTCCCTGCCTCCAATATTGGCTGTCTTTTCACTATGCCACACTGCCCATCATCCTTTCTCAAGAACAGACCTCTGTGATTATATCCATATGCTATGCCTTTTGTTTCATTATATCCATATGCTACGCCTCTTAGTTACAAAGCCAATCCACAATGAACTGTGCCGTGAAAACAAAAGACAAGAGTTTTGTCACCAGGGCCATTTGGTTGTACAAAGAGGTTCTTGTCCGAAATATGTTATATTTCCTATTAGCGTTCTTTAAGAAACAATCAGCGGGATGATATCAGAGAGGCTTGGAGAGACTTATATGAACTGATGCTTAAGTGAAGAAAGTAAAAGCAGGAGAATGTGGTACACAACAACAACAAGATTATACCAAGATCAATTCTGACAGAAGTGCTCTCTTCCACAATTAGACGATTCAAGACAGTTGCAATGGTCTAGTATTGGAAAGAGCCATCTGCACCCAGAGAGAGGACTGTGGGAATTGAGTGTGGATCACAATATTGTATTTTCACTTTTTTATTATTGTTGTTTTCTTTCTCGTTTTTTCCCTTTTTGATCTGATTTTTCTTGTGCAGCATGAGAATTGTGGAAATATGTATAGAAGAATTATACATGTTTAAAATATATTGGATTGTTTGTCATCTGGGGGAGGGAATGGAGAAAAAATTTGCAATTCAAGGTTTTGCAAGGGTGGATGCTGAGGATTATTTATGTAAGTATTTCGAAAATAAAAAGCATTATACATTTTTTAAAATGAGGCTTTGGGGGCTATTATGCAATGGGTTGATATGAATTTTTTGGTATATGCCAGTCTTTTCTATTTCTGACTATGGGGAAATAGTGTCAATAATGGAACCTCTGAATGTAAACGTATTTTACCTAAATACCTAAAAACCTAAAAAGGTATTTTAAAAGTAGCCAGTATCCTATTCCGGATGTTAGAACTACAACCCACAATCCATTTCTCTCGATCCTAATTTTGATTATTATATCTATTATTATATTTGTTACTTTGAAGAGTTATTTTAATGTGAACTTTTTATAGTACTGAGTTACTGAGTATTTGGGCTTATTTACTGAAGTTGCTGATCATTCTGAATTATTCTTTTAGAAATGATTTCCTCTCATTGTTTGAACAGGAATAATACACATTTGAGTGCACTCAAACTATTCTGACAAGTGCAGCAAAGGAAGAAAAATGCCCACCTATTTCATGTTAGAACGGAAGACAGTTATGGGAAAACATGACAAATCATGGGCCTGGTGCAGAGGAAGCCTCTGCCCCCTCCGGGAGAGGATTGTGGCGCTTTTTTTCCCAGACGCCCTTGGGGCGCCCAAAGCAGGCATCAGCCCGGGATGCGGGAGCAGCCCGCGGAGCAGAGCGGGCCCCGTGGGGACTGACTTCGGGCCCCGGGTCTCGGCCCACGCTGGAACCCGCCGCGCTGACGTGTTCAGAGGGGACTCTGGGGGGCGGCCGCCATCAGCGGCGGGGGAACAGCAGCTGCGGGCCTCTCCGCAGGACACAAATCAGTCAGAACATGGCGGCCTCTGCGGGGCTCAGGCCTCCCTCTGATGCCCACCCCGCCCGGAAGTGCCGCCGGAAGTGTGAGGGGCGTCCTGGTTTCCCGCGTGAGTCTCCGCGTGCCGGAAGGTGGGGCCAGCCGGCTGAGTCCGCGTGGGCGGGGCTGTCTGTGGGGCCCGACAGCCAGGGGGGATCGGGAGTAGAGTTACAGCGCGACGCCCTTCCCTGGCCGCCCACCCCCCCAAGTCTGTGCGCTGATACTTTATAGTAAGTGGGAAATAAGGGCTCTGCGCGTCCTTTGGCGTTGCACGTCTGGGGCGCGCGCCGGACGGAACGTGCCTCCGCAGTTTGGCGGCAGCTTCCAGGCTCACGTGCAGCACGTGACTGATGTTTTTTAATCAGAACCACATGTAGGGGCGTCCTCGAAGGCCCTCAAGTCCTCTTTAAAAAAGAAGCCGCCTGGCTCTCGCTCCGGAGGTTTCCGGTCTCCTGACCCGCCCCTTCCTGTCTCTCCTGGCGCATCCCCGGAAGGAGGAGTTTGCTGGGGCCCAGCCGCCTGACGGCCGGGTTTCTGAGCGGGGTTTTCTGGGCGGGAACGCTGCGGAGGGTCAGAACGGAACGGGATTGTTGGCTAAGATGTTAAGGCTCTGTAATCTCACCCTTACTAACTTGTCAGGCGTGTGACCAGCGCTCTTTCTTTCTTTCTTTCTTTCTCTTTGTTTAACAATCGACTCCTTTCCGACAATTTACATAACTTCCATAAGATTCTAGATCAATGAGTCCCATTACACCCGCTTCTGATGAGGCGCGTATCTTGCTTGGATAGAGTGGAAGAATCTCTTTCCTACAGCGTTCTTCCCGTGTTTCTTTTAAATCTTCAGAACGTATTCCTTTATGTGTACGTCACCCCTGGAAGGAAACATAGATGGCTATAATTCTCCCCCTGGAAACGGGGCCTGCAGAACGCTGCGGTAAACTGGAGAACCCCCGGCAGACGGAAGAAGAGACGTGGGATTCAGAAAGTGCTGTGGAAGCGAGGAATGCTGTTCTGTGTCCGGTCGCAAGTGTATTCCTTCCTGAACCTTCTACGCTCGCCACCACGTGTCCCCGCCAAAGGCAGAGCCTTGTGGCGCTTTCCCGGGCAACAGCGCCCGGGCGGGCGGCGGACAAGCTCCCGCATCGGGGACCTGCCAAGGAACATGACTAAAAGTTGCCTCATTAATATTTAGCATCGTTTGGAGTGAGCAAGCGCCAGAGCTAGTTGAGCGGTTTCGCGTGGACAAGTGATCTCATCTTGAAGCGGGCGGACCTGTCGATATACTGGACTGATGGGCGCTCTGACAAAGGCAGAAGGAAGATGGCGTTTTTCAGCCTCGATGGTCATGGTCTAATGGAAACTAGACTAGAACAGACTCTGCCTATCTCGGTGCAGGAGAATCTGGCCAAATGATTTGTTGGTCTCCCTAGGCATAATGCTTAATGGCTCTAGATATATCCTGTGGAACAGTTCTGTTACTGATAATATATTAGTCGTTTTTCATTCAGAAGGCCCCAGAAAGCCTTTCCCCCTTGTTTATTTATTCCTCCACCCTATAGTGAAAAAGAATGTTTAAAAATACAGCACAGGTGCAAGCTGCAGCTGTTGTGGGTAAACATTGCTTTACTCAGCTAATTCATATTCCCATCAAGGGAACTGGAGAGTAGTTGAGTTCCCATAAAAAGAAAAAAAAAGTCTTCATTGAAGAAGAAATAAATTTCCCATCTATGCAGTATATCTAATTGAGAAGTCCTTTATAAGCCAAATTCTGTAACATTTAAATCATCAGAAAAAAAAATGATCCCTCTCTTTTAAAAATTACAGTTCTCACAAAACCTCAATTTACCAGAATCCAATTAATTAGAAGGTCTAATAACTGTAGTGTTTGTCCTTCTGTACTCTGGAGAGAAACTTAATAAAGCAATTCAATTCAACTAATATTTATTAAGCTCTTACAATGTGTGAGCACTATACTAGAGTCCAGAATCGGGAAAACAAAAAGTGGTTTTCTATTGAGAGGGACCAGTTAAGACTTCATAAAACAAGTAACACCTGAATGGAGTCTTTCCACAAATGACCAAATCCAAGTCTGATTATATGCTTCAGCTTCTTAAACTGGGTCACAACCCTATATGGGGTCTCGTAAGTGTGGGGGTTGTGAAATTATGATTTATCATCAGTAAATGTTTGATTTGTGTGCCTACTTTATATGCTAAATATCTGGGGTCACATAAAATTTTCTTGGATGAAAAAGGGTCACAAGTGGGAAAAGTTCAAGAAATTATGATGTAATCAACTTTAGGAGGATGTCCCCCAAGTTAGTTTGCTTTCAACTTAACCTTCTTCCTCTTCTTCAGTCAAGATCTACAGTCTGGGCCAATGGCCACTGATTTTCAAATGAAGAAACCTTAGTTTGTAAAATTTTATAAATCAGAGATTCGATTAAAATTATTAAATTGTCTTTCTAGAAGCAAGAGCATGCAATATTTTTAAAAATTATTTTCAACAGCAAATTTTGAAAGAAATGAGTTTTCTAGTTAAATTTCACTTAAACACGAAATTAAATCAAAAGACCCCATTTCTTATGTGTGATGGTGAATCAAGGTTTAATGTAATATTTTTTTGTTGCTAAGTGTTGATAATTTGATCTTTACTTATAAATCTAGCTTTATTTCTTATAAAATTAATTGTACAAATATAATTTCTTTTCATTATTAGTTTTTGTTTTTATTGAAGGAGTAGTTTATAACAGAAAGAAAAAAATATCTTACCATAATAAAAATGATATCTAAGAACTCAACAATTCATCTGTCTTTGGGAAGCAGGTTCTCTTTTGTTAATATCTAAGTATGCTCAATTTCTCATGAAACCCTACCTAAGTAATGATTTGAAATTTGTCATTTTCAGTTAAGAAATATATTCATTTAAGAATGCAGATAGACATAAATAATATATGCCATCGACCGAACCAGTGTCACTTTACAATAACATTGATATATCATATCGACTTTAATAAATATTTATTAAGCAACTACTCCATTATTGCAGAATCTGGAAGAAATTTAGATATCTCAGTGTGTATGTGTATGTGTGTGTGTGTGTATGTGTTGTGTATATACAAATACAGCCATACTATGCACATATGCATCTAGATACATGTAGCTGTAATATACATTTGTATAACATATGGTTTGTATACCACACAGCTACTACATATGAATATATATATATATATATATATATATATATGTATATATATTTTTTGTTTGTTTGTTTCTGTTCATTTCTAACAATAATGTCCAAATATGCTCAATCTCTGGTCAGAAGCTAAGCCTGATAAACTTGATCAGCATTTGAAATTGAGAGGACCTAGGAGTACAATGAATTGAATATTTTGGAAACAGCCAAAGGATGTGAGAGGAAGAAATGTGTTAAACTGGGTAAATCCTGTGCATTAGATGACTTAGAGGCCATTTGGGTCTGTATAAGAAATGAGCAATTTCTAGTGAAAGAGATCTGCCAAGGGATCTATGATTGCAAAACATGCATTCCCACACACATACATGGGTACATACATACCTATAGATGATCATATACACATAAAATCTTCAGCTCTCCATTGTCTAGTTAAATAGGCACGGCCAAGAGGAAATTTATTAAAAGAGCTACCAACATGAAGGTCATTGGACTGAACTTTGCTGACCTTATTTCCAAAAAATATGGAGGGCAGAAAGAATTTTGGAGTCATCAGTATAGTGTTTTTAAAATGTGTTTTTATTCCATGGTTGATATGCTTGAAAAGAGGCACTGTTGGTATATTTGAGTTGGGTGATAATTGTCTCCCTAAATATTCTATAGTTTTCCAAGAATATCAGATAATCTTTGTTTTTCATTGTTGCCATCTCCAAACTGCCAACTCAGTTTGTTTCTGCTTCCTCGTGGTCACCAATCCCAGGTGAGACCCCATTAAAATGGGGATATAGTTCCCAGTTATTCTCCAGCATGGTTGGACTAGTTCGCAGTTGCTATTATTTTTAATTATGTTTTTCTATTTTTAAAAATGTCTCTGATGAAGTTTTTTTTTAAAAAAAATATTGTGTCCCTAAACCCATTTTCCCTATAAACCCTGTGGTTTTTGTTTGTTTTCCGTGGGTTGGTGCTCAGGGGGAATACATACATCAGATTATAGCAGAATTGCCTACAGAAAAGTACTGGCACCCAAAGTTGTGATGATAAGGAGAGGCCTGTGGGGATACTGGACCTCAGTCTTCAATGTGGGCTCAGATTTGAGGGTGGAGCATATTGGAAAGAGGGTCAGTGCTAACAGGAAAGCTTGAGTATCATGTGGGAGGTTCCATTTGCTTAGACCGTAGAGAGTTATGGGTAGAGGGGATAATATGCAACAATGCTAAAAAGAGGAGGGGGCCGGTGTCTGACAATTGTACAAATCGGGGAGTTATGTCAAGGAAGAAATCAGTGTGATTGGCTGAGATGCCCAATGGGGCCACATATAAAAGGGCAGTCACTTTTTTGTGGGGCTCCGTCCAATGGAGAGTCAGTCTGGGGGAAGATTTCTGGTTCAGAGTATCCTTTCTCAGGAGCTGGAGCCAAGCATCTGGGCGTTGCTCTTAGGTGACCGTGGGGCAGGAGGAGAACTCCTCCTCTATTGCACATGGCATTGGAGACAGTTCTAAGAGTGGATGCTACATCAAGCAGGGATCAGAGACCCTGCACCAGAGGAGACCACACATCCAGCCAGGAATAATGATAGCGAGTCAGCTTCAGAAAGCATGACCTTTGTGGGGCAAAGGGGTTCTGTTTGTGGATTCTACAAAAGCACTCGGCTTTAGAGTCCAGCTGATTCCAAAAGCTAAGGGGGATTCGAGAGGACTCTATCTGGGGAACATAAAGGAGCAGAAGTGAGGAGTTACTGCTCTGCCATGTGTGTTCTTCACAAGCTCTCATTGCAACCTCTATACCCTGCCTAGGTCCACTCCCCGCAAAGACTGTGTGTGTATTTATGGGAGGACCCTGCAGACTTTTGTAACTATTGTGCTTGCAATATGGCATCTTAGTAAACATCTTGGCTAAATGCTAATTAAGTCTGGCTGATTGTCAATGGCAAATTAGTGGAAAATCAGGAGAACAGTGCTAGAAGCCTGGCCCCTTAGAGTCAGCCACCCTCTGGGAACTCGGCCTCCCAGTGTGAATGGCAGGTGGGGAAGGAGCTACAGAAAATATGCTTCCTTTTATATGTATCTATTTATATCCTGTGCCTGGTATGTAACAAATGCTCAATAAATTATTATTGATCAATCGATTGCTGCATCCTCCTCTCCCCCTCCTCCCCTTCTCCATTGTAGATAGTGACTATTTAAAATTTTTTCATTTTGTTATTGTTTAGTCATTTTTTCAGTCATGTCCAACTCTTCTATCTTAGCAAAGTGCTATTTGCTATTTGCTTCTCCAGCTCCTTTTACAAATATGGAAATTGAGGTAAAGTGGGTGAAGTGACTGACTCATCCAAGGTCACATAGTTCTGGAAGATGACCCCAGGCCTGGTGTTTTGTCCACTGGGCCATCTGGTGCCTATCCCATAGTAAGCATGTAATAAGCGCTTATTGACTGTCTTTGCCAGTCGTGTCTATCTCGAGTCTTTCTTGTAGCCCAAGTGTTCCCAGCCCTGAGGAGGTGGAGTTGGCTTTTCAGTGACAAATACATATTGATCTAATGTCCAACTGATTCTGCACTAGGAGGCTCTTAATATTTAGGATTTCACTAACAGGATATCTGTAGACTAAGGCAGCGGTGATCTATGGATATATATATTTTGCCAGGGCTCTGAGCAGCCCCGGGCAACAGCAATATTGTCAAATGCACACTCCAAAATACAAGCTGGATCATTCTGACTTGTTATGGATTGAATAAATACCAATCTGCATCAAGTGAATCTATGCAAAACGACTTGACATAGACTTGAGTCTGTGGGGCGGGCATGCTATTTTGGCTTTTAAATAACCCGAGGCAGAATCCAGTCAAGTCTTTCTAGATGCCTGATGCCGCTGGAGAAATGAGGCAGGACTCTCGAAAGCTATGTTCCTACCTTTAGCAATCCCCACCAAAATGGAAAGATTTGAATACAGGCCCTATGGGAGATGGTACGTTTGTTGGCTGAGGATGATCCTTAAGGCTGCAGGGTCAAAGAATTGATGAGCAAGTGAAGGCTTTTTTAGGGGACCCCAATAATTAGGAAGACTATAATTAAGTCTGGATTAGTATGAGTACTAATGATACTAATATAACTATATAATAATACTAACACTAATATTAGTATGAATTATTATTAATCCCCTGAAGTTGTATTAGAGTTTTCACTACTGGAAGTTATAATTTGTAATTGGTTTTAGCCTAATGAAAACGTGTGATGTGTATTCAAAACAATGTTACTTCTCAGGGGATTCATTATTTGCTCTATCTACTAAAGTGTGAAGGGATTGTTTTCTGTATCACAACGGGCAGAATCATGACTAGAGAGAGACCCCTGGGACTTCATCTAGAAGATACTAAACTTTAGAGGGCTTGTACATTTTAAATACTGATTTTCAATGATTGTATAATTTTTATAATTATTAAATGTACATTTTCCATAACTTTCACCTCTTCAGCAACATAGAAACAATTGATCTTGGAATCAAGTAATCAAGTAATCAAGTCAAATAAGGAAACTTCTAAATGACCAGCTTCTTTTTCATCAGAAATCATTCTCCAGGTTAGATTCTCCCTGATCTGACCCATCCTTCTCCAGCCTAGAGGTGCCATTTTTACTGAGTCTCAACTTCTCCCAACCATGAAACTCAACCCTGATGTCTCTCTTCTGCATAGAACTTTGCATCCTAAGGCCTTCCTTTCATTCAACTTGATTAGAATTTTATGATCATGGAGCTAGAGCTGAAAGGGTATTTTGAAATCATTTGGTCTGACTCCACTGAAAGCTATATAGGTATAGGAGTATGATGGTAAATATTTAACTATCAACCCTTGAGGGGGAGGCTATATGTGAGACACACTTTTAAATTTAGTTTGCATTATTAACATTTTCTTCATTACTTACTTCAGTCTAAGTAACCAAAAAAAAAAAAAAAAAAGAATAAATCAAACCCTTATTTGTAGTGTTTATCCATTTTTAATTATATTGGAAATTTAATAATCATTAACAATTTAACAATGAGGCAATATGAAACCCAAGATCCTTATTAATGTGGCTTCCAGGTATACTTTCTTTAAAGTATAATTTTCCTTAGAAAGTTTTCTTTTAAAGATGAATAGTCAATACTTGTGTGCAAATAACGTCAGTAGATGTGGACACAAATCGACATGCTGGCAGCATAAAGGACTATACTAAGGGGGAAAATCTTGGGAACCAGAGTCAAAGTGCAGAATTAAATATTTTAAGTGACTTGTCATTACAAAGAATTTTGCTATGAATGTCTTTAAAGAAATGGTTCTGTACTTGTCAGGAACTACCTTGGGAGGAAGTTATTCCCAATAATGAATTATGATCGATGAGTCAGTGTGTTTGTTGTTGTTTGGTTGATTTAGTCCCGTAGGACATATTGTGAGCCCATTTGGACTTTTCTTGGCAGAGATATTGGTTTGCCATTACCTTCTCCAGCCCATTTTACAGATGAGTAAACTGAGGCAAACACGTTAAGTGACTTGCCCAGGGTCACAGAGTGAGTGAGCGTTTGAAGCCTGATTTGCATCCGAGATGAGCCTTCCTGACTTCAGGCCTGGCACACTATCCACTATGGCACCATCTGGCTGGGCTAGTCAACACGTATAAGCAACTTAGTACATTTTCTTACATTATTCTATTTTTTTTGTAAAGTTCTAATGGTCTTTTCTCAGTCTTCCTCCTTCTTGGGCTCTTTGAAGGCTGTGACATTGTCGATTATTCTCTCCTTCCGGATACTTTCTTCTCTCTAGATTGTCCGGGGCACGTCTCTCTCCCGATTCTCCTCCCTGTACGACCTCTCCTTTGCTGGATCTCATTGAGCTCACAGTGTGACTGTCCTTCCCGTCCTGGGCCTTCTCTCTCATTGGCTCTCATGGATTTAATTACCGTCCCTACCCTGACCATTCTCATACCAATCTATCCTATCCCAACGTCTCTACTGAGCTCCGATCATCTCGCACGCCCACTGCCTTCCAGACATCTTGAGCTGGATATTCAGTAGACAGTTTAAACTCAACAAATCCAAAACAAAATCCGTTGCTTCTCACCCTAAAACCTCCCCTGCTCCTACATTTTCCAGTTGTAGATCTTCCCAATCCCTCGGACTCAAACCCGAAGAGCCAACCTGGAGCCCTCACTAGTCTCTCACCCGCCATGCAGCCAATAGCTGCTGATTTCACCTGAGCAACATCTCTACTGTTTCCTTTCTCTCCCTTGGGATGGCCTATGCTTTAGTCCTCATGCACAGTAAGTTATAATAACTTGCTGACGGGTCTCCCCACCTAAAGTCTCTCCTTACTCAAATCTCCTCCCGTGGGCCACAAAGTGAGTTTCCTAAGGTGCAGCTCTAACCTTATCTCCCTTTACATACTAAGCTCTAGTGCTTCCCTGTCACCTTCAGGATCAAACACAAAATCCTCTGCTTGTCGTCCAAAGCTCTTCACACTTAGCTTTTCCTCAGCTTTCTAGTCTGATACTTTACTCTTCAAAATGTGGTATTTGATTCCATGACACTGGTGTCCTTGCTTTTCTTTGAACAAGATATGCTTGTTTTCTCTCTCCTCATCTTTGCCTACTGGATTCTCTGGCTGCCTTTAAGTCTCAACTAAAACACATTTTTACAAGAAGTTTTTCCTAATTCCTAGTGCCTTCCATCTTGTATATAGTTTGTTTGCATATATTTATTTGTCTTTCCCCTCCAAAAAACATAGATTGTGAGCTCTTCGAGGATGGGTATTGTCTTTTGCCTCTTTTCATGTCTCTAGCAATTAGCACTGTGCCTAGGACATTGTAGGTATTTAATAAATGTTGATCGACTAATTAATGTTGCTCTGGTCAAGAAAATAGCTTGAGATCAGGGTAATGTCATGAAGGTACTTACTGATTTTCTAATAACACCTCAGGTTTCAGTTCAAACAATTGTGAGCATTCTGGGATCTGAGCCAGGTTCAGAACCTAAATTGGGCAAGCATGGCTTTTATTGAGGTGCTGAAGTTTAAAGAATATCACTTCCTCCCTCAGCAAATGGTCAATAAAAATTAGTAACCATCAGTCAATGAATAAACACCCATTAAGCCCCAGCTTCATTCCAGCCACTAGAGACCCAAATAAAGGCAAAAGACAGTTTCTGACTTCAAGGACATTACAATTTATGGGGGGAAGAGGAGAAGAAGAATAACAACATATCAAAAGAAACTGAAAATGATGGGGAAAGGAGGAGGAAATGGTACTTTGTGAAGTCTGGGAAATTAAGAAGATGGCTGTCCTGAGTCTCTTTAAGGAGCTAGTCAATATCTGTCCTCCACCTTCTCCAATAAAAGAGACAGAGAGAAACACACACGTGTGTGTGTGTGTGTGTGTGTGTGTGTGTGTGAGAGAGAGAGAGAGAGAGAGAGACAGACAGACAGACAGACAGACAGACAAGCCCTAAGGGCAGGATACTGAAGAAGTGTGAGTTTCAGAGTTGATCTCATTTTGCAGGGTGATTAATTCCTGGAGATTAGGGACCAAACATAAAATTAAAGAGTATCGTCTTTCTTTTTCTCAGATCCCTTATTAAAGCTTCCTCTTGTTCAGCTCTTCTTTGCTCTGAACACTCTCAACAATATTTTCTTCATTTTTCTCTTCAAGGAATACTTAGAACAAAACAACAGCCCTTTATACAAACAAATATCATAAAGTATTTGGAAACAAAGTCTTAGGAAACCTAAATTGTCATGACAATTTATATTTATACTGCAGATAAAGCATCCCAGAATTCTACTTCCAACTTTATAGCCCCATTCTCCTTATGAGCTTTGCTTTTCCCAATTGACCTGACCCAAGGAAAGGAACTAAGTAAGGTATAAACACTATTATCATTATAAAATCCCTAAGCAAGTTACTGACTTTCCATAGCAAAGCCATTGCTTCCAGCCTCTGGCCTCTCAATATGCAAAGTTTATATAGGGGAATATTTGCAGAGTAGCTTCAAAAGCTTAATTATCACCCATACTGCCACCAGACAATTGAGCGAAATGTCGGCTTGGGTTGAGAGAATGGTGAGGAGGATCTGGAATATAGGAACGGGAGCTGGTTGGACTGAAGTTCTCAGAGCACTGACAGACAGACACATCCTCCGTGCTGTCACTAGCACTACATGGTGGCACTAGTGCTACCCCAATAACCTGGCATTTGAAGCAACTTTCTCTGCTTGCTAGATCTACCAGGTCAGCACCCCTGACATCTGGACCCTCTCTTGGGAACAATGGCCCGTAACCTACTTTCTATCTGCATCCCTAGGTCAAGGGAGATTGTCTTTCCTCCTCCCTAACTCTTACGAAGGGAAAGAATGAGTGCAAGGATCTGAGGACTGGAATACACACTGTGGTAGGGTAGACTCAGACCAGTCTCCCTGGGTTTCCCGTCTCCCAGCATTTCTGCATCTAATCGCAGGTGCCCCGTAGGAAAGCCATCCATGGTGCAATGAAGATGAAGGATGACAAACCTTCCTGGTGTTAGGTGGACCAAAAATCCTGGTCCTTTCTTCTTCTTTTACATATTTTCCCATCAAGGGTCTCCAGGACTTCTCCCCTTTACCAAAGCCACCAAAATTCTGAATTCTGACTTTAATTAGGGATATCTCATTAATGGAAAGCTGCCTTTGTTAGGAAGAGGCTGAAAAAACCCCATGGGCTGCTCTGATATCTGGCTGGTCATACTTCCTGAAGTTCCCACTGAGTCTCCTATAGTTTGTTTAAAAAAATTTCTTTCTAGAAAGTCCCAGTCAAAATGTTTAGATGCTAATTGGGAACAGGGGCTAAGACACTGACCCTTGATGGGCCCAATGAATGAGTCCATTTTCAAAGATGAGTTCATCATAAAATGTTAAATATAGTTTAGTGAGTTGCAGAAGTTTTTGAAAGAACAGGTAAGTATCAATGGGGCTAGTGGAGAAGGGAGAAAAGAAAAAAATATTTGAGTGCATAACAATTTCCAATATAAATGTAGGAAGAGTAGATCTTATACACTAGGGGTAGAAAGAAGGCTAAGAAGCTTAAAGGCACCAATATGGAGAAGACAGACAAGGGAAGATAGATGACCTTCAGGGTTATTGTTACTATATTAGGAAAAGACTAGATTTGGAATTCAAAGTTTTTTAGTTCTGTTTCTTTGTCAAATCATTTTACATCTTTGTACCTCAAAGTATCAGTTCAAGCAAATCTTTCCAGGCCTTTCTAAAATCAGCTTGTTCGTCGCTGTTTATACAGCAATAATATTTCTTTACCTTCACATACAAGTTTGTTCAGCCATTCCTCAACTGATAGGCACTTACTTATTTTCCAGTTCTTTGCTACCACAAAAAGAGCTGCTACAAATATTGGATCCTTTCCCCTCCTTTATGATTTCCTTGGGATACAGACCTAGTCATGGCACGGCGGGGTCAAAGGGATGCCCAGTTTGTTAGCCCTTTGAGCACGGTTGTAGGCAATGTGGTTGTTCTGACTGTGCTTTGTAGACCTTAGCGCACTATTATTGCCATCACTGGACAGCTCCCTCATTTATAAAATTAAAAGGTTGGACCAGACATTTTATAAGAAACCCAGAAGTTCTTAAAAAGATCCAATTCTTCATTTTGCTTTAGGAAGCCCAAAGCTTACCAAGGCCATAGGAGTCAGGTTCCAAAGGAGGGTGTGAGTGTGTAAGTGTGTGTGAGTGTGTGTGTTTGTGAGTGTGTGTGTATGTGTTTGTATGTGTGAGTGTGTGAGTGTGTGTGTATGTGTGTGGCTGTGTTTGTATGTGAGTGTGTGTGTGTCACAGAGACAGAAATACCTAGAGAGGACAGGAGAGAGAGAAACACAAATACAGAGAGGAATGAAAGTACCAGAGAGATGGGGGAACGGGCATGGCCCCGTGCTCTGTATCACAGAAGGGGGACTGGAGCCCTCAGCAGCGCTTCCTGTGGCTAATGTCACCACCACATTTGCATCGGCGGGCCCAGCCACCTCTGGGAACGGCTCCCTTATTTTGGCCCTCCCCCAGGCTGAGACCACATGTTGAGTCAAAGACATACCAGGCTTTAACAAACATAAGATTATATGTGGAGATTCTAATGGACGTGGGGATAATGAGGGGTTGAGGGGAAGGGGAAGGACTACGAGCCGTATAAATAAAGGAAAATGACTCTTATCATTAACCGTATGGAGGGGATTTGCTGAAAACAAAAGGGAGTTAGCAATTTGGTGTAATTGTCTTCTCTGATTTTCTCAGGCAAGTAATCATCATGCAGGAAGTAAGGCAGGAATACTCGGGATTAGCGGTTGGAACTTAATTAGAATGTTGTATGTGGAGTGGCGCTTGCACAAGGGGGTGGAAGGATGGCAGGGCAGAGGAGGAAAAGCAGCAAAGTGCTATATGTGCTGAAGGCCCACGGCAGAGCGATCTGCTCTTGGTTTTGGAAGAACTCTTGGTTCTTCCAACCACTCTCTCCGTCTTGGCCTGAGAGAGAATCCACGTTTCACTAGGATTTCACAAGATTCCTGAGCCAACAAAGAAAACAACAAAGGTTTTAATGACAGATTAAGAACTCGGGGACATGGAGGTGCCGCTGGTTTGCCCAAGATCTCTTGACCTCTGTAATAAAACAGGGCAGCCCCGATCCGGGCTTTCCAGACCCAGGCTGCCCCTATAGCCAGGATCTGCTATGTCTTGGTACACTCTGAGCTATCTGAAATATGGGGCAAATGTAGCTGAGGCTGGAGTGGAGGAGGCTGCTTTTGGTACTTGCCTGGAAGTGATCTGGCTGTGGACTTCAGGATGGGTGTGTGGATTATCTCAATCTAAACTCTCTAGATGAGGGAAGATGGAATGTCCCTTAGAGCCAGGTACTGGACTAAATGAAGAAAATTTGGCCAGCCCTCTCTACTTTCCACTATATAAAGGACCTGAATTTTCTAGTTCTGCTTACCAAGATGACAAGGCAAGGAGGGAATAATAATAATCACTAGCATTTATAAAGCACTTTAAGGTTTGCAAAGCATTATCTGTATGATATTTCATTTTATCTTCAATATCTTGAAAGATCAATATTATTATTAGCCCCATTCTGTAGATGAGTAAACCGAGGCAAGAGAGATCACCCAGTGTCACACCACTAGAGTCATCCATGAACTCAGGTTTTCCTGATCCTGGGTCTAGCATACTATTCACCATACCACCTAGAGAAACCAAGGTCATGAAGGCAGAGGCTTGGACAGGGAATCAAGGAGCCTGAAGCAGTATCCTAGATCTGCCATTTTCCTAGCTTTGTGATCTTGGGCAATAGACTCGGCTTCCTCCAGACCTCACAGATGCCATCAGCAAGATAAGAACTTGACCTGGAGAGGCCTAAAGTGTCCTTGCAGCCACAATGGCCAATGACATTTAATGGCACATGAAGCCAACCTTTTCTATCCAAGAATAGGCAATGGCAAAGCGAAGTCAGAGAATAAGTGGGACGTCCGCGAGGTGATGTGCACTTTATGGACAAAGGACAGTCTTAAATGTTGGCTTTCTTGGCTACCACAAGTGCTAGAAGTGGATTCCTGTTACTGAGGAAGCCAGCTACTGACCAGCTTGAGGAAAGCACAAGTAGGAACCCAGGGAGGATCTTAGACTTTCTGCACTGGCCACGTGCCCTCTCCCTGCTATAGAAACAGCTTTTCCTCCTCCTCTCCTCTAAAATCCAGGACCTGGGAATAATCGATTGATTGGAAGTCTGTTGAAATGATGGACCTGAGAACTAGACGGTATCTTTGGGGCTCAGTTCGGCTGCCGGCGGGGCAGCCGATGTTCCCACATGTGTTGACAAATCCATCAGTATGCTTCCCTATTCCCTAGAGCTCGGGGTGATTTACAAGGTACCTGGTTTTGTACAGCATCGTCAATTATACAGTCGACAAGCCGAGCAAAATCATAAGCCTGTTAATGCAAGACAGTCCCGGACTGCTGTTAGAGGAATCAAAAGCAGACATGGCGTCTCTTCAATTAAGATGCAGGAATGGTTGTGCTCCCTTTGAAGAGAGAAAACGGTTGTGGGTCCCCCCTCCCCCATCATTGTTGGACAAATGAAATGCATAAGTGAACTCTGTTCAAAACAGCAATTTGTGCTAAGCCAGGGCATTTTTCTGAAAAGAGAAACCAGGTTGTGATAATGAAGGTACGAGGACATGGTGGAAGGTACATGACTTCGTGTTCTTACCAGTACCCACTCTTGGAATTAACTGAGAGCCAGGTTGTGTAGCTTGATAAGTTGTATGATTTGGGGCATCTTTTGGAGAAGTCTGCTCTTGGTAATGGCTGTCCACACTGGAGACATCATGGGAGCTCTAGGGAAGGAAAAATTACCTTTGTGAAGTCCCTGCTTGAGGTCTGGAGTGAGCTAATAAAATGAGAGTGGCGGACTTGGGATAGTCTATGGCAAAATCACATCCGAGTCACCAGGAGATGGAGCCTAATAACCACAGTGCCCATTCCTTTGGTGGGCACACAACGTTCTTCACAACAGTGTTGGGCTGGGTTGTGAGATGGATTGAAGATGCTTGAATCTAGGCATAGGGAACTGAGGTTCAAATAGAGCCTCTTTTTAAAACCTATATGACCTTAGACAAGGCACCTAAGTTGTTTGAAATTTAGTTTCTTCATGTTTGTCTTGCAGAAGAGGTTGGATTAGATATCCTCTCAGATCACTTCTAGTTCTAAAATGATAACCCGTGATCACTAAAGCAGTTTGGCTTTCCACCATTCTCTTTCTCCTTTTATGTCTGTAATGGAAAGAAGGGAGGAGAATGAGGGACTATAGAACCGATGGGATTTCCACTAATGTCTTTGGCCAAGAGAAAAGAAAGGGTTTCTGTAGAAAAGTGGGTATTGTTGCAAGGAAGATCGGAAGGATCAGGGTAGAGAATTCCTTGGAGAGAGTGGTGGAAACAATGACTTCCAGAGCAGGAGCCCCATCTCTCTGGAAGGGGCACACCATCAGACACTGATGGCCCTCTTTTAAAAGCCAAGGTAGGGCTTTAGGAATACAAATGGTGAGAGATCAGAGGATCATCGATTTGGGAACTGGAAGGGACTTTAGGGACCATTTGATCTAAATGCTTCATTTGACAGACGAGGGAACGACAGCTGAGCCAGGCTGGAGTGATGTGCCTGGCGTTAGACAGCTGGTTAAGGATCTGAGATAGCCATAGGTCTTCCCGACTCTGAGCTCCCCATTCCAACATCACCATCTAGAAACTGAGGCTGCTACAATGTGTGGGAACAGTATCAGAGGGAAGGAGCGTGGAGAATCTGTATCCATTCCAGGGGGGCACTCGGGTCATGGAGACATATGTTATTGGAATCTGAATCTGAGATCTAATCCTTTGGGAAGAGGAAGAAGAAATAGCACTCACTGAGACATGGAGAAAATCTGTAAGCTCTTGGAGAGGAGGAATTGTTTGGTGTCTGTGAGTGTGTGTGTGTGTGTGTGTGTGTGTGTGTGTGTGTGTCTAGTTCTGCTTGGCATATGGTAGATCCTTAATAAATGATTAACTTATTCTTGGTAGATTGATTGATTTCTTTATTAAAGAAGCGAGAGTACGATTCTCTTCTTTGTATATCACTGTCCTAACAAAACAGCATGTATTTAAGAGCTCGTTCTAGCCCATTGGTTATATACTTGCAGAGAAGGGGGGGAATTGACAGTTCATAATGAGGAACTAAAATGAGCAGGATTCCAGGATCCTCTGGTGGAAGACATTTTGAGTCTTGAATTATTGAAAATCCACCGAGAATGAACTTTAATCCACATATGGCCAATGCTTAGGTCTGGACAACAGATGATACAACCATTTTACAAGTGAGGAAAGTGAGCTTAGAACTGATTAAGTCTCACAGATAGGGAATATTGATGGTCCAGAAACCCAGATATAGAGACTGCCAAAGAATTCTTAGCAGCAGAAAGAGGGAGCTAAGGAACAGGATTTCTCCTTCTATCTCATTTCCAATTCTGACACACACAATTATCTGCAAGATCTTGTTCATTTCTGCAAAGATTTCTTTAATATTGGCATTCCTTCCACTAATATAGTATACTGAAATGATATGATTTAATAGAGCATTTATTAATTACATTAATATAAATAGCAATTGTATTAATTCATTTAAGTATTATGCCAATCAACTTAATACTTAGCAGTTATATTAATTAACTTATATACCGAATTATAAAAGACCTTCACTTGGCCAGAAAATCCTTAATACTAATGTCTATACTTCTGCTGATGCACTTCTCTGATTCTAAGCTTCTCCATAAATAACAAATGTGAAATTACTCATGGATCCTATATAACAATTTATTTTTATTTTTATATATCCATTCACCCATTTATTTATTTGTTTATTCATTCATTCATTCATGCTGTAAGACCTGCCAGAATTTCCATTTCATTGTGCCACATTTGTTTCTTCATGCTGACAAATATCCCATGTAATAAACCATTCTAGAATTGTGCTAGAAACTGAAATCAAGCTTTTCAGCTTCCTTACTTTCCACCCACTTTGAGGTTTTCTTTTTTTCAAGGAGAGTGAAGAAGACTAATTTCAGATGCAGTTATAGTCCCTTGCAGTTATAATCCTCCCTCTGAGTTATTGTGCACAGGAGATTTTGTGCTGACCTGCACGTATGTCCTACAGCGCTTGTTCCAGTTTGTTGGCCAAAGGAGTGCTCTCCTGAAAATGTGGTTCCTGGAATTGAGCACATTTGTTTAGTTGTAAGCGCACTAGGGCAGAATATATGAACTTATTATCTTGCCTTTTTTTTGGAACACTTGCTTCCCTTAATTCATCTATAATGTGCTACTATCAAGAGTGTGGTTGAGTATGGAGTGAAAAGCCTTGGATCTGATGTCTAGTTCAATCTTGCATCTTCTTAGTTTTGGACAAAGCCATTCCTCATTCTAAGTCTTCTTTTTCTCATCTATAAAAAGAAGGAATATGTTCCATCTTTTCTCATAGAAAGAGGTGTTTATGGGAATAGAAGGGCATCTGCATTTTCATCTGTGATAGCTATTTTACTAGGTTTTGTGTTTTTCATTATGAGGTTTCTCTTAGCTTTATTGATTGTCATCTCAAATGCTCGACTCTTTACTGAGAAGTTGCAATGAACTAAACTTTCCAGTTTCTTTATGTTTCTTTGTGAGTTTTCTTACATTTAATTTGGCCTATAGCCAGTTAACATTTTTTGAGGTCTTGAATCTGTCACTCAAAACATTAGTTATCCCTCTCAGTTTTAAGTCCTTTGTTGAAATTTTACCAGCCTGACTCTGTGCATTCATCCAAGCTAGCTGAATAAAATGTCAAATGGAATAGGACATGAAATACTCCATTAGAAAGTTCCCTCCAACTAGAGATCAGTCCATTATAGATTGTTATATAGGTTTAGCTCATAATTTTCAGTTAACTAACATTTCTTAATCATCTACTATTTGCCCAGATTTATACTAAGTGTTGAGGAAACAAGAGAATCCAAAAACTAGTCCCTGCTCCCAAAGCATGTCATGAGAGAATGGCAAGGGTTTTGTTTTAATCTATATATCCATATCTACATCTATATCTATCTATCTATCTATGTATCTACATCTATATTTATCTATCTATCTATCTGTCTATATAATGTTCAGAAGTTTCTGTTGACCTGTAATTCTAGTTATCCTTTCAAATATGAAAGAAGGCTAAACTATAACAGCCTGCCTGTCCTATAGAAAGCTGTATCCAGGACTCCCAGTTTTCAGATTGGATTTCCACCTATTGACTAAGTTTTTTGACTCTTAAAGCAAGATTCTAGAATTATAGAGGTACTTATAAGCTTATAGCTAGATTTCTACCTTCCTAGCCATAAATCTTGCTGCCCTCTAAATTTCTATTTTGCTGTTGTTGTTCTTGCAGATTTTGGAAAATTTTGCAAATTCTAGATGATTTCTGAGATTTATAGATAAATTTTGTAAGTTTATTTCCAACATTAGAGCTGGATTATCAGTTTTTTATAGACCTGCACTTTCTTTATACCACAAGGAGAACAATGACAGAGATAAAAGTATCCCTATGTATCATAATGGTGATTATAACACTACTTATAAAAGCAAAAGGCTTAAAGCAAATCTTTTTTGCTTTATGTATCTATTGATTGTGGAATAACTAAACAATTCCAGTTTCTGGATATATTATGATATTATAATACCATAAAAATGTCAAATAAAACTTCAGATAAGCATGTGGAAACTGTAATAAAGTAGTATATATTGAAGAAAACACCGTCAGAAATACAACACACACAATGGCTTTGCTATTTTTGTTTGTTTGTTGTGCAACCCCATTACCATATTTTATCTTCAAAATGTCCTTTGATGTTCATTACTTTGTTTTTCTGTACGTATTTTGTTTAATTTGCTTAAATCTATGTCATCATCCTTTTGGAAATTTGATTGATATTGCTAAATTAGATTAATATGAGTCATACAATGATTTTTACTATATTGGTATGACCTGTATTACACATTTGAAATATCTACAATTATTTATGTTTTTATTCATTACTTATGTCTTTATATACTTATTTTATAATTACATTTATAAAAAAGTATGTCTCTTTGTAGACTAACTCCCAGACTTAAATACTTTTTGAAATAATTTTGAATGGGATTTCTTTTTTCTGTCTTCTCCCTTAATTTTTGTTCTCATTATGCAGAAATTAGATGATAATTCCAGCAGCTTTATCTTGAAATATGCTACTTTTGATCACTATCTTCATGGACTCCCAAGGGTTTTCTAAATATCTGTAAACATCATTCTGCCTCCTCTTTATCAGAGTTTATGCATTTAATTTTCCCCCTTTTGTTTCTTATGGTTCTAGCAATAATGTGGCCATCTCCACCCACCTCAACACAATTTAGTCTTTTCTTTCAAATCTTCATTCTTGCTGACATCCCCTTAATCCTGTGGATTTTTAGACCATCAGATCCAATCAATCTGCTCTCAAAACCATTGGTGATTTTCTCTTCCCAAAGCTCTTGGGGATGTGCCTCAGTCTTGCTCCACAACCACTGGAACAATTCAGTGTGGTTTCTCACCTGGAGAATGAGAATGGTGATTTTCTGTTCTCCCGTTCCCTCCAATGATTCAGATGGATTACCCATCTTGCATCGTTCTTTTCCACGGCTCTAGAAGTCTGCCACAAGGGTTCTCCATCTCACTTTCTCCTGACCTTGTCATTGTTCAGAATAAGATACAGAGACTCAGAGAGTGGAGTCATTGTTACTTAGAGTCAGAAACAGGATTTGAATGCAAATCTCCCACCCCTAATCCAAAATTTTTTCCACTATGTTATAGCAGCTTCCCAGCTCAGCCTCATCCTTTCACATCCTTCTTTTAGGCAGCTAAGTGAATGAATAGATAGATTCCTGACCCTGGAAACAGGAAGACTGGAATTCAAATATAGCCTCAGACACTTATTAGCTGTGTGGCCCTGATCAGATCACATAATTACTGTCTTAGCTCCCTCAGCACAGCCTATATAATATATATATATATATATATATATATATATTATATATATATAATATTATAATAATAGCATCTATCACCAAGTCTGTTGTAAAGATAACCGGAAATACCTGTAAAGCGCTTTGCACATTTTAAAGCGTCCTGTTAATACTATGTCATGTTCCATTGGCCTTCATGTGGTCATCACAGATTTCAAATCTCAGCTGCTTTGAACAATTGTGTTGTTCTCCTCTTATGGACTCATATGCGGTCTGTGGTCTCAGTCTGGACGTTCCCTCCAGGGCTGCAGATCCCAAGCCTTGGGCTCGCCCATCCTGACCATGTCTTGCTTGTATAATGGGTCTGCCCCAAGGGTCCATCGAGGGATCTTTTGTCCTTCCTCAAGTCTTTCTGCCATCACAGGGACACTGTGACATCACAAGGTTGTCCAAACCTTGTCCTTCTATCTTTTCTTTCTATCCTATATTTCCACAGTGATACCATCTTTTACTTTGGTTTCCTTTGCGGTTCTGTATTGTTTCGACATTGTAGTTTGTGGTGTTCAACCAGGATGGCAGCTCTGCAGAGAACCCTTGCCAGGCTCTTTTCAAGGCTGCTCACCCACCTGAGCCCAGCTGTGGCTGCACCCCCCAGTGAGCTAGGGGCACGCCTCCCCCAGGTGTGGGAAAACTTTCCCCATGGAATAGTAGCTGAGAACAGTTTCTATGACTGTGGCTAAAGCAGTCGCCGTGGAGTGCCCGGAGTTGGGTTGGATGGCAGACACCACGGCCATTATCGCATCCCACGCCATCGCCAGTTGTCCACTTTTACCTTGCTGCTGGACTGCAGAAAGAGCGGTGATGTTTTGTACAACTCCCCCTCACTTAAATCCAAATCATGGGCAGGTCAAGACATGATTTATTCATGATGTCATTGGGCTTCACAGCCTGATCACAGCCACCCTCACTGCTTTCTCTGTCCTTTGGTAGCATTTTCACTCCTCTGGAGGTTATGATGTTGTATCATTTCCTCCTAGGTAACAACACAGGTAGACCGAAAGTCCCCTCTCTTCCTCCTATTTAACTATGGGGCCAATAGTCTGTCTGCTTGTACTTTCTATCCCAGATATACTTCTTTTTGGACAATTTTTATTCCTTATTCATCAAACATATATAATAATTGAAGCAATACATATTCTTCATCTACTTGTTGACTTCTGTGTAGAGAGTCCAAATTGTTTTGAATGGCTACACATTTCTTCTAGGACGTTGCAAAACTCAGGGATCTGACATAACCAGCACAGTCTAGCCACATAGTCTTAGTCCTAGCTTATGTATGAGATTGGAAATCTGCCCAGAAAGCAAAAAAGGCTACCCTTTTACACTGTCCTTCAATCCTGTATTCCAACTATCTTAATTTGCCTTCACTGTTTTTATACTCTTCTTCAAGGCCTTAGTGCTTTCTTTTCTACCTACTGTTTGATGTCTGCTGGCATCAAACTCTGCATCATTATTCTATTCCATCTCTTGATATCATTCCTTATTTATAATTGACTTTTCAATTTTTCCCTCTCTTTTGGCAGTAGGGCCATGAGTTTTTCCTTAATGGGGGGAATCCTTGATAGAAGATTCCTGCTAATCATCAGTATGAGAGCTCTTGTGCTCATGAGGAGAAAAACTAAGGACAAGACTAGAAGTCTTGGGCATAAGGATCCCAATGGCAAGTGTGGACTCAGGAAATGTGAAGATTGAGAGACAGGGAGAGGGGCCACTTGCAATGACAGCTTCTTTTGCCAGGATAGAACTAAACCATGGTTTACTGACCCCCGAGACCCTTCTGAGAATGGGCAAAACACACCTACATTTTCATTATAGTCATTATGTTTGGGCTGGAGACTGAGACTGATTATGTGAAGATGCTATCCAATACAAAAGGAATGACTGAAGAGTCTGTGTCAACACCATTATCTCTTTCTAAGGATAATATCAAGGGATCATATCATGGAAATATCAAGGGAATATCATGGGAAAATATCAAAAAGTTCCACAGCCAGAATCTTCAGAGAGTTCTTTTAAAAGATTATTGTTGCATTGTATTTTAACTTAAAAAAACAAACTACAAAACAAATAAAAAAAAAAACTCTTCTGTTCTCTGTTAAGGACTACAGGTACCTCTGCCCTTTTTCACCAATACCTATTAATTCTACATTATTAGCCAAGACAAATTAATACATCAATATTATATTAATGGGAAGGAAAAATTGATTACCATTTTCTTCCTTTCTTTTCCTCTTAGGTAATGTCCATGTTGTTCTAGCAATTCATTTTCACATTCATTCTGCAGTATTAACTAATGAGTAAACATAGTCAATACAATAGCAAATGGCTTAACCAACATCAGCCAAACAAGGGATGTCTGGTTAACATGGGTCTCTAGGCATTTTTTACTGGTTTGATGGAAGGAGCACTGCCTATTGACTTTGAGGCCCTCTGCTCAGAATCTGAGCTACTACCTGAGGAGCCTTGGCAAGCCTTTGTCTTTCTTGGGCCTTAGTTAATTGAACTAGAAAGCAAAGGCGTTAAACTAGATGTTCTTTGAGTTCATTTCTAACTTTGTAATTGTGATCCTATGATTTCATTGGTTGTTCCTACAGAAATGAGCTCCTCTTGTTGTGGGGATCCTGCAGAAATGCTCATATTTATAAGTCACAGATGAATAATCTTTATTTTTGTTTTTTTGGTCAATAAAAAAGTTATTCCTCTCTTTTCCACCCCTGTAGTTATAGCATCAATAATTTACCATTTTTCATTTCAGATGGACAAAATAGCAAATACTGGAGGTACTTTGCATCCTATTTTTCATTATTTCTAGAATACTGCCTTTCTAGGTCCAACTTATCAATATGTAACTGGGGCAAATAGCATTGGAAAGAAAAATCCTCTTGCATTATCTACTGCAAGGTTATTACATCTAAACAGTGATTTCCATAACAAAAACTACATTCCTGAAAATCATGTATATATCAAATGGTTTAAAGTATAAACAAAGTGGAAAGGACATCCAAATCTGCAGGGATTCACAAGAAGGGCTGCATCGAGAGGGAAACAAGAAAGAAATCATCTATCTCATAACTTTGGCTCAAAAGCCTTACCTTGCTTTGGCATTTAAAGTGTCTGAAGCTCTCTGGGGAATCTTGGTTTCTAATAGGGTAACAAATGGAATTTAAGATATATTTGCAGAGCAGTCTAGCAGAACTCGCATTGAACTAGGTGTCACAAGGCAGAGGTGTGAACCGTGCCTCCATTGATTAGGAGTTGTGTCTCACTAGGGTAGATTTCTTCTCTTTTTTTTCTGTTCCTTTCTTTGCTTTTTTATTCTTTTCCCTCTCTCTCTCCTTTCCTTCTTTTTCTTTCCTTTTCCTTCCCTTCCCTTGTTTTTCCTTCCTTTTTTTCCCTCTCTTCCCTTCTCTCTCCTTTTCCTTCCCTTCCCCTCCTTTCTCTCTCTTTCCCTTTTTCCTTTGTTTCCTTTCCCTTCCCTTCTCTTGCTTTTCCCCCTCCATACCCTTTTCCTCTTCTCTTCCCGTTTTCCTTTCCTTCACTTCTTTCCCCCTTCTTTTCCCTTCCCTGCTTCCTTCCCTTTTCTTTCCTTCCCCTTCCTTCTCTTCTTTTCTCTTCCCTTTCTTTATCTTTCTCCCTTCTCTTTCCCTTTTTTCTCTTCCTTTCCATTCTTCCCTTCCCTTCCTTTTTCATCTTTTCCTTTCCTTTCTTCTCTCCCTCATCCCTTCCTTCCTTTTAAAATGGAGGTGAGAATAATCATTGCCTTCTCTCACATGGTTGGGGTAAGGCTTAAGTGAAATCATGCGTGTAGAACATGATCGATCTATACTAGCTGTTCATAACTTTTGGTATCATAACCATCTTGACCAATGAAGCCTATGGGCCCCTTTACAGATTTTCAAACCATAAATAAAACACATAGGATTACAAAGAAAAACAATTATATAGAAATACAGTTATGAAAAAATCTTTTTAAAACTTCACTGACTCTAGCTTCAGAATCCCTGGTCTGGAGATAGGTAATTGAGTGGATAGTGTTGTGATTTTAGAGTCAGCAATGTTGAGCTCCAACCTGCCTCTGTGGGACCTTGGGACAAAAGATGGATGTGACTCTGGCTCTTCCCTCTAGTGGGTTGTGATGGGAAAGGTGGAGGGAGTTCTTAAACATGGAGTTCTGAGGAAATCCTTTACTTGGGTATTCTTGCCATCCGTTCTACAATAGAAGAAACCGTTACTAGAAAGATTTGATAGTTAATAGGAAGCACTTCACGCCTGGTGACTTTTTAGGTTTCTAAGATGGAAAGATGTCCATCCTCTCTGCCGCAGGAGACTTTTGTTCAGCAGCAGCAGCAGCCAGATCCTCCAAGATGCTGGGTGCTTCTACACTGGTGCGGCTCCTGCCTCATTGGGGATGCACACTTCAACTGGAGGGGATGAGCCGGAGTCTTAACATGTTTGATTGCCTGTCGCTCCCAATCTACAGTGAGCCCCGAGAAGCCGGGGTGAGGAGGGCTCAGGCTCGCCCTACTCCTGGAAGGAATGGAAATGTGGCGAACCTGCTAGGAAGCAGGAATTCAGGGAGGAAAATATTTCTTTCAGACTGTCTGCAAGTGGTGGAATAAATGGAATTTATGGTCGGCTAGGATATAGGATTTATGTTTTTGCTCACTCTTCATTTAAAAGAGGAAATTAAAACCATACTTGCTCATGATTCAGTCTTTGATCACTGGAGAATAGCTGTTGTGGATTAATTAATATGAACTCCGTCCCCCCAGGTGTTGCCTCTAGACTTTTTCTGGGTAGAGAGGCCCTGAGGAAAGGCAAGAAGGAGTGTATTCAGGATTCTAGAAAAGAGATTTTGACGGTAGATATTCCATCAACCAGCCTTCCATTACCCCAAGGAAGAGATGTCTCCTCAGCCAAATAAAAACAGCTACAATGAACAGTGAAGGTTATTAACAATCACAGAGCCACTCCTGGTTGAAATAATTGATCCTTAGACAAAACTTCTGTGAAAGAACTCTGAAAAGAACATTAAATTTGGGGTGTAGGCCTGAATATTGGTACTTGATTAAACTCTTTTCTTCTCTGAGAACTCAGACTCCTAAGTCTAAGTAAGGGCTCTTACTACTGGTGTAATGTGGGGCAAATCATTTACCTCCACAAGTCTCAACTTCCTCAGCTCATACACAAAGGGTAAGTTCCTTACAGACCTGGCATCTGTAGGCTCATGTTAAAGTGTTCTCATTATGTGTTTGTATATATATGTATGTGTGCATGTATGTTTATATGTATTTATGTCTTTATATAAATATATGTATGTATGTGTATATATTCATATGATCTATATATAAACAGATAGATGCATATGTGTATGTATTTATATTTTTCTATATAATAGATATGTGTGTATATATGGGCATATATCTATATATCTTTATGTATATATAGATGGATATATGTATATATGTGCACATCTATATGTCTATATAAATAGACATATGTATGTATTTATATATTTCTGCCTATATAGATATATGTATGTATATCTTTATGTCTATATAGATATATGTATGTATGTGTATATATCTATATCTATATCTGTCTGTCTATCTACGTGAACTTGGCTACCCAGGCCTGGATCCATAGCTTTTCCTCAAGGGACTCAATCATAGATTTAGCTCTTCAAGGAGACTTATGACTCTTTTCATCCAACTCTTTTCATTTTACATATGAGGAAATTGAGCCCCAGAATTTTTAAACAGTCTAAATATGCCTGTAATGGGCTGAAGCTCAAGTTGATGCACTGAGGTCCCAAGTACATGAGGCTAAATAGTAATTGCACCATACTCTATTAATATACATGCTTGGAGAAAGAATGGCCCCCGCCCACTCTCTGTGCAAGTCTTGATGTCTTGTATAGGAAAAGACGATTTTGGTAGGTGGAGGCAGAGGGGCCGAGAGAGGAGGGGAAAGAGACTGCTGGCTGGTGTCTTGGCGCAACTACTCACATTGCTATCATGATCCCCCCTTCACTTCGGATCCCCCTTCACCTCTGATCCCCCTTTACCTCCGATCCTTCTTTACCTCTACTGAGAATAAAGATTGAAGATTTTCCCTTAACGTGAATTTCTGACTCCAGCTGATTTTAAAATACTTGGTCTTCACATATGCCTCAGCATGTAGACCCAGGATTCAAAGGTCCTTGGATTCCCAAGTCAACAAGTTTTCTGGCTATTATTGCCACTGACCCTTTGCTTCTGATTTTTTCATTAGTCTATTCATTTGAGACTAGAATTTAAAAAAAAAAAATTAAGAGGCCGAGGATCATGAGAGATCATTAAATTCAAGCCTCTCATTTGCATTTGAGGAAATAGCATTACTGAGGTTGTGACTTGCCAAGCTACCCAACAATTCAATGGTAGAGTTGAAAATAGAAATTAGGTCAAAAACAACAAAAAAGTGGAAACCAGGTCTGTGATCCTTACCTAGTATTGTGTTCTTTCTACTCCACACAGGGCTTCTCTAGAGGGCTTGGCAAATGCTTAGTAGAGGAAGAACAGAGTTGAAAGATGATCTAACTGCTTCCTAAATAGGCAGGTGGCTATATAACTTAATTGATATTTTTAACAGCAGAAAGTGAAGTTACTAAGCTAGTTTCACTGCCAAGTGAAGCTGAACAAGAAATCTATAAGGTCAGCCAGGAAAAGAAGTAGTGAATGTCACTTTTCATTTGTTATTAATTGGAAAGGAATGTTTCCAATATTTTATGATACTCAATATGGGGATACTGAGCCCATGTATTTCTTTTATGAGGAAAAAAAGTCTTATAGATGAGGAAAAGGAAGAGGTAGAAAAGTTGAGTATGTAACTTCCCATTTATTCCCCTGTTCAATATTTATTTGGTCAATTTTTATGTGCTAAACCCTATAGGAGACTCCAAAGAAAGAAAGAAGTTTTGCTTCTCTCAAGGAGTTTAAAGTTTTATTGGATACACACACACACACAGACACACACACACATGTGTACAAAAATACATATATCTATAAATATAAAATGCTATAGATACATCTATAAGTACATTCACATATGTATCAATAGACCCATATAAACTCATATATCATAGAATATGCTATATATTTATACTATATATGTACATATATTATGCATGTGTATTATATTTAATTATATAGTATGTTACATCACATTATGTTACATCATATCACCTCCAAATAGCCAGAATACAAAACAGACTCTGAGAAGTGCTACAAAAAGAAAAGGTACAAGCTGAGTATTATAAGAACGTGGAGGAGGGTAGGCAGATGTGTGGTGGGGCAGATTAATTCTGATTAAGGTAAGGGGTCAGATAAAAGAGAAATCTTGCTGGATTTTGATCTGATCTTGAAGGACCAGATGGTATTTTAATAGGTGGTATTTCAATAGGAAATAATAGAAAAAATAAAATCATTTAAGTGAGAAATATAAAAAGTACCAAAAGAAAAAAAAAGTTCCGGGACAGAATAATATGAAGTTTGTTGGCAAAGAAAGAATAATCCAGTATAGCAAAAGTATAGGATACTTAAAAAGAAAAAGAAAGTTGCACATAGACATTGGCTATATACAGATTATGGAGGGCTTTGAAAACTAGGCTAAGGAACTCGTTTTGGACTCTAGAGGAGTGTGTGGGGCTGTTGACTTTGAAGCTCTGTCTCACTTGGATCCAATTCACTTGCATGTCAAGACATCACCCTCTTGATGTCATTGGTCCTCCTGAAGAAAGAAGGACAAACAACAATCTGTGAGCAGTAGTAGCTGTCCCTGGGGGACCCAATTGACCAAATGGTCAAGGCTGCTATTTCCTCTTCCTCCTCCTCTCCTTTCTTTATCTATATTCTCTCTTCATAAGATTCATACTCTTATATGTGATTTCTCTGTCCAAAAACAATCATAAATTTTGATTGCTTAAACGTTGCAATGTATCAGCTGCATTTGTTTCCTTCCTTAACTATTCTCCCATTAAAAACTAAGACAATAAACTGTTTTGTCTTATATAGTTTTCATTTACGATTTCTTGAACCATATCTCTGAAAAATTAGGCTTTGATAAAGGGTATTGGGATTGATAAAGGGTACTTGGCTATGCCTTTGAACCTAAATCACTCTGGCTCTCACTGATTGACCAATGATAATCTCAAGTTCAAGCTTTACTTGTTCATTTTTTGGGTTTTGATGGCAATTGTTTCTGTTCTAGCCAGAAACTTCAAAGGTCTTTCCTTACCTGATTGATTCTTTTGTGAAGGTAAAGAAGATCATCTTTTACTTTGATTTTTACCTTACCTTTAAATACTGAGTGGACAGTTGCCTCAAAAAAACGAGACCTGGGAAAGACTTTAATTTAAAAAGGCCAGAATCTCCCATAGTATGTTGGACCATCGCCAGTCTTCCTAATCTATGACACACACTGAATTCTGAGGACTCTGGAGGAAAGACTTAGCACAGCTCTGCCTTGCTTAAAGGTAGAGTCAAAACAGGTTCTCTTTAAGAAGAAAGGATAAACAACAAGGAGCTCACTTTATTTCTCCATCCTTCTTCCACCAGGCTCCGTTGGTTAGGCTGTACATGCTGTACACACATGGCAAACACAAGGAAATTCTCTAGAAGAGTTGTTGAATGGAAAATAGCCACTGGGAAGATCAGGGATTTCTATGTTGGAAGCCCGTATGACAAAGAGAGGTAGAGAACCATCAGTAGTAAGGACTTTGCCTTCCAGGTGACTGCTATGAATTTCCAAAGTGAATCTGAGAACAGGGAGGTATATATTAGAGAAAGATGATATCACATTCTGACAGATAGATGGCTGAAGGACAAAAGTGAACTTCCTGATGAAAGAGATGATGGGGAAACTAGAGACTCTGGACCCATATTGAGACATGTGACATGCCTAGGGCACTTTTTAAACAAGATCAATGAATTTTTAGGGATCATGATTAAACTTTTAGGTAGAAAAGGAGTTAAAATCACCATAATCTGGTCTACAAATAATGTTTTCTTAGAGTTACAGAAATCAGACACTTTTTTAGAATTTAAATGTCTTTAATAAATAGGTTCTATGCCAGTACTTTGAAAGTCTGATACTTGCAGGAAATTAGGGACAACAAGTTTTTAAAAAAATGAATTAACTTCTGATAATCGAGGCAGACTAGAGGGAACCAGACACAACTAAAAATGAGTGAACAATGACTTCTACCTGATACTCCTAGCTCAATCCTATGATGCTAGGCAGAATTAGTCTAATTACTATTCTGTATACCAGTCCTTCAAATATTCAAAGTCAACTCCATATTTGTTCTGGTGTCTTTCTGAAAACAAAACTCCCCAAGCTGGACCCAACATTCTAGATATGGACTTCTGACAGAGTATAGTGCTACTGTTTTCTTCTTCAATAAAGATGCTTTTATTATCAATTTAGCCTGAAACCCACTAGCTCTTTGAATGCTATGTCACATTGTTGGTACATGTTCAGATTAGTATTAAATGAATTATTATCTTTTCATGTCTTCTCCATTGTATGAAAGTGATTTCTGGAATACAAATGTGAAACTTTACAATTTTTATCCCCGTTTCTCTATTTTATTAGATTTAACCTGTTGTTCTAGTCTGGCAAGATCTTTTTGGATCCCCTTGCTATCATACAATATGTTATATTTTAGCTTAAAATAATTTCTATAACTACATAAGCTAAAACAGTTAATTGTCCCAGGAAGGAAACAAATCTAGCTGATATCTTGCAAATAATTAAAAATAATAAATTCAGCTAGATGGTGCAGTGAAGATGCCCTGAAGTCAGGAGGACCTGAGTTCAAATCAAGCCTCAACACTTAATACTTCCTAACTGAGTGACCCTGGACAAGTCGCTTAACCCCAGTTGTTTCAGGAAAAAATATATATATATAAATTTGATTAGTAATACTGTCTATCCAGGGGTATGCTAGCAAATATTTACCAAATAATTCTCTGGGGAGAAAAAATTGGGGTGAGATACTTTTAAATTTTATTAAGATTTTCTTTATCACTCACTAAAATTTAGAAAATTAACAAACAATAAATCAAGCCATTATTAAAAATTGCTACACAATATTAGAAAAAGGACATATGGTGTAGTTTACTAGAGACTGTCAATTAATTGGTTTCAAGGAACATCCTTGTAGGAACCTATCATCTACAGTTAATAAGGGTCCTGAATTAGAATGATAGAAAGAGATGTGGAAGTATAGATGACATGGACACATATGCCAACTTCTCTCCAGAGTCTTTCTCTTCTTGAAGAGAATATGGAACACTATGATCCCTTTCTTCAAGTGAAAGGCCAAAAGACCAGAGTCTCTCTTCTCTCCAGCTCTCATCAACCACTTTCTTTACTTCCCACAGGATTGTAGTATTGAGTAATCAATATCCAATAGTAAAGAGAGTCTAGATGGCCTTTGAGTTCCCAGGTACATAATTCTTTGTGAAATTAAACTCAGTATGACTTTGTGAACTATGGGGAGTGTGGATTGTCTGGGTAAAGAAGGAGTACTTGAAGATGACATTAAGGTTTTGAGTCCTGCAGTCTAGGGTTATTAATTTTGTAGATATCAGACCAAAATGTGTGGTTAAAGTTCTCACGAGCAGAGTTGAGAAAAGTCCTAGAACTTTTGGAATTGGGCCTCAAGCCTAATTTCTTACAGACAGAGGTAATTAGTATATCTTGAGGTGATATTACTTAGATTTCAACTTTATGGGTAAAGAGTTTAATTCTCTGCCCCAGTGTTTCCCATTTCCTCAGTCTCTTGGGTGTTTGTGCGACTCCTCTATTAAGAGGGGAGCCTCTTGAAAATTTGATTAAAAACAGTTTAAGAGTTTTTAACAGTGATTAATTAAGCCATTTATTTCTAGTTTTACTGAGTTTTTTTAAAGTTCCCATTATATATTATCTTTGCTGAATATTATCGCTGGCTAGGCCAAAATCTGGTTTTGATTTGATAGAAATACTCAGGGAAATGACCTAAGTGCTGATTCCTGTTGTAAGCTTTAGGCATTTTAGACAGGAGAAGCATTAATCTCTGAAAGAGAATAATCTTCAGCATCCTGCCGGACATTTAATTTCTACCTGATGGTTCCATTGTCAGCTCAAATGCAACAGATGTAAAATCAAATACATCAACTTTTCCTCAAAATATTATCAGAAATTCAATTAAAGAGCTAAGGGGAGAGACCGGTAACAAAAACTAGCATTTCTTAGTCAAGTACCATGATTTCAAATAACCATATTTCCACCCACTGTGAAACTGTCCTCTTTGGCCCAATTTGAGATCCACAGGGGGTGAAACACAGGGTTTGGAGTCAGTACCTGAGTTTAAAATCAATTCAAATCCCTTGAGGTCAAGGGGGCATTAGGAAGTCTTTCCTTCACTTGTAAAATCAAGTGGTGAAAACAAGATCACCTCCAAGATTTTGTCTTGTAATTTGGTTTTTGTTTTTTCCTGTTCTCCATTTCCCTGCCTAGTTCCAGTACCTCCTCCTTTGATGTCTAAATTTAGGTTGTCCACATTTTATATTCTGAGATTACCAAACAGTCGTGCTTCTTGTAAAAATATTGTGATCGAAAATCTAAAAAAGAAAATAACCTACACAGAAAGTATGGAAAGAAAAGGAAGCCCCTACCCCTGATGCCAGTTTGTTGGAGAAATAGCCATTGTGATCTCATCCACCAGAATATTTATTCTAAAACATTTCTGAGTCCAGAAGCCATAAAAGAGAGAGAGTATGAAGAGTTAAAGACAGATGGATGTCTTTTCAGGAGACTCTGGTTCTATTCACGTCTTTCCCCACAACTCATTAGGAGATCTTAATTGAACCACTTTCCTGTCATCATCTCAGGGACTGAAGAATAAGGATAATTATGATTGCCCTTTACTTTACCCTTTCTTTCCTTCATAGGGATGTTCTGAGTTGTTATGAAGATTAATAAGCTAAATGCCTGCGAGGAGCTTGTGTTCTGCCGAAAGAGAGGGGCCAGCAAAGGCTCATTGATTATTATGGGGAAAGTGGGTCCCGGCCAGGAAGTGAACTGGTAGGTATGAGCAAAGGCAGAATTATGTGACCTTTTAGGTCCCTTCCAGTTTTAAGTCTGTGATTTCTCTTCTAGAGTAAATGTTCCCACTGATTCTTCTGTGTAATTATTCCAAGCTCCTTCTTCATATTGATCATTCTTCTTTTTTTATTTTAATTTTTAATTAAAGCTTTTTATTTACAAAACATATACATGGGTAATTTTTCAACATTGATCCTTGCAAAACTTTCTGTTCCAAATTATTCTCTGCTTCCCTCCACCTCCTCCCCTAGATGGCAGGTAGTCCAAAATATATTATATATGTTACAATATATGTTAAATCCAACATATGTATACATAGTTATATAGTTATTTTGCTGCACAAGAAAAATTGGATCAAGAAGGAAAAAAAACTGAGAAAGAAAACAAAATGCAAGCAAACAACAAGAAGATTGAAAATGCTATATTGTGGTCCACATTCAGCTCCCACGGGCCTCTCTCTGGGTGTAGATGGCTCTCTTTATCATTGCAGAAGTGAACTGGTTTGAATCATCTCATTGTTGAAGAGAACCACATCCATCAGAATTGATTATTGTGTAGTCTTCTTGTTGCCGTGTATAACAATCTCCTGGTTCTGCTCACTTCACTCAGCATCAATTCCTGTAGGTCTTTCCAAGCCTCTCTGAAATCATCCTACTGGCTGTTTCTTACAGAACAATAATATTCCGTGACATTTTTATGCCATAATTTGTTCAGCAGTTCTCCAAATGATGGGCATCCTTTGGCCATTCTTCTTTAGACAAACTGTGGCCCAGACTGGTGAAAAGAAGTGGACCAATACTTCAGACACCCAGAATCCAAGAATTTTAGGGGGACAGAAAGAGCATCCAGTCCACTTTAAAATAAATTGTGTCCACAGAATTCCTAATAGGACGTTGCCCCAGCTTTGTCTCAAGTTAAACTTCCATTGAAGGAAAATCTGCTACCTCCAGATGCAAATATTATACTTTTGAATATATCTAATCATGATGAAGTTTCTTCTTTCATCAACCCTAAAGCTACCATTCCACATAGTTTTTAATTAGTTTCTGCTTAATTCTCTGTATCCAGTCATGTCTTCCCACTTTGGGGGAATTCCTCAAATTCATTATTTCTTATCAAATAATATTCATTACATAGCATGAATGTGCCCCATTTTATTTAGCCAGGATCCACCCACTGTTTCAAGTTTTTTTCTACAATAAAAAGTATCACTAGCATTAGAATTCCAGAAGAGGAAGCACTCTGTTGAGCTGGGGCAAGACCATCTTTTTCAACTTTTAGTCTTAGGTATTGAAAGCCTCCACCTGCCCAGGGTCACACAGTCAGTATAGATTGGAGGCAGAAGTTGGGCCCAGGTTTTTTGCTTTATTCACTAGGACAGAAGTGTCAAACAGGTAGTTGTCAACATTCCTTAATTCTACTTAAACCAGATTAAAATGTACTTGGGAAGTAGTTAACTAACTAAATAAAAATAAAATAAAATGGATAATATTAATATGTGGGTTTTCTAGGTTAATGTGTTGCCCATAGTTATCCTTATATCAGATTTAATGACCTGACTTTTATTTGAATTTGACAACCAGTGCACTAGAGCACAGTTTCTGCTGCAATGAAGGCATACATGGTTCTTCTCTTTCTGTCTTTGGCTTCTTTTGGGTCAAAACTTACTATTTTTAGCACCGAGGTGTCTTGATCAATAGGTATGTACTTTTTAATCCTTTTTTTCCCTGTAGAATTCCAAATGTGTTTCCTCTCCTCCTCAAGAATGGTTGGGCTATTTCATCTCTCTACCAATAATATATTAGTGTGCCTTTTAGATTTAATTTTTTGAGCCCAAGCATATCATATTCATTTTCATTTTATTTTATTAAGCCCATTTTTCTAGTCTGGCAAGATCTTTTTTGGACCCAAATCAGATGGGAATTGCCTAAGGTGAGGTACAAATCTCTAGATTTGCAATCTCTAGACATTATAGTTCTATTGATATCGATTATTATTGTTGAAAGTAACAATAATATTTTTGTTCAACTATTTCTGAAGTGAGTATCAGTAAAGGAAACCATAATCTGGGGATATAAAATAATAATAAGAAGCTGATTTAAGGACACCAGAAACTGGGAAGAGAGAGGGCTTCTGAAGATAATAGCAGGTGTCAGAGAGAAATAGACGCATACTAGTTGGATTCTGTGTCTGGGCTAAGGTCTCGGATTGGATTGTAAATTAGGCACAGACATCTGGTCGGGAGGAATATGAGTTTATGCAAGCACAGACCCGGTTTCATAATGCATAAGCCCCTTAGAGACAAGGAGCAAACATGGCGGAACATGGGGCAGCGATCTTACACTTTTTTTAAGGCATAATCCCTTTAGCAAAAGAAACGAATCTCTACTGCTAGGAATTTTCCCTGTGAAGGCAGGTCATTGTGGGAGATAATTTTTGGACAGACCTACTTTTCTACAATAACTTTTGAATAATGGATCTAGACGACTTTCCCTCTCTGTATGCAGATCCCATAATAAGCAGGATTCTCATGCTTGTTCTTGAGACCTAGAGAAATCGCTTCCCATTCTTAACTTGCTTGGAGGTGACAACTGCTGTCATATCTGAGGTACAGGTCTCTGATTTCTTCTCATATCTCACCCTAGTTTCAGATTTTCCTTGTCCTGTCTCAAAACAAAAATTGTGAAAGTATTTCCAAGTTATTGAAAAAGAGTGAAAGGGAGTTGCTATATCTTTTTATATTTCTCCTCCAAAAAGCAGGTAAAAAATAGGAAGGAACATTTTTCATGCTCAGAAATTAGCTTTTTAATAAGGAAGCTCCATTAAAAAAAATTGAGGACCACTGTTTTAGTGCATTGGCCAAAAAACAGAATAGAACTTGGACTTTGGCTCCCTATACTTGGTATTTATTATTATTATTATTATTATTATTATTTAATTCTCCCTTTTGTTTTTTAGGATTTTCATTCATTCTTGTTTAAGAAAAAAAGTCTTATAAGAGGTGCCAGTAAGTGAAGAAAGAGCTAGTAGTTAATCAACCAGTTCAATGAAGTAGCAATAAAATGTTGGCCTCCTGTTGACCGGAAGCCAGGGTCTCAAAATTTGCAAGAGTCAAGGGTTCTAAACAGGCCCCTCAGAAATGATTCCTTATCCTCAGCATGGCAAGAGATTTAAAGTGCAGAGATTTTATGACACTCCATATGAAAGTATGTTCTATTAGCATAAACATGGAGCACTTGGTTGAAAGAAGCAACCATGTTTAGTTTCACTAAATAAATCTCCAAACTCCATGCTGGCTCTCCAAATCCCAGTGAGTGCTTTATTCCTTTGGCCTAAAGCTTCTTGTTCTTTGTTAAAACAGCGAGACTGGGGAAGAAAATCATAATGGACTTTTTTCAGTGATTCATATCTTACTATGAATGAGTTTAAAAGAAGTTTCCCTAGTCATTTTTGACACAAGGAGGAAGGAGAACTTGAATGAAATAAGTGAAAGGTGCCCTTAAGAGATGAAAGAGGGAATGAATGTCATGGAGATGAGAAAGTGGAAGGCAAATATATTGCCTTTGAGTAGCCAAGTGCTGATTACTCTTCACTGTGACAGTGTACCCTCTTGCCCTGACCTTTCTTTGATCCACAATGTAAGCTTTCTTTCCCCCAGGGCCCTGTCCCCAGTCCTGAAGGGGAACTTATAAATTTCTTCAACCTATGGCTTAATGGCATAAATTCCCTTCCAAGATAAAATTTGCCTTTTGATAACTACCTCTGATGACTTTATCCAAAGCACTGACCAGTCATGGGCATTTCAGGCAGCTGTGTAGGGCCAGCCTTCTGAAATGAGAGAATGACATACTTCTGCTCTTGACTGTGTTTCACTAGAGCAGAAGCTCTTAATCTAGGGTCTCCAAATTTTTAAAAAATCTTTTTATATGGATTTTTGGTAATTCTTTTTATTTTGCTTATTTTTATTATATATGTATATATAATATATATATATATACACATATATATGCATTGAAAACATTATTCTGAAAAGGATCCATAGACTAAAGAGTCTGAGGTACAAAAAAGGAAAAGAATTCCTTCATCAGAGGAACAAAGTATTTTTTAAAACTTGGCATTGCGGGAAGTCACTGGGTATGATGGCTATTAGCTGTATTTAGGAGCCAATCTAAAATAAATCTAAATCTCAGTTCTTCTTATCATTAACTCTATAATCTTGGGAAAGTTGAAAAACTTCTCAGATTATTAGTCTTTTCAACTGAAAAATATGGATAATGATACTAGTCCTACATACTACACTGAGTTATTAGAGCATTGAATAAGAGAAGGGATGCCAAAGGGCCATAATATTTCAGCTATTATTATTTACAAAACCTACTTCACTCTGTCCCCAGGCCACTTTTTAAACTACTGAATGGTTTAAGAAATTTAAGAAATGAAAGAATTAGAGCAAGTGGATGCAAATTCATAATTCCTTAGACTGTCCTAGATTAGTGAGTCTATATTGGTAACAACTTATTTTCTCCATCTTTCTTATTCAGTCTTTGTTGAATGATTCCCAGAGGGGCATGAAAACAGTCAGAATTATGTTCAAGTCAACCCAAGCCAAAAACTGCGTCCTAAAATAAGACATCTCTCAATCCCTCCTTGTCTTTGCATTGAGTTTTCCTTTCTTCATCAACGAGCAGGGAATCCGCTTTTGTTTTGGAAGAGTGGTGTGACAGCAACAAATTTGCTTGCATTCCTGCCTTGTGTATCCTTTGTAAGGCTCTCATTTTCACCGAGCTCAAAGGGATTGGGGTGATAGCTGAGCCCTTTTTGTTTTCATCAGAAGGCAATTTATGCACTCAGTGTAGTCTGCAGATCAATTGTTGTGTCCAATACCTCATGCTCCAGCTGTTCGATGTTAATGATGGAATTCATCAAAGCTTTCCTCAGCAACTACCATGTGCAAGTCACAATGGTCTACAGTGGGAAGAACACAATGGAATCAGAAGGCCTGGATTCAAATCCAGATCCTAGGTTAGCACTTACTAACTATGTGATCTTAAACAAGTGAGCTTCAGCTATCTCATCTGTAACAGATGATCTTCCAAGTCCCTTCCTATTTTAAGGTGACATGGGAGTATAAAGGTGAAAGGAGCATATTTCCTACCTTTAAGAGTTTGCAATATAATCGGCAGCTCAAGAAGTATTGAATTCAAATCCAGTCTTTGAAATTTACTGGCAATATGACTCTGAGCAAATCACTTAACACTTATCTGCCTGATAGTGATAACTCTTTTTTCCCCACATTTGGAATAAAGATAAAATTATATAGTAATTGTAAAGTCTTTTTGGAACCTTTAAATCACTATTCAAATGCCAGCTATTATTACCTGGAAAGAGACGACATATCCACAAATAAAGTATACAATGATATATAAGTGTAAAGGGGAGGATTAAAAAGACCTGAGGAAGAAGAGATCCATATTAGTTGGGAGAGGGAGGATTCGCACAGAGAAGAGTTTCAAGAGTTCTTGGCTCCTGAAGAATGTGTAGGATTTTAATTTAAGGCACACCAAGCAAGGGAAAAATAGAAGCAAATACAAAGAATTAGGAGAGCCTCGAAAGAGTTTGGAGGAATGATTTGGATTCAATTCTGATTGCAGAATATGCTGTGTGTAGGATAATCCTGGGAACAATTAAGTTGGAATCAGCCTATGGAGGGCCTTGAATGCCATGTTATAGAAGACCTCATATAAGGAAGGAACGAAGAAAGGAAAGAAGGAAGGAAAGAAGATCAATTAGAAGGCTAGTATATTTGTTGGAGGGAGGAAGTGGTTGTGAGAGTTAACTTGTGGAGATAGTGCTTACGGAACTTGAAACCTGATTAAATGTGTGGTCTGAAGAAGAGAGAAGAGTAAAATATAATGTTGAGGTTATGAGTGGGAAATTGGGAGTATTTAAAATATTCTAACATTAATAGTATTAGGGAAATTAAAAGGAAGGACAGTTTGAGGGGAAAGACAAGGGTATGGTTTGGGATACATTGGGCTTTATGTACTTTGTAGCACCTTCAGGTGCAGATGATGAGGATAGAAAATAATCTTGTGTCTGGCACACAGTAGGCATTTAATGAGTGCTTTTTCAATGAGTGAATGTGAAAGGATGAGCAATAGTAGAGATAAGTGTTACTCTTTATTCCTGATAATTGGTTTACTTAGTAGTAGTCTACCAATAATGGAAGTTGTCTTGAGCCTTCCTAGAACAGAAAACAGCTTCCATTGGACAATTGCCCAATCATAAAGGGAAAGAGAGACAACACCATGTAGAGTTCATGGAATACTGACCTTAGAATCAGGAAGACTTGGATTTAAGTATGGCTTCTGATACATGCTTACTATGTGACCAAATTATTCATCTTCTCAGTGCCCCATGTAACTCTGTAAGATCATAAATTGCAGATTAGGTGCTGATCTTTATCAGTAAATTATATTTTTCACCCAGAGTTGCCATAAAAATGAACATATCTAGTTCAAAAGACCCTAATGCCTAAATCCTAAGTGCAATTGCTTCAGTGTTGGTCAATGAATTAAATGTATAAATGACCAACATTCTTATTCTCTTATCTGAGAAATGGGAACAAAATCATTCTTTGCATTTTCAGAATCTCAATTAAAAATATTCCTGATAGGATTTTTCTATTGTATTTGCTTCCAAAGAGTCTGATTTTTATGTGCACTATTGGTTAAATAGGAAAGACCTTTTTATTTGTGTTCATTAGATACTATGACAAAATCCTTAACATCCAAAAAGAAAAAAAGACTTCCTAGTTTTCTATCAGTTGCCGGTTTAATATAGGGACACTGATGCTTTAACTCTACTTGGCAGGGAAGTGAGTTGTAGTTTGAAGACATCCACAAACATTCTGGACTCAGGATTATTAAATGATGTCAAAAATGAGACCTTTAATTGGGGGCACAATCGCCGAGGTTCAATTGCTATGTAAAGGTTTCATTCTTTACATCTATAATTGCCCCCAGTTTCTGACTTTGAAGACCCTAACATAGCCCTGGAAAGGAGAAAATAAGGACTCACTCAAATAGCCTGCCTCCCCTAAAGCCCTTGGGATGAATCTATGGATACCAACCTGAATGAAAAGCTTACAAGGCTCATGGACATAAAAAAGGCACGTTGTGTTCATTGAAATTCCGCTTCTATTGGCCCTTTTAAAACACTCCTTTCCTCCATGCAACACTCCAGAGAACCCAAAATCAAATACGAGGAAAAACAAAGGGAGTGCCATGGGAGTGAACACAAACATGCTCAAATCCTTGCTGAGGTTCAAAAGCATCAGTTTTGAATATATGAAGGCTATTCACCATCCATCCCCCATTCACCCCTCCCTAATTGTACCATTATGACGGGAGGCAGGAACTATTTATAATCATTTTAGCTGCAGATAATAGCTAAATGCACCTTTTTAAAGTGGAAATGTTTGTGATATTATTTGACATGGGCCATTACTAGTCTCTATCCCAATCCTCTTGCCATTTCATATGGATGCATTGTTTAGGGAACGGCAGAAACCAAACAAGGAGTATTTATTTGTTTTTGTGCACCACCGGCGACTTGAATAAAAGTAACGCTTAATAAGGTATGATTTCTCATTTTTGCAAGGACTTTCTACTTGCCTGTGAAGTTCATGCACTGAACGCTCTAGGAGCAAAAATTACAATATTAATAACCCTCGACTGTTTGGAGTCTCAGGCTTCTTTATGGAAATAGTCCAGAGATTAGACAGACTGTTTCCTCCTGTGATAGCAAGCCAGGAATTTAAAGGCCAGACACTTGGAGGGAATGTTCATTCATTCTTTGAGAATGCTCAAAAGGTTACAGCTTTCTTCTTTCTCTACTGCGTCAATGCTGGGGCTTTCATGAAAGTGGTATCCTTTGTGAGTCAAGACTTTATAAACAACTTTGTGCTGGACTGATTAAGCAATGGACCAAAGAGATTTATCCCAAATACACTAGGCTCACAATCAATGAAAGGCCTATTCCTGGCAGAGGTTGAATTGGTCTATGTGTGATGGGAAAACCATCTTTAAAATCTGCAAAGGTCAGACTTTTACTTTTATGATCTTAATGGCGGAAAAGTTTATTTACTTATATAGTTGTATTTTCTTTTTAATGTGTCTCTTCACTTGTTTATTTTTTAAAATGTGCCAGTTACTTAGATATATTTGTAATTAAAGAAGCTGACTGTACCTTGACATATATTTGAAAGCTCTGTCTTTTAAAATTTGAACTATAGCCAAACAGCAGAGAATCTCAGAGCGTTTCACAAGTGATGAACAGCATTTGATTAGGGAGTCAAAAACTAGATTCTATTCCCAGCCCTATCATTATCAAACTTCAAAGAAAAAAAAAACACTTTTTTTCCCTTGAAATAATGAACTTGAAAAGGGGTAGGGGAGAAGGGAAACAAAAATCTGCAAGGTATGATTTTCATCATGTATCTTCGATCTCACCAATCTTACCTCCTACTTATCTTTTATGATTGTGCCTTTCCAATTGCTGTATCTCATTTTTAGAAAGCTCTCCCTCATAATCTCTCCTGCTTAGAATACATGGCTTCCTTTCAGTCTCAACTCAAATGGTGCTTTCTATAGAAAACTTTTCCTGATTCCTTAGCTGTAACTGTCCATATTCATGGTTACTTTTATCTAGTTTGCATAAATCTTATTTATTTATTTATTTATTCTATTTATTTATCTATGAATTTATGTACATATTGTCTCTTTCAATGGAAGGTAAGCTTCTTGATGGCAGCCATTGTTTTTGCTTTGTCATTTTATCTCCAGCCCATGGCACAGTGTATTACTTACAGCAATAACAATAATAATGTGATGGATTCCCAATTATCATTGTTTCTTTTAAGATATAAAAGTAGGTGTTCCATGATTCAGCCTGCCATCAAAAAGGAATAAATGGATTGTGGCTTCTATTAATGGGATTACTTATTATTCCTTGAGCCAAATATACCAGAAGTACCATTACTCAGTTATAAAGGGCACTGGATTTGGAGCCAGGAAATCTCAATTTGAGTCTCGGTACTGGCTCTTAGTTTATCCCTTAATCCCATTCCAGAGTGGACTTTGGCAAAAGCGAACAAACAACAAACTATGGTTAGGAAGTTTCCATGGTGTTGATTAAAACCTCTCCATGAGGAGAGAAAAAAATATAAGCAGGTAGGTACAACACAGTTGGAGTAGCAAGAACTGGAGCCATTGATGAGCTGAAAAGAGTAATTATGTGCAAACCCTTATTTTCCATTTTCCCCCTTTCTTTTTAATAGTATTTTAATTTTTTCCCGCTTTACATGTCAAGACTACTTTTAGCATACATTTTTAAAAGATCTTGAGTTGCAAATTTTTCTATTTGTGGAAATGGAAGGAATTTGATAGAGGTTGTATATCTGCTATCATGTAAAACATTTCCATATTAGTAACAGTTATAAAAAAGGAAACAGATAAAAAGGAAAATAAAACCATGAAACAGAATAAAGTAAGTGAAAAAATATGCTTCAATCTGCATTGGAAGCTTACCAGTTCTTTATCGGGAGTGGATAACTTTTTCTTTTTTCTTTCTTTTTTTTTAATTTTTATTTATTTATTTATTTATTTTTGGGTGAGTCCCTTATTAGGTATCTTGGATAATTGTATTGCCGAAAACAAAGCTTATCAAAGTCAACCATTTAACAATGTTGCTGATGTTGTGTACAATGTTTTCTGGTTCTGCTCATTTCATTCTGCATCAGTTTGTTTGTCTTGCTAAGTATTTTCTGAAATCTGCCTATTCATCATTTTTTATTGCGTGATAGTTTTCCACTGCACTCATATGCTACAACTTGTTAAACTGTGTTCCAATTGACAGCCATCCTCTCAATTTACAATATTTTGCCACCATGAGAAAGATGTCTGTAAATAGTTTTTTTTTTTTTCTTTTGTAGAAACAATCATTTCAAATTAGCTTCTTACTATTCTATAGTCCCCAGATATCTAGGAGTTACCTGATATGCAAAACAAAACAAAACAAAACAAGCAAACAAAAAAACAAACCTACTGTCAGAAGATATTCCCTTTTCTTCAATAAATATGTAACTTAATTGAGGAGATACACTAAAAGATAATTAACAAATATAAAGCATTAGACAAAATTCAGATGAGTGGTACAGATAGAGGAAAGTTTGGCAAAGAGGTTTTCCTGTGGGCTGCAATTTCACAAACAAGCTTCAGAGAGGAAATAGGTTAATTTGGACCTTGAAAACTGGGTAAAATCCAAGGCAGAGAAGAAGGTTCTTATGAGACTCCATACAAAGTGAATGGCAACCATAAAATATGGAAATTAGAAAATGTGTAATCTATTGATAGGAAAGCACATGAGCAATATGGATGGAGGAGTTTTATATAGGAGGACTGGAAAAGAATGGTGGGAAAGAAGGCTGCCTTGATTGTTAGGCAAACGTATTTAGAGTTTCTCTAGTAAACAACAAGACGTCATTGCAAGTTTTTTACTTGAGAAAAATTATTTTAGGAAGATTATTTTAGTCTGGCAGTATTATATAAGCCAGATCTGAGAAGTAAAAGTCTAGACACAAGGAAAAATTTGAAAAGACTTTGCAGTAGTTTAGAGATAAGGGAATAGTAGGAATTAAAGGAAAAATGGATGTGGATAAAAACTACAAATAAGAAACAACAGCAGCTGATGACTGATTGACCATGGAAAAAGAAGGCCAAAGCCAGTTTTCTTACAGTTTAGTTGCTGATTGAGTAGAGACTAGCAATTATAAGACCACTAAAATGAGGCAGAAAATATGTTGTCTCACCAATCAGATACCTAGCTAAATGCAATTAGCTTAAATAATCCTTATTTTTCAAATGGTTCATGGTATATGTTTTATGGAACTTAGATGTAAAGAAAGGATGAAGTGTTGAGTGACAGCAAGGACTATGAGAGACAGATTCACTGAGCAAATACACACAAATATATAATTGTAAGGATGAAGTCCCATTGGTTATGTCATATACACCTAATTATTTTTTAAAGGTAAGAACGCTTTTTGATTGAATCAATTGATTCAAACTGAATTTGAGCAGGGCCTGTACACTTCGCTATTGCATGAAAGATGTTCACCTTAAGGAATTAGTTTAAAAGGAATGAGATATCTAAGAACCAGAAAGACATCTTCTAAGGGTCAGGCACCAGAGAGATTTGAACAAGTGTTATATTCTAGCACACTTCTGAGGGGCAAAAGCTGGACTGAGCTTTAGTATAACAAAAAGACTTTAAGAAGTTTCATGGACTTTATAGGCATATTGAAGCAGAAGAACTGGATATAGGTAGTACCCCCAAAAGCTTGACTTATTGCTCAATTCTCTCCTTGTATCTGTCTGGCCATAGACATTATAATAGAGTTTGCTATTTTGTTATCCAAATAGTTTCAGTAAACTGACTTTTTTTGCTAATCCACAAAAGAGTAAGAGCTTAACTAGATATAGATATACTTGTAAAGTTAGGGAGAAGATCTAAACTCCTATTAGTTAAGAATTTTCCTAACTGGGAGGCTTGGAGTAATTGTAATTGAACTTATAATAAAGTTACAATAAAGATGTAATAAACTACCTAAACCCAATGAAACAGGAATGATAAAATGTTGGGAGGCTGTTATATTGCCCTGTAGACTTATATGGAGATAATGATCATAAAATGGTATTATACTGTAAACCATCTTGTCTCTGGAAATAAATCTCTTTTTCTGGTATAAAAAGGAACTTGATTCCATTACAAGGTTTGTATCCCAAAGAGATCATAAAAAGAGAAAAGGACCTATCGTGTAAAATTATTCATAGAAGCCATTTTCATGGCAAACTATTAGAAATTGAAGGGAAGCCATGGTATATGAACATAATGGAATGTTATTGTGCAAAGAGAAATGAAGAACAGGAAAAAACTTTGGAAAGACTTGTACAAACTGATGCAAAGTGAAAGGAACAGAACCAGGAAAACACCGTATCAGCATCATTGATCAGCTCTGTGTGACTCGGCTCTTCTCGGCAGCACAATGATTGAAGACAAGCACAAAGGACTCACAAAGGAAAATGTTATCCATAGGCAAGATAATCAAGCTGAATGCAGATTGAAGTGTCCTTTTTTCACATTATCCTTTTAATGGTTTTCTTTTCCTTTTGATCTCTTTCGCAACCAAAACTAGTATGAGAATATATATTATACATGACAGCACATGTGTAACCTATTTCATATTGCCTACCATTTTTGAAAGAGGGCAGGGGAAGCAGGGAAGGAGAAAAATTTGGAAATAAAAATCTTGTAAAAATAAATGCTAAAAATTGCCTTGACGTGTAATTGGGGGAAATGCTATTAAAGATAAAAAGAGAGCTTGATTAAATAGATTCTAGACAAGATTCTAATGTTTAGAATAAATAGTGACCTATTTATGTTAAAGTGAGTAATTTTTATTAAGAAGTCACACAAGCTTTTGATCTTACAATTAACTTTGGTTCCTCCATCTTTTTTTTTTTTTTGTTTCCCAGAAATCCTCTACAAACTAGAAGAGTCACTTTTGATGCTTTTATTATTTGGAAAAAAGTTAAATAAAAATTAAATTATTTGTAACAAAATTAAATTATTTGTTGATAATATACTTCATTAATCAAAAGTACTGCCATATTTCTTGAGTCTCTGTAATTGCTCTTTAATTGATTGATCTTCTCAGTATTGCAACAGACTCTGCAGCTTTAATACCAAAAATATTCAAAAATCATAAACACATCTTTATCTTTTAATTGAAATTTGATTGATTAGTTATAGTGAAAATGAATTCACTATTGCTCTGTTGTTGAACATTCTTGCTTGTTTGGAAGTATTTATTCACCCACTGACCAAATATATCCCCTTGATTTACCATTCAGAAGTTTATTGCGATGTTGATAGTTCAATATTACCAGCATTGACTTTCAGGTGAAAAATTCAATAAAGATACCATCTAGAACACATGTGGCCATAAAAAAGATGGGCCAGTCCTACAATGAGAATGAGAATACATGATGGACAATCAGTGTTGCATTAACTTTTTTCCAAATAATATAAAAGCATCAAAAGTGACTCTTCTAGATTATAGAGGATTTCTGGGAAACAAAAAAAGATGGAGGAACCAAAGTTAATTGTAGGATCAAAAGCTTGTGTGACTTAAAGCATGATAATAACTAAGATATCCTTAGAGGCATATTCATAAATTATGCTATGACCTATAGACAACAAACTTTACTGTGAAAAATGTCACAGACACATAAAAGAGTTAAATAGCAAAGCCTCTTCAAGATAATCCACTCCCATGCTCACTTGGAGAAGTGGATGGGGTAGGAGGGAGGCAGAATTGACCTCATCAATTATTTTACATGTGTAGACACTGGAGATTAGTATCATGCAGATTTCTCCTGTGCTTTTAATCCAATGGCTTCCAGAACAGCATGCTCTGTTGACATTTTTCTATGGCCAGTTTCTCCAGAACCATGCAAGAAGAGAACCTTTCCCCCAGGGAAGCTGCGATCTCATCAGGCATCTTGGGGAAAGGAAGTACAAACAGCACCATGTAACTCCTGTCTCTTTTCTTTCTCAATTCACCACCCATATTCCCAGGGAAGTTGGAGTCTTTATGGCGAGTGTGATGGATGACTCTAAATATAGCTCCATGAGATGCCAGCAACTTCAAAGGGTTGCCCTGGGTAGAACACAGCAAGCATTTTTGCACCAGAGAAACCTGCCCCGGTGTAGCATTCACGTTCCCTTAAACCACTTTATGTTCTTGCAGGATTCAAAAGCTACCCATAATTCTCTTCCCTTGATTTTCCTTCTTGTTCTTTTCCCTTAGATGAAGGCCATTCTAGTTAAGAATTCAGAAGGGGTATTTTTGAAGTTTGTGTTTTTCTTGAGTGCCCATATTCATCTTCATTGATCAGCAACTGACCCTGTCAGATTAATCATACTTTCATACTGTTTCTCTATGTATCATGAATTTACCAATACTCATTTCCATTTCCATTGGGAAGCTTTCTTTTTGTAGTTATTGTTGTCCCATCTTAAATCCGTTGTCTTGGTCATCTCGGGATAATTTGTGTTGTTTTTTCTGACATTTTGGCGTTCTTCAGTTCTGCATGGCCCCGAAAAGTGCAGCTAGTAAGACTTGGGAAGATCTGGGTCTATGCTTGAACTGACACATATCAGGCATGTGGGCCTGCAGAAGTCACTTAACATTTCACTGCCACAGGCAACTTTCTAATGGCAAATTAATTACTGACTGGAATTATGGGGATAGGATTTCTGCCTAGAATTTTCCCTTCATGAATGAAATCTTAGGTTTATACCTGGAAAAGCTCTCACTACTAACGACTCTAATACACAGATTCTGAGCTGAGGATCCACCAACGTTCAGAGGATTTCTGAAATTGGGAGGGAACAAATGCACCTCTATTTCTCCTAAATTTTAACTAACAATCAGCATTTTCTGTGATTATTTTACACACATACATAGGTATATGTTTATATACCTATGTATGTGTGTATGTATATATGTACATATACTATATATATATGCATGTATATGAAATAAAAATATAAACACACATATATTTGTGTGGATGGATATGTATAAAAGAAAATCACACATACACACACACGTGTATGTGTGTGTGTATGTGTGTGTGTGATTTTCTTTTTTTTTCCTGAGCAGAAACCCACAAGCTTCACCAGCCTGCGAAAGGGGATCATGACACAAAAAATGTTAAGAACCTCTGTTCTTATGGGCATTGTTTGGTTATGAATTACACAAAATCTTAAATTATAGCTTTAACAGTCTTTTGCTCAAATACCTCCAATGACAAGAAACTTACTATCCTGATTATCATTTAGTTCTTGCAGTAATTCTTCAGTACTTCAATGGATTTACATCGAAGGACTGATAAACTGTCTGACTCATGAGCTCAGTGAGTGTGGGTGCCCCTGTATCAACAACTAATACCAAAAAATTTCATTTGGCTATCATTCAGTATTTATCACGTCCAATGCCTTTCTTCCAGAATAAGTATTTGTGATTAATAAGCATGTGCTTTCTGTTTCTTAATACTGAACCATATTTTCTAACACATGTTTAACCGTATTCCCATCTGTTCACTTTTGCATTGAAGTCACAGGATGAATGTATTGTTATCTTTGGAGGATCTTATCAAATCCTACATTGCCATTCTTAAAGCTCCTTATCTTTTGGAAGGCCCTACTTCTTCATCAAGTATAAGTATCTTCATAGTTGTCCTTTTACTCATCATGAAGATTGCAAATCAAAGTGATGAAGTCCTCCAGAAAAGAAACAAATTTGAAAAAATATTTGTGGGAATCTGTCACCCTGTTCCTTCTGTTGGTTCTAAATCTGACTGTAGGTTCAAGCAGACTCCGTCAAATCCTTTTTTCACCCAGCAACTCTTCAAATATCTGAAAATAGTACTCATGTCCCTGCTTAGAAGTCTTTTATCCAGACTAGGCAGCCATTAGAAGTTTATTTAGATTTCACTGAAAATACTGTACTTAGCAATTACAACTTACTGTCTTCTTATGGTTTGAACTGGGGATAGATGTGCAGAGAGGTGTAATATCAACATGATTTTCCCATTTTTCCCAGGAATAAGATTATTGAAAGAGAATACTCAGACTGAGACTAGAACTAGAGACTTACTTTTAATCGAGGATAGAAGAGGGCCTTTTGGGTCCAACATGACCTTTTAAAAGAAATGGAACTCATTAAAATGAAGCAAGTGGAAAGCTCTTGTTTGAAGCTGAGAATATGGGAGTTTTCATTTTCTTCTCAAAAAGAGACAAATACAGAGAAATAGTTCATGGTAGACCATACACATCATGCTCCTTTCCTTTCCCCATATGATTCCTTGCCCATTCCTGTCTATGCAGATCCGTGAATGCTTCTCCACATTTAGAATTATTCTGTAGGATTATCCAAATCCTACAGTGACTCCAAGGTCAAACTCTGGCTTGACCTCCTCCCCGCAGCCTCCAGTGGCTTTGCTTGCCCAGTGATTGGTCCCTCCTCTGAGATCTTGTACCCTTTATGGTCTCTACTAATCATTTGCTGTTTTACCACAAGCTGCCGAACATGGTGGAAGGTAGGGGTCACTCCCACCTCAATAAATCACAGAAGTCCAGGGAATCTTGAATCAGTCAACAGAAGGCGCCTAGGAGGGAATAAATCCTTAATGAATTTCAAAGGCTTGTAGAGGAAAGCAGAGGATGGCCTGCAGGAAATATCTTGTGCTTGGCTGACAGAATGGGAATTACTCTGGGTTTCCGGGTGCCGTAGTAAGTGAGCCGTTTTAGAATCAAACATTCCAGCTTCATCCAGTCCAGTGGCAGTTGAATCTAAAAGGGAAGAGATGAGAGAATTGCCCTTGGGGGTGCTGGGAAGACCAGGTTCTCTCCAAGATGATCAGGCTGAGTTTGGGAACTTTAAAAGCTAAGTAAGAAGCGTCCCAGAATCCCCTTTGTTGTTGATTGTCCACCAGAGCTGGATGCAAGGGCTGATGGATCCATCTGTTTGGGAAACTGAGAGCCCTCTTATGACCAGCTGGGTGACTGCAGGAAGGCAATGGTAGGGTTTTCCAAGAGATCCTTCAAACTCAGGGAGAATTATCTCTGAGGAAAACTTCATGAGAATTCCATGAAGGTTCAGTGCTGTCTATGATTGAGGCCAGTGTGCAGGAGAGGGATGGTGGAGGGGGGAAGGGAGCCAACAGCTTAGAGGAAGAGTCACATAACAAATTTTGTCCTTATTATACCTGGGCAGGAGCAAGTGGGTGAAGGGAGATAGACAGAAAGACAGAGATAGACACACAGAGAGACAGATAGAAACAAAGAGATAAGACACAGAGAGAGATACAGACAGATAAAAACAGAGGGACAGCAACACTGAGAGAGAGAGAGAGAGAGAGAGAGAGAGAGAGAGAGACAGACAGAGAGAGAGAGAAAGGAGAGAGAGACAGAGACAGAGAGATAGTGAAACAGAGAGGGAGAGAGATGAAGAAAGAAAGAATAAATGATTTGATGATGAGAGTTTTTCTGATGTTGGAGCTAGAGCTCTTTAGTCACAATATAGACTTAGAGAATGTGACTACTTTGACTTCAGCCTGGCCACAATTGAGGCTCAGGGAAGGGTTTAATAACACATATTCCCTTTCTTTCAAGGGCTAGATAATTATGTCTGTTTTGCCATCAGAATATCACTCTCCACCAGAAGGGAAGTTTCCCAGGGCAATAGAATAGCTCTGGTTCTGGAATCAGAATATTCAGAGTCAACATCCATCTCTGGGGCTAACTACTTGCTTACAGGAGCACAGTAAGTGCTGAATAAATGCTTGCTGATAGGGACTGGTTCCTCAGCTCTAAAAGGGGAAGGGTTAATTAGAAGAGATGGTCTGTGAGATCACTGTGCAGTCTGGATGTAGAAGAACCTCCCCCACATCTCCAACTCCATTTTGACTTCTTCTCACTTATGCTCACTCATGGATTTTTGTCATTTTCCTTTATATCAATGTTCTTTCCCCTTCCCTTTCAGTCACTGAACTGTTTACTTATCAAATAGTCACACCTTCCATCTATGGTTGGTTCTCCTATTCAGTGCAGTGATAGGACCTTGGACTCTGAGTCAGGCCCAGGAAGGCCTGGACTACAAATCTGCAGCAGGTACTTACTAGCTTGAGTGACCCTGAAGATTTCTGGGCTTTTTTCCTCTTCTTTTGTATTTATAACTTCCAAGATCACTTCTAGGGCCTGATGTCTGTTTTCCATCAGTAGTGTCCCATTAAAATAAAAATAGAGCCACTAAACTCTAAATAAGAATAATCCCTGTCCACCAGATTGACTTAGAAACCCACACATTCACATTATCTATGTTCTATTGTATTTTTAATCTATCTACATAATCCATTTATTTATTTATTCATTTACTTACTTATTTACTTATTAATTGATTGATGAGGCAATTGCGATTAAGTGACTTGCCCAGGGTCACACAGCTAGGACTTGTTAAGTGTCTGAGAACAGATTTGAACTGGGATCCTCCTGACTTCAGGGCTGGTCTCTATTCACTGCACCACCTAGCTGCCCTGTATTTTTATTTTTTTTGCCAAATATCTCCCAATTCCATTCTCATCTGCTTCTGGCCCCACTTGGTTGTGAGCTGTAGGCTTTGAGTTTGGGGCCTCTGCATTATACAATTTAGTGTTGCTTATCCTACAATTGATGAATCTCTTTTTTCCCCAGCTCTTTCCTTAAAAATCAAAATAATGTTCTAAATATTTTGATGGCCACAAGATCTTTTATTATTCTTCCTATTGAGCACCTTGAGGTAGAACAATATTACCATTAATGAAGGAAACAACAGCTCGTGTCTATGGTGCTTTCAAGTTTCCTCTCTTTGCTGTAACCCTGTGAGAGAGAGAGAATCTAAGCTGGTTTTACCCCTTTTACTCTAGATGATGCAGCTTGGCAGAAAGAAAGGGCTACGAACACGTTTTTTTCCAGCTCAGTAGAACCATGAACACCCGTATGTGTGGAAGGAGAAGATAGCGAGCTGAAAAAGAAATTTAATAGGTTCTCGCTTGCCTTTTCTGCTGTTCTATTTTTGGTGTGGTTTTCATGGGAATCTGTGCTAGCAGTAAAACACTGAGGACACCGACTACAGACCACAGCTGTCTGTGCTCTTAGAGCCCCGTGACACAGCCTGGGAGGGAAGGAGCCTGGGATTGCCACAGGGGTGCAAGTGGAGACATTGGGAACCGTACAGAGAATCCCCACATCAATCTGAAACAGGGAAATCGTTGTCTGTGAAGATGACTGATGCTCTGCTCTAGCCACCCAGTGAATTCTCCAGTTGGATCCTTCCCCAAACCTTCCTTGTCCCCACTTTTTGTTAGTGACCATACTACGCTTGAATTAATTCTCTCAGGACACAGAGGGATGAATTTCCAATATATTCTCTCCCCGCCTTGCTTTTTGTTTGTGTCAGGAAGCCTTGCATCCTGGGCAGTTAAGAGGCAAAATGGATACAATTCTGAGCTTGGAGTCAGGAAAATGAGCCTTCACGAGTTCAAATTGGACCTCAGATACTTATAAGTTGTGTGACACTATGAAAGTCACTTAACACAGTTTGTCTCAGTTTTTTCATCTGCAAAATGATCTGGAGATAAAAAAATAAAAAATAGTCCAGTATCTCTGCCAAAAAACAAAACAAAACAAAACAAAAAAACAATGCAACAACAACAAAACTAAAACCAAAAAACAAATAAACTCTAAATGGATTCACAAGAGTTGGAAATGATAGAAATGACTAAACAATACAACACTTACTGTATTTTGTAGTCATTATTTAGTTCTTCCTCTCAGCTCCCATAATATAAAGAGAAGAGTTCTTGGTCCTCTTCTTTCTCTATATTTGTAGGGCTCTCATCAATGCTCATTTATTCAATTATCTCTATGTATGACTTGAAATCTGCAGGTTCAATCATTTTTTCTTTCTTCAACTCCAAGTCCTGAAATTCTAAACAGAAACATCTCAAATTTAACTTCTTCAGAACTGAATTTATTTTCTTTTCCCCAAACCTACTCATTTTCCCTTCTGCTCACATTGTTGCTCTCATACTTGATAAATTCGACTTATATGCTATTGTTTTCTCAAATCCCTCTTACTTCTCGGTTAATCAATGTATACCTTATTCCACTTTAGTTATGAAAAGGGTCATCTATTAGGTCTCATCATCACTCATAATTGTTCGACATATAATGACATTAGAATTTCTATATCTAATAATTAACCTCTTGTATTTCCAGCTCTCCCTGTGTCTTGCTCTTCCTGAACTCATTCTCAAACCCATCTATTACCTTTAATCAAAATGTCTTTTCTTGGTTTTTTAGACCAAGGGTATCAAACTCAATGGTCAATAGCTTACAAAACTCCCAAGTGTGTCCAGTAGATGAAAATATAATTGGTTAAAAAATAAAATTACAAAAAAACAGGTAATATTAATTTGTGGTTTTCTAAATCAGTATTTTTTGGAGTTTGATATTCTAGGGCATCATTCCTGTTTTAACTAAAACTTTTTCTTTTCTTTTTTTAAATTAAAGCTTTTTATTTTCAAAACATAGACATGAATAATTTTTCAACACTGACTCTTGCAAAACCTTGTGTTCAAATTCCCCCCTTCCCTAGATGGCAAGTAATCAAATATATGTAAAATATGTTAAAATATATACTAAATCCAATATATGTATACATATTTATACAGTTATCTTCCTGCACAAAAAAATCAAATCAAAAACAAAAAAAATGAGAAAGAAAATAAAATGCAAGCAAATAACAACAGAGAGAGTGAGAATGCCGTATTGTGGTCCACACTCAGTTCCCACAGTTCTCTCTCTGGGTGTAGATGGCTCTCTTCATCACTAACAATTGGAACTGGCCTGAATCATCTCATTGTTGAAGAGAGGACACGGGTCCATCAGAATTGATCATCATATAGTCTTCTTGTTGCCGTGTACAATGATCTCCTGGTCCTGTTCATTTCACTCAGCATCAGTTCCTGTAAGTCTCCCCAGGTCTCTCTGTAATCATTCTGTTAAATAATAGAACAATACCATTCCATAACATCCTTATAGCACTTATTCATTCATTCTCCAACCGATGGGGATCCACTCAGTTTCCAGTTCCCTCTCACTACAAAAAGGCCACTACAAACATTTTTGCACATGAGGGTCCTTCTCCCTCCTTTAAGCTCTCCCTGGGATATAAGTCCAGTAGAAACACTGCTGGAGCAAAGGGGATGCACAGGTTGATGGCCCTTTGGCACGGTTCCAAACTGCTCTCCAGAATACCTCAGTGGATAGTGTTGGACTCTAGTCAGGATGATTTGAATTTGAATTCTGCCTCATGTGACAGTTATTGCCTCAGTTTTCCTATCTAAAATGGAGGTCCATTCTGAAATTCTGATTGCCATCCCTGGTGTTTGTTCTTTCTCTGCACAGCTGCCTGTTCCTCTTGAATATCTGGAATCATTCAGTTTCCTTAAACCTTCCCTGATTTGCTCAAAAATGGCAAAAAGTGGGATTTACTTCTTTCCTTTCTTACCTGTCAAGTGGAAGCTTGTGTGGGTGCTGCTTGTGCACGGGACTAGAATTTGGGGGGCTCGCATGTGGACGCCTGTGCCACCTTGTGTTGGCGTGGTGTGGGGAGCAGAATGCCAATGGTGACCAAACCTTCCAGACGGCCGGGATGAAGCAGAGCCTTCCTGAGGTGATGACTCTGGAGACAACGATTTCCTCTAAGACAAGGAGTGTCGTGCTTCAGTACTGGGGACAGAGCAAAGTGGCTGTGGACACCCCCCCCCCCACTTCCACTTCCCCAAACCCAATTGCTCATTTGTTCCTCCAGCTTCAGCTCGGACTAGGAAGGAGCATGGGAAGAAACTGCTTCTGTCATTTTCTTCAAGGGTTGTTTCAGATTTTATTTTCTAGAATCCAGAATTAGACCCTTCGGAGACATTGTGCTTTGGATCCGAAGAAAGGAGGGACATTAGATAATGACTAATTAGGGTTCATGACTTGGATGAGAAATCCTCCCCGAATTCCAGTATAACTGAAATGTTTGACAAGGAAGAGCATATGGGCACGGAGGTTTTAATCAACCACATCTTTCGTGGGGTTTTTTGCACTCACATATGACATCTCATTATATCATATTATGTGTTGCAGTCACCATGGTGACAATTGCCTCATTCATAGACCCTGAAAAACACATTTCTTGAGTAGCTGTGGTTGTGTAAACAATGAGATCTCTAGCAAAGAGAAATTGGCAAGTTGGCTTCCATCGAGCAAGATGCCAGACACTCGGCGTGGAACGGCTCGGAGAACGATGGATCGGAAGTCAGAGGACCGGGTGCAGATCCCCTTTGGGCTCCCTGCTTGGTCATACGGCTAGATCTCAGTTTTCTAAAATGTAAAATGGGGGGGGGGTTTGAACTAGATGACCTGGAAGGTCCCTTCCTGTTCTACGATCATGATCCTTTAAGCTGTGGACACATGACCCAGCACAGTTAACCTTAAGCCTCATAGCATGTTGGGAATGGAAAAGACTTCATCAGATTAGGGATGAGGGAAATGAGATTTAAGCATGAAAAATGGTTTAGTAAAAATCCCACAACTACTTGGTGTTTTCTGTTCCTTTGTTAATTAATCCACCTTGCTAGTCTTGAAAGGAGAGAGAACCAACCAAAGGGAAATTGGTCTTCACTTTTTCCCCTAGGAAAAGATTTGGATAATAACCCATTTTAAACATGGATGTGGTGAGAGAGCATTTGTGTTACTTACTAGTCTGTTTAAAAGGAGGGCATGTGAATTAGATCTGTGAGGGTGAGTAGGAATTCTAGACATGACAAACAGTGTGAGCAAAGACAAAGAAGAGGGAAAACAGCAAGATAGAAAAAAAAGAGTAATATCATTGGAAAGGTGGGTGAAAAGCCAGGTTAGAGTGAGTCTCAAATGCCAAATAAATGTGAGATTTGCTCATCTTCAACCTGTCATATACATATATGTCATATATACAGAGAGACAGAGAGAGAGAAAGAGAGAGAGAGAGAGAGAGAGAGAGAGAGAGAGAGAGAGAGAGAGAGAGAGAGAGAGAGAGAGAGAGAGAGAGAGAGAGAGAGAGAGAAACAGAGAGAGAGAAACTCTTCCTCTAGGTGTCAATTCAAACAACTGGGTAATTAGTGGTGGTTGTTGGGGTTACAGAGTGGACGAGAAATTGTTAAACAAGATATAGAATCTTTTCTAGTTAAAAAATGCATCTTTCACTCTAACTTCCTATGGCTTGTTAATTAGGGAGACTATGTCACACTGAGGCAAAGATCATAGATTTATTCATCATTCAGTAAATTCAGGAGGGTGGGTCACCTGCATTCTGAGTCTGAATCTCATTAGTAATTGTATAATCATCGAGTTTGATTAATTAGGCTTAGAGAGACGTAATCCAAACTCAGAATCCAAGGTGAGCTTAGAGTGGAATATTTTCTCTGTTCCTGGAAAACAGACAAATGGAATTCTGGCAATATTAGCTCCAGATAGAACTGTGAAATTTTCTTCATTCTTTCTTTCTTTAAGCAAGCTCCCTTTTCCCTCCCTCCCAGTGTCCTCAGGGGTGCTCACTATGGTGCCTCAAGCTTTGAATCTTTGTCATTCCCCCCAGATCTCGGTGTCTTCCCTCTCACTCTGGGGTGTCTTCCCCTCCCTCCATGACACTAGTCCCATGAGGACACAATGTGACCAGAAGACCTTATAGCATGGCATAGCATCCAGAGTCCTGACCTAGAAGTCAGAGAGCCCTTGAATCAAATCTAGTTTGACATTTACAAGCTCAATGCCTATGGACAATGGTCATCTAAGCTTTGGAGCCTCAATTTACTCAAGCATAAAAAGCATGACAATTCCTATCATATCTACCCCAATGAGACTGCTAGGATTTACTACTTACAAATTGCTTTGAAACACTTAAAGGAATATTTAAATGTCCATTTTTATTATGTCATTTGCTGATATCGTATAGATTTTGCTGAAGATACTTTCCAAATCCATTAAGATCCATTATTTTTCCTGAAATTATTCTGAAAGTCTGTTAGGTTAAGACTAATGTTGTATATGCATGCATGTTTAGAGTGTTCTTCCACTGTGATTCGATTTCAGGATGTCTATAAATCTCTTCTCACAAAGAGCCACTTCTCCTGGAGATTTTTATTATTTCCTTATTTTACCTAGAGAAGATGAAGATATTTTAAGTGCTTTTTCTTTTCATTCATTCCCTTGCTCTTTAGATTCAAGCTTAAAACATTTAATATTTCTCTTTCATTGGGATAAATTAAGAATTTTGCATTCCTTGAGCCCAAAATATATTTTGGTATTTTTGAAAAGAAAGATCACATAAACTTAAGGAGCTAATTGACATGACTGGGTAGGGCCATATGGTTTAATATCATTCATTTATATCAAATGATTAATACAATGTTTTGGCTCAAATACCTCTTTAAATCGGAAGCCATATTTAGTTCTATTTTAGAGAAATCATGATTAATTTAAGGTTAGGCCTAACCATAATGGGCTTCAATTGTCTGGAAAAAATGCCATGTTTCATATTAATTGTTCTTGAGATTATTATGTTAATGATATGTTTTAAACAGAAAACAGTTTTCCATGGAAATATCATTTGCTTTATTTTCCTTGTACTTGGATTTGACATTAATATATTTGCAACACAGGAAGAAATATGTAATTCCTTCAATTAAGAAAGGTGGAATCTAGTTTATTCTGAGAGAAGCCAGCAACATGTATTTCTAGTAATTTATATGCCATCACAATGTGTTTGAATCAATAATTATGACTTTCACTTGACTGCGCCAGTTGCCCACTTTGTAATGAAATCTGTCCCTTCCTTTGACATAATTATTCTGTCAGTTATTATTTTGCAAGATTCTTATTTTGCATTTGCTCAGGAAGGTAGAGGTCTGTCTGGAGGACATTCATGTGAGTGCAGTAGCAGCAATAGCTTTGCTAACTCAGTCCAGAGATGGAACAGGGATTGGATAGGTGGTAAAAAAGAGACTACAGGGGACCCTTTGCTAACACTAGGTACAGTTGCTCCTTGTTGGCAACTTTCCGTTGCCCATGTGTAGTTTCTAGTCTCAGATCTAGGGCTTAGAGCAATTCTGTCCATGAAAGAGCAGAGGTAAAACTGTGTACCAAGGCAAAGAGGAGTGTTAGAGCTTGTAGCTGCTGGGGACCTTACCTTTATCTGGGCCCTTCCTGGGTAAAAAACAAAGCACAGAGCAGTGACTATACCTCTTTCAGGATCTCCTCCTCTTGGAGTCAATAAAAATGGCAGCCCCCAGAACTAAGTCTGAAAATAGCAGCATGAAAATGTCTGGAGTTACTCCCCACTCCCAGGGGAGTGTAGCCCAACTTTACCATGAAGTTCAAAGTAAAAAAAATATAGACTCAAAAACTGAGCAAAAACAACAACAACAAAAAAAATATGACCATGAAAAACAGGGAAGACCAAGACATTAACTCAGAAAACTACAATGTGACAGCAGCTTAAAAAAAAAGAAAAAAACACTTCAAATAAAAAAGAGAGCTAATTCGACCCAAGTCCAATAAGACTTCCTGACAAAAGTGTTAAGACTAGTAAAGGAGAAATTGGCATAATAAATGAGAAGACGCAAGAAAAATTTGGAAAGAGAACAAATTTGGTAAAAAGAGGCACAAAAATGCTAATGAAAATAGCACCTTAAAAAGCAGAATTGGTCAAATAGTAAAAGAGACACAAAAGTTCAGTGAAGAGAAGAATTCTTTTAAAAAATTGGCCAAATAGAAAAAGAGGTACAAAAGCTCAATGAAGAAATAACAAATTGCCTAAAAGTTAGAACTGAGCAAGTGGAAACTAATAACTTTATGAAACTTTGAAAATAATAAAACAAAGTAAAAAGAATGAAAAAAGAAGAAAATGTAAAACATTTCATTGGCAAAACAACTGACCTGGAAAATAGATTAAGAAAAGTTAATTTAAGAATTATTGGACTACCTGGAAGTCATGATCAAAGAAAGAGCCTAGATATTACATTTCAAGAAATTATCAAGGACAACTTTCCTGAAATCTTAGATCAAGAAGGTAAAATAGAAATTGAAAGACTCCACCATTCAGGTCTAAAAGAGATACCAAAATAAAACCTTTTAGCCAAATTCTAGACCTCCAAGGTCAAAGAACTGCAGAATCACACAAGATTTAGTGACTTCCATGTGAAAGCAGCTGAAAGACTGGAATATCATCTTTCAAAAGCCAAAGCAATTTTGATTACAGTCAAGAATAATCTGGCAAAATTGAGTGTGATCCTTTGTGGGAAAGTGGATATTTAATGAAATAGAAGATTTTCAAGCATTCCTGATGAAAAGACCAGAGCTGAATAGAAATATGAAAAGATAAGCAAGAAAGGAAAACCCTAGGGAGTTAATAACATTTTTATATGGGAAGATGATACTTGTAACTCGTAAGAACTTTCTCACTATTAGGGCAGTTAGAAGGCGTACGTACACACATGTATATATGTAAGTATATATACCCACATATGTACATATATGGGTATCTATGCATTATGTATATATGTACACATATGTACATATTTGTAAAGAGAGAGAGAGAGAGTGTGTGTGTGTGTGTGTGTGAGAGAGAGAGAGAGAGAGAGAGAGAGAGAGAGATAAAGAGAGGGAGAAACAAAAACAGAGAGACAGAGACAGGAGAAAGAGAGACAGACACAGAGAGAGACAGAGACACAGAAAGAGACAGAGAGAGAGAGAGAGATCCAGAGAGACAAAGAAAGAAATAGGATGGAGGAAATTAGGCAGTTCATAATTATAACTGTGAATGTAAATGGGATGAATTCATCAAAAAGCAGAAATAGATAATTGAATGAATTAGGAACTAGAATCCAAAAATGTGTTGTTTACAAGAGACTCACTTGAAACAAGTTAATATAAAGATTTAAAAGCAGAATCAAAAAAAAAATTAAGGGTAGCAATCAAGATCTCTGACAAAGAAAAAAGTCAGTTTTCAAAAGATCAAATAAAAAGTATATGTAATCATATGAAAAAGGTGCTCTAAATCATTATTAATGAGAGCATTGCAAATTAAAACAACTCTGTTACCACCTGACGCCTATCAGAAATGACAGTCCTGGAGGAAATGAAGGAAAAGAGATACACTAATAAACTGTTGGTGGAGTTGTGAACTTTTCTGATCTTTCTGGAGAACAATTTGGAACGATGTCCAACAAGTCATAAAACTGCATACTTTTTGATGCAACAATAACACTACTAGGTCTATAGCTCAAAGAAATGAAAGAAAAATGAAAAATCATACACACATTTATATGTATTTATGTATACACATATATATGTATATTTGTGTGTATATATATACATATATATATTTATAGCAGCTCTTTGTGGTGGTAAAGAATTAGAAACTGAGTAATGTTTATCAATTGGGGAATGGCTGAACAGGTCGTGACATTGTGGAGTACAATTTTACTATGAGAAATAATGAGAGGTTTGTTTCAGAAAAACATGACAAGATTGATAAGAACTAATGGAAAAAAGGGCTTCGTTGAACATAATAACCATATGGTAATGATGATCAATTATAAAAGATTTGGTTACTCTGATCAATACAATGATCTAAGACAATTCCATAGGACTCATGAGAAAAAAACACTATCCATCTACAGAAAAAAATTGTGAATTCTGCATACAAATGGATGTATAATTTTTGTTCTTTATTTTTCTTTCTTTTTAAAAATATGGCTAATATGGAAATGTTTTGCATGATTTCACTGGTATATTTGACATCATATTACTTTCTCAATATGTGGTACAGAATGTTGGAAGAAAGGAGAGAATTTGAAACTCGAAATCTAAAAAGAAAATAATGTTAAAAATTTAACTAAATAAAAAATGTTTAAAGTGCTATTTTCCCCATCTCTTTCATTCTTTAGTAAATTTTTGATATTTTCATTAAGGGAAGATTTAAGTTCTTAGAATCTTCAACTTTTAATTCGATCAATTTCAATACTTCTACAATTTATTTTTTTTTAATTTCATTTTATCTAGGTTTTGGTCAGAAACCCTTTTCTCAGAAGAGTGTTTTTTTTTTTTTAAATTACCTTGTACCAGTAAGCAATCTTATTGTTATATAACTCAGAGCTGAATGTGCTGGCACAACAGAAGTATAAAACCCTTGCTTGTAACTAATAATTTATGATTCTAATTTTGTGATGTTGTACCATTAGTGCATTTTGAAAGAATTAACATCTTAATCCATTTCACATGTGTTTGTGGACTGGATTCATTTCTAGTAGATTTTACATTGACATTTCTGATTTTTAAAAATTTTTAGTATCTTGTTCTTGTGTTACAATTTGATAAAGACTCCTCTTCTTAAATTCAAATCTGACTTCAGACATTTACCAACTGTGTGACCCTGGGCAAGTCACTTAACCCTGATTGCTTCAGTTTTCTCATCTGCAAAATGAGCTGGAGTGTGGTGTTCTTTTTCCAAAACACAGCCAGGTGATAAAAGTTCAGATCTTTTATTGTGTCCTTCAGTATAGCCCGGTTAGCTCAGACCTATCTCTCTGCTTGGTTCCAAGAGATCTTGCAGCTTTGTCCTAGGCTTCTGCCTCTGCTTTCTTCAGCCTCCAGCCAGCACCAAGTTGGAAGATGCAATGAATTCTCTCTTGCCTCGAAGATAGGGCTTGTGGGCTTCCTCCCAGAGTGCTCCTCTCCGACCCCAGTCAATGTTCCCAAGTAACTCTCCCAAGCTCTAAGAGCTTCCTGGATATATATATATGATCTCCCAAAGGTTAACTCCTCCTTCTGGAGAGAGAGGGATTCTGGGTTATCTCCCAGAGTGCTCTCTGGCCCTAAGGGAGGTGTGAATTCGGATATCTCATACTAATCCCTGAAATCTCCCAAACATGTGAACTCCAATGAGTACTTAGATACTTATGAGCTCTCTAAAGGTGTGAACACAAGCATCGTTTCCATCAGTTGTACTTAATACCTTGTTTCAAGTTCTGGCCCAAAATATCTCCTTCTAAGATCAAATCAATCATATTGAACCAGGCCAAATTAGAGAATTATTGTCTCTATCAACTCCAATGGCTTAACAGTTTGTAAAGATTCCAACAGAGAAGGAAATGATAAATCAATCCAGTCTCTTTTCCAAGAAAATACCAAATGGAGTCACAAAGAGTCAGCTGTGACTAAAATGACAGAACAATAAGAAATCCTATTCTTCTAACACGAGACCAAGTGACAATCACTCAGTCTGCTGCCTTCTGGGTCAAGCTGAACATCCCCACTGTTTGGAGTAGGACCAGTCTGCAACTCTATATTAATTCATTTAAGATTAAAGAACTGAGTTATAGATGAGTTTTATGTCTGAAATTCATAGTAACAATTAAAATCATCCCATAGACCAATGTCTCTGCTTTCTTGTCATATCTTCCCAGCTACAGGAGGCTTTTTCTTATTTTGGTCTTCCCTCTCCATCACCTCCCAAAGGGTATTCAGCTTTGATGGGTGTTGCTGTTCTATTGTTGTTCCTGCTATTCTTGTAACTATTTATTAGCAGAGATCACATCAAAAACTACCGAGAGCTGAAGAGAATATACACTAGAAATAGAAATGTTCTATGAAAGAGAAAATCTGGTGAAAGCTAATGGTCTTTGTTCTTTGCTAAAAACTAGTGCTGAGAAACAGGTCTGCTAAGCTCAGTGCAGGGGAAAGAACCCCAGAAATGATCAATCCAGAGCCTGGTTATGAGCCAGGGATGACAAAGAGTCAGTGTTTTCCAGAGCTCTGAATTTCCTCATCTGTAAAATGAGAGAGCTTAATGTCCATCTCTAGCTTGATAATAACTTACATTGCCATCATCTTCCTCCCTCTGTGACCCTGGACAAGTTTTCATCAATTTGGTCATCTTTGCCCTAAATTGTAAAGTGAAGGATTTGGACCAGATCGCCTCCCGGCTCCAAATGGATAGATTTTATGATTACCATGAAATATCTACACTAAATTCTATGAAGCTCTTTAAAAAGTTTCTGAATTATTTCAAGCAAGAAGGCTCTGTGACCCCCTCAGAAGATGCTATGGCTCCAAAGAGGCTGACGATGATGTCCTTTGCTCTGGCATTGAGATAATGGGATTACAGGCTCAAGTATAGAAAGACTTGCTCTTCTAAAATCAGTGTATGTTCTTTGAACCCCTTCCATTGCCTGAAAAACTTGGCTTAGGACAGAATTGAAGAGATAACTTGATTATTATTATTATCATTATTAATTCATATATGTATGCATACAACACATGTATATTATATATATGTATGTATGTATGTATGTGTCCCCCAGGTACTTTTGAATCTATTTATCCATCTACACACACACATTTTATTTATATATACATATTTTTATTATATATTATATATTATAAAATATAAATAAAAATTAAATAAATACATATAAATAAAATATGTGTGTATATAATATGAACAATATATGTAATATATAATAAATGTATATTATATATAGGTATATAACTATATATATATGTATATTTGATTTGGAGAGAAATACACATACATCTATGTGCAAATTTCTATTATACACACACATCCATGTGCACACATATAGATCTAAAAATGTGTGAGTGTGTTGGGGTGGGTCTGTGTGCCTTTAGCATTTCAGACATCTGAAGGAACCAAGTGAAAGTGATGAATTAGAAGAATTGCAATTTTAAACGCAAGTATTAACCAATTGTAATTTCCATAAATCACCCCAGACGTTCTAAACCTATAAGGGTTTTAATCTGTGCTTTCAGGAAACAGGCCAATGCTTTTCTCATTCAAATAGCAAATTTGCATATAATGTACCTTTATTAAGGAAAGTAGAATCTTCAGGACTGACTTTATTGGTTTTCTCCCTTCAACTTTTCATGTAGCCTGATTAGTTTTAATTTCAAAAGGAGGAAAACTGTCAGTCTTTTAGTTCAGAGGATATTTTGGACACTTGCTACTTGTGATAATGGGAGACCAAGCCCCAGCCTTGGGAACATTCCCTTGGAGATTTGAGAGAAGAGGGCTTAAAATTTGTGAGGTCTTAATGTGTGACTCAGGAGAAAATAATTATGTTCAGGTCACTCCTTTTGATCTTTATGTAAACCAGTCTTGGAAGCAAACTGAAAACCTGGAGAATAACTCCCCTTTTCCAAGTCTCTTGTGGCCCTAATTCTTTAGATTTGGGGCCCAAGACTTTCCAATGAAAACTGTGGGGAGATTTCCCACTGTTGGTGTTTAAAGCTTTTTTCGAGTGTGGGTAAAAAAAAATTGTATTTTTTTACACCAAATCTGAAAGGTCCATGGAAGTAATTGGGCTTAAATCCCTACTGTCCAGGGTCTGAGGAAATTATAATTTTGACAGCTCTGTTCCCAGAGATTAGGTGAAACTGACAGGACTGTCACTCTGTTTTCCCCTCACTGTTCTGACCTAATTTTCTTTTGCCGGCTTTCATTTTCTGTCAACCAAGTAGAAGCAACAACACATGCAGAAATAAAAAAAAAAATACAAGTGTGGGTGCGAGGGTGTGTGTGTGAATGTGCCAAGTTTGGGGGAAAGGGCGCTCCTAAAGATGGGTCAGGAAAATGTGTAATGGATGGACTACTCAGTAGAAGTATGTAAATAATTCATGACACTGTTAGCCATCCAGTTCTGCTTTCAACTGTGCTGGCCTCCAGGAGATAAATTCTCAGGGTGGCTTTAAGAAATGGTTGGTGGGTAGACCTGGAAATAAATAAATGAGCCCCTGGTAGCCTAAGTGGGATGTATCCCTTACGCTAGGGGAAGGCGGGGCCTGCATCCATCACCTAATGACATTATAAATCTGTGTGCTTTGCAAGGCAATGACATGAAAAATTATATTGAACAAGCCACAGATGCACCATTTATCAGCCTCCAAGGAAAGGTTAATGCAAGTTAAATATTGACATGTCAGCAATAAGGATTAGACCAATTATAAATTTGCACTCAGGCCAGCTGCAGCTTAATTATTATGTGACAATGACAGGTCATCACGGTCCAGACAGACAAACGAAGGCATTTGCCTCCTAGGAATTCTGACGCCGCTGGGTTTTCTTCCCCATCGTCATGTGTTCTGAGCATAATTGCTCTCATACCTCTGGATGGGCGAGTTCACCAGCTGCAGTGCCCGCTCTTCTCCCAGCAGTCTGGGCTTCTCAGCCTTCGTTTTTCCTTCACACTCATCAAGTCCTGGTTCTCGGCCATAACTCTCTGACGGGGACGATTCCAATAAATTTAGGTCCCTTCAGAGCCCGCTCCATTTGCACTAATCTTGCTAAGACCTTTTAAACCTCCTAAGGATTTTAAAGGAAAGGTCTATGGATGTCAATTAAGATTCCCCCATTAGTGATATTTGTAGCAGCAGCAGTCCAGTGAGCTGAATGTCATCTTGAACTTGAGTCGGTCACTTTTGACAAACATCATTCTCTTAAAACAACAAACAACAAAAATATCACTTCCAATTTAGGGTAAAAAAAAGGAAACTACGTCAGTATTAATGAGCTAAGTTACAGCTTCGGTATTATTACCCAGCATCTCGGAGTAGTCTATTTGCTTTCCCAGCAATTAATTGATTTTGATGCAATTAGTTGTTCTGTGTGCAGCTTATATTTCATGTCTTGAAACAAAATGCTGGCCAAAGACATTTTTCAAATAAACGCCTTGTCTATATTTTTGATGGATTTTATTGAGAGATGGCCCATGATTGGAGATGATTTAGTCACCAACTTATCCGGAGCACTGCCTATAATTCATAAATGACTAACAGTAAGATTTTTTTGCAGAGCAGTAGGGAAGGGAGGGGGTATCGGGCAGACCTTTATAGACAATCAGGAGGGAGAACCTCCCTTTCTGAGTGTAGATTGCCAAGGACTGAAACCAAGATTCCTGAGAATAGCTGGGGGGACACGTGATAAGTTAAATGACTCACTCCTGGTCAGAAGGCTAATACACAAGCCTAGGATCCAGGTGTTCTTGGATCAAAGGTTGCCCTCTAGCTACTCTACCACACTGCCTGACAACTGTGAGAACTTGTACATCTAAAACGAAACCCTTCATCGCGTCTCCAGGGACAAGATAAGTGATCTCATCATCAGCTCACACATGTTTTTATCAAGCTTCATAGCCTTGTTCCAACATTTCCCAGCTTTGTGATCATGGGAAGTAACCTTGCCTTTCTAAACCTCAGTTTCCTTATTATAAATTGGGGATGAGAGAACTTGGACCATGGGAGCTAGCATGGCAGTGACTATGGTACTAGACATGGAATCAGGAAGACCAGGCTGAAAAGTGCCATCTTTCTGGCTGAAACCCCCCTCCAGCTTTTCTACTCCATCATAATTGTATGGAGAGGAGAGAGAATTTCCAAACAAGGAGTTCTCACGTTGACTAATTTACAAATCTTCTGTGTTAATATAATATACTACCAGCTCTGTAGCTTGATTTATAGACATTTACATCCTCCATAAATGTGAATTACGATGGAAATGATAAACTGATTCAGGAATTAGGGACCAGCTTTATGCAAAAGCACAAGGGGAAGTCCAATCTAGCTTTACATTAGCATAATATAGAGAAACTCAGTGATTCCAAAAAAGGAGGGGCTGAGGGAAGATTTTGTGGCTCTCCACATTGCTTGTTGCCTCTGAGGAAAACAGAGGAGTAGGGGTAGATGGGGACTCGGAAATCATCTAGTTGAAGCACTTCATTTTATAAATGAGGAAACGGGCCCAGAAAAAATCATTTAGCTTTGGTTCTTCTGACTCCATCATAAAGCCCAGGTTCTCTGGTTCTGTACACTGATCCAATTAAAGACCAAAAAAAAGAAGAAAATCTGTATAATAACAAGTTTTTCAGAAATTTGGATACAGCATCCTTTTCTTCTATCAGCTTCTTGCTAAATTTGATAATAGAATCAACACATCATAATAGCCTCCAATTTACATTTTAAAAAAATTCAAAAGCATTATCCTTCTTAGAATCATAAGATTTGTTGAGCCAATTCCTAGAGATAGTCCAGAGATAGACATGTAAAAATAAAAAAATAGCTCCCCTAAACTATAGAATTGGGCAAGGATGTTCCTACCTCACCTATTCTTACCTTAAGGCTTCATGCAGGCATCTTCCTAGTTGCCTGATATTTGCTTATTCTGTTCTCAAACTTCTCCAGGAGGAAAGATTTCACAAAATCAGTGGTCCAAAAAAATCACCTTTCCTCAGACAACAAGGCGTGCTCATTGTGACAGCTACAACTTGGTTCCATTGGCAGACCACCCTCATCACTGACTTCCTCTCTTTGCTGGCTGCTAGACCACTATCGAATTGTCCTGTTTTCCAGGGTACCTCTTGCTGCCTGCTACCAGACAAATTTACTTTTCCCTTTTGTCTTTTTACTTTCTACCTATTAATTGAAAGACTTTCAAGTCATGTACCTTGGGGATCCCAGCTTCCAGCTCCCTCTCATGTTCCTTCATAGAATCTAACCTGATTATCTCCCCTGGTTTGCTTCAGCCTTGTCCTGTAGTTCTGGCTAATTTTTGACCATTGGCTGCCATCCTTTATCACAACACAGACTGCCTGCTGACCAATGCTTCAGCCCATAGGCCATTGATGGTCAGGGTAATAGGTTTGCTCAGTGGTTCAGCCAGGTCTGACACTTGATAACTCTGTGGACCGTCTTGTCCATGGGATTTTTTTAGCAAAGATCCTGAGGTGATTTGCCAACGTTAATTGACTTGCTCAGGGTAGTGCAGCTAATAAGTATCTGAATCCAGATTTGAGCTCAGGGCTTCCTGACTCCAGGCCACTGAGCCATCTAGCTGAATCTTGCTCAATTGTAAGTCTTTGCAAAGACAGGTAAGCCCCATCATAATTAATACTCCTTTTTAGCAGCAGCAAGAAGAATGAAAAATGCTTTATTAAGAAAATGTCCAGGAAATCTGAGGACAAAGCTGAAAATACCAAAGAAGTATATTCTTTCTGTGGTATCAAATCACACCAGACTCTTTTTTTCAGAATTAATGGACAAGGTGAGTGAGGACAAACCATTTCCTTTGAGGGCGAGCTCTAGTGGAACTGAAGAAAGAATAATTACTAAAAATGCCAGTAAAAGGGAAGATTTATTTTAATATCTCAAAAATGCAGCATATTTGAAATATAACTTATTTGACCAATTTCTTATTTATCACAAAAACAGAAATTAAAAGAGGATAAGAAAAATTATAATATTTGACTTTACAATTAAGCAAGGACTACTGGAATTTATTGAGTAGGGTAGTGACATGATCATATTTTTACTTTTAAAAAATTACTTTGATATAAGAATAGATTATGGCGTGGAGAATGGAAAAACTTTTGTAAAGTAGAACAAATTGAAAGTTATTCCAGCAATCCAGGGAGGAGGAGGCAAGGGCCTGTATGTAAAAAGTAGCTGTGTCAGTTAATGTCATGTTAAGAAACATGAGGCAGATATGAGAAAGCGTGTGTATGTGTTTGTGTGTGTGTGTGTGTAGAAATGTCAAGGTTTAGTAATTGCTTGATTATGGGGAAGAATAAAGGAGAATGAAGAGTTAATAATATCACTATGATGTGAACATGGATGATTGAAGGTATAGTTATGATCTAGCAACAATAAGGATGTTTGGAAGAAATGTATGTGAAGGTAAAACTAGTGCAATATGATTTGGAATACAATCACAAACTATTTATACCTGTCCATATTATGTGACTCATTCTACCCTGTTGAAAATGAGAGTTAAAGTCATCCTCTGAGAAATGCCTGTTGTACATATCATGTAACGTGGAAGGCAGGGAGTGTATTGTCTGGGAAAATATTTTGTTACTTATTATTCACTAGTATTATTTAAATCTAGCTTTTATATGGCTAAAATTGTTTAACTCCAAATATAGCTTATACTAATCTCAGAGAAACTTACTACCACCAGAGAGCTTACTTTGAGTCTACTCAAGTCTTGGGTCTATCCCAAAAGCTTGTGTGTTGGATCTATCCAATTGCTTTTGGTTTTACCCAAATCTTATCGAATATTTCTACTTATCTGCCTATAAACATCTTAAGCAAATTGCTTGGTGTTGGTCAACTACTTGTGCTTGTGCCTTTGTTTGAATCCTATATAATATGAAACACTCAGAGACTTAAGAACCACTCTTTCTGCTGAACCAACTTAATATTTTAAAGTTTTGGGTTCTTTATTTTTTTAAAAGTGCATTCCCCCAGTTATGTTAAGAACATTTTAGCATTCATTATTATAAGATTTTGAGTTCAAAATATTTCCTTTCATCCCCTCTTCCAAAGATGGTAGACAGTTTGATGTAGTTTATAATGTGATATCATGTAAAACATATTTCTATATTAGTCAAAGTTGTGAAAGAAGAAACTGATCGAAAGAAAAAAATACAAGAAAAAGTAAACTAAATAAAAATATGCTTCAATTTGCATTCAGTCTATCAGTTCTTTATCTCGTTATGGATAGCATTTTCCTTTGTGAGCCCTTTGTATTTGTCTTGGATCATTGTGCTACTGAGAAGAGCTGAGTCATAGTTAATTGTCACACAATATTGCTGTCACTGTGTAGAATGTTTTTCTGGTCTGTACATTTTTCTTTCATCAGTTCTTACTTTCTTTCCAGGTTTTTCTGAAATCTGTTCATCATTTCTTATTGCACAATAATATTCCATTACATTCATATACTATCGTTTTTTAAGTCATCCCTCAGTTAATGAACTTATTGGGGTTTATTCCTGATTGATTGCATAGAGGGAAGATTTTTTTCTTAATGGCAGCTCCGTGGCTATAGTTAAATTATAACTATGCTGAGTGGCCCCTAGGAGAGAGGGGAGAAGAATGAGTGAGTGTTGTGCAATAAGGATAGGTATCGTTGTGTCACAAAAAAGCCATACAGCAGGTTGTTGTAGAATGGGTGGGATGTAACCCCTCCCCAACTCTCTGACAGGTGGATCACACATCTCTCAAGATGGGATCCTACTTTGAAGACTGCTGCTTTATACTCTTGTAACTATTACTCAACTGGATTTTTTGTAAGTTGTCTTGTTAAAACTTGTTTAACTTCTAATCTGCTAAGATCCTCAGATCTTTAGAATTGAAACTCTTTGAGAGAGCATAGTTTTCATTTTTATTTCTTTCTTACAGCCTACAATAATTTTTGACATGTAATAGATGATTAATAAATACTTGTTGAATTTGATTGAATTAAATCTTTGAATCTCTACCTCCTAAACATACTGTAAGTTTGGTTATCAAATCTGTCTTTGTTTAATTTGTTTTAATCAACAAATGAAAGTGCAGGAAAAAAAAAGATTCTCATATTTAAGTCTTTTCACTACTAGATTACAAACTCTTTGAGAGCAGGGCCTGATATATCTATTTTTTAATTCTCTGAATGGTGCTTTGTATAAGGTGAATTCTTAATAATTATTCATCACATTGATAATCCCAGCATCACTTGTTAGAATCTGCATCTACTAAATTTTGTACATGTTTGGTCCTCAAGTTTTGCTCCATGTAATTTCCATTTTAATTGGAAAAGGCGCAGCAGAGAACAATGATACACCATCTCAGAAGTTATTAATTCCAGAAGTCGGGATGATAATGTTTGTATTTGTCAGGGAAGATGCAATTAAAAAGCAATTATAATTGGGGCCTATAAAAGTCAAGGTGCATGAAGGAGAGAAAATAAAAGCTTAGGGAAAAAAAGTAATTGGAGGATATAGAACATAGTGTACCAAATAACTCAGGATATTAGACCGATGGAAAGAGTCAGTGCAGTCATGAATGATGGGACAAAAGTATGTATTGATGATAGATCCACTTTGACAGGTAGTTATAGGAGGCAAGGATAAACCTGGAGATAGCACCTTATGCTTAATGAAATCTATTTGATCTTTGTAATGAGGAATTTGATTCCAGATACAGAGCTGGTCATACAGCACAGACTCTTGGCTGGAAATTCATGGAAATCTCATTGTTTTTTGTTTTTTTTTTCCTGGACACCTACAAAATGATTATCTGGCCACCAGGCTAGGACCATTTATTTGATTTGCCAGTGAAGGTCAGGGTAGGGTTAGATCTGACCAGAATTGTCATGGAGTCAAAATCACTCTCTGATAAAAAAAGCTTTATTGATATTTAGAGGTAGGAAAAATCTTAGAGGACATGTAACCTTCATTTTGCCAAGAAGGGGAGAGCATTAAGCATTACAATGTAGGAGAAAGAACACTGGGTTTGGAGACAAAGAATGGGAGTTTGAAACTTGACTTTGCTTCTGAACAGACCTCAGTTTCGTTATCTCTAAAAGAGACTAGAGCATTTCCATGGTTCCTTCCAATTCCACATCTTCAATCTTTTATTCTAAGTGATTTGATTTAGATTACATACAGAATTAGTAACGGAACTAGATCTGAAACCCAAGCCTTCTGACTTTCTCCTCCGACACTCTTCTTAATACCCCTTGAACCATCCACTGGGAAGATATTAAATATGTAGGCTATATCTGCAAAGCACAAACAATAAGACTGGTCCAGAGACTTTGTCATTTGATCCTCTCTCTGCCACCGACTAGCTGTGTGACCTTGGAACAGACATATCTTATGGTGCCCCAATCAGTCTATTTAGAAGGGCAGAAAAGCTGCTATTAATGAAATGCTGTAACATCCCTGGGATACTTGCCAACCCAAAGAGCATGGCACAGTGAGCGTATTATTCAAATCACCTCCATCTTTCATTTTTCCTTGGCCCCAACTCTCAAAAGTTAGGATGCACTCCTCCATCATAAAAGTGGCAGTAGAAAAATGTGTACTTGCTGTTCTCTACCCAGGAACCAAGATATTTTGGATAGAATTTTTAGATCCTCATTTCATTGAGCCCCTTGTAATCAGTACTTAGTCACAATTTTCTGCCTCTTTACTTAGGAACAAAAAATAGGGATGTCCTTTCTGGTGAATACGATGGCAATGAAATTCTTTTTGTTTCTCTGAATACATTCACATAGGGCTCCCAATAGTAATCTAGAACCCAACTTCTTAAGCTGTGATCCCATATGGGGTCTCATAACAGAATATGTGGGTCATGAAATTATGAATTGTTATTAGTAAATGTGTGACTTTATTTTATATAACTACATTCCCAGGGGCAAGATTTCCCAGGCTAACACGGGTCACAAGTGGAAAAAGTTTAAGAAAACCTGGTCTAGAAGAATCCACCTGATGGTAGATAATGGAACAGATATCATTGATTGTATCTAATCCAATCTTCAGTGTAGTCTATGTTCTCAGGTTAGACTGGCCCAATCTTTGGGCAACTTCCAATGTCGGGGTCAAAGATATAGGAATGGTACAATTATGAGAACGGAGCAACTGATAAACTTCAGGAGATTGAAGTATTCTCTTTCTGTGATATTCAGTTGGGTAGGTATATTCCCTGAATTCTTAAGTCCTTCCTTGGGTCCTGCTGCCTAAGAGTCGGTACCTAAATGAGGTTCAGAGCAAGAATGACATATCCTGAAGATCCAACTTCATAGCCACATAATCTGTTCTTCACCATTGAGATCAATCCCCTCACTGGGGGGAGGCTTGCCAAAAATGGGCATTTGTGACAAAGCTTGAGATAATGCACCATAATTTGTTTAGGTATTCCTCCATTGGTGGATACCTGCTTTATTCCTAATTCTTTACTACCATAAAAAGTATAAGTATTTGGGCCTATGTAGAGCTTTACTTTTTGTTAATGACCTCTTTGGGGCCAAGAGTGTATACAAAGTAGTCGCTTTTTTTCCATAATTCCAAACTACTTTCCAAAATGGCTATAGCAATTCATAGTTCTATCATCAATGTTTTTGTGTGCCTGTTTTTTAAAATAACATCTCCAGAATTGATTATTATTAGGGTAGAGATGTTTTGTTTTGTCTATTACTTTTGACATTTTCCTAGGTATGAGGTCAAGCCTTGGGGTTGTTTTGGTTTGTCTTACTCTCATTATAAGTGTTTTGGAGCATTTTTAAATTATGGTCATTAATTATTTTCAATTCTTGTTTTGAGAATTGTTTGCTCATTTCCTTTGACCAGTTGTCTACTGGGGAATGATATTGATCTTATATATTTCTGTTACTTGTATTGATATCTTGAATACAAAACCCTCATAAGAGGCATTTGTTTATCAGAAATATTGAATGCAAAAAGTTTCCAGCTTACAATAGTTTCCTTACTTCCCCTTGTCAATTGATGTATATGTGTGTGCACATTTAAAGGCTTTTTAACTTAATGATCCAAACAATCTGTTTTATCTTCATGAGTATCTCTATTTCTGATTCGGTTAAGAATGTGAACAGGTCTTCCTGTATTCTATTTTTTTTATTTGAGTTATATGTTGATTTGGAATTAATTATGTTATATGCTGTAAAAAATTGTTCTGAAATATTGCTAAAGAAGTAACTTTTGTTTTTTAGATCTTTGTTTCATATATATATATATATATATATATATATATATATATATTTCTGCCCCCAAACTTGTGTTTACTGAATACTATTGTTGTCAGCTGTTCTTAATTTTCTAAGAGGACCAATGACATCATGGAGGATGTCTTGATTTACATGTGAATTGGACTTAAGTGAGACATAGTTGAACAAAGTTGTCAGCTCATTCTTTCCTTCTTGAGCCATCAGAGTCCAGGGACAGGACAAAAGTCCAGAAAACTACTGATAGCCCAGAATGCAATGGATGACCTCAGTGTCTTCAATATTTGACCAAGCCCTAAGCTTTTCATAGGACTGCTTCGGCTCCTTTTATGGAAGTTGAGACAAATCGTTCTCATCTGTTCCTTCTTTGAACAAACACAAGGGCGATGTATCTATACCTCTTCCAGATGGGAGCCCTTTGATTACCCCCCACTTGGCTTAGTGTGTCTGCTGAGAAAGGTTGTGGCTGCTGTGGCTACTATAGCTTCTCAGAGTCACAGGTAAGAGTCGGGTGAGAGGTAAACATCAGTGGGGGATGAGCAGTCCCGAATAAGTTTGGCAAGACCTTGTCCCAGAGGTTGGACTCCTCTGCGAATATCCCATAGACCCTTGCAAATAATACAAAATAATTTTGATTATCAGTGATTTCCAGAATAGTTTTTGATCTCAGAAGTCTACAGAAAGGGATCTAAAATGATGATCTCAAAAGTTAGACTGGAGAGGCTTTGTGCTTTAGAAAATGAAATTGTGTTTTTTTTGTGTGTTGCATTTGAAATGACTATAATGCAAATCAATCTCTCCTGAGAGCTTAGAAAGAGATGGGGATGGAAATATAAATGTTTATCGTCTTCACTTACACTTGGTAGTCAAAGCCAAGACAAAGAATCAGTTCATCAAGGGATAAACAATCACGGGTATCATGGTAATGCTTTTGGCTTTCCTGTGAGACCAGTTGACAGCCAACCAATAATTGTGGTTATCATGCACCACTTTTTGGTGCTTAGAATTCTAAATGGGAAAGATGATAAAGCTGATGTTGAAATCAGAGTTATTTCCCTGATATTTTCATGGGTAACTAAACAACCTTGCCAAAACTGAATGCAAATGAGCTAACCAGCCTCATTTTTCAAATTAACTCTGTTTTGCATTCCACCTTCAAATGAGCTGTTTTGATTTATCAGAAGAAGAATTAAAGATGTCCAGTTTGGTGTTTGCACATGGTAGGAAGAATTTTAATTATAACCATTTATCATCTTCAGTGCATATCTATTTCGTGAAGAAGTGAAGTTTTTTTTCTTTTTTTGCTTGTTAGGAAAGAGTATTGTAAAAAAAAGGATGTGAAAAAAAGTTTTTGGAATCTCTCTCTTTGAATGAAATGCTCGGGTACATATTGGAGGCCCAACGTTTCACTGGTTCATTATTCTTATACAGGTTAAACCTGAGAACTCTAGTAGAAGGCATTCATTTAAGGGTAACTATCTTCTCTCCTTGCAAGTATTGGGACTCAAGTTTCACTTGAGTGAAATGATAGCAGCAATGATAGCAACAATAACAACAAGGAATTTATTTACAAAATAAAGTAAGTAGAGTGGGCTTATATCTGAGCTCTTGGACAATTATCTCCCAGAAAAAGCTCTTTCTCCTCTTAGCCCAAACAGACTTTTTTTTTTCCTCTAGAAAATTTATTTATGTTTAATACCCATTGCTTTATGAATCATATCTGGAGAGAAAAAATCATGGGAGAGAGACAAAACAGAAAAAAGAAATGAACATAGCATGTGCTGGTTTCCATTCAATCTCCATAGTTCTTTTTCTCATTGCAAATGGCGTTTTCTATCCACAGTTTATTGGGGTTGCCTTGAATCACTGAACCACTGAGAAGAACCAAGTCTTTCATAGTTAATCTTCACTCATTCTTGCTGTTACTGTTTACAATGTAATTCCTGGTTCTTCTTGTTTCCTCAGCATCAGTTCTTGTAAATCTTTTTAGGTCTTTCTAAAATCAGCTTGTTCATCATTTTTTATAGAACAATAATATTTCATCACTTCCATAAACCACAGTGTATTCAGCCAATTCCCCAATTCTTGAGCATCTATCTACTCATTTTCTAATTTTTTGTGACCACAAAAAGAGCTGTAGCAAACATTTTTGCACATGTGGGACCTTTTCCCTTCTTTAATTTCCTTTGGGATACAGACCCAGAAATGGCCTGCTGGGTCAAAGGGTGTGCAGAGTTTTGTAGTCCTTTGGGCATAGTTCCAGAATGCTTTCTAGAATGATTGGATCACTTCACAACTTCAGCAATGCTGCCTTAGTGTCCTAGTTTTCCTACATCCCACATCATTATCTTTTTTTTTATTATAGCTTTTTATTTACAAGATATATGCATGGGTAATTTTTCAGTATTGACAATTGCCAAACCTTTTGTTCTAATTTTTCCCCTTCTTTCCTCCACCCCCCCCCCCCAGAGGGCAGGATGACCAATACATGTTAAATATATTAAAGTATAAATTAAATACAATATAAACATACATGTCCTAACAATTATTTTGCTGTACAAAAAGAATCGGACTCTGAAATATTGTACAATTAGCCTGTGAAGGAAATAAAAAATGCAGGCGGACAAAAATAGAGGGATTGGGAGTTCTATGTAGTGGTTCATAGTCATCTCCCAGAGACCTTTCCCTGGGTGTAGCTGGTTCAGTTCATTACTGCTCCATTGGAACTGATTTGGTTCATATTATTGCTAGAGATGGCCACATCCGTCAGAATTGATCATCCTATAGTATTGTTGCTGAAGTATATAATGATCTCCTGGTCCTGCTCATTTCCCTCAGCATCAGTTCCAGTCAGTCTCTCCAGGCCTTTCTGAAATCATCCTGCTGATCATTTCTTACAGAACCACATCATTATCTTTTGCTGTCATCTATTCCAATCAGAGAGGTGTGAGGTGGTATCTCAGAGTTGTTTTAATTTGTATTTCTCTAATCAATAGTGATTTAGAACATTTTATCATAGGGTTATAAATTGGCTTCAATTTCATCATCTGAAAATTGTCTATTCATATCCTTTTATAATCATATCCATTTATCAAGTGGGGAATGAATTGTATTCTTATAAAATTTGATACATTTCTTTATATATTTTAGAAATGAGACCTTTATCAGAAACATTAGCTGTAAAGATTTGTGCCAAGCTTTATACTTTCCTTTTAACCTTGTTTCTCCTGGTTTTCTTTATGCAAAAAACTTTTTAATTTGAAGGAATCAAAGTTGTCCATTTTGCCTTTCATAGTGTTCTCTAGTTCTTCTTTGGTCATAAATTCCTCCCTTCTCCAAAGTTCTGATAGATAAATTATCCCTTGCTCACCTAATTTGCTCAATATCACACTTTATGTCCAAATTACATATCCATTTTCACCTTTTTTTTTTTTTTTATATGGGATGTGAGATGTAGGTCTATCTTGAGTTTCTGACATATTATTTTCCAGTTTCCCCAGCAATTTCTGTGAAATAGTGAATTCTTATCTCAGAAGTTGGAGTTTGGGGTGTGTCAGATCCTAGATTACTATAGTCATTGATTGCTATGTCCTATGAATCTAATTTATTCCACTGATCCACCACCCTATTTCTTAGCCAGTACCAAATGGTTTTGATGACTGCAGCTTAAAAACATAGTTTTAGGTTTGGTATTGCTAAGCCACCATCTTTTGTATTTTTTTTCATTAATTCCCTTGCTATTTTTGAACTTTTCTTCTTCCAGATGAATTTTGTAATTATTTTTCTAGCTCTATAAAATATTTTTTGGCAGTTTGATTGGTATGGCATTAAACAAGTAGACCAATTAAGCAGAATTGTTATTTTTATTATATTAGCTTGGCCTACCCATGAGCAATTGATATTTTCTCAGTTGTTGAGATCTGACTTTATTTGTGTGAGAAGTAATTTATAATTGTGTTCCTATAATTCCTGGGTTTGTCTTGACAAGTGGACACCCAAATATTTTATTTTGTCTATAGTTACATTAAATGGGATTTCTCTTTCTATTTCTTGCTGCTAGGTTTTCTCAGCAATATAAAGAAATGCTGATAATTTGTCTGGGTTTATTTTATATCCTGAACATTTGCAAAAGCTGTGAGTTATTTCCAGTAGGTGTTTGGATGATGTTCTAGGATCTCTAAAAATATCATCATCTTACCTGAAAAGAGTACTAGTTTTATTTCCTCATTGTCTCTTCTAATTCTTTAACTTATTTTTATTTTCTTATTTCTAAAGCCAACATTTCTAGTGCAATGTTGAATAATAGTGGTAATAATGGGCATCCTTGTTTCATCCTGATCTTATTGAGAATGTGTCCAGCTTCTCTCCACTACAAATAGAGGTTTTAACTATATACTTGATGTATGTTTTAGCTTGATGTTGGTTTTCGCTATATACTGCTTATTATAAGAAAAGTTCCCTTTATCTGTGCCCTCTAACTTTTTAAATAGGAATGGATGCTATATTTTGACAAAAGCTTTTTCTGCATCTATTGAGATTATCTATGATTTCTTTTGATTTTGTTATTGATATGGTTGATTATGGTAATAGTTCTTGATATTGAACCAGCTCTGCATTCCTGGTATAAATCCCCATTTAATCATAGTATATTATCCTGGTCATAAGTTTCTGTAATCTCTTTGCTAATATTTTATTTGGAATTTTTGTATCAATATTCATTAGGGAGATTGATATGCAATTTTCTTTCTCTGTTTTGGCTCTTCCTGATGTAGGCATAAGTACCATATTTCTGTCATAGAAGGAACTTGTTAGGGCTCCTTCTTTACCTATTTTTTCAAATAGTTTACATAGTATTAGAATTAATTGTTCTTCAAATGTTTGGTAAAACTCACTTGTAAATCTATATAGCTTTGGGGATTTTTTCTTAGGCATTTCATTGCTGGTTTGTTCAATTTCTTCTTTTGAAATGAGACTATTTAATTTATTTCCTCTTCTGTTATTTTGGGCAATTTACATTTTTGTAAACATTCATTTATTTTGGTTAGATTGTTAAATTTGCTGCGGCAAAATAGCTTCTAATTATTGTTTTAATTTCTTGTTTATTGGTTTAAGTTCACACTTTTCATCTTTGATGCTGGTGATTTGTTTTTTTCCTTTCTTTTTTCTAATAAAATTCGCTAAGCTTTGTCTCTTTTGTTCTTGTTTCTTTTTCATAAAACCAACGCTTAGTTTTATTAATTAATCCAGCATTTTTCTTAGTTTCAATTTTATTAATCTCACCTTTGAGTTTCAGAATTTCTAATTTGACATTTAATTTGGGGTTTTTAAATTTGTTCTTTTTCTAGCTTTTTTAATGGGATGCCCAATTCATTGATTTCCTCTTCCTCTGTTTTATTCATGTAGCTATTTAGAGATATAAAATTTGACCTAAGAAATGCTTTGGCTGGTTTTGATATGTTGTCACAGTATTGCCATTCTCTTGGGTGGAATTATGAATTGTTTCTTGACCCACTCATTCTTTAGAATTAGATTATTTATTTTCCAATTGGTTTTAGTCGATCTTTCCCTAACCCTTTATTGAATATAATTTTTATTGCATTGTGGTTTGAAAAGTAAGCATTTACTATTTCTGCCTTTTTGCATTTGATTGTGAGGGTTTTGTGTCATAATATTTGATCGGTTTTTGTGTAGTTACCATAACTGCTAAGAAAAAAAGTGTATTCCTGTCTCCATTCAGTTTTTTCCAGATATCTATCATATCTAGATTTTCTAAGATCCTATTAACCTCACTAGTTTCTTTCTTGTTGATTTTGTGGTTACATTTTTCTGATTCTGAAAGGGGAAGGTTGAGGTTCCCCACTAAAATAGTTTTGCTATTTCTTCCAGTAAATGGCTTCTCTAGGAATTTATATGCTCTACCATTTGGCCCATACACATTTAATATCATTACTACTTTATTGTTTCCTTCCTTATCTCTTTTATATCCCTTTACCTTATTTATATTTCCTTCCTTATCTCTTTTAACTAGGATCTATTTTTACTTTTGTTTTATCTGAGATCAGATTTACCACCCCTGCTTTTTTTTTTTTTTTTTTTTGCTTCAACTGAAAAATAAATTCTGCTTCAGTTCTTTCTCTGTATGAAACTCTCTGTTTTAAATGTATTACTTAAAATAACATATTGTAGGAGTCTGTTTTTTTAATCCACTTTCTATTCACTTCTGTGTTATGGGAAAGTTCATCCCATTCACATTCACAGTTATGAGTACCAACTCTGTATTTCCCTCCATCCTGTTTTCTCCTCTGTATATACTTTTGTTTTTTCTTTCTACCCTGTCTTTCGTAGTGCCTCTTTTGACCCACTCCACCTACTATCTTCTATCACCCCTTCCCCTTCTCTTAATAGTGTTTTTTAACCCACCCCACCCACCCCTTATCTTCTATTATCCTGCTCCCTTCTCTTACCTTTTTTTTTCTAGTGTTTATTCCCTCCCTTCTATCTTGACCCTCCCCTTTCTTTCCTTTTTCTCCTCCTACATCTTTTAAGGTTAGATGAATTTCTATACCCAACTGAATAATTAAATTATTCCCTCTTTGAGCCAAAAATGATGAAATCAAACTTCAGATAATGCTCATGCCCTTCCTTTTTTCCCTTAATAGTAATAAGTCTTTTGTGCATCCTCATCCACCCATTCTTCCACTCATCCTTCCACTATCTTTCTTTCTTTCTTTCTTTCTTTCTTTCTTTCTTTCTTTCTTTCTTTCTTTCTTTCTTTCTTTCTTTCTTTCTTTCTTTCTTTCTTTCTTTCTTTTTTTCTTTCTTTCTTTCTTTCTTCATCCCTACCCCTAGAAACTTATGGTGTAACTAGGTTGTGAAAAATAACAATTCAACACTTAAATGTTTTCCCTATTTGTTTCATTGAGCCAGAAGGATTGTGAGTTTTCTTCACTCCACAGCAAACTTTCTTTAAGTTGCACCATCAAGCTACTTTATGTTACTTTGAAAGGACAAGGTTTTCATTTAAAAGTAAAGTTAAATTTTTCTCCTGTTAATCCCTCAGAATTTTAGTGACTGGTTACAAAAGATTTATTTGATCATTTATTTTTCAAATTGAAGATTCAGGGGCACAAAGTATACCACAACAGCTAGGGGGCTTCAGAATGCACAGAATGTTGGGTCTGGACTCAGCGAGACTCATCTTCCTGAGTTAAATCCAGTCTCAGACACTTACAAGCTGGGTGACCCTGGGGAATTTACTCACTCCTGTTTGCCTCAGTTTCCTCATCTATAAGATGAGCTGGAGAAGAATTCCTTCCACTATCTCTGCCAAGAAAACTTCAAAGGGACCATGAAGGATTGGACACAGCTGAAAATTACTACATATCAATATTCAACACTAACAAGTTCTCCAATCCCTGACAAGTTACTTCTTGTTCTGGACTTCATTTCCCTTTCTGCAAAAATGATAGGGTTGCATCAAATAACCTCTTAGATCCCTTCCAGATCCTGCATGCTCCAATTCCATTTTCAACTGAGGAACTTTTACAACAGGTTTCTGGAGTTATATACTTAGAAACCTTTGTGTAAACCATCACAAACTTAACTGGCCATACTAAGATCAAATCGATCTCCTTGATTCTTACCTTTAATGATTTCCAATTCAAATAAACAATAATTTATAAGGAAATTAAAAATGCATAAAATCTCTAGAAAACAAAGCTCTTTCACACATATTATCTTTTGATAAAACAACCTGGTGGAGGAGGGGAAAGAAGAGAGGTCTCCAATTTGCAAAAGAAGAAATGAAACCTTGTAGAATTTTGTGTGGCCGCCCTGTTAAGAGATGGGAGATCCAAGACTTGGGCACCTGCCTTTGGATTCCAAGCTCAATGCTCTTTGAAATAATATCTAACCTATGAAGGCGGAAGGATGACTCAAAGACATATAGGCTCAATGACATTTTAAAAACTTGCTTCGAGCATAAGCACTAAGCATTTAAAATAGACCATTTTGCAGCTTCTATATTTTGAATTACAAGTGCCCTCCATTCATTTCATCAGGTCAGTGTGAAATTCTTTTCCCTGTCCCAAATACAGAAAAGAATAAATTGCATCCTCATACCCATGGAAATAATTATATTTTCAAGGTCAAAATCAATCATCACATAATCTGTTTTCTCCTCTTGAGAGAAGAATGATTCAAATCTCTTTTATTCTAGCTTTTGTCATTCTGGGGGAAAATATACATCCTGATATGGTGATCTATGTCACCTTTTTAATGCTTCAGATACATTTCCTGAACTTTTAAGAGTCATTGTAATCTTCAATTCAAATTGCAAACCAAGCTATAATTCTTTTCCTTAGGTTGTGAGCAAAACCAGTAAGTTCTTCACTAAGCCACATGACAGGAAAACCCTGTCTTCCTGACACTCCATTTTAAACCCTGCTTCATTTTAGGTTTTCTTTCCTATGCTCAAGTGTAAGCTGGTATTCGCAGCCTCATAAAATACTTGTGCTCAATGGGGCGGAGAAATTACTTTGAGTGCATAATTCATTTAACAGATAAGGAAACTGAGACCCAAACAGATAGAAGGGCTTCCTTAAGGCCACCCGGCTCATAGCAGAGCTGAGATTGGGATGCAGGTCCTCTGGTTATGGCATCCGTTCTCTTTTCACTGAACCACCGTACAAACTATTCTCCATCTCTTGTAACCATGCAAAGGTTTATTCGTTAACTCCTTTATTAATTCTTACTGAGGAATTAGAGATTAAATTTCAGCATTTCTAGAAGTTTTATATATTTCTGATATATGTATATGTATCACCACAAATAAGCATGGTATGGATACATGGATGATGCATGGATGTACTTACCTAGGGACATATTGCACACATATAAACATGAACTATACACCTATGAGTATATACCATTTCTTCAGAACTCTTTAGGGATATCTTAAAATGTGAACCTTCAGTGCATATAAATGTATAAAGAACAAAAGAGCTGCAACAACAAAAACATAATTATTAGTTTATTGGTTGTGACAATGACTAAGATGGCCCCTTGTAAAAATAATAACCGATGATGAACATTTGAACAATATCCCCAAATGGTTCTGATGAGATTTTCCAGATTATTTCAGATACTTTCTTTTTTTCTATTTGTTCATCTTAATTTCTATTGGTTTGCATCATATGAGGTTCTCTCTGTCTCTTTCTCTCTTTCTCTGTCTCTGTCTCTGTGTCTGTGTCTATCTCTGTCTCTCTCTGTCTCTGTGTCTGTGTCTGTCTGTCTGTCTGTCTGTCTCTCTCTCTCTCTCACACACACACACACACACACACACACACACATATACCATAAGAAAAAAAGCAATTCTTAATCAGAAAAACAATAGATTACTAATATTTGGGGTGGAGTTCTTCTTGAAACCTCCAAAATCAACCCTTTTTATAAGTATCCTGTGGGCTGGGCCAAACCCATCTGTGATATCAGACAGGAAGTTCCAAGTCTCAATGGCCAAATTACATTTAGTAATTTGGAGCTTCTTATGGTACGTGTGTGTGTGTGTGTGTGTGTGTGTGTGTGTGTGTGTGTGTGTGTTTGTGTAGTATAATCTGGCCAATCAGAAGTTCAGAAAACAAGCAAACTATTAAAAAACCCCAACCAGTATTATCCTCAAACTATGCCAGAAGGTGAAATCCCACTTCAAAATAGTATTGCTGCTGAAGGCTCATTTTGCAACCCTCTTGTCTTTCAATGAAGCAAAAGGCTAATGGAGAATCAGGAACCCTAGAACCTTAGGAAATCTGCATTCTTAAGTTAGATCTATAAAAGGATCCCTTTTAGCTTTGTTCTTTCCCAAACTCACTATCTACCCCAGAGATGAATCTTGAGTCTATGCCAGATATTTTAACAAATCCTGCTTCCATAAATGTAATACATGTGAGTTTATTTTTCTTCTTTCTTTTAGTGAGACAGAAGTGACATTTATCACATAACTTCTTACTGTTGAAGTGTGTGGAGGGGAGATAATGATTGCTTCTTTGCAATTAGCTTCACCAAACTAGAGCACCAGGAAAGCATTTAAGATTGTGGAGGGAAGGAATATAAATAGGTATGAAAAAAGGAAATAAAGACAAGTCTAAGGATCTATCACTTCTTAAATGTGGGAACAGGCTAATAAACCAGCAAACAAGCTTAGAAGTCATCAAATTCATCAAAGGAAAAACAGGAGAGAACAACTTCTGAATACAAGGGAGGAGAGAGTAGATAAGAAAGAGGGATGTTCAGTAGTGTCAAACAATGCAGAAAATCGATGGACACCATATTTTGTAATTAAGGGGTAATTGCTCAGTTTAATGGAATAGTAGTATTAGAAACTAGATTCCGGAGGGGGAAGGAGGAGAGTTGGAAAAACATAGGAATTAGCTGCTGAAATGTAGGAACTTACCATTAAAAGATATCTTCTTAGCTAAAGAAGACATTCTTGATTCTAAGGTAGAGGAAAGAAGACGTGAATTGGAATAATACATTATCAATTTATAATTAATTAATAATATAGGCATTAGACTTAATTGAGCCTAACTCCCTAATTTTTGATCTGTACAAAGTCAGACTCAAGAGAGATTAGGTGTACTGGGGATACAAACTGGGTGACCCTGGGCAATTTACTCGCTCCTGTAGTAAATTGTAGTTAGGTTTCAGACTGGTTTCAAATCCAAATTTTCCTAAGTCCAAATACAAATGATTTTGCCTCCATTTTTCCTAGGAAAAAAGAAAGAAAGAAAGAAAAGATTAGTATCTTGGTCAGTACCTGGGCATTGGACTAATGATTCCATGGAGCTAACTCCAAGTTTAGATTCCCAAAATTAACATTTATGACTTTTTGGGAGAATTTAAAAGACATATTTCAAATCTTGTCTTCTTGGATATAGTGTGCAGACTTTACAGAAAACTCTTTATTCTTTTAGAAGCATTTGATAGAGACCAAAAGCTCAATAGCAGTAATTTGTCTATTTAGAAATAACATGTTATAGTAGACATAACACAGGTAGGAGAAGAAAGTTTCATTCTTGACTTTGCACCTCACTTGCTCTTATTTGGGGTAATTTCCCTTCTCTGAACTCTGGTCTCTACATTTGTCAAATGAAGGGAAGTACTCGATAACATCCCGAACCAAGAGAACTGGAGAGAAGGCATGAGCATTAAGGGAGATTGACACAAACCTTATACAGAAGATGGGATTTTAACTGAAATTTGAAGGAAGCCTTGGAAGTTAGGAGGAAAAAATTCAATGAAAGAATATAATTTATGTTTGATTGAAGAAGTAATAATAAGTGTCATAGCTAGGGTTTAAAGTGATATTCTCTTAATTTAGATACAATGCTCTTCTTCCTATATATCATGGTATTTCTTCTGTAATGAATATCAAATAAATGGACTTGAAGACACTTAAAGGAAGTTAAAGGTATCTACAAATAAAACACTTGGCTTTTGAAATGGATTGGGAGTGATACAGGAACCAAACAGTCTTTGGATTAGCAGGTGTAGTAGTCTCAATAACGTTCTCTAAGAAAGGGTTTTCAGCAATATTAAGATACGTACCTGACATTGATTAGAAACAATACATTTGTGCTTTATTAGACTTCATTTAGAATTTAAGAGGCATACCAATGGGAAATGTATGGAAATTGAGCTAATTTTCTTTTTGTAACATAACATAATTTAATAGTTCCATCAAAGGATTGGTTTCAGGATATTTAAAATAGAAATGAATTCTGAAAATGTGGACATCTTCAATGAAATAAATTTACATGTTTCAGAAAGAATTTGCTTGAGTAAGGGAAAAAGACAAAAAGGAAAATAAAAGGGAAAAAGATGTTCACTTGTCTGTCTACCAATTAATCTGGTTTTGATTCTGCATCCAGGTCTCAAATCATATGGGGGAAACACAGGCTTTATTGGTCTGCCTGGATGCAGAATGTTCCCCGGGTAGACATAATTGGCAAAGAGCCTTCCTTTTTCAGTATTCTGAGGCTGCCTCTTGACCCTGCTGACATTTATGCACATAGCTCTGGTATTCTGTGATCTGCACAGCAATGATGCTCTTGATATTGCCAGAATGTTATCTTTCTTCAGAGATGGTAGAACATAAGTTCAGAGAGTGACTAGACTAGGGATATCTGTGATCTTTGGGGCAAGGTGAAGGTTTGATGGTCTGAGATGAATTTTGACCAAATTTCCAGTGTTGCCATGTGCTAGAGAAACACAATTCAAAAAGTTCTGATGCTGTTCTAGGGTACCTAAACTATACAATAGCAACAAAAGTGGGTTTTTTCTTTTACTTTTGAAAGTCACTAAATTGTATTTCTTACAATGACTTCAATTTATTTTTTAAAAAGCCAGTAGACACTTAATATTTCCTAGCTGTGTGATCCTGGTTAAGTCATTTAACCTCAATTGCCTCAGCAAAAAAATAAAAATAAAAAAAGCCAATAGACATTTATTAATCTCTTACTAGTCATGCAAAAACATTGTGCTGATCATTGAGAATGCAAAGATTGAAGAGAATAACATCGTACCTAACCTCAAAGAGCTAATAATCCACTTTGAGGTGGAGAGAGTGATGGTGAGAGGTGAGAATCTAAAAGGTAAAAACATATGTACACCCAGAGTACAAGATGAATAGACCTGGAAGGGAAGGAAACAGGCGCCTTGCTCCAGGGATATTTGGGGAAGGAGAGAATGGTTCTTGGTGATTGTAAAGAAGGCTTCACAGAGAAGGCGGCACATAACCTGGGCTTTGAAGGAAGAACAGAGCTCTGAAAGACAGACATGAAGAAGGAGTGTAATCCAGACTTGGGGAAGGAATCCTTTCTCTGCCCCTTATGAATGCACAGAGACTGAGCTACTACATTGTTATTGAACTGGAATACTGAGTGCTTGATGGGAAGAAAAGGGAAATAAATTATTATAGTCTTAGAGCTAAAAGGGAAGAGTTCTAACTGGAGTTTTTAATTTGAGGTCTCAGAGCTTTTTACAATTTTTATTTTGATAACTTTCCCCTAAACAACTGGTTTCCTTGGTAATCCTATGTGCTTTATTTTTTACATGTTAAATATATGTTAAATCCAATATATGTAAACATATTTATATAATTCTCTTACTGCACAAGAAAAATCAGATAAAAAAGGAAAGAAAGTAAGAAAACAAAAGTAAGGAAACAAAATGCAAGCAAACGACAACAAAACGAGTGGGAATGTTATATTCTGATCCACACTCAGTTCTCATAGTCCTCTCTCTTCATCACAAGATCATTTGAAATGATCCTATGTTTTATATTAGGCATTAAATTTTTTTTTGAAAAGGGGTTAATAAGCCAAAGGTATCCATAACATAGAAAGGTTAAGAAAACTTATTATAATCCAATACTTAATGTCTTTATAGAAGAGGAAAAAAATCTGGGTAAAGTGATTTACTCAAAGTCACAGAGTTCATGGCAGACTTGGGACTAGAATCCAACTCTTCTGACTCTTCATATATGATTCTTTTCATTTTTTTCAATCTCTCTACTATTTTCTTCTCCTCTCTGGACTTTATTATTTTAAAGCATTTGTTTATTAGCTGATAACTCTCTCTGCAGAGTAGACCTCCTCCTTTATGAGAAAAGAGTGCAATTCAAACATCTATGTACAATTAAACCATCAAAACACTGACCAAGTATGACAATGTATTCTGTACCTGCAATTCCCTGCTTACTTCTTGAATGACAGGAAGCAAGACCTCATGTCAGTCTTCTGAAATCAGGATTATTCACTACATCGATCATTACATGATTTTACATTATTGTATTTACCTCAATCCTGATTTCTTTTCTGTACTTCAGTACATCTCTATCTTCTGAAATTTCTCTGAACTTTTCTTGTTCATTGAAATTTTATTTGAGCAATAATTTGTTATACCACATACTACGATCTGTTCAGATATTTCTTAATCTGTGAGAAATCACTTTCCTTCCAGTTTCTCAACTCTACAAAAAGTTATATGCCAGATATTTTATATGGGAGCTTTCTCTCTCTCTCTTCCTTTTACTTCTGAACGATTGTTTACTCTTGGAATATTGTACAATTCTAGATTAATTAATACAAGTAACATTACAACAGTGAAGTATAACTATGTTTAATTAGGTCCCCAATCTGGGAAGAGTGCTGTATTCAGAACAAAGTCTATAAGAGAAATGATCTCTGTCCTCATGGAGTTTACAGTGTACTAATAGAATGACAATAAACGTAGATTGCTGACAAAACACCACTATATGCCAGGTGCACCAAGGAGATGAAAAACAGGTCTGGAGAAAGGTCCTTACAAATATGTAACGTCACAAAAGTTTCAGGGAAAAGGTAGAACCTGAGTTAACTTTGAAGGGATGGATAGGAACTCAATGGGCAAAAAGAAAACGGAGGCTATTCCAGCTACTGGGAACAGCTTGGGCAAAGAAATTATTATGAGAACATAGTACATTTGGAGGGCAGACCACACTCCATACCAAATGCATAAATAGGACCATGTTACTTTCTCATGAAAAAAAGCTTCACTGTTCCACAAGTCTTGTCCAAATCACCTTTTCTGTCCTATCCCATGTCATTATATTTTCTCTACTTAACCCAACATGATCTAGTAGCTGATCCTTAGACTTTCCTCTCTTTGTATATTTAAAAGAAATACAACTTGTGGAGGCTAGTCCCTTTTCCTTGAATGGACTTCCTTCTCTTCTTTGCTACGGAAAATCATTTTCTTTATTTGAAATTCAGTTCAAGTGTCCACTCCTGAAACCTTTAGAGTAGGGGATTTTGCTATGGGATCCGTAAAAACGACACAAAACAAATATAGTGAAGGAACTCAGGTGCTCTCTTCCTCTTCAAATGTTCCTAATATCATCACCTCATTTAGATTTCTCCCTTGCCCCTCAATATTCTCTTTTGTCTTTCCCCAGTTTTATCAATGAAGAGTATTCCAACCCTGCTTCATGTATAGAGTGAGAAAATTAAGTATCTCTAGCAATGCTCAGTGTCTTTTCATTTTTACTTCAGAAGTTCATTCTTTCTTCCCTGCTTCCATAACTCCACATCATTATCTATTATCCTGCATTAGCTCCATATTAACTCAGTCACTGCACTTGCTGATTGGAGCTCTTCATTATTACTCCTCATTATTTGCTGTCTTGCCCAATTTAACCTCATCCATCTGAAAGCTGAGAAACTGTGTTTATACTCTTTTTCATTGTTGTTTGGGTTAAGCAGGCTTGAAAAAGTTGAATCCTTAACAGCCCATCTTCATTATGTGAGGAAATTACATAATGTAGTATATAAACTTGGTACTTAACCCCCAATTCCCGATCCATTACTGAGTTATTAACCTTATCCTTGGAATGATCTAATGTTCAACATGATCTATATGGGTCCGTTACTACCTTTTTGTTGGGTATAAAAATCAGTATTCTAAGGCACAGGAAAGTATAAAAAGGAAGGTATCCTTTGATGTTCATGTGGTGCTTAATAATCCCTAATCTTGTATGCTAAATATATGCACATTTTTATATCCTTTTACTTTCCTATTGTATCATTAAATGCTAACACTGGAAAGAAACATATATGTGGCTTAGGACTATAAATGTGTCCCTTTGAGATATCTTGATCTGGTGGCTCATGGAATGATGGAGTGGAGCCACAATCTGGCTTCAGATCCACTTTTTCCCATTGGGTAGTTTTGTAACCAAGGATAAACCTCCTTTTATTAGAAAGAATACCCTCCATGCAAATACATACAATTTATTCACTCTCATTAATATTTGTACCTTATAAAATGACAAGTCCCTTATATATAGGCATTTAATACTTACATGAACTCTTTCAATTAAAAAAACTTCAAAGCAGAGATGGAAGATGTGGGATTTGTGGGCTGTATTGAAATCTGAAACTCTGAGTGTTGCCTAAAGTATGATTCGAAAATATTTAATAAAATAAATAAAAATACAATAGAACATATATAATGTTAATACTGTAGGTAGCTTTCTAAGGCAAGATGGTATGTGTAAATGTCCCTCCTTTTGATTTGAATTTGATACACTGCTTCAAAGTGCCAAGCTTTGTAGATTGCTGTGGTATATTTTTTTTTAAATCCATAGTGAAAAAAGAAACAATATTTTTTAAAATTTCAAATGATTATATTAATTTTTTAAAATATCAATTAATGTATTAGATCCTTCTAATGTTAATAGATTTAGCCACCACTTATGATAAGTCAGATGTAATAAAATAATTTGGAAGAGTGAAAATAATCATTTTAGTGAGGCAAAGAACTCCCCCTCCCCAGGCAACATTGAGTTTCCTGGAATAGATATGTGATACAAGTTATGCGACCTTGAACAAATCAAATTTTCTGGTGAGTTATATCATCTCCAAGGTGGAGGACTGAGCTATCACTAGATGATAATGAAAAGATTCTACATCTAAAGCCTTTTCTAGTTTTGAACACACCTAAAAGTCTTTTGGGTTGAGAGAGAAAAACAGTTAAGTCATACTTGGGAAAAATGAGAACATGGAAACTCAACAAATGGAAAAAAAGACAATATAGATAGAAGACGTGAGGGTAAATATAAAACAACTGGGAAATTATACTTCATAACTGATTAAAGGCCTATAATGAGATGTTTACATGGAAACTTCGACATTGTTCTTGGCTTTATTAACATAAACAGATGAATAAATAAATAATTAAATGCATGCACAGACACACACACACACACACACACATCTCTCATTTGACTTGTCAAAACAGTCTTGAATTATGGCTAGCAGGTTAAGCTTGAGGTCAAGAAGACCCAGATAAATATTATTTCTTTGCTGAGTGCTTCTCGCTAAGCCATTTAACTTCTGTGTACCTGAGACAACTCCCTGTGATTTAGCAACTAATGTAATCCATAAATGGAATTTGCATTGATGGAAGAAGTTCCTCCATCAGAATTGCATGAAATTATAGGTCTCCTTCTTCCTGGAAAAAGTTAGCTAAACAGCAGCATAAGATGTTGAGAACCAACATTGGTCATATCCTGAAGCCATAGCAATGAAAATCTGAAAATATAACAAAAAAAATCAGTCATAGAACTATGTCATGAAGCATAATTTCTTCACAACAAGTAACTTGGACAATCCGTTGATGTTTATTTTAATTGGATTGAAAGTGTAAATTTTCCTTAATGTGAGAGTAGATATAAATGAGCAAGCTTTATCAAATACAATACCATCTGATTAAGCAGAATAAATGCCATATAAATTGTTAGATCGATTTTTCTTCTTCCTATTGAAAAATTGATTTGATTCAATGTTGTGTAGACAGAGCTTTAAAGTCTCAATTATTTGTGGAATAACACACTAACATAAATTAGAATTTTTTAAAAAGATTCTACATAAATTAAAATGATGCTTTGAGCCAACTTCCTCTGGGTACAAGTTCAATCCAACCAATTAACTTCTTTGAGTCCCCAGTGGTATATGACTTTATGACTTTGGTTTTTAGGACAAAGTGGTTTCTGTCATGAAGTTGTATTTCAACTGACAAGTAAAATCTTCACATTCAAGGAATAAAATAAAGATTTGATATCGTTTGATTCCAAAAACAGTTTGAGTCAGTTCAGAAATAAGACCTGCAAGCCAATAAGTTTTACATATTGCCTTTGCTTTATTTAAAATAGTGATACAGTAGAAGGAAATCCTACCATAGCACGGCATAACAGCTACCTTAGAGTTATTTGCTTGGAGAAAGTTCCCTCTACAATCCATATAGAAAGAATTCTAGAGATTTGGGCCCCTTTTTGGGGAAGAAAGGCAGGATACAATAAACAGACCTACTTTTCCCTCAGATGTTAACATATTGACCTATTTTTACCAGATGTTTTTATTTTAGTGATTTTTTTTTTAGTTACACATAAATGACAGCATTTTCTCCAACTTGTAAAAAAATGAATATTTATGGAAAAAAATTAAGTTGTGAAACATTGCATTTGGCATTTCGCTCCAGTGCCAACATTTAGTGATGTGGTGGGAAAGTAACTGATTATTAATATGTGCATTCCATTGGATGACCAACCACAAGATATTTCCTTTTATGGATAAGGTTTTCCCTCTTTCCAATTTTATCCTTATGTGTTTTCATGCAACATGCCTCTTAAACCACGTAGCCCACCTCAAACAGCTAACTGTTTACATGACCACTGGGTTTTTGCAACTATTCAGCACAAAAAAAAACAATCCTGAAAAACCCAAAGACCTGAGCCTCCCACCATTACAGTTGTGGACATGAGGTCTCTGATTATTTTGCCATTCATCAGTCATGAGGAGAAGCATGTGGTCTGGGCTGTAAGCAAGCACCTTGAAATCCTATATTTCTCTTTGGCATTAGAGAAACACCATTTTGGTGTTTAGAGACCATGAAAAGCCCTATGACTTAGAGGCTTAAACCAAGTAGTCTTCAAAATAGGTGATAATATCATACAAATATTGAATGAATATTTATTTCTGATATTTTTACAAAGGCACATGAAGAGTTCATTTGTTTCCATATTAATTAGTATCTAGAAGAAAGTTCTATATTTTGCATTTCATTAATATTTTGAAGTAGATGGGTGTGAGAGTGGATAGAATAATGAATCTGGGGAAAACTGTATTTGAATCCCACCTCAATTATGTACTGGGTGACCATGGACAAGTCATTTAACCTCTCATTTTATCTCAGGACATTTTATCTGTAAAATGAGGGCAATAATAACACCTGCTTCATAGAGTTCTTATGAGGATCAAATGAGATACAATATGTATACATGGGGCTTTTGAAAACTTAACATGTTATCTAAGTGATATTCTTATTATTTATTATACAGTAGGAATTTTGTCATGAATTCTTACAATTTGCTTAGTGTGTTGGCTTTCATGGAAATGTGGGTGAAAAACTCTAGGGACCCATTTTCTAAATGATAATGAACCCTAGATTTCCCTTCACCAGTAATAAGAATAAATTCTTGGATTCTAAGCAATAGAATTGACTCATTGCCTGATACCCCTAATGAATGTCTGTCTATCTTTCTCTGCCCATCTCTCTCACACAAAAACATCACACAGTAATAGCTAACATTTATATAGTGTTTTAATGTTTGCAAAACTTTTTGCATGCTCTCTCATTTGATTATCACAAAACCTTGGGAGATAGATGCTGTTATTATCTCTATTTTACACATGGTGACATTTAACAAACGTATATGAATCTAAAATGCAGTTCAGTTACTTTGGATGAGGAAAATAGGCAGTCTTACCAATGGAAGATCTTAGCATTGACAGACCCCCTTTCTCCCTGGTTATGACCCTCATTTATGCAACATTTCATAGAGGATGGATTGAATTCAACATCCAGAGAAACCTGATACTCAGATGGTAGCAGGAAAGATCTAGGCTTGTTCTAGATTTCCTGTCCCCACTTCCATCAGAAAGAACGACATTAAAACTCATCAAGGACACCTCTCCAGACTCTCATCCCCAGGGAAGAAAAAGTAGAAAAGCAGATCTTCTACTGATAGGAAGGAAGCTTTAATTTTGATATTTTAGTATGATCCTCAAGGATCAGAGATCTTCAAAGTCATTGCCTTTCTATTTTCTCCCCTATCTTCATCAGCTTCTCCTCCCCCCTTTCCAGAAGGTTATAGGATTTATAAATGTGAGACAACCCAGTTAGGGAGAATGGTGAAATTTCTATGGGCTAACGTGGTAATATAAAACTATAGATATCCCAAAGACTGCATGCTTATTTTAAATTTTATTTTTTCGAGGCAAAATTGACTTCCAAATTCTTCCACGCCTAAAGTAGGTGGGAAAGGATAGAGAAAAGGCATTCCAGAAATGAAAGTGAAGAGAAAAATGGCATGACTAATTTGGAAGTTGAGAAAGTGAAAACAAATGGGATTAATTGTAAATATGCACACTAAAACATTTGAAAGAAGACCAGAAAATTCATGTCACCTTCGAGATACATTATTTACACGATGCCTTTTTTAAAGGATAGTTTGACATTAAGTTGATTAGAAGAATTCTTGCTTTTGTTCTGTATATTTTAACATTGGGGAAACATGGCTAGTCTAATTTTTTTTTTACTCTATCATCTCATCAGCCCTCCAGAAGCCTTTAGTCTAAAATGATTTTGAATTATTTTGAAATGCCTATTATTTACCCCGGTGATGGATTGTTTTCTAGGATACCCTCAAACTCTCTTTTCTCCAAGTCTATCATTTCTATAATGCCATTTTGTCACATCTCTAAAGAAGTATCATCACATTATTCTTACTAATGACTCCACTGGGTCCCTATTTATTTCAAGTTCCTAATTATAGTCCTTTAAAAATGCTCTCCAAGGATTTTCTCTCATTATCTCATGGACCTTGTACTTTCTAAAATGGTTCTTTATTCCTTTTCTCTTAGATAGATTGATAGAGCAATAGCTATGGAGCTATTTCATTTTTGAGCGATATGAAATGAAACTAAAACTAAAACTATTAATATAAAAAGACTCCATTCAGTTAACAGAGGGCTTTGAATGCCAAACTAAGGAATGTAGACTTTATTTGGTCAGGAAATGAGAGCCTCTGGACAGATTAATGAATAACATGAGGTATTTGTAGCTGTGCTTTCAAGGTTATTCTGACAGGAACGTCTGAGATGGAACAAACAGAAAAAAAAGGAAATGTAGGAAATGGTAAATAATAATAGATAAGTATAATGCTTTAAAGTTAATAAAATACAATAATTATACTATACTGTTTTCTCCATTTGACAGATATAGAAATGGAGAATAAAGTAGTTAAATAATTTCTTCAAAGCTACCTGGAGACAAAATGATAGACCTACAACTATAGTTCTAGGACTATTCTTTTGTCACTTTACTTCTTGATGTCTGGCCCTTCTTAATCATATGTTATTTAGTATTTCAAGCAAATGATCATAAGTCCAGAACTAGGGTAATTTCAGTGGAAAGGAAAAGGAGAGGCAGTTTGGGAGATAGGACTTGGCAACTGATTGGGAGTGGGTGGCAAAGTGAAAGAGTCACAGACCACTTTGAGATTGGTCCCCAGTTGGGAACCTGGAGAACTGGGAATAGATCTTGGTCAGCACATTATCCTGTTATTCCATAATTTATCCATGGCACTGAGGGTCCAGGGGAATAACAAATGGGATAAGCTGGATATCACTGATATTTGACATGTTTCTCTTCTTTGCACCCCAAAGACAGTATCAAGCTTCCCATCTTCTCCAGAAAGACGGATGCACCATGGTGCTTTGTCATTAGCATCCTGGGGCACCATGTGGTTGTTGCCTGCTATTAAGTTATTCACAATTGTGTCTGACTCTTCTCGACCCTATTTAGGGTTTTCTTGGCAGGGATACTGGAGGGCTTTGCCTTTTCCCTCCCCAGCACATTTTACAAGTGAGACAAACAAATAGGACTCAGTGATTTTCTCAGAGTCACTAGAAAGTAAGTCATATTTGAACTCAGAAGATGAGTATTCCTGATTCCAGACACCACTTGGGCAAATCCATTTAAAATGTATTTAGATTCAAAGTCTCACAGATTTAGGGTTGGACGGTACCTGAGTATTCAGATCATCTAAACCCTTCTTATTATAAATGAAGCAACTTAAGCCCGTCAAGAAGTCAGTTGTTTAAAGCCAAATGGTAAGTAGGAGGCTAAGTTGGGGTTCAGATGCCCTAGACCCCCAAATCCCATGTCCTAGCCACTAGGCTTAGGCTCTTATGGCTATAGCTTCACAAAGTCTCAGCGATGCTTCAGGTACGTTATTCAGGTAGGATTACAGTGGGCAGTGTCTCTGTTCTATTCTTCCACTACCTGGGATGCTCTTCCACCATGATTCCTTTGACATCCTTTGACAACATAGACTGGTCTAATGGACAGAACCCTGGGCTTGGTTTCCCAATATGTTTGATTTCCTCCCTCTACCCCTTCTTACTTGGGTGACCTCTAGCAAGTCAGTACCCAATTCTGACCTTCCCGCCTTATCTGAAAAATGAGAAGGTTGGAATATATCAAATCTATAGCTAGGGAATAGTAAACTGATTTTTAAAGATTGCACTTTTTGGAAATTTCTTACATTTTTTTCTTTCAGCAGAATAGAAACTAGTTTTCAAAATCAATTATATAGACTAGAAAGCTATCAAAGGAAGTACCTCTCTCCCTCCTGACCTCTATGTCCACACACCAATTGAGCTCCTTTCCAGGCTTGTGGTCTTCCCTAAAATAGCCTAGCTCTGTTTTCTTTCCTACAGCATGGGCAGATCGGGGTCTCCTCCTTCCCCCAGGTTGATCTGAGGACACATCACTGCTTACCCTGCGTGCTCTAATAGTCACATACAATTCTGATTAGTTGAAAGCAAAGGTCTCTCACCACTTCTAAGATTCTTTGACTCTGCACTCTGAGTCTGTTTCTTCATCGAAAGAATAGGGATTGCAAATCATTTCTGAGCCACCTACTTCAGCAGCCTCACTGTGTGAAAATCATTCTTAGATTTAAAAATGAAAAACTCTCTCTAGCCCACCATGATAAACTCTTTGTATCTCGCAGCATCTGGGGGAAAAACAAATCAGGGAGTGGAATTAAGGTTAGGAATTCATAGCTATTTTCAACAAACCACGGATAGGTCAGAAGAAATAATCCACGCTAGCAGATCTCTACTTGTGAGGTTATTATGATTAATTCCCTATCACTCCTCTTTTCCCACAGAGTTATTTGGCAGAACAATACACGTTTGTCCCCACTGGGTGGCCACTACGTTATACTTTTAATATTTTCATGGGTTTAAATAGAATTCCTTTGCAAACTACAGGACGTTGCCTTTAATCTATGTGATTAACCAAGCCAGGAATTGGAAAGATAATGTTTTCTAACTTCCTTTCTGATGAATAATAAATGTCACCAAGGAATTGGGTAGTAGGAGGTAGTTGCCTGTGCCATCTGCTGTGTATGGGAACAGAAGAAAGATATTAAACTTTAAATTAGGAAAGGCTTCATGGAATGGAAAACATGAAAGGAAGCTACTCAGGACATTTGAAGAGAAATATCAGTCGCTATCAGTTAACTCCCTCCTTTGAAAGGGTAAAAATACACCAGACGGCCCCAATTACTACATCACCAACAATTTCTGTATACATTTAAGTTTGGGCAGTGTGCAATTTGTATGCTTCTTCTTTCATTTAGTGCATGTCCAGCTATCAAGTGCAGTGTCTCTAAGTTACAGTACTGCTGCTCTTCTGTGGAGAAAAAGGAAAAGGCTTCGTGTGGATCATCGTGTTTCTATCACGGTGACGCTTTTTAGGAAGGGCATTGATGGACTAGAGAAAACATGGAGGAGAGTGACGGGGATCCTCCCGGTGATGGAAACTGTCTCATAGAGAACTGCTGAAAGTTTCTGGGAGTGTTTAACTTGCCAAAGGGATACTGGATGACAAGCTATCGCTCATCCTCTTCTATTGGAGAAGTGTCTACCTTGAGGAGGAAGGGTTCCCTGTGCAGTTTGTGGAGTTGCAAACTCATCCAGCCATGCTGGGAGGTAATTTGGAGGAAGAGGAGCTGCTAACTGCTGTGGCTTTTTGGTCCTAGGGATCCCATTACTAAGCACCTGCAGCAAGGAAGTCAGTGATGGAAAGATAGCATGCATAATGAGGCTAGTAGGAGCACTCTGTGGTAGGAAAACAAACAAATAAACTGGAATGTGGGGAGTGTGCACTGATAAATTTGAGGATGTTTAAACGAGTTGTTCCAAATCAATTCAGTAGAAGACACAAATATGAGGACTAAGAAACTTGGGAAGTCTCTTATTAATTGAGGGAAAACAAAATGAGTAAAATTACCATAAAAATCATATGTACAGTGACCATGAAGAAAGGGAAAAACAAAATTAAAGACACCTAATCAAATCAAGCCATTGAACAATATGACTCCAAATGTCCGATGCCTCAAGCTTGTTTTTTGGTTGAAGTAGTGTATTATAGATGAGGAACGAAGCCTATGTTATCAGAAATGGTTGATGTAATAGATAGGTTTTGTTGAATTGTACTTGTTTTGTTTCTGTGGTGGTATTGAGAATTGGCATCAGTATAAAAATAAATCAGCAATACAAGTCTTTAAAATTATTAGAGAGGCAAATAGATCACAGAGAAATAGGTGGAAATTATAGCAAAAGAGATCTTGGTTGAACATTATAACTATTAGAACTGTACTGAAATGGAATAGATTAGAATAGTAGCTTTTTTTAAGCTCTTGGTATTATCTGGATTAAGGATGTCTTAAACCAAGCTTTTTACAAATAAAATTTTTATTCATTAAGTCTCACGAACAATGAAACTCATAATCTGCTACCATCTTCCTTCATGAGATTTTGTAAATTAGTTTATTTTAAATTAATGCTGCCCTTGGCTTCTATCAGAGATCAAATGTTTGCTGTGTAGGACAATTTTTGGGTTCTTTGGGGCACTTCAGAGTAGTGATTGCTTTGCCTTGATTGAAATTCCACTGAAAAATAGTTATTTCAACGGTTTGGTCATGTATACTTATTGTGTATCTAATTTATATTTTAATATATTTAACATCTACTGGTCATCCTGCCATCTGGGGGAGGGGGTGGGGGGTAAGAGAGGAAAAATTGGAACAAGAGGTTTGGCAATTGTCAATGCTGTAAAGTTACCCATACATATAACCTGTAAATAAAAGGCTATTAAAAAAATAGAAAAATACAGAAGAAAAAAAAAGGAAAAAAAAAGAAAAGAAAAAAGAAAAGAAAAATAGTTATTTCTGTCCCTGGAGCTTTTAAAGCAGAGACTGGATCACCACTTGTTGAGAAGGTTGGATAGAGAGGCCATCAAGTAAGCAGTGGATTGAACTATATGAACTCTAATATCACTTGCAATTTAATGGTTTTGAAAATATGAAAAAATTACCAAATAAAATTTATCTTTAAGGTACAGATGAACTGAATTTAACTTTATCAAAAATATTATCAGGGCAAATGAGGGAAGTAGCCATTCTAAATCTCTTGAAAATAGTTTACCAAAGGACTTCAATCATGGGGAAATGATGATGAAATACTTCTCCTTTTTCCTGGAAGAGTGAATAAATATGACTTTCTAATACTGTATTCCCAATAATATTCTGTCACTATGTCAATTGATTGGGCTCATTTGTTTTCTTTGATTTAGGGGAGAATTTGTTGTGGAGGACAGTGGTTGAAAGGAAAAAGCCAGTGGAAAAGCAAAAGGCAATAATAAAAGTTTAAAATTATGTAGAAGATGAGGCTTGGTGTAGTTGAAAAAGCAATGTGTGAAGGAAAAAACTCAAAAAATTTCATCCTAAGTTTTCAGAAATGGTGGTTTATATTAGCATCTTTCCTTTTATTGATTTCTAGTTTTTTGCATCAAGAATTTATTTTCCTCAGCCAGATTAAAATCCAGTGATTTTTATTCTTCTAATTTGGTGTTGATTTTTGATCTCTGCAATTGAAAGGTGATCAATATAGATAGTTGCTTTAGTAACAGCTTCTACTTGGTAATCAATAATATCATATTTATTAAGATATAATTCTGTCACATTTGCGATGGTATTTGATATGTGTATATATATATATATATATATATATATATATATATATATAATTGTGTTCACCTTTTATAGAAATGACTGGGTATTAAAGTATACTAAAACATATTTTAAATTTATATATATATATATGCAACATAACTGTGTATATCAGTATTTTTCTCTATATCCTCTTTTGTATAAAATGAATAAATATTCAAGTAGGTATTGATAATTTTGGAAGGAGCTATTTCTTCCTGGAATTTTTATGTCTCCCATTTTTTTTTTGCAACAGTTGCTATTTAACCTAAAAACAATTTTGTGTTTTTCCCCTTATGTTCCTTGTGAAAATTTTGAAATGTTCAATATCTCATGAAATAATGCTTCCTCCTGCCTTTGGAAGTACAATGCAGTCAGCTCCTCCAGCTTCTATATTTGACCTGAACAAGAAGAACCCCTTGAGACATCTTTCCATTCAGTTCCAACTTCCTTTTGTCTTCTTTTGTTGAAAAATATCGACATTGATATGAATGAATTTTTCCAGTAGTAGATTGGCTTATAAACTATTTACCTCTCAATTCATCTATTGCAATAGGCTCTTATTGTTTTCCCTGCCTCAAAGTCTCTTTCCAATAGAGGACATCTTCTCTTAAGCTACTAAAGTGATTTTCCCAAAGCTCAGGTCTGATCATGTCATCCTACTTCTCAATAAACTGTAAACCTCCAGAATCAAGTATCAAATTCAGATGGTCATTTAGATCTCCCGTTTGATCCCTTTCTCCATTTCCATTCTTCTTCCATTGAATCCTCCACATACTATAAAAGCATGTGAGCACACTTGCTGTTCTCATGCAACATTCTATCTCAGACGCCTCCACAACGGCTCCTCTGAAATGCTCTCCCACTTCACCTGTGTCTCTTAATCTTCCCGGCTTCCTTTGAGTTAACTCAAATCCTACTTCCTGTAAGAGGATTTTCCCTGTTGCTGCAGTTATTAATGCCTTCTCTCTGAGAATGTCCCCTATATATTCTCTGTATGTGTCTAGTTAGATACATAAATAGATATATACATATATACACAACATAATATAATACATGGGTATGTGTATATTTAATGTAAGCATAATTATATATTGTCTTCCCCATTAGAATGTCAATTCCCTGGAGGGAAGAGTAATTTTTTTATGTTATTTCTGTTTCTATCCCCAGGACACAGCACTGTGCTTGACACATAGAAAGTACTTAATATGTGTTTTTGACTGATTGGCTAAAGATCTAACATTTCTGATAATATCACTGTGAGTTATATTTAGTGTTATAAAAACCATCAATGCAATATATGATTGTAGCATTATTGTAATAATTAAGTTATTATTTGTAAATAGTCTAAAAATTCTGACTCATAATAGATTCTGTCCTCTTTTTTGTAACAATCATTTGGTTGAATAAAGAGAAATAAGATGCAAGGGATTGAGGGCTATTTAAAGAAAAATGTAACTCTTTGTTGAAGCTTTCTGTACTTAAATTGCATTAGGCCTTGGATATAAGACACGGAGTGTTACTGGAATGGTATTAGAAGCTTTTCCAACAAAATAGAATGGGCCAGAACTTGTGCTTCATTGATCTAACCTTTGATAACATACTATAACCCCCCTTGTTAAGAGGAGACATCAGAATAGGACTTTTCGGGAGGATTTTCAACAAGGCAAATAATACCAGCTGGCCCAAGTGAACAGGTAGTCATTTACAGAGATAGTTAAAATCTCAAAATACATTTAATATGATGTAATTTGATAACCAATTATTTACTTAATATGAGAAAGGCACTGTGTTAGATGTTGGAAATATAAAAATAAAAATGACATCTTATATTTTAGAGAAATGGAGCATAAACATCATTTTTATTGTAACAAAATCCCTTTTTTAAAGGAATGTAATTTTTTTCCTGATAAGAAGACTGAGAAGGATGTAAGATTACACAAGACAGAAGCAGAATTATTCCTCTATTACAGATTGGGAGATTGAGACTTGGAGAGAAATTGAGACTCCTGGACAAAGTCACCAATTCACTAAGCAGATAAGTCAAGACTTGAGTACAAGTTTTCAGACTCCATGCCTTAAACTCATTAAAAATAGTGCAAAAGTCTTTAAAGGTAGTATAAAACTGTGATAGAAATTCAGAGAAGGAAAAAATCATTTCAGAATGCAGTGACATAGAAGAGGTAACATTGAAATGGGGTTAGAAGGATGGGTAAGTCTATGGAAAGAGGACAATGTTTAAATTTTAAAGAATGGTATGAAGAAAGTCCTCAAGACAGAAAGCATAGGATATTTCCTCATTCTCTTCTTCCTCCTCATCTTCCTCCTCCTCCTTCTCCTCCTCCTTCTTCTGTTTCTTCTTCCTCTGCTGCTGCTGCTGCTTCTTCTTCTTCTTCTTCTTCTTCTTCTTCTTCTTCTTCTTCTTCTTCTTCTTCTTCTTCTTCTTCTTCTGCTTCTGCTTCTTCTTCTTCTTCTGCTTCTGCTTCTGCTTCTGCTTCTGCTTCTTTTGCTTCTGCTTCTTTCTTCTGCTTCTGCTTCTGCTTCTTTTGCTTCTGCTTCTTTCTACTTCTTCTGCTTCTGCTTCTTTTTTCCTCTATTTCTTGAAATGTAGCTCTGAAAAGCTTTCTCACTCTGTTTTTAAATGAGCTGCTTGATTCCACCTTAAAACAAAAATCATGCTGGTAAATGGGGCCATTTTATCTCAACTGTTACTCAGCCTCAGTCACTGAATGAATATAGCCTCAAACAATCTGAGACCTGGGGAAGATATTAGTTTAGAAAGCTAAGGTCACCCATTGTGAGGGCCATCCCCAGTGACCTTCATTCTAATCTTACCACTGGACTTCCACGAATCTGAAGGAGACAGTAAGGCTGATAACTTTGACCAGTTCTGCTTCACTCATCCCCAATTCAAACTCATCAAGGCATTGCCTTCATTCTGTTTTTGATTGATCCTTTTTGAGAAAAAAATGACAAATAAGAACCACAACCTGAGTCCAGAGTTAGGAATCTTTCTTCCCTACCACATGCTATCATTGAGTTTAAATCCCCCATATCACTTAACATTCCTTTATTCTCTGATTTTTAACATGTGTTTTGGTGTATTTCCATTTGTATCTCTAAACTGCATGGACATAGCATCTTCTCATTAATCTGGTATCCTTAGGGAAATAAGTGCTCTGGATTGGAGGTATCGAGCATATTGTCTGCAGGCCACACACTGCCCCAAACACTCCCAAATAAGGCCAGAACCAGATGTAAATGTAATTAGGTAATAGTTAACAAAATAAACAAAATATAATACCACCTAGATCTGCAATATGTGGTTTTGTGAATCAACACCCATCCTGCAGGGACCTTATGTACAGTTTAGTAACCCCCATTTCATTTGAGTTTGATATCCCTGCTTTAAGTGAAAGGAATTTTCATCAGCTCAAGTTCACTTTTTTGAATCCTGTAGCTTTAAAATAACAACAACAACAACAAAATAAATATCAAAAATATTCAAAAAACAAACAACTATTCTGATATATTTTATGAGAAATTTTTGTTGATTTTATGGAACATCATTTAAAGTTTACCTAATCACTCAGGATTATCATTTTAAAATTAAGTAAGTATAAAATGCAACAAGTGCACAGGCACACATCTAGCAAGAACCTTAGAGGTCAAGTTTTACAAAAGAGGAAACTGAGATAGTGAGATACAAAATAAAAGCACTGAGATCTCCTCCATCTTTTGATTTCAAATCCAGTACTGTTCTTCTACCCAGCCTTCACCACTTGATATGCATTGTCCTTTCTTATTAGAATGTGGGCTTCTGGAAAAAAGGAAATATTTTTCTTTTTAAACATTTAATTCCTCCATCCCCAGTTCTTGGGACAAGGATAGGTATATGGTAAACACTTAGACACTTTGGGGGAAAATTAATTGATTGATTCCATTTCCATTTCATTACCATTCAAAGAAAATATACTGTGGAGGAAAAAAAATTCCAGTCTAGAATGATTTTCAGTATGAGAAAATGGAAACATGGAAAGGTAAAATTATTTGTCCAATTTTGTCCAATATTGTCACACTAGAAAAATTTGAGTTACTCATGCATTGATTTAGAAAATTAAGCAATAAAAAGAATCAAAGCTTTTCAAGAAAATAGAAACAGAGAACATTGCCTTCAATATAGTAAGCTCTCAATATATTTTAATTGACTTATGCTGATAGAATTTGTGTTAATAAATAGAGTGGTAATGCTGTTTGCCCTGCAATTCTTGTTTCCATGTACCATAAGTAGCTAAGTGAGAGGTCAAGACCAAGCTGGAACTTTTTAAAGATAATCTCATTCAGGAGTGATTTTCCATCCTCATTCTAGGTTACATTAAAATTGATTAAAATTTCCCAGATCCCTCATTGTTGGTAGTTTTTCCCTTTCCACTCAAACCAAACTTGCTTTATATTCTCTTTTTATATGATGTTCTATTAATTTATATATTCTTTGACCCAGTAGAATTCTCATTGTCTTGCATCTGTTTCAATCTTGTATAAAGATTGGAGATCCCATTTGTTTTTTGTTTTTGTTTTTTTTTAAAGAGTGGTTTGCCTTTGTCTTTTACAGCTCATTTTACAGATGAGGAAACTTAGGGAGAAAAGGTTAAGTGACTTGCCCAGAATCACAGAGCCAGTAAATACATCTGAGGACAGATTTGAACTCAGGAAGATGAGTCTTCCTGACTTTAGACCTAACACTTTATGTCCCAAGCCACTTAGCTGCCCAACACTCCTTTCCTTCCTTCCTTCCTTCCTTCCTTCCTTCCTTCCTTCCTTCCTTCCTTCCTTCCTTCCTTCCTCCTTCCTTCCTTCCTTCCTCCTTCCTTCCTTCCTTCCTTCCTTCCTTCCTTCCTTCCTTCCTTCCTTCCTTCCTTCCTTCCTTCCTTCCTTCCTTCCTTTCTTCCTTCCTTCCTTCTTTCCTTCTTTCCTTCCTTCCTTCTCTTTTCCAATTAATTTTATCTCCAGTGTTTAACACAATGTTTGGTGAATTTTAGGCACTTAAAATACTTGGATTGGATTGGAATGAATAAAAGAATGAAACCTTGGGCTATAATAGACTTGGATCTTCTCAAAAAATACAAGACAATTTTAAAAGACTTGGGATGGAAAATGCCATTTCCATCCAGAGAAAGAACTATAGAGACTAAAATTTTACTATTTTCATTTTTTAGATTCAGTTTGCTTTTTTCCCCTCTCGTGTTTTTTTTCTTTTGTTCTGATTTTTCTTCCCATCATGACTCCTATGGAAATAGGTTAAAAATGATTGCACATTGACAACTTATATCAGATTACTTGCTGGCTGGGGAGGAAGAAGTAAGGGAAGAAGAAAAAAATGGAACTCAAAATCTTACAAAAATGATTGTTGGGAACTATATGTATGATGAGAAAAATAAAATACTATTAAAATAAAAAAGAAGTTGATCAAGTATGTCATATGTGTTCACATGTGTCTTTTTGGTTGTGGTTTTGGGGAAGTATGAATAAAAACATTGGGTTTCTAAGAGAGATTTTGATTCCTTTAAGGAGGGGTACCGATACTGAGAGTGCAAGACTGGCCACTCGCTGATCCTCAGAGAAGTCTAGACTTATAGCTAATCTCACCCCACCCCACAAACATTCTTCATCTAAGAGGAATAATTTTTAAGTTTAATAAAATTTAATAAATTTTAAGTTAGGAAAAATTTTAAGTTTTAAGATGTATTCCTGGTATCTATCCCTCAATGGAGTGGCTATATAAACAATGTTTGACTCCTTTCCTTCCAAAAGTCAGCTACACAAGACCACACAACAAATAGTAGATAAATCCATTTATCCTTGTTGACAGCCACTGGTCACCAGAGAAATTATACAGATTGGAATACACCAGTTTAAAAGTAAATGAGCTTTCCAACTAAGAGTGAGGTACTTTAGTTCAACCAAGAGAAAATCCTAAATCCCAACCAAAGGGGAATTCTCTGAGCTTCTTGTGTCAAAAGTTGGAGATGGAGACTTGACTGAAGTTCTGGCTCCTCTATGTGTTTTTTTCCTAGAACCTATTTCTCCATTCCAGGTGTTCACTCTGGAGAAGCACTTAATAAATATTGATTGAATCTGCATTTGTCTATCTTCTCTCTCAAAGATGGAAGCCAAAAGACAAAGATCTCTGCTCCTCCAAGCTCTCATGACTTGACCCTCTCACAAGGGTACAATCATTTTCTATCAAGGAGGAGAGATTTGCAAAATGTGATTGTCTCTGGTTGCACATACACCTAGAGAGGGAGATCTCTTTTCATCCACAAACTCATCTACCACAACCTTTCCCAGCATTCACTATTAGTCAGTACCTTAGCTAAAAGGAATATAAAAAGCCTCAGCACTCATAGGAGAAAGGAGAGTTGCCTCTCTGAAGGTCTTCCAAGTTCTAAACATGTGGCCTGTGATCATTCTTCCCTCACTCACATAAATAAGAACACACGCACAAGAATGGGTCATATCGTGTATGGCGGGCCAGGAGAGGGCCTTTGGTTCCAAGCACCTTTGTGGACCACTTGGCAGTTGGAGGTTATTTATTATTCTGCTTTAAATAACAAGGATGCACTTTAGATTTGTAATGAGCAGTATTTGGTCGCTCTGCTAATGCTGTTGGAAATGAACTTCCAGTTTGATCTCTGGCAGTCCTCACCCCTCCTGAGTTTTACTATTTATTATTTCCATTCGGATCCATTTCCAGCAGGTTCTTTCTTCAGTGTCTTCTTTGTAAGTAGAGATTTTAATGCCGGTGGAAAACGATTCAGGGGCAGTAAGGAGGAGGAGGCAAGAAATGGGGAACGGTGAAATGTCCCAAGACTTCAGAGACATGTTTTCCTGTTTACTGAGCCATTCATGCGCATATTTCTGCTTGTTTGCTTCAGTCATGCATGAATGCCTTTTTCTGGCCTTCCAGATAAGCTATTTCTCCTCATCTGGGGCCCTGGGAAGGTGTCATACCACAGTGGACATGAGGAAGACTCAGAAAAACAAAACCATAAACCTCAGGGGGAAAAACAAAACAAAACAAAAAACTATGGGGTACGATTGAACTCAGCTGGGGGGAGATTCATCAGGTAGCATTTCCACATCACTTCAATGTTTATTCTGACTTAATCAAATTCTAGAGTAGAAAAAGCATTGGAGTTGGAGTTGGGGGCTTGAAATTTGGGAGCTCACTCAAGCATGGGTTAGCAATGTAACCTCAACCGGATATGGAGGTGGTCATCTTGGTATTTTATGGGTGAAATCAGTGGATTTGGAACTAGAGATACCGAATTTCAATCTTCCTTCTCTTCCTGCCCGTGTAAACTTGGCTGAATTTCTTCATCTCTAGAACATTGCTTCCTGTTCTGCTTATTGTGGGGCCTGGACTAATTTTTTCTATGATTTCCTTCCAATTCTAAGTCATATCATCAGTTCCACAATCCCCCAGGCTGTTCTGGAGATGACAGTGTAAACTAATAGTGAGTTTAGTATAGACACTTTTTTCCCCTGAGGGGCCGAAGGTGAATTGATACACCATATATATATATATATTAAATATATAATTATGATATTATTATTATTATTTAATTATTATCAAACCTTGGTTTGGAGATCTAGTCTCCAGCCTTGCCTCGGATGTATACTTACTGTATGACCTTGAGCAAATTCCTTATGCCCTCAGCATCTTCAGACACATTTCTAATACTGAATTTGTAAGGCATGTTCTGATCTTCATTAAAAGATGGATTTTTCTCATCAAGAGTACCCTATGTAAGTAGAAGCAGAAGTTTGGGATGAGAAAAAAAAATAGAAAGGGCCCTCAAACTTACGTCTTCTAGTTGTTAATTATCACAACTGACAAACCAGTTGATTTTTCCAACTCTCTCATTAGTGGATTTAGTTGGAAAAGTTTCCAAATCATAAAAAGCAAGGGTTTGGATTATAATAACCTCTATGATTTACCTAGATCTACCTTAAAGATTGTGTCAAAATACTATATACAGAATCTGTAATGAAATATTAGAAATGGTACTCCTCCTTTCTTTTTTCTTTTCTATTTTTCCCAGATAGTATTTATAGAGAACCTAAAAGATATATATTAGGAACCCCAGCTGGCTTGTGAAAGAAATGGTTTTTAAAGACATAAAAAACTATAAGCTTTACAAGTAACATTTTCATAGATTTGTATATTCTGCAAAGCACTTTTTAAAAATCATGTATAACTTGCTATTCCTTTTAAATATATAATAAATTTATCACATAACTTTCTTTTTCCCTTTTATCTCCACTTCCTTCTCTCCCCTCCTTTCCCTCTTGCCACATCCACCATTTTATCAGTTCTTTATCTGCCTTCTTAGTTCCTTTATAGTAAATTGAATATTTATTATAAAAGTCAAGTGATTGAGTTATTCTAGAACAATATGTCTGTTAGTGTATACAACAGTCTCTTGGTTCTGCTCATTTCGGTCTTCATCATTTTGATCGACATACCGTAGGGGCTAATTAGCAGGATCTCTGAGAGCATCTTGTCCAACTCACTTCATTTTACAGATGAGGAAACGAAGGCCCAGAGAAGTCAAATGATTTGGCCAAAGTCATACAGATAGAATGAGAGAACTGGAGAATTAGAGGCGGGAAGGAAATTAGAGATCATCTCTAAAGCCATGTTTTTCTCAATGAATTAGGTAAGCTCAGCTTGTAAAAAGCAGAGCTCGGAGAGCTGAAGCCTAGGTCTTCTCACTTAAAAGTCAGTGTTCTCTCCAGTGCAACATGCTGAATTTATTGGGTGATAAAAATGTCCGAAGATTAATATCAGTCATAATTCTTGCCTATTGGGCTTATAATTAGATTCAGTAATCCAAAACATAAGAGAACGGAGACTCTGAAGTCACTAGGGTGGGCAAAGGGAAATTGTTGCAATTTCAAAGGGCAACATGGAAGGAATTAGAGAGACATCGGTGGGAAAAAGGAAATAAAGGAAACAGATGGGCTTGACGTTTTTATTCAGGCTACAGTGTTTTGTAAATACAGATTCTTAGATTTTTTTTTTGAAATACCCCATGCAGGAAGACGTGGTTAGTATCACAGTGAGCTTCCATTCCTAAGCAATGGTTGGAAAAAGTGGCTATTGGAAGCTTTTTGGAGCAGGATGGGAGCTTGGTGAGATTTGTGCTTTAGGAAAATCCCCATTTTGACAGTTGTGTGGAACATAGATTAGAATGCAGAAATCCTGGTGCAGAGAGCACCTGGGAGGCCATTGCAGCTATGCAGGTGAGAGGTGTTAGGGGCTGAATTAGGGGGTGCACAGAGCAATGGGTGGTTCTGCACATCTCTGCCCATTCTAAGTGCATGGATGTAAAGAAGGGAATTAATGTGGAGGACGTCTTTTTTAATTTAATAGAATTCATAAATAAATGATGATTTTATTATTATTGGGAACTCAGAGGATGATGTGCAGAATAGCCTCCTGTTGTCCAGACTTCTTAGCCCGACACATAAAGTCCTAACAGCTCGGTCACAAGCTACTCATGTCTGGTCATTGCCCGGCATAAGTCTTATGTTTCAGGTAAATCCCTGCCTGAACACGCCTTGAGTTTTTCTGCTTTCATACCCTGGTCAGACCCTTCTCCCTACCTCCCCTGGGCACAAAACCTAGCCAGCCCCAAGTCTGAATTCAAAGGCCTTGTTCTAGGTGGAGTCTTCCCTGATATGGCACGGTCTGATAGGAAAAATAGTGGATTTGAATAAAAACAACAGTCACGTCTCGTCTCTAATAATTACTACCTGGTTCTGTTGCCTTCCCCTCCCTCTGGATCATCTATAAAATGTGGATAATTCTACTTCGACTAGAAGTAGGATTGTCAAATGGATACAGTGCCGATCTTGAAGTCTCAATAAGTATTCATCTAAATATAAACCTTGCCTCTGATATTTTCTCGGTGGGTATCTTTAAAGGCAAAGACAACTTTCAGTACTGATCTACTAACTCAAAAAGAAGTGATATCATTCGATGAGGGAATGTCCACACTGAGATTTTCACAAGGATACTCTCAGAACCTGGCTGCCATCTCTTAATATTTGAATGACCTCATGAGGCATCAGTGAGGAAAATGATTTATAAATCTGATTTATATTTATAGACATTAAAATGTTAAGAAAGTACAATTTGATATCATCACACCAAACAGCAGTGACCTTTCCCTCTTCTAAACAACAATAACACTTTTCTCAATATAATATAATGTCAATTGTTCCCTGCCTCCTAGTTCTTTGTGTGACGGTCCTATCTTCCCTCTCAGATCAAGATCTAAGAGCCAGGGCTATGAATAGTGCCTAAACCTGTTAAATATTCCATAAACATTTTAAAAATGTCTAAACATTTTGACTTAAATGGAATCAATCAATCAGGGGATGGAGGGTGATAAGCAGAGGGACCAAATCAGGGCAACAATTCAATATCACTTCATGTCAATCTCAGGATTTTCAGTATTATTTTTGTGATGACTGTGTGTGAGGGGGCACACAGTATATTTTATTATTTCAGTTGTGTTCAACTCTTTGTGACCCTATTTGTGGTTGTCTTTGCAAAGATACTAGAAGGGTTTGCCATTTTCTTCTCCAGTTCATTTTATCAATGAGGAAATGGAGGCAATATATTCTATTTACATATATTTTACCATGTTTAACCTACATTGAATTAATTGCCATTAAGGGGAGAGGATGGGGGAAAAGAGGGAAAATTGGAACACAAAGTTTTGTAAGGGTCAATGTTGAAAAATTATGCTTGCATATGTCTTGAAAATAAAAAGTTTCAATTAATAAACAAACAAACAAATAAATGAACGAATGAATAAATAAACAGCTAGATAAATAAATAAATAAATCCTCTGAACAGGGGAAAAAATAAAGAAATGGAGGCAAGCAGGATTAAGTGACATCCTCAGCTCACACAGCTAGTAAGTATCTGAGACAGATTTGAACTTGGGTCTTTTTGACTCCAGGATCAGCATTATAGTCACTGAGCTATCTGGCTATCTCAGTAGGGTCATCAGGCTGCCTTAATTAAACTAATGGAATCAATCTATTGGTATTTACTGAGCATCTATGATGATCCAGCCTCTGTATTAAATGTTAAGAATAACAAAAGAAATAATGAAGCAATCCTTGCTCACATGGAACATAAAGTTTCATGGGAAAATAATTTAAAGATACACATACACACACAGACAAATATATATATATATTTTTTTTTCATATATATACATATATATTATATATAATTCATTTTATCGGGCATGTAAATATATATTTATGTGCATATTCTTTATACATTCTTGCCAGATGAAATGAAACCTAGAAAATAATTGAAGGAATGTGCTCTAAGAACTAACATAAATTTCCCCCTTTTTTCACAATCTCCAATTTAGAATCCTTTTGTGGAACTAGAAAATCAAAGCTACACAATTAATTATATGATATATTGGGATATCCATATATACATATATTTATATATAGCAAACCAGGATGTATATATGCATTTACATACATGCATCTGTACCTGGCAGACAGAGGGCTAGGCCCTGGAATCAGCAAGGACTAAATCCAAATCTGGCCTCAGACTCTTACTGGCTGTGTTACCCTGAATCAATCATTTAACCTCCTTACATACATACATATACGTTAATCCATACAAAGTATTTTAAAACAATGCAGGTTGAGAGGTAAGAAATTGACAATTGGACCCCAGTCAAGCTAAGAAATGTTCTGCCATGAGAGACTGGATGGGGTAATGTTGTCAAGGTTTTTAAAACTGGAAAGAACAATTTATTGTTGATTCTTAAAGAAATAAGGAGTTTGTCGAGTTCAGTGGCCAGAAAATTGATGTGATAAGGGACATGCTTAAGAAGTCCATTTAGCTGGTTGGATGGGTGAAGAGGCAGAAGATCATTATATTTGTAAAGAGCCCCTAGCATAGCACCCAGCACTTTGAAGGAACTCTGAGTCCTTATTCCCTTCCCCTTCCTTTCTCTTAGGCAATGCTGACTTTTCTTTTTGCTCAAGCGTTGGTAGCCTCATCCTTCTACTCCCCACTTGTATAAATGAGGATCCCCTGCTATAGGAAAATGGGGTGCCTCTGTATCCCAGCAGACAGAGGGCTAGGCCCTGGAATCCTAAGGACTAAATCCAAATCTGGCCTCAGACTCTTACTGGCTGTGTGACCCTGAATCAATCATTTAACCTCCTTAAGCCTCAATTATCTAAACTGTAAAATGAGGGGATTGGATTTTATGGCCTCTTGCGTCACTTCTAACTCTGTCCCTGGTCAACAAGTCAAGTCAACATTTTTATTCTTCCCTCATTTTTGCTTCTCTCCTCCCTCACTGCATTTTTCTTTCCTGTTTTTCACCTCTCCTCTAATCTGATCCTTCGCCCCCTATATTTTCCCTTCACTTCTACCACACAGTATTTCTAGTTTGTATTGAATTTTTGGGGAAAAAAAAGAGGATTATATTGAATTTCATCACAGATATAAAGATGAAAGACTATGGCCACAGATGGCGTGCATTGAACACATGGTAATACTCCAGTTCCCATCCCACTTGGACCTCTCCTTGGTCTCCCACACCTTAGATTAAACGGCCAAACTATTTTTCTGTGACCTTCCTGAAGTCCTGACTGCCAGAGTCTTGCTTATCTGCCTTTGCTATCAGAGCTTGCTGGTTTCATGTCTACATTTTTATCTACCTGCCTACCTGCCGATTATCTGTCTGTGTGTCTGTCTGTCTATAATCTATCATCAATTGTTTAAGAGAAAAAAGTCCCTGATTGGCTGGTTGTTGTCCTTCATTCTCGAAGACAACCCAAATGATATCAGTATATCCCATGCTCCTGATTGACCCATGATCTCTAAGTTGCCTCTTGTTCTGATCCTTCTCCTTTTCTGGCTCTCCATCATATTTAGGGAACATTTCTGCTTCTCCTTCAGTCATGACTGAATCCAGGGCTTCTTCCCCTTGTTACAGAGCCATTCTTCACTTTACTTCTCAGTCTCTTTATTATGCATTTATGTGCTTCCTATGTCAGCTGACTGGCATCTTTAGGGGAGCTTTTTTCCAACTCGTCACATGTATATTCGGTCACCACAAGGCACTTTTAAGTCTCCCTTTGCTGTATGGACTTTGTACATCCCTGCCATGTAAAACAAATCCTACAGAAAGGGAGGGAGCTCTAAGGACTAACAGAAATGTCTCCCTTTCTCCAAAGTCCCCAATTAAAAATCCTCCTGTGGACCTAGAAAATCAGATCTCCCCAATAGCCGGCCTTGGGCAGAGTCAATGAGAAGAGCAAGAAACCTTGCTCTTGTAATGTAGCCTCAGAACTGAGGGAAACCCACAGTCACAAACCCATTCACACATACACGTGTACAAAAAAGGAGTTATGTCTGTCTATCCATACATAAAGAACCCCTCCCACTAAGCCCCTGTGCTGCTGATGGCTCCTCAGAGCATTCCATGCCATCCAGAAGATGGATGTAGGAAGGGCAACCTTCTCTAGCTGAGTGGTCCAGGTCATAGTTCAATGGGCACAGGAGAGGGTAATAGCCTCCGAATGCTGGGTTACAAATTGCTCTTTGGTTGGCTACAGTTTTTGCAATGAGAAATGTGGGCAACCTCTCTGAATAATTGGAGAGAGGAAATAATGCGACCCGAAACAACGTTAGAATAAACAGAAGACATGAAAAGGAATTTGCTGCTGCCCAACCTCCTCCGCTTGGGTCCAATGGAAGAATTGTAAAAGCCAGGTCCTTGGGTAGCACATTATGCTACTTTGAGACATTTGATCAGAGGTAATGGTGTTTCTCTTCACCCTCAGGCTTTCTGAATTTTGATTTGATTCCCCCCCTTTTTTCCCTCCTCGTTGACTTTTATGCAGCTGAACTTTTATTGCCTTGATCATTCGGGATATTCTAACGGGCTAGTTTCTCATTTTTCATTTCATTCAATTCAAAACAATATTTTAAAAGAACTATTTGCTTTTTCATTAAATTCTTCCCACTGATGGTCTATAGGGAATGTTTGAAAAAGATGGCTTATGGTTCCTTTCATTTATTTATTTATTTCTTCAGGATTATAGCTCGCAAAGTTCAGGACTCAAAGAAAGGCACCAGGTTATGGGGATGGAGCTGTTGTTGTTGGATGCATTTTTTTATTAGATTGAAAGTCAGGACACTTGAATTTTCTTCTTTGTCATCACTTTGCTTTGTGAACTTGGACAAATCCTTTGCCACCTTTAGGTTTCTGTCTTATACAAGGAGGTTGATGGGAAGGAGAGCTAGCAGGGCATGGTCCACAAAGTCCTGGATACCCATGTTTCTAATCCTGGTCCTGCACTTCCTGCCTATGGGACCATTTCCAAGTCCTTCATCCTTTCATCAGATGGGAATGATGCTCGTGGTACCTATTACAGAATATTCTTACGAGGCTGAAACATGTAAAATGCTCTGCCGACTTGAAAGCGTTCTAACAGATGTTTTCTACCATCTTCAGGTCAAAGTTACGGGGCTCTTCGTTTGAAAATGCAGAAGTTTGTCTCGCATTGTTAGGATGCTGGGACAAATGATTGGAACCCCCAAATTCAACCCCTTGCTCCATCATTTCAGCTACACAATGTCCCATTCTGCCCCATTTTACTATTATATTGATGACTTTTTGATCCTATCCACCATAGAAAGCAAGTGTTTAACAATATTCAGACAGAGTCATATCCTCAATGACCCTGAGAGGAAAGGCTGGGAGGAAGTAGGATTTAATCCCCCCACAACACACACACACACACACACACACACACACACACCCCATATTTATAAAGTCATATATTTCAGCAAAATCTCCATCTCTTTGTGTCCTCGACTTCACTACGATCCTACCCACAGCAAGGACTACGGAAACAAATTACAAGACATGGTTGAATGCAAAGAAAATTATAAAACTAATTTTATATAATTATCAGCCCCATCTCCATTTCCCTTTTGTAAATGCCTTTCCCAGATGGTTTCATGGCCTCTATAGAAACACTTTCAAGAGTCAACTCTGAGAAGGGAGTAAATGCATGTGCTGGAGTTTTAGATGAGGTTGGTACAATGGCTGGGGCCTGAGCTAAGGAAGGAAGACCTTGTTTGGAAGAAAGGAAAATGGACTGGGAAACAGAGTTCCTCATTAGAATCCTAGCTCAGACACAAGTTACTGAGCTCTCTGGCTCTCAGTTCCCTCCCTGGTAAAGGGAAGGCTAGGAGGAAATACCCTTTAAAGTCCCTTTTAGCTTTAAATCTCTGAAATGGGTCAAATGTTGGGTTGGAAAGACCCTGACTTAGAAAGTCTCGAGTTCAAATATTGCCTCAGACACTTAACTAACTGTGGAACCCTGGGGAAATTTCTTCAACTCTAAAATGGGGATAACAGTACCAATAATAATACCCACTTCAAAGAGTTGTGAGGATAAAATGAAATCATATTTGTAAAGTGCTTTTCAAACCTCAAAATATTGTATAAATGCTTGTGGGCTGGTGCAGGGGAGACCATACTCAGCCAGAAGAAAGGAATAAATTAGCTCCAATCCAGCCCTCAGTATTTACCAGCTGTGCAACCCTGGGCAAGCTATTTAACCACTATTTGCCTCAGTTTCCTCATTTGTAACATGAGAATGATAATTACCCCTGTCTCCCAAGTTGTTATGATATATATATATATATATATATATATATATGTATGTATATGTGTGTGTGTGTGTGATTTTTGCCTAAGTCATTAAAAAACCCACAAACCTTATTCTGTTCAAAGTCATGTAAATAAGTTATTAAAGATCTGGAAACAGCCAGGACAGTCAATTATACTAGGATAAATTTAGAGAAAAGCATTGACCTTTATCTTATTAGTATTTCAACTTCTGAATTTTCCTATGCTTCTATATAGTAAAATATAATTTTAAAACTGAGGAAGCTTTTTTCTTTAGTGGGTGGAGAGTGTGGGGAGAACAGGGGAAGGCAATGCTACTATAACATCAATAGATTTAAAATTCAATGGGTATTTCAAAAATCGCCTTTTCTAATTATCTGTTTCTTAGGCTTGCGTGATGCATTTAATTTTGTGAAGCCCTAAATTCTTGATATACAGGTAAAAAACTAGTGTCATAGTTTAAGAGAGTCCTAGTTTTTATTTAAAAGTTTTTCTTTTCTTTTCACTAAGTAATTTGGGAGAAGAAATGAGGATCCAGCTATGGTAATGGAAAGAGCACCATTTGGGATGTCAAAGCTTTAAGTTTGGGACTCAGCTCTACAATTAGCAGGGCGACGTTCAGTAGGAAGTTAATTGATCTGTTTCAGCTTTAGCTGCTTCAACTATAAAGTACTATAATAATTACTCTATAGATCTTCCAGAAAAAAATTAAAAACATTATGTTAAAATGCTTCTTATCTGTAAGGGATGCTATATAAATGTTTTAAAAATTACCTTAAAAGTATTAACTAATCTATTAATACGCTATGAGTACCATAATTCAATAGTACAACTTATGGGTATTTAATGAAAAACCTCTCTGTCATGTCCTTTGTATTATGTAAAATATGACTTTTTGCCTTCAGAATTCACTAACAGGGTTTTAACTTTTTCCAGAGGTCTGGAATTGTACAAAACTGATTATTTCTCATGCCAAATACTTCCCCCAGTTATATTTTCTTTATGTCAATTCCCAAGGAAGACTAAAGGCAGTAATTCTGATTCATTTCAAGATTACTTATAAAAATGACCTTTATGAGAACTATTTGATGTCCTGAACTATGGGGAGTCCTTAAAAAAAAAAAAAAAACACGGAAACTGAAAACAAACACACTGATCAAGCATTTCCCTTCCATAACAGATCAGATTTTGCTAACACCAAACAGAATTTGAACTCTGAATGGTCTAAGCTTGGTTCAGGACTCATACCCCATAACCCACAAATGAGAGACTGACTTCTAAACTAAGCAAATCCGATCACTATTCTATTTGGAACAGTAATTAGAGGGTTCCATTTGCGAGGGTTGTCAGAGTCGAAAATTTATTGAAAATGTGTCCAAAATGAAATCCATCTTGGGTATCTGGAAGGATTCAGAATATAGAGGCATAGGAAGAAGGGCATTGTATGTTTTTTTTTTTCTTTTTAATGGATGGCTTTGGAGTGATAGATTCATTTTTTAAGGTTCCTTTCTGGCTTTCATCTTCCTTCAAGTTCTTCAAAATAAAGTTGTCAAAATCTTTCCAACATTTCCAACATATTCCAGTTACTTGCCATTTTTAATCATTCATTTCTCTAAATACTCTTACTGCAACTTCTCACACCTCCAGTTTAAAAGTTTACCCTCAAACTGCCTTAGTTCTTTCCCTCCTCATGGATATTTCTCCCATTTTTTTTAAACTTCGTTTTATCCTCTCAAACTCACTTTTCCTTTTCTTCCGCTTTGTTGGGTGTACAGGACTGTTGCCAGTACCAGTGTACCTCCAAGCCTTGAAGTTATAGGATCAGAGCATGAGCAACCGGTCTGTTCTGGTTTCTTATGGACTAAATCATAACTGAAACTGGGGGAGCTGGAAAGGGAGAAAAATAATGAATATCTATGATACTTTTCAGTTGCAAATCATCTGCCTCCATCTTTCTCACAGAATTAATCCGTTTTCATTAATAGAGAACTCTTTTAGCATAAGCATAAAATCATTACTAAAGAGAGAAATGTTAAGAAATTATGTCAACTGACTTTGTTACTGATTACTCCCTAGAACAGTGCTTGGGACAAAGTAAGTACTTAATAACTGCTTGTTGATTGATTGATTTATTGATTGCTAAGTACCACTGAGTGGATTTCTATTTTCTATTAAATTGAGGTAAGAAACTCCACAATTAATGAAGATTACTATAAGTGATGGATAGTAAAACATGATCCAGAGATTCCCATGAGACTCATCTTTATTTTTCTCATTTATGGATGACATGATCAGGGAAAAATAGATTTATATTCTTCAAATATTATTAGTTAAAATTATCTAAAATAATCTGGTTGTCCAATAATATCATTTTTTACATCACAAATTACTGAACAAAATAAATTCTCAGGAGCATCTCATTTCCATTTTATGAAACTAGCAATTTTGTTTTATATTCATTGTGTATTTCAAGTTCACTAAAAGGATGGTTTGGGTAATAAAATAAGTCTGGTGGTGCTTTTAATGGTGGCCATGTTTACAAGAGTATCACACTATGTAAAGGAAGAATTGCCTTGTCTCTGCTTTGACGTATTCATTTCAAAATTCGACTTCCCTGTTATTATTTGTATACACTAAATACTTTGAACTAGTTTGTTCAATCTTAGTGAAGAAAGTAAAAATCATTTACTAATATGCAATGAAGATTTTGAAAAAAAATCATTGATCAGTGAAACAGAGGAGTCAGAATTGTATCGTTAATTGTACCTAGATCCCCAAGAACAAATACTTATTAGCTGTGTGATTTCAAATAAGTCATTTAATATCTCACTGCCTCTTTTATTTCATCTGTAAAATGTAGAGAGCAATAAAAGTACCTGCCCCACAGGATTATTGTGGGCACTGTAGCATTTAGCAAATACAAGTCACAGATACATACATAAGTACATATACATACATATATATATATATACAGCTAAGTGTTACAGTGCATAGAGAACTGGATTTGGAATCAGGACACTCATGTTCACGAGTTCAAATCCAGCCTCGGGCATTCACTAGCTATGTTACCTGGGCAAGTTACTTAGTCGGGTCTACCTCAATTTCTCATCTATAATATGAGCTGGAGTGAGAAATGGCAAACCATCCCAGGATGTTTGCCAAGAAAAATCCAAATGAAACATAAAGACTTGCTCATGAGTAACATAAAATACACATGTAGTCATACATTTATAAACATGTGCATATATATTCACATATAAACATCTTTTTTATTGAAGATTTTTTTTATTTTCAAAATATACGCAAGGATAATTTTTCAACATTGACCCTTGAAAAACCTTGTGTTCCAATCCCTCTCCTTCCCCCAACTCCTTTCCCTAGATGACAAGTAATCTAATATATGTTAACATGGTAAAAATATGTTAAATCCAATATGAGCATACATATATATACAAAAATCTTGCTGCACAAGGAAAATCAGATCAAAAAGGAAAAATTGAGAAAGAAAATAAAATTCAAGCAAACAACAACAAAAAGAGTGAAAATGCTATATTATGGTCCACACTCACTTCCCACAGTCCTCTCTGGGGGTAGATGGCTCTCATCATCCCATGATCATTGGAAATGGTCTTTATCATCTCAATGTTGAAGAGAGCCACATCCAAGAGAATTGATCGTCGTATAGTCTTATTGTTGCTGTGTACAATGATCTCCTGGTTCTGCTTGTTCACTCAGCATCAGTTCATGTCAGTCTCTCCAGGCCTCTCTGAAATCATCCTGCTGGTCAGTAAACATATAACTTTGAAATGCTGTGAATGCATATGAATCCCTTCTCTAATGATTGTGTCTATTCTGCCTCTGCATCTAATTTGTAGATCATAATTACTATTTTTACTTTTTCCTAGACAGTTTTACTTTTAAAAGTCAAATCATACTCAACTTTGCTCTCATCTTTCTTTTGAGCTACCCAATTATTGATGAGAATCTTAAACATATGATATACATTTCCATGTAAAAATATAAACAATTTGTTTATGTTAAGCTTCTTAAAATTACTTTTGATATTGGCTCTTATATGCCAAATTTTTAAGTTGAAAGTCCTGAAAATCTGAACGTTCATTGAATGTCCACTTTTTTATTCAATATTATGGAAAAATTTTCTGGATATGTTATTTTTGACCACAGACCTACATCTTTTGATTGTGGGTATATATGATTCCAATACCTGAGATCTCTTATTGTGGCTGCTGCTAAGTCTTGGACAATTTTAATTGTAGTTCCAACATATTTGATTTATTTTCCTTCTTGTTTATTGCAAAATTTTCTTTCATCTGAGGCTGTCAAAATTTGGCATTAAGCCCTCTTTGTAGTGGGTAGAAATTGGAAACTGAGTGGATGCCCATCAATTGGAGAATGACTGAATAAATTGTGGTATATGAATATTATGGAATATTATTGTTCTGTAAGAAATGACCAACAGGATGATTTCGGAGAGGCTTGGAGAGACTTACACGAACTGATGCTGAGGAAAATGAGCAGGACCAGGAGATCATTATATACTTCAACAATACTATATGATGACCAGTTCTGATGGACCTGGCCATCCTCAGCAACAAGATCAATGAAATCATCTAGAATGGAGCAGTAATGAACTGAACCAGCTACGCCCAGAGAAAGAACTCTGGGAGATGACTAAAAGCCATTACATTGAATTCCCAATCCCAATATTTTTGCCCACCTGCATTTTGGATTTCCTTCACAAGCTAATTGTACAATATTTCAAAGTCTGATTCTTTTTGTACAGCAAAATAACGGTTTGGTCATATGTACTTATTGTGTATCTAATTTATATTTTAATATATTTAACATCTACTGGTCATCCTGCCATCTGGGGGAAGGGGTGGGGGGAAGGAGGAGAAAAATTGGAACAAGAGGTTTGGCAATTGTCAATGCTGTAAAGTTACCCATACATATAATCTGTAAATAAAAGGCTATTAAAGGGGAAAAAAAATTTGGCATTAATATTCCTATGTATTTTCCACAAAGGATCTCTTTCAGGTGGTGACACATTTACCAAATCTTCAGATTTTTCAAATCAGGTAGAGATAGGTTAACATACTTAATGAGAATAAAATTTAAAACTTTTGGCACTATATAACTTTGTATTGAATTTAAAAGTTGATATTTTAATAAGGATAAATAAAAAATTTTGCAAGTATATTCCGAAAATCAAAATCAAAAGTATAAATGTTAGGTAGATGTTGTTAGAGAACAGTTTATTTTTTTTTAAAAAAAGAGGGAATATTAGTAAATAGCAAGTTTAAAAGAGTAAATATTATAAAATTATAGCTTCTGATGTCATTATCAACTTAGGCTGTGTTAAGGAAAACAAAGATTCCAGGTCTAGAAAGGAGACAGTTCTTCTATACTCTGCTTGGTCAGAAGATAGTAGGAGCAGTAGACCATGCTAGATACAATAATTCTGGTCAGAAGTTTGAAGTTATTAATTAGATGATCTGTAAAATTCATTCAACACATGAGAGTGGTTTGAAAAAAATAAAAATATAATTGGAGAATATTTAACAAAATAAAAATACAATCAAACATTTTATATTGCATTTTAAAACTAGGTCAATATGTGGTCTCTAGAGATCCTTATGAAAGTCTATATAGTGGATCCTGTTTCTGTTTGAGTTTTACACCACTCTACTAGTAGAAGTGAATGGTGAGGAAGACTTGGAATAATGAAGGGTACAATGGGATGGGGACAGAATTTCAAAATTATGATAAAAATGTACAGAACATTATCTCGGGAGAGAGTATTTGAAGTTGGAAGAGCATTAGATTGGAAGTCAAAAGATGAATTCAAATCTACTTCTAATTAGTTACATAACTAACCATAGTGTTGTAGAATTGCTGTCTATTTTACCTAAAACTAGCTTAACATTTCCTTGAAAAACTTCAATTCTATGTTACTTGTTGTTGATATTATCTTATTATCTGTGATCATTTTGAGCATAGTGTAATTTCCCCACTTATAATTATTGGTATTTTTACTCTTGCTTTGTGGAAGTTCAGGATGATCATTTTGCTATTTTGTACTTTCCTTGGGCATAATGCATTTGCTCTTACCTTTCCTTTTAATGTTGTATGGATCTTTACATTTCAAGTGTAATTTTTATAAATAATATATTGTAGGGTTCTATTTTTATAATCTGTTCTATTTCTTCTCCATTTATAGATAAATCTATACCATTCAAATTCACAAATATTGTTATTTTCGTATTATTACAAGTTACTCTTTTCCTCTTGCTCCCTTACAAAGAAGTGAGAAAAAGAACGTGAGCAACACTATTAATTGAAAATTGAAATGCTAAGATCCATTTCTTTCTTTATATGCTAAAGACCTTAATTAGCATTTCTTTTTTTTCCTTTCCTTTTCATGATCCAAAATAATTTGCTTGTAATTATTCCATCCCTATTTGACTCCCCTGTTCCCACCTATTTAACTATTGAATATGATGTTACTAGATCAACCTCTTTATATATTTATTAGTTTGTTTGTGTTCAACCATCTCCTTTCTCCGATTTAGTTTGAAGTTCCTTTGATCAGATCCAAAAAGCCTGCAGAAAAATATATATTTTACTGTTTCAATTGGGACAACATATGAAATCATATGACCTTCCCAACCCCTAACATTCAGAGAGAAAGAGAAACAATGAAGACATTGGCCATTCTTGACCATCAGAAGGATAGCCTTCTTTCCACTGTTGCACACAGAGAAGATGAGGAGACGTTATTATCCCTCCTGTAGGGAAAGAGATGACACAGGTCAAAAGATTTCACCTTCTTCTCCATTGCCCGTCAGGAAAAATAGAGAAACGAGCTTACTGTTTGTTCCATTGCTCACCAGAAAGAGGACAGAACCAAGAAATTTCTATTTTATGGTCTGCAAGAGACAGAAAAAAAGAAAAAAGTGACCTTAGATAATGTGTCTCTCCCAATCAAGTGGGAAGTCTTATGGTAGAATTTTCAGGTTTGTTATGCTTCTTTCCCTTAAGAATTGGAAGCATGAAACCAGCCACATCACACACTCTGAGAAATCTGTTGAAGGTTAATGAGAGTCTCTTTTCAAATGACAGCTGAGTTTTGAATCAACAGGGCTCAGACCTGTTAACAGTTACTTTCTCAGGCCAGTGACCATTACTTTCTGATGCTTTTTTTTTTCTTTGATTGAACACAAGTAAAGTGAGGATAAATAATAATGCCCCTTCCTTATTCCAAAAACTAGAAGCTAATTTGATATTATATTATAATTGTTGTATTGCTAAATCAGGGCTAATCTTCTAGCCTATTGAAATGGAAGAGAATTCCTTACCTCTTCTGGTGGTTTTTTGTTTGTTTATTGGAATCCCTTTGGAAGATTTTTCCATTCTTTCACATTTATTATAAATTCCAAGTCATGAAAGTATAAAGATATTCATTTAGTCCATGTGTTTTAGTCTGAGCTATGTAAACTTAAAAAATATATTTTATAACTATATTTCAATACAATTATTTTATTTTAGAATACCATGTATTTTATTCTATGCATTTAAAAACATTATTCTGAAAGTGGTCCAGAGACCACACTGCTACAGGGTTCATAACACAAAAAGAGTTAAGAATCCTATTCAAGTCAATTTATCTTTATGTCTAATATATTATACAGCTTATACTTTGTGAGATATATAGGGATTATTTATAATTAGTTTGGGGGCAAGTTATCATGAAGCATTTATTAAATACCTACTAAGAGTCAAATAATATTTGTAAAGTGCCTAGTGCAGTGACTGACACATAACAGATGCTATCTAAAATGTTGGTTGTCATCCTCTTTTTAATAATTATAATTACTAGTTACTAGAATTGTGTTAAACATTGAGAATGCAGAGCAAAAAAATAAAACAAAATAAAAAACCCTAACAGAAAAAACTAGTAAATTAGTGCCTTTTCACAAGAAATTCACCGATTAATGACAAAGATAATATGGAAACAATTTTGTATGAACAAGTTATAGGAGAGAAAAATTGGAAATATCTTCATCATAATCTCTACAGTTCACTTAGATATTCCATCTCACTTTCTGAAGATGAGTTCTCCAATAAAGGAATCACAGAAATTCTGGGTCAATGGAGGTTTTGAAGTGCAACCATTGCAAAATTCTGCAAAATGAGACACTCAATATTTTTAACAGGTGGTCAGCTAACCCTTGCTTGAATGCCTCAGTTGGGGAGCATTTTACTACACTGAGAGGCAACCAATTCTACCGGGGAATTGCCCTAAGTGTTTAAACATTTTCCTTATATCAAGCTTAAATATTTCTTACATGTTAAATTAAGTATTCTTCTTTTCAATGTCCATCCTTTGCAGTCCTTTGAGACTTTTAATTTCAAGTAGAAAAACTGAAATTATCCAATTTCAATACCAATCTTATAAAAGGCCTTTATTAATGATCCTTCTCAATGACTAGTGCTTCTCCAAATTATCACGTCGATATATGTCATCTTAATGGATATAATCTCCTTAATGGTCTAGGACTCTCTCTCTCTCTCTCTCTCTCTCTCTCTCTCTCTCTCTCTGTGTGTGTGTGTGTGTTTTGTTGTTTTTATTTTTATTTTTGAATTTGTCATGTCCAACATAGTGCTTGCCAGAGTAAGTATTAATAAATCCTATTTTATTGATGGGTCTTGGGACTAGCATCCTATGGTGCTATTCTAACAATGTTCCCGAATTCTTTGGATATATTCAGTATGGGTCCTGAGAGTCCCTAGGGATTGTTAACAATCCTCTGTTTGTATTCCACAAGTAGAACTCTAAATTTTTAGCAGACCCATTTAAAAACCATTGGAAGTCTTCACCCTAAATTAGCTTTAAAAGGAGAAGGTCTCGTGTTGATTAAAATATTTTTTGTCCTGAATTTTAATGACATGAAGCATATAGAAATGTAGAAGTGAACATCAGATAATTTTTCTTTCCTCACTGCTTGAGAAATTATATCCTTAATCCAAGTATCATTGCTGAGCTACACCCCGACTCTCAAATTTTTGGCTTACATTCTCCTCACGGAGCCCCCAAATTAGTCTGCCCCAAATTTTATTTTATAGTTCTTTGGATTTTGGAACTGATTCTGTCATAGAAAAAATATTGTGAATAATGGATAGCTTGCCAGGTTGGCCCATTACACTCATAATATAATACCTCTCCGAGTCTTAGTTTGCTCATCTGTAACATAAAAGGGTTGAACTAGATATTCTTTAGTTGTTTTGTTTAGACTACCCATAATTCTATGAGGAAGGCTCTTGGTCTAGCTATAGGCAAAACTTCACAACAGATGCTTTACTTTTCAAAGCTTCCCATTTCTTTTTTGACTCTCTTCTCCCAAAGAGCCCAATATCCCTTTATTATCCTGAAACTCACTATTATTATTGTTGTTGTAATTATAATTACACCTCTCATTCGACTGATCTCATAGAATTTTGTGATCTACTTTTTATATTCTAAATTTATTATTTTATTTGTGTAAATGCCTTAGTTTCTTTACTAGATTTTATTCTTCTAGAGAGCAAAGATGTGAGATATTTGAATGTGTATATATATGATATATGTATGTGATAGACATATATTGGTATAGATATATAGATATAGATAGATATAGCTATACACACACACACACACACACATACACAATTTACTTTAAGGAAGCAATGTGACCTAGTGAATAGAAATCTGACCTCAAAACCAGGAAAATCTGGGTAAAAAATTCTCCATTAAATACATACCAGCTATATAATCCTAGATAAGTGACTTATCCTTTCAGTATTCTAGGTAGCCTTGTGAGATTATAAATTGTAGAAATGGTTCTGGCCTTCAGTGAGAAAGTTTTGTCAACTGGTAATTCCCTGTACCAGAGAAATTACTGGTCCTGTCCCTATCTTATCTCCTAGCACAGAACTGTGGACAGAGCAGCTTAAAAATATGCAGTGAATGAATGACTGAAGAGTATTTGTCAATGCTCATGATTCATTTATATCCAGACAGTTCTATAATTTTAATAAACTACAGGGAAAGAGATAAGGTTACTTGTTGAGAATTTGAAATAAAGCACTTCACAATTGAGGCAATTCATGGTACCCAATCATATGTAGGTTACAGTTCACTTCAGTCCACATCCTCCAGGCTTGACAGATTCTAGCTTGGTATATAATTATAATAAGCCAGACGTGGTGTTGAAGGCCAGGGGCTAATTTTTCTCTGATGTGCTTTTGATATAAATGAGCACTGGAGGCAGAAAATATGATGGTCTAGTCTCTTATTAACAAAATCAAAATCTGAGTGACTTGCTCAAAACCAACTCTTTGATGTAATTTAGGACTCTAAGCAAAATTCTGCCCCAGAGCATCATTATAAGGATGAATAAGAGTTATTATCAAGTATAAATTGTGCAAGGGAAATAGATCTTCTATAGAAAACTTTAATAAAGCATATATTTGTGTGTGTGAGTGCATGTGTGGACACTATATATATATATATATATATATATATATATATATATATATTTATATATATATATTCTTACAATAATGTATGTATGCATAATATTTTGAATACACGGTATTATCATGCTAATTTGTTATAACAAGATTGTACATTATCTGAATGCAACAGATACATAGATTAACTGAGCTAGGGTGGGATGGGGCATCAAGACGTGTTCATGGATAGTGAAGAGTAGTTGAGAGGACCATTGATGGATCCATGTGGTCTAGCTCTCACTCCTGTACTGGATGTGTCACCTTAATAAGACACCATTTGTATCTAAAAAGTTCAAGGCTGTGTCTAGCTCAGAAATCCTGTCTAGTCTTGTCTACCATTCTGTCCATTTTGATTCAGCAGAACTAAACTAATAGATTAATAAATTCAGAAACCATGATCATTATTAAAATTGCATAATGATATGATCTAGTAACTAATAAACAATGAACATTGTCATCTTCATTCACATAATGCTTCATTGTTGTAATGGGCTGAAACTCAGTTGGTGCACTGAGAATTGAGCACTTAAAGCTAATTACCAAATGGACAATACGCTATTAGTATATGCTTGCCCTGCCTACTACTCTGTGCAAGCTTGATCTGTTGTATAAGAGATTGGGTGGAGGATATAGAGGGTGGATTGAGAAAGCCAGAGTCACTCCTGGCTGGATTCATGTCCCAATTCCTCTCACTTCTTATAGCCATTCCATTCATGTCCAAAAAGAATAAAAATCAAGAACTTTTGCTGATCCCGACTCCTGCTGATTCTAAAGTATCCAAGGTGCTAACGTGGACTTAACCCATTGTGTTTAGAATTGATCTTAATTTGTTGCAAACCATACCATCATTGTTTTTAATTTTTTAATAGTAGCTTTTTATTTTCAAAATACATGCAAAGGTAGTTTTCAACATTCACCCTTGCAAAACCTTGTGTTCCAAATTTTTCTCTCTTTGCTCATCCCACCTTCTTCCCCAGATAGCAAGTAATTCAATATACATTAAAGATGTACAATTCTATACATATGTCCATATTTATCATGCTAGGAAAGAAAAATCAGAGAAGCAACTAAAGAACAATAAAAAAGATTAAAAAAGAAAACTACTATACCATCATTGTACAAGTTTCAGTAGTCAATTAGCTGAAAAGATTTTGATTATAGGTGTGGTGATGAATTATTTCTGCTGTCCAAAATTCATTGCAGTTCAGTATAGAGATAGAAATCCATTAAATAATCACAATTGCAAAACTATGAGTTTTCAAGATAATACCACCTAGTAGCCAAAACAATGGAAATATTACAAAATGAACTATATAATCATATAGAGTATGCAATAAATAATTGTGTATGTAGATTACATATCTGTGATAAAAATACAATTTGTGATATTTTCCATTCTGATATGTGTTGATGTACATCTGACCCAATTATTCTCATTTCTGCAAAAGCTTCATGGCACAGGTCAAGGCATAAAACTGATGACATTGATCTTGATGAAAACATAAAAAAGGAAATAAGCAATTTTCACAAATAATTTTCTTTCTAAAATGTTATTGATGCATCTGCAAAATTATTATTGATATAGTTTCATTGTATTTTAGCAAAAAAGAAGCATTTAAATAAAATTATTCTCCCCCCTAAAAGAAAGTAACATTTTGCCATATTTTTCTATATCAATTATTCAACTCTCCTCAAAGAGAGGAAAATATGTTTCATCATCTGTTTTTTGGAATTAAAACTTATCATCCATATTAAGTTGAATTTAGCCAGCTGGTAGCTTTATTTTTCTTTGAGTCATTGTTTATATGCTATTATTGTTTCTAACATGTATTTTTTCTACAAAAAGTCACATATTCACAATAACAATTATCTGAGAGGTGTAGAAATTTGTAATCTTAATATATCTGCTAAAAAAGAAAAAATGATTTGGAAAATTGTCTGTTCATATCCTTTGACAACTTATCAATTGGAGAATGGCTTGGATTTTTACAAATTTGAGTCAATTCTCTATATACTTCAGAAATGAGACCTTTTTAGAACCTTTGAATGTAAAAATTTTTCCCACTTTTTTGCTTCCCTTCTTATCTTGTCTGCATTGATTTTAGTTTTTACAAATTTTTTTTTAATTTAATATAATCAAAATTATCTATTTTCTATTCTATTTCTATATTCTATTCTCCGGGTCTTCTTTGGCCACAAATTTCTTCCTTGTCCACATACCTGAGAGGTAAATTATCCTATGTTCTTCTAATTTGTTTATAATATCACTCTTTATGTCTAGATCATGAACCTATTTTGATCTTATCTTGAGTTTCTACTATGTTAATTTCCAATTTTACCAGAAGCTTTTATTAAATAATAAGTTCTTATCCCAAAAGGTAGAGTATGTCAGGCACTAGATTACCACAGTCATTGACTATGTTGCCCTATAAACCTAACCTATTCCACTGATTGACTATTCTATTTCTTACCCTGTACCAAATGGTTTTGATGACTGCTGATTTATGATATAGTTTTAAGTCTGGTATAGCTAGGTTACCTTCATTTGCCTTTTTTTCATTAATTCCCTTGAAATTATTGACCTTTTATTCTTCCAGATGAACTCTGTATTTTTTTCTAGATCTGTAAAATTATTTCTTGGGAGTTTTATTGGTATGGCACTGAATAAGTAAATTAATTTAGATAGTATTATAATTTTCATTATTTGCTCAGCCTGCCCTTGAGCACTTGATATTTTTCCTGTTGATTATATTTGACTTTCTTTGTGTGGAAAGTGTTTTGTAATTGTGTTCTATAATTCCTGACTTTGTGTTGGCAGGTAGACTCCAAGATATTTTATATTATCTACAGTTATTTTAAATGCCACTTGCTTTTCTGGTCAATGAAAAAATGACCAGAGAAAGAAATCATGGAAAAGTTATAATAGATACCAATTTAAAATATACCCCAAATGATGCCTATGTGGAGCTATGTATTTCAATTTTTAAAAATTTTATCTTCATATTCATTGGAATTAAGAGTAGTTGTTTAATGCCATTTCCCTATTAGTTTTAATGAATGTTTCTTAAAATATTGTGGAAGATTTGGAACTATGGCCAAAGATCCATAAAACTGTGAATATCCTTCGACCCAGCAGCATATTACTGTGTCTGTACCCCAAGGAAATTATAAAGAAGGGAAAAGGACCCACATGTGCAAAAATGTTCGTAGCAGCTCTTTTTGTGGTAGCAAAGAATTGGAAAATAAGTAGATGCCCATCGACTGGGGAATGGCTGAACAAGTTGTGGTTTATGAAGATGATGGAATATTACTGTTCTATATAAAAAGATGAACAAGTTGATTTTAGAAATGCCTGAAAAGATTAACACGAATTGCTACTGAGTAAAACAAACAGAACTAGGAATACATTGTACACAATTGCAGCAAGAATGTACAATGATCAACTATGAATGATTCAGTTATTCTCAGTGGTTCAGGGATCCAACACAATGTCAATAGGCTCTGGACAGAAAATGCCATCTGCACCCAGAAAAAGAATTAGAGACTGCATGTAAATCTATGTTCATTTCTTTTTTCTGTTTTTTTTTTTATCTCTCATATGGTTTTTCCATTTTGCTCTTATTTTTCTCTCCCAATATAATTCATAAAATAATGTGTATTAAAATTAATTTACTAGAAAAAATAAAATATTGTGCAAGTGGATACATTTTTTCCTTTGGAAATCAAAATAAAGTTTGGGCATATAAGCACATCTTGTCTAGACTCTTTTTGTGACGACTCCAGTAGTAGACAGAAAGATCAATACGATATGAACCTGATTTTATTCCCATCTAGCTTTTCTCCTCTCTGCTATGCATTTACATTTTGAGAGTTTTTCATTTCATATGATTTGGATATTATGTAACATCTATTAAAACCATGGATCAATATTGTGTCCGGCAATTGTGAGTATTTCTTTTTACTACTCTTATCATATGCTCTAGATTCAATGCATATTTTGAAATTTTCAAGGATATTTGGGAGTTCAAAATTCTAATATAGGCATTCCTTATTTCATTAGTTTATGAAAATAGTGAACTTTTGCCATTTAACTTTGGTCACTTTGTTGTATCTTTCTGGATATTTTATGGTGTGAAATTTTTTGCAACTTAATGAAATATATTACAGTTTTTAAAATAATTTCCCGGATCTTAAAATATGAATTTATATAATTACTAGTAGGAACAAGCTGGTCTCATATCATTTTAATGAACCTCTCCGTTTCTAAAGAATCTTCTTGGTCCAGACATTTGTTTAATGCTTCTCCAGCAATATATTTTGTCAAATGGTTTCATGAAGATTTTACTCATTGAGGGACTTTTAATTTCACTCATAGATCTTAATCATTGCAAAGGCTTGATTTAGAACGAGTAGAATCTGAAAAGTAAGATAAAATTTCAGAAAGTTTGGCACGAGGGGCTAGCACAAAGAATTGAACACAGAACTTGTAACAAGACCACATACCTAGAGCTTCAAGGGACTTCAGCGGCCATATAACCTTATGGCATTTTACAGATGATTCCCAAAGCAGTGAAGTGACGTGAAGAACATTTGATAATTAATTATTAAAAGTCAGAAGCTAGAATTGAACTTCCTTCTGCTGGCATCAAAACCCGAGCTTCAGCTCCAATAGCTAGACAAATAGGATATTGATTTAATTTTCACTGTGTGGTAGGTGGGCCAATGCTTGGGATACAAAAACAAGCCATGGAAAAAGTGCCTACTTTCATGTCATTAGTGTGTCTTCTCTCCAATGACAGAAATCTGGATTCTGTTCTTATCAAATTAAACTGTTTTTGCCTAAGGTTATCAGAGACCTACTGATCACCAAATCAGATCTGACCTTGCGGATTGCCCTCTGCTAGTGGACATTTTCTTACCTTAGGTTTCGGGATGTGATCCCCCTCCTGTGCGGGTTTCACTTCTCTTGCTTCAAGTATTCATGGGCTTTATCAGTAACCTCAGGCAGACAACATTGACATTTCAAGATGATGCATTTTATATGATCTTTGGTGCCATCTATAAGAGTAAGAGTAGTGTTGGAGGTGATTCTGAGCCCCCTCAGCCTTTGGTTTTCAGAGGGAGGACAAGTGGAGAGGCTCACAGCCATGTATCATACAGTACAATGATGCAAACTTCCCAAAGTCGGAACGTGGGAAGACAAGGGTCCCTCATGGCAAACTCCTCAGAGAGACTTGTCAGTGCTTTCAGTGGGGTAAAGTCGGGCGTCTGAAAGCTCAGTGTTGGCAGGAGACAGAGTGAGAAACAGGGTGTGAGAATGAGACCCCAAACCCCATGTCCAAAATGCAACAGAGGCTTCCACTGGGCCCCAGAATGTAGACTGACTCAGGGAGTACAGTGCTCTCTCACCACCATTTGACACAGCAGGATTAACACTAAGATTCAGGTGAAACATGTTTTAGTTTTAAGATTTTATTTGCTGTACAGTATTTACCATAATATAGACTTCATGTGTGATGAAAAGTTAATATTGCCTGAAATAATTGTTTAAAAATTGAGATGTTAGCACAAAAGGTCACAGCCTTCTAAGGAATTACTAGCAAGAAAAATGGTTTGCGTGTTACAGATTTTATTTTATGCACCATTTTTATGGGTTATTTCATGATTACTATGTTAGGGAAATTGCATATTTTCAAAACTAACAGTTGATCATCAGGAATTGTATGCAGAAAAGCATGTTTTCAACAATCTCTAGTGCAAGATTATAGTTTTTGTAAGGACCTACTCCCCTATTTCGCTACAGATTTAACATAACAACATTCTTGTTTTTTGGCTTTCACATTGTTTTCTAGGAACGTTACCCTCATGAAATTGAGGATTGACTGTATTACTCTCTTCTGGTTCTCCTCTCTGTTGGCTGCTTCTCACTGTCCATTACTTGCTCATCATCCATCTCTTTGCTCTGACAATAAGTTTTCCCAAGGCTGTGTTATCAGTCATTTATTTTCCATTCTACACTTTCATTCATAACAATGTCATCAGCTCCTATGTGTCAACAATCACTATCCCTAAAAGATGATAAGATGATTCTCATATATATATATATATATATATATATATATGTATACACACACACACACACACACACACACACATCCAGTTTTAATCTCTCTAATGAGCTCCAGTACCAAGTCACCCATTGAATGTGTTTGAGTCTTTGTTCAATAAGCGTCTCAAACCCAACATATCAAAAATGGAATTCATCATTTCCCAACTTAAAGCCACCCTTATTCCAGACTCTGTCTTTCTGTTGAATGTAGCCTTACTATTCTTACTCATGAAGGTTCACATAACATCCCCTCTGTCTTACTTCTTACTTCACATAATTAATTGCCAAATTTTGTTAATTCTATCGTTAGAATCAACTTTGCATCTATCCTCTTCTCTAAAGCTATCAAAATGGCTACTATCCTCGTTGACATTCTCATCATCTCTAACCCAGACCTTTGCAACACCCTTCTCATTGGATTTCAGGTGCTATTCTCTCCCCCCTCCCAGTCATCAGCCATCCAGCTACCTTCAAACCTTTACTTTAGAGCACAGTGGGACCTTGCTATCTGCCACCTGAAGAACCTTTGTTAGACCCCATTGCCTCTAGGATAAAGTACAAAGTCCTCTACTTATCATTGAAAAGCCTTTAGTTCTTTTTTGTTGCAGTTAAGTTGACCTACTTGCTATTCATTCTATCCAATGTCCTATCTCCGGCTCCATGACCTTGTGCTCCCTTCTCACCTTTACATCTTAGAATCTCTAGCTTTGTCCAGGATTTTTCTGTGTCCCACTCTTTAAGTACAATCTTTCCTGTTCCTAATTCTTGCTCTCCTCAAATTTTCATGCATTTATTTGTATATATTTATATGCACCTCCTGTACCCTATAGCACCTATTGGAATATAAGCTCCTTAAAAATAGGGGATATTTTCTTATTTTCTTTTTGCAATCATGAGCATAATAGATGTTTAATCAATATTTATGATATTGTATCAGATGATGATGGTGACTCTGTGTAAAAGGAGAGGCTAATATGTCACGAACTTGCTAAGTCTTATAAAAATGACAAAGCTTTGACTCCAGTGACACAAAGTGATCCAGAGATCAGTCTCACTAAATAGAGAAAGATTCATCACCAGAAGGTTGCCCATGAAATGATAGATATTTTTTACCACTACAAAACAAAATTGTCTGCAAGGAAACATTATAATTGTGCTTGTGAAAGGAGAAATTGTACTGATTCACCGAACCTTGAAATATTGAATACATTAGGCAGAATAAGTTGTCTAGGTATATTGTTTTCCTTTTGAAAGAATATGATTTAGTGAGGTGACATATTGTATCCAACACTGTAGTATCTCTTTGAAGTGCCCTTTGATTTAAATCAATCTTTTCCCAGTGTTTTAATAGATGTGTTTTATTATGAAATATTGGTTTTTGTGTTGTTTATAATAAGATTACAAAAAGTAATGTGGTAGTCAGGAGTTAGGAAGATCTGGTTCAAAATCCTTTTCTGTTCTCCCTCTATATCTAGGATCCTTGGCAAGTAACTTCTATCTACCTTAGACAGATTTCTTGGAGGGACAGTTTTGGTCTTGGTTTTCATTGTGTATGTGAGAAAAAAAAATCAAGTGTGGCTCTATAGCAAAGGAATCTGTTGAAATTTGATCAGATCACAAATCATTTCCCAATAAATCAGCGATCAAAAGATATAAACAAATAGTCCTTGGAATAGGAAATATTAAGATACAACCATAAGAAAGTCTATTCTGTATCACTAATAAAAAGAGAAATGGGAGTCAGAACAGTCTTAAGGTTTCATCTCATACCCAGCACATCAGAAAAGATGCCGAAAGTTGGGAAAAGTCAGTGTTGGAAGGTTGGCGGTAAGGTAAGAACCCTAGTGTGTGGTTAGTAGTTTGGGGAATCAGTAGAACCATTTGGAAAAAAGAATTTGGAATTGTTCAAATGCATTGACTAAAACGTCCATACCCTTTGACTCAGAGACTCCATTCCTCAGGTTATATCCCAAAGTAATTCCTAAGAGATAATTTCCCATATGTAACAGAATATTTTATAACAGCATCTTTGTGTTTGCTAGAACTGGAAACAAAGTCGATACTCTTCCTTTGGAGATTCACTAATCAAATTGTGATACTTGATTAGGATGGAATATTACTAAACTGCAAGAAACGACAAATGCAATGAATACAGAGAAACATGGGATGATTTACATGATCTGACAGAGTGAATTGAGCAGAGACAGAAAGTATACAAAGGAAATACACTTTAAATCGAAAGAACAATCATGAGACAATGAATGTTATAAAATTACCAAGAATAAGCATGACTCCAAAGAAGAAATGTGGAAGGCCACTTTGATTCTATTCTTTGCTGAGATGGCAAGTACCCATGTCTGCAATGTTCCATTTATAGTCAGATCTTTTTATTTTAATAACAATTTTTTTTCTCTTTTTCCACTTTTTATCCCTTTGAATATTATTTATTATATGGAATGACTTAATGGAAAGGGAAGGTTCTGGGGTGAATTTTGGAGCAAACAAAACCTATCGGTAACCATTATTTTAATAAGAAATTTGATATAACATTTTATTCTACCTCTTTGAAGATATCCCACATTTTAAAATACGTAAAGAATTACTTTGTCAATTTTAAAGGGCTGTTGCAATCTGAGCCATTAAATAGCCCTTAAAGGTTTTGAAATGTGTCCCATACCTCATTCTATCTGGATCAATACACCTTTATGAAACAAGTAATTTAATTATTATTATCAACCTTATTTTATATACAAGGAAACAGGCTAAGAAAGCTCATATAACTTACCATATATACAGTAAGTAAGAAAGATCAAACTGAATGCGGCTCAGAAGTACTGGATATATTTGGACTTCAGTTTCCTCATCTGCAAAAAAACAAAAAAACAAACAAAAAAAAAAAAACTTCTTTTCCTCTAAAAAGACGACCAGTTGGGAGAGTGGATAGAGGACTGGACTTGGAGTCAGGAGGTCCTGAGTTCAAATCTGTTTCTTACATCTAGTAGCTTGGAATGAGGGCAAGTTATTTAATCTCTGCTTGCCTCAATTTCCTCAATTTAAAAAATAATGGAAGCTTCTCCCAGGGTTGTTGGAAGGTTAAAACGAAAAAAAAAAAAAAAATCCCAAGTGTTTTGCAAAATTTAAAGCATTACAAAGTGTTAGTTATTATTAGTGATAATAGTCTTTTTAATCAAATAAGATTACAGAGTTCTTTAACACTACATAGCTGACAGTCATTCTAATTCTGATTATCATTGTTTGTTCCAGAATTCAGTCCTTTCTCTGAAAATAAAGGCTCTGGGTTTTCTTCTCAGAGGGTAAACTGCATTTTCCTATTCTCATACTATAATCACATCTTCTTTAACAAAAAGTCTCTTGATTGCTTATCAGTGATTTCCACTGTTATTTCCAGCTTAACTTAAATCTACTAAGATAATAAAGCCGCTCAGAAAGGATTGGTGATCCCTGACCTATTCTTCTAAACTTCTTTTACCACTAACATTATGAATCAAATGTACTGACAGAAGGAAAACAAACGAGATCCTTTCGCTGTGTTTTCTCTGGCAGTTGAAGAGGCCATATTCTCTCTTGATGCTGTGTGCCAGAGAGTCCATAAAACAGAACACAGATTCCATTTTCCCTTGGGTGGGATGTGGCTTCTTGCTTCCAGGTGCAACACTCTCAGTCTAAGGGGACATTCTGGAAACAATGAGAGAGCTTTCCTAAGACCACATGCTGAATTACTCAAGAGTGCAGGAAAACCTTGATTAACCAGAATGATGAGGAAAGGGGATCTTGAGGGTAATTGGATTTTCTGGTTAACAGGAAGTCCTTTGTCTTCCATTTGCTGTTGAAAGACTTTCTCAAATGTCGAGATCCAATTTAGTGCCTTTAGTTTAAAAAAAAAAGTGAGAGTTGGACTGGATGAATACTGGAGAACCTTCAATCTCTATTAGTTGATTGTTCTAATCCATATAGAACAGTGAACAAAAGTGAATTTTTCATAGAAGATTGAAGATAATAAAATCATAGATTTGAAATGGGATGACTTGATTTTAATCAGTTCAACATCTTAATTTTCAGGATTTAAATCTGAAGCGACTTTCTCGAAGCCACTCAAGCTACAGTTGGAAGAAATAGAATTAAAATTGTCTCTTAAGCTAACAATCCTTTCCCTGAACCACCTGGGACAACAATGGTCACTGTTCAAGAGAGTAAAGGTGGAAGTGGAAGATGTAGAAGATTAAGTTAAGTCTGAAATAACCCTCTTATTTGATTTAATTGTCAACTATTATTATTTATTTTCTTAAATTATTAACTATATTTAAATATCAACATATTTGATTTAATTGAATTATTAACATTCATAAGGATGACAGTAATAGTGATATTAATTACATTTCTAAAGCACTTTCTAAATCATTCTCCTCAGACCAACTCTATGGGATAAGTAGAATTAGTATTATTATTTCCACTTTAAAATTGAGAAAATCATTTTAGAAAAGTTAAACTATTTCCTGGATCACACTGCTGGTAAATATTGTTCTCACTATGTAGATCCGGGTCTCATGTGTCTAAGCCCAGTGCTCCTGCTACTTTGATAAATTGCGTTATATGTACAAGGATTATGAACTTTGGTGATTCATCCTTTTCTTCCATACACAGAGCACCATTTAACATTCCCCAATTCCTTTTTTTCTTGCAATCTCAGAGCTGAAAGGAACCTTGGAGGTGGCTCTCAGCCTGCAACATACTGGAGTAGAGTCTGAGCAAGATGAAAATATAATTAGAAAATATTTCATCATATAAATAAAAGTACCATGAAATGGAACTTATATTGCATTTAAAAACCAACTCAATATTCAGCCTCCAGAGAAGTTAATGTAAGAATCAGTGGTCCCTATTTTTATTTGAGTTGACCATCATTGATCGAACATGTACTCCTGAATTTGACAATACGTTTCAGTCAGAGTCTGAGTCCCAGAGAGAAATTATTTTTTCCCAGGATCTCATGTCTATGAAACTGTCAGGATAATAATTTGAACCCAGTTACTCTGATACCAGAACCAGTACTTTTTCCATTCTAGAGCTCCATTTCATTTCTGGACAATTTTGATTGTTAGCAAGGTTTTGCTTAGAACCAAACTAAAATTCATCTTTCTGGTGTTTCTAACCTGCCCTTGGCATCCAAGTAGAATAAGTCCAATATTTCCTTCTTATGGTGATTCTTCAGTTCCTTAAATATGGCTATTATTCTCTTTTTCCTTTTTTCCTTCTTAGTCTCATCTTCTCCAGGAATAGACTGAATTCCTTCAAAAGATAGGCTCAAAGAAAAGTGAAAAGAATGGATTTGTACAGAATTGTTTATAGCAGTTCTTTTGGTGGTGGCAAAGAATTGGAAATTTGAGAGGATGCCTAGCAATTAGACAATGGCTGAACAAATTTTGCTATATCATCGTGATAGAATATTACTTTGCTCTAAGCAGTGATGAGAAGGATGGTTTCAGAAAAACCCGGGAAGACTTATATGACCTTAAGCAAAGTGAAATGAACAGAACCAGGAGAAAGTTGTATATTGTAATGAAAACCAAAGGTAAAAAACTTATGACAATTGATGAAGAATGTTATTCACCTCCAAAGAACTGATGAACTATGAATACAAATTGAAGCATATTTTTTCACTTTCTTTTTTGTTGATTTTTTTTTTGTAACATTGCTAATGTGTAAACATATCTTGCATGATTTCCTACTATATTTTTTGTCTTTTCAATGGATGGGGGAGAAGGTGAAGGGAGGAACACAATTAGAACCAAACAACAAAACAAAACAAATATACTCATATACCACGCTTTCTAGTCTTGTCAGTCTGGTGTATTTTTGTTCTAATTACAATATGGTGCTAAGAAATGAAGGAGCAAGTCTTTGTTTTGGTGTTGGAAATTTTATTCATATAAGCCTTAGTTTGATTTTCTTTTCTTTTGTGCTTTGTTTCGTTTTGTTTTGTATTAGCTTCATAGAACTATTTTTATTTATTCTTGTCTCCATGACTCATTGGCCAGGTTTCAGTCTCTAAGAGAATATAGGATTGTACAAGTAGGAGGGCCTGGGGGTATTGTTGAAATATCTAAAGTTCTCCAATGAAGCCTTTGGCTATTTTTGAGTCTTCCACACATCTGTTTACCCACAGTGAACTCACCCAGGTGCCAGACCAGAAGAAAAACAAAACAACACACCCAATAATTCCAGAAAGCTTACCAAATTTGCTTCATTAGGAATGCTCAATGAGCAGGTGAGACACAAAAGAACCAGTTAAGGTGCTACACTGGGACAGAGAACTACCAAATTAGAGTTGGGATGGACTTTGGAAGAGATATAGCCCGATTCTCTCTCTCTCTTTTTTTCCTACATAAGATTACTGCTGCCCAGAAATTGTCCCTGAATTATTCAAGATCATGCTGGCAGTAAGAAGTTGAAGAAATCTTCTGACTTCAAGTCCCAGGTTTTATCAACTATATCATAATGAATTAAAAATTAAAAGCTCATAAAAAGCAGACACCATCTTATAGAACATTTGTATCCCTCTGAAATTTAGAAAATGGCACATGTAGATAAGGTACTCTATCCTTCTCTGGAAAAATACAAAACAACGTCCAGGGGAGAGGTTTTTAGAGTTTTTCCTTGAATCATCTCATTATCCTAGATCTTCTATAAACACAGAGGAGAATCCATCTGTCTGCCTTCTAGAGATAAAAATGCTCCCAGCCTTAATACAAGACATGGAGTTTGACTTTGACAACCACAATTTACTCAGTTCATGATCTTAGAAATAGCTCCTATGTACCACAGTATAGGAATTATTCTTCCAGATGGCTAGAGCTTCTCTGAGATCTCCAGCATTAGTTATGACCTGGGATTGACCCAGGTATCATTAAGATCACTATAGAATGGCGCAGAACTCCAATTCAGACTTGCCCTCCTGCTCCCGATTTAAAATAAAACTGATTGCTAAGACTTGAGGAGGAGGAGAGCTGAACAAGCACTTATTTATTCCAGCATTTTCCTCCATGTTGGAGGTCCAGACAACTTTTAAAATTTCTTTTTTGTATTTTAGTTAAATTCTTCTTCCTGAGATTTTGGATTATTTTCCTCTCCCCAGTGGAAATGGAGACTGTGTAGAACATCACAATGTTGTATAATAATAATTACAACATCCCTCAGGCATTTTTCCTTCAGGCAACACAACATGAAACCAGCATCCAGTGTGGAATTGTGGGCTTTAGTCTGTTAATTCTGCAGAGACTCAGCAATAGAAATAGACAACCATCCCAGAGAAAAGATTATCCACTGTATTAATTTTGACATGAGAAGGCTTGTCATCCCAAAAGGATGGCATGCTTACTTACATAAATAAATACTTTGTAATGATTCCTTAAGGATCATTAACTAGAAAATCTGCTACTGGCCCCGTTTTAGTTCTTTTTTTTTAATGACTGAGGCTCTTCCCTAGGAGAGAGAGCATTTTGCCAGTGAGCAGCTAAATTCTTTCTCCCATATTGTAAAGCAAAGCCATGTTGGGGCGTCCCAGAGCCCACCCAGCTCCCAACTCCCTGATGGGACTGATCTATATGCACGGTTGTCTTGCAGATCCAGTGAAAAAAAATCAGCAGCTCTTCAGGCTGCCCTTATTTGCTCAGCTGTCCCGAGAAGCAAACTTGATCAGGGCTTGGATTCAGAAGCCACATTGAAAATTTAAACTTGTTTAGTGCCTTCCCCTTGGGAAACTGCCCCACCCATCTTCATTAGGGTGAGGCTTTCCAGGAAATGAAATATTACCAGTCATCTCCCTGCCTCTTCACCAAGGCAAAATGACAGCTTGCCTCAGAGAACAGAGTCATTGAATGACTATAATAAAGCAAGCCCTGAATTTTGACCTAGCTCCTGACACCTATTCCTGGGTGATCCTGAGAAAATCTCTTAATCTCCATCTGACTCACAAAAATCCCTAGGCCGTACCTGAGCTTGGTGGAAAAAGTTGCCCTGCATTGAGAAAATCATAGATCCTTTACCTAGTGACCTCATGACAAATCATATTTTTTTCTGATGATTTTTGTGTGATCTTGGACATGCCATTGAACCGGTGTAAATCTCAGTTTCCCCATATGTAAAATTAGAGGGTTAGATTAAATGACTTCTGGAGTCTCTTCTAGCTCTGCTTCTATGATTCTCTAGTTGCATGATCTGTTTCTACTTCTCTGGAACCATCTATGAGGATGAAATTTATTTTGGCATTAGCTGTTTTGGTGCATGTATTTGTCTATAGATGTCCATAGCTATGCAAGTGTATATATTTATGTGTATATTCGCATATATATTTGTTCACATGTATATGTATGGATGTATAAATAGGCTCTGAAATGATTTCAGTGTGCTCAGTTGATTCAGGTTCTCCATTTCGTGGGATCACAAAGTCTCTCTCAATTCAGATTGGTTTGTAAAAAATTATTTGAACTTTGATTCAGTAATGGATCAGAAAAAAAGACTTAATAAAATAATGGTTCACTTCAATTCTGGGTTCAGAAAATTGTTATTTCTTATTTTAATGAGTTTTAATCTTTCATGAAGACTTTGTGACCTTAATTCTCTTCTGTTTGCCTTTGAAGAAACACAGAGGTGTTTCTAGCTCTCTCTCATCTCTTTTCCCCTCTTTCTTCCCTCTCTCTTTTCATCTATTTCTGTCTCTGCCTTTCTTTTTCTGTCCATCTTTGTCTCTCTTTCCTCGTCTTTCTGTTTCTGTCTCTTTGTGTCTCTGTCTGTCTTTTCCCAGGCAGTGACCAAAGCAACAGTTTAAAGAATTATCTACTCATAAGTGATCATGGGTAATACACATCATTTCTCTGAGTCTCGGTTTCCTCCCTTGCAAAATGAGGAAATTCTGTCATGAGGTAGTAGAGAGGGCATTAGATCTGAATCCAGATGATCTGGGCTTAAGGTCCTTCTTCCTACTTAAGGCCAGTGACGTTGGCAATGACACTTCATCTCTTTGGGTATCAATTTCCTTAAGATCCAAAGGAGAGGTTGGACTAGACCTTTAGAATTCCTTCTGGCTCTATATGGGCCTGAAAAGAAGGAACCCTAAGAAATATCCCTCATCTTTGATATCTGCAAATCCTTTGCCTGGATTATTACCCCAAATCTATAATTTAGAAGATCTTTCTTCTCAATTTCACTTCAAACTTGGTAAAAAACAATTAAAGAATCCTCTTTTAGAAATAGCTCATGCTAGCTTATTAAAAGGACGCGTTTATGATGGCATTCTCCCATTAAGGACTGATGAGCTGGTTAAAAGTTTTATAGGGCGGAAAGTATGCATGAAGCTGCCATTCTTCACAGATTGAAGAAAGATGATGTTTTAAGGATTTTCTCCTACAAAAAAAGCTATTAACTGTAAAGGATCAGACCATTCTTTCCCTCCCCCACCAAGAGGAAGTGCTCCTACTCCCACCAACCAGCAGCCCCGATTTCTATGAACTCTTCTCTAGTTCTTAAAATCTGTGAAAGATGAATTTGGATGGTCTTGGCAACATGTAGCCAAAGACCAAATCAAAGCTGGCTTTTAAAAGTGGAATCTCAGCCAAGGCTGGAAGGGAGGGGAGGGAGGAAGAGAGGAGGAGTTTCTAAAAAGTTGGCACCCATTTATCTCTAAATTCTTTAACTTCAGAAGAACGCCCAGATCTTCTCAATAATCTGTTTGTTCATATTATCTTGTTTAGCCCAAGGGCAGCTGCAAATGCAAGCAATCTCATGCCTCAGAGGCTAGGAACATGAAGGCGGCACATAGAGATTTGGAATTTATTCCTCATGACATGGCCCTCAAGAAACCTAAGACTCTTATTAAAAGCGTCCTAGGAGTGGCTCGGTGAATGATAACTACAGACATTGCCGCAGAACTTAGAAAGCGTGAGTGCTGGGCTGTCTCTTCTCTTTTGTGGGAGAAAATAAGAATTATCAGGTCCGAGAACTCAAGGGGCAATTAGGTGGTGCAATGGATAGAGCACGGGCCCTGAAATCAGGAGGACCTGAGTTCATATGGGATCCCAGAAACTTAACACTTCCTGGGCAAGTTACTTGTCACTTAATCCCAATTGCCTCAGGAAAAAAAAAAAAAAAAAAAGAAATAAGAATTCTCTAGATATTTCACTTACAATTTAATTCAGAAATTAACCACCAGGTGATTCTTAAGAAAACACTAAAAATGTTTCAAGTATTGTTGGTGATTTCAAAATTTTTACCAGAAGTGATTTCCCTCATCATTAGATGATTGCTTCATTCCTAAGCAACATGAACACTAAAGAAGGTTCTCTAGTAAATCCAGTATCTTAATATAGGGCTATTCAGGCAAGCGTGTATTTGGTGGTAGACTATTTTATGGGATCTCAAGGAAGCTTCTTTCTAGACCACATTGGTTGGTAAGGATCAGGTTCTGTGATTTCTTCAAACTATACATTCTCCTTATATAGTACTCATTTCATGATTTCAGACTTTTTTTTGGCAAAATACTGTAAAGTTTTAATTCATACATTGCATTTTCAGACAAGTTTATTATAACTAATTAGAAGTTTACCCTAGATTAGATTTTCTATAGCATATAAAGAAAGAACCAGAATCCGCCCCACTTTCTTGAGACCTCATCTATCCAAATGGAGTTAAAAGCTCAGACCATGGAGACTGCCTTTGGTTCATTTTTGTCGCCTCCTCTTAAGTTACTTGCAAACAGGGATCATATTTTTGTCTGTTTTGATTTTGTTTTTCATTTTGGATCTAACTACAAAACTTCAGAATAGTTGAAACTTAGAAAATGTCGATTGAATTGATTTTGGAGGCGGTGTGGCCCTATAGAAAGAAAAAAAGGTGGCTCTGCTATTTCAGGTCCTGGAACTTAGGACCATCTCCTTCTGATGCCTTTAAGCTATTTGTGATAATAGGTCCCTTAAAATCTCAGGGTCCCAGTTTCCCCATCTGTCAAATGAAGAGTTTGGATTAGAGACTCCCTAAAATGTCTTTCAGCTCAAGATAACAACAATTAGGATGTTGTTGATGATGATAAATAGTTGGCATTTATATGGCTCCTACTAAATGCCAGATACTATGTTAAACACTTGACAATTATCTCATTTGATTCTTACCTTAACCCTGGGGGATAAGTGCTATTATCATACCAAGTTTACAACTGAGCTAAACAAAGGGCAAGTAACTTATTCAAGATCATAGAGCTCATAAGTGGAAATCTCTGATCTTTGGGAACATTCATTCATTTGGTGGCTTTGACTTGAGTGAGTTTAACAACTATTATTAAAGATAAAAATTGTGCAAAACTAGTAATAATACAGATTTCACTTGTATGAGTTTAGATAAAGGAAAGACACTTCTTTATGGAAGGATCACATCAGGTTTTGTGGATGGATTTGACCTGGGATGATTCAGCTCCCAGAAGATTGTTTTAATATCAAAATTCTTGGTATAATTATGACTGTCCTGACGGGTAAAGAGACAATAGTTGCTATTTTGGTGGTTCAGTTTTTTCACTCGTGTCTGACTCTTTGTAACCCCATTTGGGGTTTTCTTGGCAAAGATACTGGAATGGTTAAATATTTCCTTCTCTAGCTTATTTTACAGATGAGGAAACTGAGGCAAACGGGATTGTGACCTGCCTGTAGACAATGTACAAAATCCTTATAAATTTAAAAAAATACAGATTTCTCTCTAAATTCCTTTCTGTGGTGGTGTTATAATTCATTCTCTTTTCCTTCTTGAATAAGGATGAAATGGTCAGCATCAATGACCCAGTATCTGCTTCTCTCTAGATGTAGAGAGTGCTTCCTACTAAATGCATTAAAAAGTTCAATTTCCTCCCCTATTCTAACTCAATTCCTGAGTTGAAAAGAGAGTGTCTAAGATGCCTCCTGCCTCAATATCTTGAGATGTGTCTATCAAAGCCACGTGTCTTATTGTTTGAAGTGTGGGACTGCCATTCTGATATAGCTCTCTCCAGGAATCTGTCTATCATATCTGTCTCTTGCTATTTCAATTACAGGATCTGAAAGGTAGGTGGCTAATACGCTGACTTCCCTGCCCTTTTATGAGATCATGGCTTTATTCATAATAGGTATTTATTTGTTAAAGAGATGAATGAACGATTGAGCATCCCAACCACTTTTTGTCTTGCTTTTATTCAGAGGTCCTCGACTGCTCTTAACTGTATATTTTCACTTAGTGCTTGGAAGAAAGCAAAATTTCATCCCTCTGAGTTAAAAGAGAGTTGTGTTTTGTGAACTTTTAACTGGCAAACAGCAGGGAACTGGAAGGCAGAAGATTTCGGATTAATTCTTGTCCTCTATGACTGAGCAAGCTGCTTTCCCAATCTGAGACTGATTGCTCGCCTTCAAAATGTAGACTCTGGACAAGATAATCGTCCTTGTTCTTCTGCGTATGATAATTAAAAATTTTTCCTAGGTAGAATTTCTCAAGATTCACATGATAATTATTGAAAAACAATCCATGCTCATGGATTTTATTTAAACATAGAGCCTTACGTGAACTCTTAATCTGATTTCCCTCTTTAAGTAGAGTAGGGGAAACGTTCTGAATCTTGAGAATTTGGGTTCAAATCTTTATTGTGTGGCCTCGGGCTGTGTGTGGTCCTCAATTTCCTAGTGTGTAAGATGACAGGATAAGATCAGATGGTTTCTGACATCCCTTCTAGCTTATATCAGTGACCTTCTGTTGTCTTGATCCAAGACCTATTTAACTACTATCCCTTATTCCTCTAGTTAGAGGGGAATAATTTATGTGCTATTGACAGTGTAAGACATTTGAAGAGTATAGGGAGAACCAAGAAAACAACTTGAACAATATCAACATTATAAAGAAAAATGACATTTTAAAGACTTTAAAGACTCTTATCAAGGTAATAATTGACCATGATTCCATAGGGGCCATTATGAAGCATGTACTACTTCCTAACAAAGGTTGGTCTCAAGGGGCAGAATGGGGCCCACAATTTTGGATAAGGCAAGTGTGTGGTGTTTTTATCCCCCCGGACACTGAATATTTGAGCCAAGACTTGTTTTCTTTCCTTTTCCTTTTTTTTTCTTTTTCATTTGAGGCTTTGGAAGAAGATAAGGGAAGACAAAATAAAATAAAGATGGTTATTGAGATATCTAAAATTCATAGAAGAGAACAAGATAGTTTGTATATATTATTTTTCCCTGATCTTTATGCACAGAGATGTTCATTCATTTTGCTGTCTGTTAAAGAATGCATGTTTTAAAATAGTAAATTAAAAATAATTTTGAATTTCTTAGGTGCAGAATGGATTTATTGATTTAACAATGGAAAGAACTTTAAGAGGCCCTTGAGTTTTTCCCTTCATTTTACAGATGAAGGAATTGAGACACAGAGCTGTTAAATGACTTGGTGATCAGCCTTTGTATCAGGATTTGAAGCCTGACTTCAAGGCCGCTGGCCCATCCTCTTTACCATGTTGCCTTTCAATCACTTGGTAGAGTTTTTCTGGACTCTTTCCTGGATTGCTTTAAGTAGGACAACTCTTTCTCTGATCCCTACACCTAGAATAATGGCAGAGAAGGTTTATTACACGGCAACTGCTCTATCTTGCCTCTAGCCATGGGAATAAATTCATTTAACTCAAACCACCCTCAGTAGATAGTAAGACATCTGAGCAAATTGTTCTTGCTTGAGCTCCATTTCCTCACTTTTGCTATTGAAACATTCCCCTTCCTTCCAAGTCCCTGTCAGGTTCCACCTCCCCTCCAGGCTTTCCTTGTTGTCCTGTGGGTACCATTCCCACACAGGCCCTAGATGAAAGTCCCCTCCTTAATTCCTAGGGCATCCTGAGGCTTTCCTTTGCCCCTCCAGAGAATCAATTCTTACTATACTTACTTGTAAACATGTCATCCTCACCTTACATAAAAATAGCTAATGTGGAAATTGTATTTGAAGGTTTGTAAAATACTTTACTTGTATGATGTCATTTGACCCTCACAGCAGTTCTTTATGAAATGTGTCCCATTTGTAATCCCCATTTTATAGATGAAAAAAATTGACTCTGAGAGCATTTAAGTGACTTTTCCAGAACTGCACAGCTTAAGTGTCAGAGTTAGGATTTGAAATCAAGTCTTCCTTCTTCTACATCCAGTACTCAGTCCACTATGTCACCTTATTATCTCCCTGATAGATGGAAGGGCCGACATATTTTGTTCACTTTGCCTCCCTGCCCTTAGCGCACTGCCTTAAATATTGGAATTGCTGTAAAAGTATTGTTGATGATTGAATTGAATTCATATATTTTTCTTGTAACAGGGAGGGGCCATCCATACCCTTATATGTGACTCTGCCATTTAAATCTGTTATCAAGGGTTCGGACCTGTGACCCTGCTTGTAGAGTATATGAGGTAGGGAAGTTCAAGCTTCAGAAAATTTAGAACATAAGCATTATTTCATGAACAAACTCAATTGTAACAATACATTGAAAACAGTAAAATTTCTCTGTTAAGACAATATTCCTCCCCACCCAATTTTCCAGAAGATTTTGTAGCTTACAAAGGAGAGAGTGAAATGAAACATCAAATTTGAAAGTGAATCAAGCAGTTTTTTAAAAAAAGCAAAATATTGAAATAACAAGATGTGATTTTCATTTCACGGTTCAGAGAGGAGACTTTTCTCCCCACCCATAAATATTTGTAGGCCTTTGAATCATATGTTATGGCAGAACCTTAAGTTCCTGAGAAATGGAGCTACTTTAGAAAGAGAACGCCTGTCTTAAGCCGTCATTAATTATTAATTCCCATTATTTCACAAATATGCGTGCGCCGAGGCATTCCGATGTCCAAAGCCTTCCTGCCACTTTGACAACTTTTTGTCACCAGATATTTCTGTGGAATGCTGGCGGGGCTGGCCAAAAGATTAATCAGATAGCCCCCAGGGGTGCCTAGTAAGCAGCCTTATGAAGTCAATATTCAATGAATGAAGATGGACTTGAACAATACCCAACTGTGGTCACAATGGCCCTTAATTAAGAGTTGTCATGGTCTGTTGCTTCCCAAGTTCCTTTTTATGGTTTCCCCCCTTCCCCAAACACAATTCTCTGCCTCCTGCCAACATTATTTTATTTCCTAAGGGAGGGGGGAGCTGATGAACTTTATGACTAAAATGGTACAAGTATATGAAAAATTATGAAATTGAGACTGAACATTCTGAAAACGTGGCTCCGCTCATAGAGCTGCCCTATATTTTCTTAATGGATGGAAGAGAAATTAGGCAGTGGAGGGGAAATTGGAATCAACTAACAGAATTCACCTATGTTATTATCACTGCTTGGGAATTTTGTTATTGTTCTTTAACCATCAGTAATAGTACTATTAATAACAAATCCCAAAGATAAAATGGATTATTTGTCATTTTGTTTGTATCATTTTGGTCATTATCAAATTTGCTGTTTAACCACAAAGTTTTATAATGTCTGCCTTCTGAATTCTTTTAGACTAGGCAATCTGTGAATATTTCCATGACTACAGGAGGCAGAATGAGTGTCATAGGATCAGAGGGTTAGAGCTAAAGGGACTTTGATGACCCTTTTGTTAATATATGCCATAGTCTTCATCTTTCATCTATAAAATGGGGAACCCAAATGGGATGGATTTCATAAAGAACTGCTGTGAGGATTAAATAACATCATACAAGTAAAATTTATCATGATAAGCCATATAAAGCAGCAGAAAAGAGCCAACCCTATCCTCTCATTTTAGAGAAAATAAAAGCAAGGCTCATAAAATCAAGATTTGAATTCAGGATCTATGATTTGAAGTTTATTATGCATTATTCTATGTTTTTCTTGAATCCAACAATTCAAGGCAATTCAATAAATATATGCTGTTTCTTTAATGCCCTATGTCAAAAACTGACAAGAAAATTCAAAAAGATCCTTGTCCTTAAGATTACTATCTACTGGTAAGGGAATCAAACATATAAACAAATAATCATAAGTTAAAATAGAAAAAAAATGAATAGGGACAAATAAACAATGTAGCCTAAGCAAGTGAATTTTTTTGGGAAAAAAAAAAAAACAATTTCTCTTTGCATTGAATTAGCTAAAATTTCACAGAACAAGTGACCTCCCCCTTGAATGAACAGCATTCAAATAGGCAGAGCTATTTGAACATTGTATTCTAGCAAGAGGAGATAATATGTAAAAATGAATGAAGGTGGGAGAGAATGGGATGAGGTCCAGGAAAATAAATTACTCCCATTTGACTAGAGTTTGCTGTGCATGGAGGTAATCAGTATAGGGGGAAAAATCCATCAGGCTATGGAATTTGCATTTAATTCAATAGCATTCAGGAGGATGTCACAGGAGATAGTTGAGTAGGAAAAGACGTGATCATTGCTGTGCATTAGGATATTACTTTGGGAACTATGTGAAGTCTATATTGGAGAAGAGACAGGCAAGAGATAAGGGGACCAATTATTATAATAGTAAGGTGAGATGAAAGGGCTACCTAAAGAAGTCACATTTGATCACTTTCAGAGCAATTAAATATGCATTTTCCATTATTTACATTCAGAACTCAATTTCCCTAACAAAGAATGTCAGGGTATTTTCCAAATATCTCACAAAGAAACAAATCAGAGTTCTTGAAAAATGAACTAAAAATTCATTCACCACAATTTCACATTCTGAATTTTATTAATATTTCAGCATTATTTCTTCAGACCAATGATTAGAAGTCTTTTGAATAGCTTTAAACATGAACTCAATCAATTTAATGTTATTCACTTAGAGCAACTGTGGAAATATGACTAAAACATGAACAATTAGTTTAGAACCATATTTCCAGCAGTTGAAATTATGAACTCTAGATGGCAGCATTTATGAAAAGTTAACTTATGAGGTAGGCAGAAGTAAAAATATTTCTGAGAACTCTTTTCATGCTGCTGCAAAACATTTGGATTTTTCAAAGATCAAGAAAGAAGATGGTTACTAGAATCATTCATATATCGGAAAGCTCTGCACCTACTACACTTTACATAGAACTATCATTTGGAAAACAAATGCTCTTTAAAAATATCGAACGGACAATGTAACAAACTAGTCAGTATAATCATATTGGAGGTAAAATAGCACTTCCTTCTCTCTTAAATTGTTTTAATTTTAAATTTTTGACTTTTTTATCATAATAACAAAAGTTATATGGAGGCAGACCCCTCCCCTCCATTATACCTCCCAGGAACTGAGAAGAATAGGATAGCAAGTGGTTAATTGTGGCAATTAAGTGAACCACACTGACTCCATCTTGTGACTCAATTTTGGAGCTGTCTCAGTTCCCTTTCTATTCAATTATAGGTCTAGTGCAGAGTCTGTCTTGTGAGAAAAGTATATTTAACTGTGGGAATTGGTAGAAAACCGTAGTGCATTGTTTGAACCTTGCCCTGAGTGACTGGGAAGCCAGACTACCTCTTCTTCCTCCTTAGAGACCCTAAACTAAGATTTAGGTTAAGCTGACCAGAAACCCAGTCAGATCGGAAGATTAATGCAAGTTTTCTCCTAATTATACATCTCATAATGCCCTACTGATCAATCAGGATTTGTTTCCATGTTGATTTGATGATTCACAGACACTTGGGGGGAAGTAGGACACCCCCTTTTTTTTTTTAGTTCAGGGAATGGCAGCTGTTTACTCTCCCCCTCCCACTTTGGAAAGTCTCTAATTTTTCATAGTTAGAAATAGGATTGCCTAATATTACATTATTTTCTTTTAATGAATTACCCTTATTTGATCAACGATTTTTAATGTGTAAAGGTCTGCCTTTCTCTCTGTTTGGGGTCCAGTTCTAAACTCAGAAAGTCTGGTCCTGGTTTCTTGAGCAATTGACACACATTGCTTAATAAATTGAAATGCTCAGAAGCTTGAACCTCCATCTCCTCAGTCATTTCTTACTTTCACTTACTATCCCAGTGAATCATTTTTAAAGCAAGATAAAAAACAAAGAAACAAATGGATTAAATTTTAAGCAAAATTAAATGGAACAACCATTGTAAATGATGTTGTAGTTACAGCCCCCTACCTTTCTAAATAAGAAGAGGGAGGTGTACTGTCAATTTTCTGTGATTGAGAGAGTTCATTTCAGTTTATAGGAGTTGAACTATTTTTACTAGTGTAATTTACATTATTATGGTTATATTCTCTTAAATTTGCTTATTTTTTCATAGAGATATCCTCACTTTTCCCCAAATTACTCTTATTTGTAAATTATTATAGTACCTTAGGATCACCGTATATTCAAGTATCACAGTTTGTTTGTCTATAGCTACTAATTTTTCCACCACAAAGAAACTTTTTCCTCTTGAGCCCAGAATTCAGTCAAATGAAAGACCTCACCAAAAGGGAGTGGAGTTAGAGGAAAGCCCTATGTCTCAAGGGCACATTTGTTAATATATTCCATGGTCTCCATATCATGATAAACCATATAAAGCAGCAGAAAAGAGCTATGAAATTATAGTAAATTCAGATGATCATTACTCAAGAGAGATGTAAATATACAATTTTGAGGTAACCATTTTGGCTTTACTTTTGATTAGGTTCAATAAGATGGAGACAGAAATGAACCACATAATTGCTCTATATCTATTTTGTTTTTCAGTATTTTTTTGCATAAGCAAGAACTAATTCTTTTGAAAATGCTAGACTAGTTGTCTGATGTGGCCGTTCTTCAATGACTTGACTTTTTTCCCCCTGTTATGTGGACTCAGTCTCATAGTATCACAAGACAGGATGGGATCATTCATCATTGTTTCTAAGAGTGACTAATGAGGCAGTCAATAAATTAGTTTAAGAAGGCTCATGAAGCATAAGGACATGGAATAACTCAATTTCTTCTTTAAATATGACATGGGTTCCTTGAGTAGGATTTGTTGCATGTTCTGGAGATATAGTTTTCATATAAAATAAAAAATTAAGAATCTCTAAATGAAGATAGTCGATAAAATTTACATTGGCGTCTAGAAAGTATTGGAGAATGTCGCTCCTTTTTCAAGTTTTCCTCCTACTTTTTCCTTCCCTTGTAACCTCACTCATTTATATCTCATAGTTATTTGTGCAATTGCAGCCTCCACCTCATTAGATTATAACATCAATGAGAGTAGACCCTCTGCCATCATGTCCTTTAGCTCCCCAGTCCCAAGGCTGCTACTTTTCTAAGAGAGGTGTTTATTCAATTTTGTTTAATTGAATTATTGAAAGAAATTTTTTTCAGCTTTGAGCACAATAGTAATAAAAAAAAAAAACCCATAGTGGCTATTGCTATAAATTCAGTATTTCTCCTCTCCCTGTCCACCTCCAGAAATATCACCGCTCATGAGTTTTAATACAAAATAAACAAAAAAATTGTCCCCTTTCACCTATGTAACTATAAATTGGAGCTCTTCCAGAGCTTAACTGATTCATCATTTTTATAAGTCAAGGATTACCTCTGTCTGAGCAACAAAAAGGAAGTATTTGCAGAACCTGTTTTTGAAACCAACCTGCCATTCAGATGGATTTTTCAGGGAAAAAAAATTTAAAAGACATAGGAAAACAATGTAGTTGCTACACAACAGCCAATGGGGTTGGAGCCAGTTTAATTCTTTAAGTTAAGACTATGAATAATGTACAAAAGAATTTTTTGGGGAAAAAAAGTACCTCAAGGGTAGAAAACTGATGTTAATCACAACATTGTTTTTCATGAAAATAAGGATTCTTTGAAGTTGTTATGCTGCTTCCTTTCTATTCCCTTGGTTATATTTTGTTTTCATAATGTTTATTCAGTTAACTTTGTTATTTTTAGGACATATCTAGTCTTAAAGCTTTCTCTCCTTTTCTTTCTTTTTTTGATTCATGTTCTTTCAGATTTCTTGAGTTGATTTATCTCTGTCAAAATTACCTCATAGAGTAATGCTCTGGACATAAATCCATTTCTTATGACATGTCTATTGCTTTTGGAAAATATGCTTCATGTGGAGATGATTTTTTTCAGCTTTTGGCCAATATTTTCCATTCATGCAATAAAAAGCTACATTTTTTTTAAACAACAGTCAATGACTGACCTGATATAGGATTTGTGTAGTTATCCAATGTGTGAGGGCTTCAAGTTTAGTCTCACATGGACTTAGACCATTAAAGATGGACAAGAAAAATTAACTTTTGCCCTTCCCATTTTTTTGGTCTGGTGAATTTCTATTAACACTTTAAAGCCTAATTTATTTTCATTTATTAGTTACACATTTTAGAAAACATAGTTATATACTGGAATTCATCCAAAGGATGATCACTAAAACCATGAAGGGAATAAAGACTGTATTGTCCATATAAGGGTTTGTGCAAGAGCTTTTCATAGAAAGATTGACCAGAATTACTCTCCTTGGCCCATAAAAGGTGAAAGCAGACACAATGGCTGTAAGTTGGCTTTTAGAGCAAGTAATTCAATCTCTAAGTGGCCCAGATGACTCTCTAAAATTGAGTTGCAGAGAAAGTGCTGAGCTGCCTAAGTAGAGCATTCCTTACTGGGATCTCCCTGCAACAATGAAGTCATGAAAATAAAAACAAATAAAACTTCAGCTGCTCTTGCTAAGCTTATCTATTGCTATTATCCATGGGCACTGTCAGAGGGAAGAAGAATCCATCAGTTGTTAGGGAGAAACAAAGCTGTCACTAATTATATTCTTCTTAGGAGTTCTTCTGACATAGCTGTCTCCTAGTTCTTTATCACCACCATCTTCCCACATTCCTTCCCCCTTCCTAGATCTCCCCCTCTACAACATTCTCTCTTCCCTGAAGAAACCCAAGGGTGAAGGGACAGGCTGAGAGCTGAGAGGTAGAGATGGGGGCCAAGAAAACATCGTGCCGGTCTGTTTCCTTTCCTATTTTCTTTTTGCTATGGCAAAAGAAATCGTCCATAAATTACTAAATGAAAAAAATTGGAAATATTTTGAAACAATCTATCTGCTTTTACTAATACAGAATTGAATTCACATAAAAGATCATTTTTTATTTTTTATAAAAACTCTCTTTGTAAAGAATTGATACCTGATTTTCTTACTCTTGGACTACTTCCTTCTGTCTATCAGGATTATCTCCTGTTACCATTTTTTACAGAGAACTGAGTGTACTCTGCCATCATCTCGGAAAAAAAAGACCATCAATGTCCTCCTGTTGAACTCTGATAACTAAGCGTCAGATCAGAAAAAAGAATGGAACCTGTCCTTTTCATGTTTCTTCCAATGACCACAAAAGATGGTTTTCTTTTTTAATGTCCTAGAAGAGAAATGGAGGTATTATTTCCAGATAATTTTTTCTTTCTGATTTATTCTTTTCTGTTCCCCAAATGAGGCAGGAAATGTCCTTTCAACCTTGAAATGTGCCTGAGCCTGGTCCTCAGTGAGAGATTCAGGATTTAAAAGAATAACAACTAAAATATCAAAGCTTTTATATACAGGAATACAAACTATTAGTGTCTTGAGGTAGTGTACATCAAGCTATTTACAAGATCCTTTTTAATGGATGATATTTAATTTTCTTTCATTGCAAAGCCTATGAAACTATTCTATTCTCCCATGAGTCTGGTATTCTCATTTTCCCAGAACATTTTTAATGGAAAAGGAGAATTTCCAGCTTTTTTTTTTTAGATGCTCTTCTCTAGGAAGGCCATATTGCAGATAAACTATTTCACTGAACTTGCTATATATATTTGTTGTCCTCCCCTACTTTTTATATCCCATTTCCTTACCTTTGTACCAGCTGTCCTACCTGCCTGAAATGCACTCCCTCATTATCTTCAGATCATATTTCCTTTCTTTAATGTGTAGCTTAAGCACTATCTTTTATATGAAACCTTTCTTGATTACCTCAACTGCTGCTACCTTTCCTCTCAAAGTTCCTGGCATTTAACTACTTTCTATTTATTTGTATTGCAGACACAGACACAGACATAGACACAGATACAGATACAGACTCCCCCCCCCCCGCCCCCTTCTCTCTCTCTCTCTTTCTTTCTCTCTCTCTTGTGTGTGTATGTGTGTGTCTATCTATCTCTGTCTCTTTCATATTTATATTCCTAGCAACTAGTTAGGAATACAGGAAAAGAATAAAGAGCTATTATTGAGTCTCACCACAGAGGCTTCTGAAACACATCATTTGCACCAAACCTTTCCTCCTTCCCTCTGGTCAAGTGAGTGCCATGAACAACTATAATTCTACCCAAAGGCTTAACACTTTCCCTTTCCTTTTCTCTCTTCCCTGTTATGTTATAGAATGTTTTGGACAGTTTGGGACAGTTGTCCAAATAGACAAAATCCATCTTTTCTCCTATTTCTTCTCCCTGTGCTGCAACTCTTACCTTGCTCAACCTTCTCCCTTTTTAATCCCTCCAATCTCCCATTCGCACTATCTTTAATAAAGCTCCTATCCCCTCAAGTGATCATTTTAGTGTTCTTTTTCTCCCTGCCTGACTCTTCTACAGAGTCCACTAATTTCGCTGTCTAATCAGCCACTTGCTTCTTAATTTCCATTTTATATACTTCTATTACTCATATAATTATTAAAAAAACCACAAGGGAAAAAAAAAGAATAGCATAAAAAAATTGTTAAATATTGGGGGGGGGGAGGACTGGATCTGTAATTTATAAGAAAGTGCTTCCTACTGCCTTTTGTTCTGTGAGCCTCTTTATACCAATTACAAAAACAATACCGTAAATTCCAAGACTAATTTAATACATTACTTATAATATTGTTTTATTTACAAAGTTCTTACAGTAAGTATGATAAATTTTATCCTCAAAATCTCCAAATTAAAATTTATATTATGAAACTTTAAACATAAAATATGATACTATTCTACCTACAAATTATAAAAAGAAAATTAAAATTATATATACATAATCAACTATGATAGTTTTATATGAGATATTCTATAATAAAGAAATACTCTGACAAGAATTCTTACCACTATCTGCAAGACCATGTTAAATTTGTTTTTTTTTACAAATTTTCTTGAATACAAATAATACCTTAATAAATTTTAGAACTGGATAAATACATCACATAATACCACAATTACATATAAATATAATTTTGACATTGAATTTTAAAGTTGTTTACAGAGATATTAAATACTTGACTCAGGACCAGACAAATGTAGTCTTAAATCTGCTTCTGCATCTACTTTATTTCGGTATTCTTATTGAAAACAAGAATAATTCGATGAGGGTATATGAATATGTCTAGCCATCTATTGGAAAACAATTTACACTCTTGAGATCTAATCCTATAGCAGTTTGGAAAAAATTTGATGACAAGCTGAGAAAACACATGGTTACATTATTTCAAGAACATTAATATCATTATGTGCATGATAATGATGGTTTCAAATCACTTCAGAAACGAGCAAAATTTTTCAAACATTTAATTGCATGTTGTTACAGAGGAAAAATATTTTGGTAAAATAATTGAATGGTAATTTATTACTAAAGTAGAATGAAGGAATTTTTAGATTCCTTAATTCTTGGATCATCATATGAATCTCCAAAGAGTACAGGAACTACAGGTAAAAACAACTCCAAAGTGAGGAAAGTGACTCTGATCATGCTGATTAGCATCTTTACTGCAACATGAAGTCGTAGAACCAAGAACACTGAGAAGTTAATTATACTTGACCAAACTCACACAGCCAATAAGTGTCAGAAGTGAAATTCCAAACCCTGTCTTTCTGTCTCTGAGACTGTCTTCCTATCCATCAAGTCATACTTCACTTCTTGTTTTAAACATTTATATTAAAATTAACAAAGTGTTAACAAAAATCATCCTGTTTGTGTCCCTTTTTGAATGTCTTTTTTAGTTGTTGTTTTCTTCTCTGTGTTTAAAATTGTATTATTGGTACTATTTTCTGACTTTATTTTTTGAATCTCTATCATTATTCACTAACCCTCCATCTTCTAAATCCACATAAAAAGTCCTCACTTGTAACAAACAAGTACAATCAAGTAAAACAAATAAATACATTAACTGTCTAAAATTTGTTTCATTCTGCTCTTTAATGTTTCATGTTTTTGTCAAGGGGAAAAAGGAATATATTAGCATCATTCTTATAAAGTTATGATTGATCACTTCTTTGATTTGGGTTTTGAAGTCTTTCAAAGTTATTTTCCTTTACAATATTATTGCTGTGTAAATTGTTCTCCTGATTTCTCCTTTCATTCCTACAATATTTTGATAGTTCCTTAAATCTGTGATATTCACAGTTTTTAATAGTTCAATCACATCCTATTATATGAATCAGCCATTATAAGTTCAGCTCTTCCTCAGTTGAAAGATGGCTATTTTATTTCCATTTCTCTCCTATAATAAAAAGTATGGCTACAAATATTTGTGTACTAGGTCTTTTCTCTTTGTATTTTACCACAGAACACTGTTATCTTTGAAGTATAGGCTTTGCTAATGTTGCTACATGTAGTTTCACGATTTGGGGGGTATAGATCCAAATTGTTTCCAGATTGCATTTCTACTATCTTCCCGTGACTCTTAGAGCAACTGGAATTTTCCTTTTTTTTTGTCATTCTTTCCTCATCTGATGGATGTGAAATAGAATCTCAGAATTTTTTTTTATTTTGTATTTCTCTTGGTATTAGTGATTTTTGAAATGTTTGTTAATACTTTGAAAAATACTTGTTCATATCTTCTGACTATGACTAAAATGACCACACTATCATCTACTTAAGTTACACATAAAACATTTTCTATGACGCTGGTGAACACACGTGGTAAGTAAATGTTTTCTGGTTTGCTGTTTCACTTGATAATAGCAAAGAACCATTGAATAAAATTATGTCATTTTCATGATTATATCCATTACAGAAATTAAAGTCATCTTAATATATGGATTGAGAATTTTATGAGATAACTGTTAAATGAACTGAGTGTTGGTAACAAGCAAATCTTGTGGTTTGTGGAGGATTCCACATACATGGAATCCAAATAGAAGAAATACATACATAGAGAGATTACGTATATTCTGATTTTTAGATGTCAGAGAGAAATGATAATTGTATTAAGTCCGGAATACTGTAAGAACTTCTAAAATAAGATTCATAACTGCTATAAAGAGATTAGTCTAACAATATACACTGAAAAACGTGAGTAAAGAATAGTTACTGTCCTATATCTACACAATGATATATAGTTGGATGTGCTGCACTTTATGACTATTACATTGTTTCTTACACAATGTGCATTAAAGTCAATATATTGACATTTTACGCTGTTTCTTTCCCCTTCCTCTTGGACACAAGTTTATTGTCTTCTAATACATGGATATCTGCCTAGTTAAAAAATGGGATGATTTCCTTCCAAGTCTGTGGACTTTGAACCAATCCAGCTCATTGGTTAGTGAGTCACTAAATCATCACTATGGGATGTAATTGTTGACTGATTCATATCTCCATGGAAAACTATTATGACTCACGGAGCCTTTCTTAGCTTCACATGGCCAGTATGTGACAGAGGGAATATTCAAACCCAGTTCATTGGATTCCAAGCTCATAGTTCTTTCTACCATGCTGCCGCCAATTGCCTGATTTTAATTTTTCTCTCTTTTCCCATTCACTTTAATTACACTAAGCCAGGTATCATATGCCCAAGTGATCCGGATCTGTGGTTTTATCAGGTTGGAGCTTTTGGTATGCAGACTTCCTCTATTGACAGAGATCACAATCAATTTCTGACAATGAGTTATATTAATCCTGTTAAAGACAAGTCCTAGGGAGTTACCTGAGCACAGAGAAGGTTAATGAGTTGACTATAATCTCATGATAAAATTCAAAGTCTGAGTTTGGTCTTCAGATCCTAAGATTGTATCTGCTTCCCATTTTTGCTGCCTTTATTCTGAATATCATATTCATCTAAATAAAGGCTGTCCCACTTATCAAACTTGTCTTAAAATCTGAGTTCAGTCTATCACATTTCAATTATTTAAGTGCTTTGACTAATGCCATACATCTAATAAGCAGTTGGGAAGAAGTATGGCTTAATGGAAGGGGCATTGGACTAAGAGTTATAAGACCTGAATTCTAGTCCCAACTTACCTTCTTCCTTGGTCACTTAATATTTTATTTCCTCATCTGTAAAATGGGGATAATAGACCTTTCCTATAGTGTCGAAGTTCTTCTGAAGCTCAAATGATATCAGTTTATAAAATTCTTTACCAATCTGAAGGGTCTTTATCAGTGTCATCCATTACTATTGCTGCTAATCTCTAGTCTCTCTAACTCAAGGCTACTGTTCTTTCTATCTCATCAAGCTTTCTCCTGTGTTTGAGTCATAACAAGGTCATATACCTTTTCCTTTATAAAGGATGCTTGCAGCCATCTTGGTTCCTAGATTTAAATCTAAAAAAGGATTGCAAAGGCCTTCTCTTTCTTCAGCATTGCTTTACACTTGGGAAAATTAAGGCAAAGGAAATTTTAGAATAATGGGAACATAGACTGTGAGGCAGAAGAGTTTTTCATAATTATCTACTTTAAACACCTCATTTCAAAGGTAAAGTGAGGTGCCCAGAGGGGTAAGAGTGAGAAGATTTGTTCAAGGTGATGCAATTCTTGGCCACAAAATCAGAACCAGAGCCCAGGTTTCCTGGCTCTCAGTCCAGTTCACTTTTTTCTTTTTATATAGCCTACATCTATGAGCACGGGCTTCCAGGTGGGAAAACAATAAATGCATGGATTTTTTAGTTCACTTAGAGCTGAACCTAATGTTCTCTTTCTGTGCTATAGTTATATTTGAGTATTCATGATAATTGGTTCTATATATCCAAATCTGGACCATTCAAAATTAAAATTATGTAAAATATGGTCATTGGTTCTGGTCCAATGCATATCTGTAGTGTGAATTTGGATAATATAACCATTTTAGGGGATTTATTATTTGCACTAATTTTAATCGTTTAAAAATTTAATAACAAAGATTTAGGCTTTAGATTTAACTAAATTTAATTTAGATAACAAAGATTTAGAGTCCACTATTCTTTTCCATTAAGGAATCATTTCATATAACCATGGAGATATTTGTTTTATAGAATCACGGTATCCTGGCAGAAAGAGTAGACAGTTTCTTATTCAGGGTCACCAAATCCATGATTGCATCAGCTAGTAAGTGTACTGTGGGCTTTCCTGACTGAAGCTGGTCTCATGAACACTCAGGATCGACTTGTAGAAATCTAAACACATCTGATAAGGGCTTCAGCCTAGAGAGGATGTTCAGGGGTGAAAACTAACAGAACAACGTGTAAAAGCTGGGATGCTGGGAAGGAGAACTCCCCAGAAATCCCATTCATGCGGGGAGGGAGGGGAGCATCTGTTGATGGTTGGCAGAAGTTGGGATCTGTGTGATTCTCCAGAATGAATAATAGTAGGAAAGAAAATATTTATCTCAATGTTGGATTAGCTTCTCAATGAAGGCAAATAGAGTCAGAGGCACATCTTTTGTTTCAGAACAAGACAGCCAAGCCATGGCATTCTTGTTCCATTCATTATGGGTTTTTTCCCTCCTTTTTCTTTTTTTTCTCCAGGAACAGTTTGGAGCCACAGCTCAAACACTGAGTAGGGAGGGCTTGAGGGGCTGAGAGTTTCGGCTTTACGGAGAAATCACCTTGAGTTAGGACTCACGGATGGATGTTGAACAGTTGGATGAGAAGTTCAGACTGCCAAGCATTGCAGTAATGAACGTTCCCCACTGGCCTGTCAGAGCTGGGGGCTGCCGAGTGAGCCTTAATTACCTTCTGCACATCTTAAAATAGTACATGAGCATTAAGCCAGGCTATGGTACTAATGAGGTCAAGGTCTGGGGCTCAGTCCCCACATGGGCTAGTTAGCTTGGCTTGGTTTCATGGCTACAGCCTGTGTCCCAACTTTTAGCCAGCCACCTCGCAGATTCACACCACGGGTCAAAAGCAGAATGGGTAAGGCAGCCTGCTTGGAGCAGAGCAAAAATCTGGCCATTGCAGAGAGCGACGCCAAGCTGGCCGTCATTAACTTCCTCTTCTTTTGAGAAAATCCGTATACCAAGCTGGCCGTCATTAACTTCCTCTTCTTTTGAGAAAATCCGTATATGCTCTTGGTTAGGTCAGGATCATGAAGGATGATAATAATAATATCAATAATAATGATTAATAGCTGACACATAGTACTCTACAGGTTATTGTAGAACTTTCTGCTAGCAACATTATAAGGCAAGTATTTTATAGTTGAGAAAGCTTTGCCTCATAGAGATTAATTTATTTGCCTATAGTCACTGAGTCCAGAACTGAGACTTAAGCCTAGATTTTCCAGTACGGTGCTATTTCTACTACTTTTGGATCTTCAAAAGATCCATGACTTAAGTGAGATGAGAACTTCTCTTACCAATACAGATCATAATTCCACCTCCCCTCTCTGGCTTTCTCTGTGAATGCCTGTCTAAAGTGGTTTATTGATGTCTTCCCTTCATTTTTCCCAAGAATCCACTTAACAATACATTATAGGGTTCTCCCTTGTTTTTTAGAACATCCTTGGGGGCACTAGTGCTACATATACACTAGCTTCTCTTGTTTCTCATTTTTCCTACAGTATCTAATTTGCCAACTCCTTTCTTCGTCATATGGTTCTGTATTAATGTCTTTCAAAATACTCATTTAATATAAGTTGTTTTTAGTAGCACACTTACAACTCCTATGGCCATTGGGCATCTGATAGTGTTATTCATACATTCAACTGATCAGTCATTGGAGTGTTTCATGAATATATACATAGCATCATTTGGGGAAGTGCTATTGAAGACCTGGGATCTTATAGGAGGGTGAAGTTTAGGATTATTTGAAAATAATAAATTCAATGCTGTTCAATTTCCTATTCAGTTCTGGGTCTGACTCCTTATCCTTTTGAAACCCTTGTACAAATTCTACCTGTATGAATCTATATTCAGTGCCATACCAATCAAACTGTCAAGAAATCACTTTACAGAGCAAGAAAAAATAACAACAAAATTCATCTGGAAGAACAAAAGGTTAAGAATTTTAAGATAACTAATGAAAAGATGCAAATGAAGGTGGCCTGGCTGTACCAGACCCAAAACAATACTATAAAGCAGTGGTTATCAAAACCATTTGGTATTAACTAGGACACAGAGTAGTTGATCAATGGAAAAGTTAGAATCACAGGACACAATAGTCAATGACTATAGTAATCTAGTGTTTAATAAACCCAAAGACCCCAGCTTCTGGAATAAGAACTCACTATCTGACAAAAATCGCTGGGAAAATTTGATATTACTATGGCAGAAATTAGGCCCTGACTAACACCTAACACCCCCTACCAAGATAATCTCTAAATGAGTTCATGAATTAGACATATAAATTAGGAGAACAAGTTTACCTCTCAAGTCTGTGGAGAAAGAAAAACTTATGGCCAAAGAAGAACTAGAGAATATTATGAAATGCAAAATAGATCATTTTGATTATATTAAATTTAAAAGGTTTTGCACAAATGAAAGCAATGCAGCCAATATTAAAAGGGAAACAGAAAACTGTGAGGGGGAATTACACTCAAGAGTTTTGAAACCCTTGTACAATATACAACTATTACTAAATGAATTTGTTAGACTACTCATTTTTTCATGTTTCATAATTTGGACAATATATGTTTTTAGTTCCCATTGTTTTATTTAGTGTGTGTGTGTGTATATGTGTGTATATGTGTGTGTGTATGTGTGTATGGATATGTATATTTGGACAAAATTCTTTCCCTTTACTTTAAATTTCATTGAGAGTCCTCTTCTCCAGTCACATTGTAGTGTGGAAGTGATCTGAGGTTCAAAAAGACTTAGCCAATCCTGCCAAGATTAAGAAATGTGATATAATGACAATGTGGACTGTATTCACCATCAATAGACTAGCCCAGCTAATGTAGAGATGCTCATTATCCTCATCTTAATGTGTTTTTTAGCCAGGTCAATTCATATAACACTAAGGACTTTTCTCCATATCTTTTGATAAATAGTTGCTAATACTGAATGATCTTCCTGATCCCAGGATGCAAAGTTAGACATATATTTTCTGGACATGGCCAATGAGGGAATTATTTCACTTGATCACATATTCATTATGAATTTTTCTTTTTCTTTTTCTTCATTTAGAGAAGGGAAGAGAAAATAAATTTTATTCACTGAAAAATATAATAAATGTTTTTCAAAAGATCCAATTTTATCATGAGTTTTATACAGTTTGATTACTCAAATGTCCAGCTATCTGTGGGGAGAAGCATGCCTTCTTTCCCTTCATTATCTGTGAGATTGTTCACTTTGTGCATTATGCCTGAAGGATCCAAGCTAGCTTGTTACTTTATCTTTGCCAACCGTTTCCCTACCTTCTTATTTTCTCTGTGAATATATAGCCCAAAGCAGAAAGGCCAACAGAAGCTGGGAGAGAAAAGGGCATTCTAGGAGAGTGTGATTTCAGTAATTGGAGTAATTTCCATTCTTTCCACCCTGACCCAATTCCCAGGAAAGATTTTTTAAGCAAACAAACAAACAAAAAGCCTGCAATTACCTTCTTCCTTCACCCCACACATCCTGGAAAACTGTGAGTCAGACAGAAGCTTAGCAGGGAGGCTAGAGAGTGGAAAAGGCTACTTAGTCTGTTGTCTCAGAGGTCATCTCCCGAATCTCCATGGGAGACAAGAATATATGAGGAGAGACTGGGATTAACAGAACAGGGAAGAAGTGGATGAGGGCAAACCAGGCCTTTTTCTCATTCCATCAAAGTAAGATCTTCACGGGGGAATTTTAGAAATGAAATTTGCCTGCCCGTTAGATCAAGCCAGTATTAAATGTTAATTGCAAAAATATCCTGAAAATAAAACTGTTTATAATTTTAAATTATTAGCTGTGTTATCTCTCCCTCCTCAATGTGGATCATTGACAGTTTACCAGTGGTCAATCCATCAAGAAATATTTAATAAGCACTTAAAATTTTGAAAGCACTTTGCTAAGCTGTCGATTTACAAAAAAAGGCCAAAAAAAGGGTCCTCGTTCTTTAACAAGGAGATCCCATGTGTATAAGAACTATATATTGGGCAAAAGAACTTAATCTCACATGGTGATAGGGTTCTGTGGCTGTTCAGTTGTTTTTAGGAGAATCTGATAATTTGTAGCTGTGCTTAGAGGTTTCTACTGGAGTGATTTGCTATTTCTTTCTCTAGTTCATTTTACAGATGAGGAAACTGAGGTCAAAAGAGTGAAGGGACTTGCCCAGGGTCACACAAGTCAGATTTAAACTCATGACGATGAGTCTCCAGTCTGGCTCTCTACTCAGTGGGCCACTTGGGGCTGGAGTAGGAGGGTATTTTGAGAGTCTTTAAATGGAAGATATATGAAAGATTCAAAGAATCTTAGGATTTTGAGCTGGAAGGAAACTTGGAGGTTACCTGGTCCAAACCTACCATTTTCCAGATAAGAAATAATTCTAGAGAGTTGTAAGAGATTTTGCCATGTATCTAGAAAAAGCCATCTTGGAAACCCAGATTCTCTGACCTCCAATCAAATACTCCCCCTTTCTGTTATAATATGTTCGCTCTCCAATGTCCAGCCTTTCTTGAGTCAAGCAATATATTGGATTTATTGAGGAGTTTGGAGTTATAGTTTTCCATTTCCCTTCTAGCACTAGATCAGTAATTCTACAATCACTTGACCTCAGAAAACATAGTGAGATAGATACTACTGATGGGATATTCTGCCCATCTTGGTGATGAGGAAACAGGCTGAGGAAAGTTAAATGACTCTATGAAGTCATATAACAAAGAAATGTCAACTGAGGGAGGTGGTTGTGGCACTGGAGGAAACTCAGATTTCCCCAGTGCTTTTTCTTTTTCAAAGTGATACTGTGCCTCCACAACCCCAAAGTTACTTTCTAATGGGAGTTATTCTCCTTTTCTGGGATGGTTGGGCTAGAAAAAGAAAAATAGCAGCAGCGTGAGAGCTCTAGTCTATCCACCTCAGAGGTTAATTACATGAGAATGTCATCTGATTATTTGTCTTCATTCATTTAAAAAGTAACAAACACTCATTAAATCTTGATTCTGGGCCAGGCACTCTGGTGGGCATTGGGGATACAGAAATTAAAAATGAAAAAAAAAATCCCTATTCAAAATGAGTTTATGAGTAATGGGGGTAACAGTTATATGTTATATAGAAACACCAGAAAGAGTTAGCTTGCATGGATGGGGTGATTTTAAGGTAAGTAAAGCATTTAAAATACTCTCTTATTTTATCCTCACAATGATTAATGAATGTAGATATTATTTTTATCCCCATTTAATAGATTAAAAGTCCAAGGCAGAAAGATGTTAAGTTAAATGACTTGATCAAGATGACATGGAGAGTAAGTATCTAAGAAATTATTTGAAGGCGTGGATATTTGATTTTAGGTGCCTGCAAGTCAGTGGAGGGGACCAACGAGGGAGGTGACATGACTAGAGCCATCATTACCTAGTGTAGAAGAGGGACAGTAGTGGTAAGAAACGAGCTTAGGAAGTCGATGTGGATGCTGTGGCAATAGCGCAGTTGAGAGGTGATTAAGGGCCTGAACAAAGGCAGTGACTTTGTGGGTAGAGAGAATGGATCAGCTACAAGAATGATGTGGATATAGAAATACTCAAATTCTACAATAGATTAGATCGGTGGGGCAAGAGAGGCCTTGCCTTGAATCTTTGGACTTGCTTTTCCAACATTCAGCAGCCTTTCCTCCAAAGATTATACCTGTTCTCCATTGCCCTCTCTCTAACTGCTGTTCCTTCTTCTGATTAATTCAACCCAGGATCTCCATTTGAAGGAAAGTGTCCTTTATTTTTCTTGGTCTGGGATGCCCTTCTTTCTCCACCACAGCCTGTTTTAAGTTCTCTCTTTTGGGTTCTCTTCCCTCACTAGAATGAAAGCAGCTTGAAATCAAAGATATTTTCTCCTTGCTTTATTTATATCCCCAGCACTTAGAAGAATATCTGGCATAAAGTATGTTCTTGATATATGACTGCTTGTTTGCCTTCATTAAACCTGGAGTGGTGATGGGGGATAGAAGCAGGAAGAGACAGAATCTTAGGGAAAATTTTAAGTTAAGGGACACTAGATGGATAATGATTCTGCACAGGTGACAATGCAGCTCCTGGAGGGAGAAGGAGATCCAAGAGAGACTAGTGTTAAGGGGAAAAAAAGAAACTCTCCAGTAAAAGACAGAATCAGAAAGCAGAAGCGAGGTTGGAGATGGTGAGGACAAATAAAATACCATCTAATTTGTCAATTAAGAAATCACCGACGACTTCAGAGTTGAGTTAAGTGATCAGAGGCTACCTTGCAAAAGTTGAGAAATGGGCAAAAAAAGAACATGTGTGTGTGTGTGTGTGTGTGTGTGTGTGTGTGTGTGTATGTGAAGCAACAAGTGTAAAAAGCTTTTTCCAGGAGTTTGGCTGAGGAAATGAAGATAGAGATGTGATGATATCTTTAGGAGATGGCAGGGTCTAATAAATACAAGTTATGTGGAGAATATTTTCCCTTTTATGTATTCAAGGTGTTGGTATCCTACAGAAAGGAGTATTGTGTGTGTGCCATTCAGCGGCACAATGGCTAGAGCTTGCCCTGAAACCCTGAAGATCCTAATTCAGATACTATTGATAGGACCCTGGAAAAGTCATCTAATCTCTTTCTGCTTCAAATTCAAATCTAGAAAATACTATCTCCATCTATGACTTTCTGTGAGAATGAGATGAGATACTATTTTTCAAGTACTTTATTAATCTTAAAAGTACTAAATAAATGTAAACACTAAAGCTCAAAGCTCATTATGACTATTTCCTATCAAAAATAAATTTCCCCTTAATCCTTACTTAGACCTTTACGAATCTTATATAAGGAATTGCTCTAAAGTGATGAGTCTGCTTAAGTTAAGCGAGGGGGACAAACTCACCCTGTTATTTTGGTCATGGTCCTTATGCGCCATAGTAACGGCTGGGATTCGGCTCCCATAATCCCCTTGGTAGGTGCTACCTTTGTTTTTCTCCATATTTCAAAGACAAGGAGATGGAGGGCCGAACAACTAAGTGACGTGTTCACGCTGCCATCAGCCAGTGTCAGAGGGAGGATGGGAGCGAGGTCTCTCCCACTGGAAGCCCAGTGCCCCCATTGCTGCCCCAAATAGCTGCTCTTCATGGTGCTCTCTTTCCTTCAGGAAGTTCTCATGCTCCACTTGAGTCAATCATCTTTTCAGACTCCCTCATGGATCTGGAATATGACTCAAATGAACTGATTACTCTTCCCCTGCCTGGGAAGCCGTTACACTGAGGGGAAACAAGATGGCCTGGGCTGGGTAGCAAGCAGTTCAGAGCAGGGTGGAGATGTAACCAGGCCTCCAACTCTCCTGGCAACCCAGCACCCTCTTGCATCAGGCTCCCTTTGGCCCATTTACATGAAACTCGGGGCTGTAAAATGTCAGTTCTCTCGCAGAGAATGTTTCTTGTCCTAACTGTATTTAAGTACAAGCCACAGGCAACATTCCTTAGACTCATGGACTGCCGTGCTCGGTAATCCTGCTCACTGACATGAACCATGGAAGTGTTCCACTTCCATTATCTTCTCCATTATCACTGAGAGTTGTTTAGTTTCTGCTCTATTTATGGCCATATTTATGATGATCCCTCTAATACTGGTTTCAAGACAGAGATGCCTCCTGCACTAAATATGTCATGAATGAAGAACATGGGAACTATTAGCATAGAAGAGAGGGAGAAAGAAAAAAGTAAAAGAGCCTTCGGTTTCACTCCAAAATCTACATTTGTCCCCCCTCCATGGGGTTTTCCAGGCTTTCTTCTGTGTATTTTTGAAAACTAAGTTTGACCCGATTATATTGGCCCAATTTCAATCTTAATATTGCATCAAGTGGATATAACTTTAAATTTAGAACTAAGGATATATATTAACATTTTGAAGAGCAAATTAAAGTAAAGAACCCAGTGTTGGAAGGAGCAGCAACGTATAGCTGAAAGAAGACTATATTTCGAATCAATGAATAAGTTTGTAAATCTAAGTTTTATTGCTTATTAACCTGAGGAAAGTAATTGGATTTCTCCGTATCATATAGAGTGTCTCAAAAGCTTTAATAACACAAAAGTACACTTAAATTTTTTGGGACACCTTGTCAAATTTAATTGAGATCAAGAGATCATTTGATTTTGAGTTTTTCTATCACTAAATTCTATTCAGAGCCTGATACATAGAACAATTCATAGAATAGATACATAGAACAATAAGCAAATGATTGCTTATTTTTGATTATTCTTTCATTTCATAGAACAAGAAGCTTGGAATGGAATACCTTTAAAGTCCTTTCCTTCTTTATGGTTTCCTGAGGGAGCTTAGAGGTCACAACCCCAAGCTACATGAATCCCGTCTCCATCCTATTTGGCAGGTGCTCGTCCAGTCCAACCTTGAATGCTTCAGCTCCCCGGGGAGGGAGCTGAGTTCTTTGCAAGACAGCTTATCTCACGTGTTTTTGTTTTTATAAACCAAGTAACCAACACATAAAACTTGCCCTGGAAAGACCACATCTGAAATATTATGTTCTGTTCTAGATGCCACAGGAAGGACATTGAGACATTGGAGAGGTTCCAGGAAAAGACAATCAAGGTGGTTTTTAAGGCTTTGAATCCAAGCCAGACAGGGATTGATGGAAGGAAGGAAGGGACATTTTGCCTTCAGAAAAGAAGCCTGAGGGGAGGGGTCATCTCTGATTCCCTTCGAGTGTTTGGAATATTCTCAGATAGAAAAAGGATGCCTTGGTCCTGTGGGCCCTGAAGAGAGAACCATTTGAGATGGGTGGATACGGCAAGGAAGCTTGATGACAAGAAGAGCTTCACACAATGATAGCTCCCCTCGATGAAAATGGGCTTCCTCAGTAAATGGGGGAACTTCCTCACTGCAGGTCCCGGTCCGAGTCTGAAGGGCAGTGACAAGTGTTTTAAGATTTGCTCATTTGAGTCTCACAAAGACTCTGTTGAGTCAGGTGCCCAGCTGGGAAGTGTCTGAGGTCAGATTTGAGCTCAGAAAGTTGAGTCTTTCTAACTCCAAGTCTGGCACTCTAACAACTGCATTACTTAGCTGCTTCAATCCTATGCAAAGACACATACAATCTGTGTCCTTGTCACCTCTTATATCAACATATAAGTTCTTGAAAGCTTTTGTCTTTGTCCTCAGCATTTAGAGGCAGCTAGATGATTCAGGGTATGGAGAATTGGACCTTGAGTCAGGAAAACTTGACTGCAAATCTAGCCTCGGATATTTTTAGGCTGTGGGACCTTGGGCAAATCCTTTAACTTCTGCTTCAGTTTCCTCAGCTGTAAAATAAGGATTGTGATGTCACTTACCTTGCAGGACTATTATAAGGATCAAATTTATATATATATATATATATATATATATATATATATATAAAATTTGTGTGTGTGTATAGGTACATATATACATATGCCTACACACACACACACACACACACACATACAAAGCCAGGTCTGTGCTTTCACACCCTATTGCTATTATTTCCTGTGTGATGAATCTCTTCATGGCTCTGGGCTTCAGGTTCTTTATTGCCAAATTAAGGTCATGAGTATGTGATCTCTGGGAGAGGTTCTTGGTCGAGCTCCTGTGACCGCTCCCACCCCATCCCCTTCTTGCCAGAGGATGGAAGCTGAGGAAGCTGGGGCAGACCATGCAGGGAAGGCCCAAATCATTTACTATAAACAGATGAGGAAAAAAAGGCGGATGTGGTCTGTGTTAGGAAAGAGAGCCTAATGTTGTAGGACAGAGGATAGAGATTAAGTCCAAATTGTATCCACATTTTATATAGGTAAAGGCAGAAATTGGGATAATAATCTGGACAACGGCCAGCTCTTATTGAATGAGTGTCTGGAGATTGGCCAGATCGTGTTGTCTCAGTGTCTGGAAGGAAGCCAGATCATGTGCGATAAACAGATAAGGGGCCTGGGCCATGTGAGTGAGAAACAGCAGGAGAGGAGTGGGATCCGGCAGGATCAGGAGCCAGAGAACGGTCCCCGGCTGATCCTCTCTGATAGGCCCCAGGCCTGGTCTGGCCGGGCTGCCGGGCTCTTCCCGAGGGCAGAGAGTGACCCAGTTACAGATCACCGGAGAGGGAGTTGGCCTAAATGGCCCCAACTGCCAAGGCGGGCTGCTTTTCGTCTCCGTCTCCTTCCATATTGCTCCCTCAGCTGCACTTCTGGTCAGCTCTGTTCAGGACGAGGAGGACAAGAGGAATTCTGTGGCACAAAACAGGATATGATTCATTATAACGGCCGCCTTCTCTCTAACCCTTGAGATCTGCAACTCTTCTTCCTCACAGAAATGGTCAATTTAATTAGTTCAGGTATTAAAACCTCCTCCCTCCTTTTTTTAGCTGTTCAGCCATTTTTCAGTTCTTTGGACTTTTTTGGCAGAGATGATGGACTGGTTGGCCGATTTCTTCTCCAGCTCATTTTACAGATGGGGAAACTGAGGTAAACAGGCCTGAGTGCCTTGCCCAGGGGTACCCAGCTAAGAAATGTCTGAGACCACATTTGAACTCAGGTCCCCCTGACTCCAGGGCTGGTACACTATCCCCTCAATCTCCTGGGAGTCCTATTCCTTTTCTACAGATGAAGAAATTAAGAAATTGAGTGACTTGCCAAGGATCTCTGTGCTTCACACCAAGCCCTTTGCCTCTCCTAATCCATGGCTCTTTGCAGAGAATTGCAGATTTGCCTACAGTAAATAGCATCAATTATTTTCCTTTTATATAGACTGTCCTGAAAACCAAAGGAAAGGGAAGTAGACAGAAGAAAAAAAATATATAGGACATAATGCAATTTCTTTTCTCTCTTGCCTCTTCTTTCCTGTGGATTTTTTCCATCATGGTCATGTTGAGTGCCTATGTTGAGATGGGCTTTATTTATTAGATTCTCAAATGTAGTTGTGTCTGCACAGCCTTTTGGAGCCTTTCCACTGAAAGAATTGGTTACCCATGAGCAAAGAGACAGGTCAACTCAGACAACAAGCTCAGATTTCCCTTCATGTTCAAAAGGACACAGGAAGTTGCTGGATGGACTCTTTGCAAGCCCTTTTTGTTTATTGAGTTTTCTTTTGCTCATTTTTGAGGTCTCATTTTTTCCTCTTCTTCCTCCAAGACAACAACTAATCTGCTGATTTGTAGACTCCAAAGCTTCTGTTCCATATTTTTAAACAAACCAATGGATAAATATTACTCTCATTGCTTTCCATAGCAGTCATCTCTGAAGACTGGAAAAGTCATCTGAAAGAGAGCTCTAAATTTACCAGTTTGTATTTGCTCTTTCTTTGTTTATTCCTTCCTTCCCTTTTCCCTCTCTTCCTCCCTTCCTTTCTTCCTTCCTTCCTTCCTTCCTTCCTTCCTTCCTTCCTTTCTTCCTTTCTTCCTTTCTTTCTTGCTTCCTTCCTTCCTTCCTTTCTTTCTTTCTTTCTTCCTTCCTTGCTTCCTTCCGCTTGCTTTTTTCTTTCTTCCTTCATTTTGCTTGCTTGCTTTCCTTTCTTTTTTCTTTTCTCTTTCTTTCCTCTTTTCTTTTTTCTCTTTTCTTTCCCCTTTCTTCTTTTTTCCTTCCTTTCTTTCTGTCTCTATTTCTTCCTCCCTCCCTCCCTCCTTTCCTTGTTCAAAGCTGTGATTTTTTTGATGTAGGAGAGTCTCTTTTCCAATGAAGACCGGCAACTATTCCGTAACCTATATTTTCACAGAGCCACTTTTGGTTCTGAGTAGTTATGTGTCTTGATCAGGGTCAATTAGACACTGTGTCAGAGGAGGAGCTTATATAATAAGTCTTTCCTGATCCCAAGGCTAGTTCTTTGTCCTTTATGCCGCACTATTTCTATAGCCATTATTTATAAGTTAAAATATAAAAAGTTAAAATTTACAAGTTCATCTCATGGTAGGGAGGCCAAATTCAATCAGTGAAGCCTAAATTATATTTTTGCTGCATAGCAGATTCATAATAATCCTCCTTGGCTGGAATAGCCAGACACGCTTGAAATAGATTGAAATCCCTATTGCTAGGCTCTCAGGGCCTCTATTTTAATGAATGCTCAGTGATTATTTTTGGATGAGTGCTTAGCACAATGCCAGGCACATAACGAGCGCTTAATAAATGTTTATTAACTGACTGATCAGAATAAGAAAGCACAATTTCAGCTGTACTAACCTTCTTAAGAGAAGGAATAGGGTGGGGTTTTTTTTTGCCTTTTTTGTATCCCTAGAGCTTAGTACAGTGCCCAGGACATGGTAGGTGATTAATAAAGGTACATTGAGTCTCTGTTTGTTTGTATGGAAATGTATGATTCTAAAGCTCTGAAATCAGCTCCTTCTGTTCCTCTTCTTTTACCCCAGCCCCCATTTGTTTGCATCATTTGTTTTTTAGTCAATGCTCTTCTCCACCACAACACATGTAATTCTTCTGCTTTGTTCAGAAATTTAGAACCTGTTTCAATACCTACTAAGTCAAACTCCATAATCATAAATCTTCATTCTCCCACTATCCTAGGAAATTAGGAAAAAAAACTAAAAATAATGATATCGCAGTAGGGAAAGATTTAAGTCATTCACTTAAAGAAAAATTCTAGGTGAATAACAAGAAATTAAAATAGACAGCAATCCCTCCATCCCCTATTTCTGAAACTTCCTCTTTCCAAGTCTCCATTTTCTGGAGAGTCCAATTCTGCTTGTTTCTTTTTTCCTGAACTGCCCAGTCAAGCACAGTCCTATAAGCAAAAAAAGAAAAGGGTATAATAGGTGCCGATTAGTTGGGTTCTCCCCCTATCCATTCTTGTGGACAGAGGCTATTTGTGTTTGTCTTCCCATCTTTAGTATCCAGTATGGTCCCTAGTAAACAGCTAGTGCTTAATAATTATTGGTTGACTGAAGTCAACAAGCCAACAAGCATTTATTAAGCCGATACTGTGTGGTGGGTACTTTGCTACAGATATGATTAAAAACAAAACAAAACACAAAAAGAAACAGAGTCCCTATCATGGAGGAAAACAACACACGTTAGGGTGCTGAAAAAGGAGGCAGTTGGGGACTACGGCTCCCTGGGGAAAGCCAGAGGCAGAGCTGGGAGAGGGAGGAAGGACACCAGCCTGGGCTTTTCCTCCAATATAGGTTCTGGGGGGAATTCAATAATGGAGAAAGGAGTCGCAGCCTAGAAGGATGCCTTGTATGTAAAGCCACAATGGCTGAGGAAACCTTCTGGTTGAAAACTCGGTTATTTCTTATGATAAGCAAAGGACAGCGAGTTGGGAGATGAGCTGGGAAAGAAATGAAATATTGAACATAAGACTCTTGGGGCCACATACTCCCATTTGAAAGTCAATATTACCCAAGGGGAAGACAGTGACTATTAGGCAGGGATGGAGGCTGGTGAGGGGCAGGGTCATATAACCAACATTTGTCAGAGACTAGTCTGAAATCCAGGTCTTCCTGAATCCAAGGCTGGCTCTCCATCTCCTTTGCCATACGACTTCTCTAAGAAGATACTGATTTCATTTTTTGCCATTGAATGCCCAGTTCCTACCACAGTGCCTGACACATAGATGATGCTTAAGAAGTGCTTATTGAATTAAATTGGTACTTGGGCAATTAATTAGAGTACTGAGCTCAAAGAAAGGAAGAACAGAGCTCAGAATCTTCTTCTGACACTTAGCTATGAAAAATGTTGTAAGAGACTCAGTTTCCTTACTAACTTGTTAAGTGATCACAGAGAAGTTTTTGAGTTCTTTGTGCCTCAGTTTAAAATAGGAGCTCTGACTCAGAAATCTAAAATTTATGACCCTCTGTGAAAAAATCATTGTACAATTCATTTTCTATGCTTCAGAAACAGGAGTAATAGGACTTACCTACTAGTGCTATTATGGGGATAGAATAAGATATCACAGAGAACACTTTGCAAGCTTTAAAGTACCACATAATTGTTATTGTGCTAATTGAGGTGAGATGTGAGGAACATCTGACCTAAATTGGGGGATCATGGTCATATTCATGGAGAGAAAAAAAGGTGTGAAGGAGATGTTCAAGGCAATAAGAATTATCAACTAATTAAATATGGTAGTGGGGAGAGAAATTGAGAAGAAGAGGATGACTGAGCTTCTGGACCTGGGTAGCTTTGGGGATGCAGTAAATTTGACAGAAGTAAATAAGGAAATTAAGAAAGGAGAATCCTGAGAGCAGGTTGGATGAACCCAACTAAAGATGTGTTCTCTACAGAGAAAGATAAAATAAAAGATTTTCCAGGACGACTAAGCATTGAGGAAATTGAGGAATACGACAAGCAAATGAAAAGCAGGCTAAAGGAAAATGGATGATTTTGCCATCCAAAACTCCTCGTGTCCTCTTTTTAAAGAGGAAGAAGTGCTCTCAAAGTTTGAACCCTCACACTTACCGATTCTTGCCATGTTTCCTCATGGAAGCTTCTGAAGGACATATATCAATAAGAAGGTGGATGACATCTCTTTTTAACCCCCAAACACTCCTTGGGCTGAAGCAGGGCGAGCAATTGGAGAAGAACACAAAAGTATAAAATTCCAGGGGGACGGAGACAGTCTAGTCAGACAACTTCAAATTCCATTTGCATTTTATAAGAAGCATATTCTAAAATGATTTTCTCTTCTAACATTGTTAAGCCTGAATTTATTTTCTAAGACTCCCCAGAGATATCTCTCTGCTAGTGATTGAATACATTCTCTTCCTCTAACGCTTAAAGCCATTTTAAAACAAGTTGTGCCAGAACGGTATCTCCAAAGGATTTTAAGGTGTAAAAATATTTTGTCACCTATTTCTGCTTCCAAAACAGTCGAAGCACTTTGCTGAAACTTTCTCACCAAAAACCCTCATGCAATAGGAAAACATAAGAATCTGACTTTCAGAAAGATGAGTATGTGAGAAGATTGATTGATTGGAAAAGCGTCACTTGCCCCGGCAACCGTGGCGTCATTCTTTCATCTGGATTTATGAGAATTTGGGGTCTTTCTATTTGGTAATGATTTTTCCATTACCCAAGATTCAAAAGTATCCAGGTTTGTGGGGGGGGAATGCACAATCAAAATCTTATTAGCATGATGAGGTTCAGCTATAAGGGAAAGGTCAAACCATAGAATTTTAGACTCAAAAGGAACCTGGACATCATGCAGTCCAATTGTCTCCGTCAATAAATGAAAAAACTGAAGCCCGAGAGGTCGTGTCTTTCCCAAGGTCATGCAGCTAGTTAGTTCTGGGCAGAGAGCAAAGACTAGAGTCCAGGGCTCCTGACAGATATCCAAGGCAGTGTACTTTCCAATCAATTAACCAGTGCACAAATATTTAATAAGTACCAACAATGTGACAGGGTCTGGATTAAGCATTGAGAATATGAGTAGGGAGAAAGAAAGAAATCCTGTTTTCAAGTAACTTTTATTCTAACAGATAATAAATATATATTATTATTAATATGTGGTACATATAAACATATAATACATAATATATAATATTAATATATATTAAGATACATTGATAAAGTTAATACAAATTAGTATGCATGCATTAGTAGGAAAAACTTCATGCAGAAATTATTATACTTCCTTTCTCACTGCCTCCTGGAGAGAACACAACCATCCAAGTGCTTCTTAATATTACTCAGATCTGAGCACAGTGATCCAAAAGTAATAGAACAGACCAGAGAAAACACAGTGGGATTGTCATCTCCAAAGTGGGAGGTGAAGCATGGAAAATGAACTGTACAATGATTTTTGCAGAGAGGGTCATGAATTTTAGATTTCTGAGTCGAATCTCCCATTTTAAACTGAGGCACAAAGAGCTCAAAAACTTGTGTGTGATCACTTAACAAGTTAGTAATAGAACTGAAGCCAGAGCTGGGGCCCTTTCCTTTTGTCATTCTCAAATCTGCGGCTAGGTGATGAAGCCGAGTGTTGAATTTTGAGTCAACTAAATCTAAGTTCAAAACTAACTTCATACACTTGATAGCTGTGGGCAAGTAACTTAACCTCTCTGCTTCAGTTTATTTAACCTTAAACCTCTTTAGTTGCTTGTTCTCTAAAATAGAAAGAGTAGTAGCACCCAAAACCCAGTTGGTTCTTAGGATAAAATGAGATCGTCTTTGTAAAGAGCTTTGCAAATTGTAAAGTGCATTTTCAGTGCTGTTATTATTATTATTAAAAGGTGGCTCTCTAATATCAGATTAAAATGCCACCTACAAGTAATGCAAATTGGGCTTTATTGTTATTATTATTATTATTATATAGTGTTTAAAGATTTATAAGATATACTCTATTACACAATTTCATGTGTTTTTCACAAGAAGACCATGAAGTAAGTGCTAGGGGTATTATCACCATTTTCGAGGTGAGACAATGAATTCTGGGAAAGGTCACAAAGCAGAAAATCTGAGGTGTAATCTGAAGCCAGGCCTCCCGCACTGCAAACCCAGGGTCCTCTCACTGTACCGTGATGCTTCCAATGAGGATTCCTCCCCTTTCCCAATGTTCTTTCTCTTGTCAGTTCCTTTTGTTATCTGATTTTTTTTTGATTTAATGATAACTAGTCATAAAGTTTTAAATTCTTACCACTTGTACGAGTGATCTGAGTTATTTTTTCATAAAGACAAAGACAAGGACTGTCACCAAAGGGGCTGTCATCCCCTAGCTCTGTGCTCTTTCTCTTTATGATACAATTTTGTGATATAACCTGGGGGGGAAAGACATAATTCTACAGGTTTTTGAAATAAGACAGACCACAGAGATAATTTAATCCAACCACATACTCTGGGAGGAGAAAGGAAAATGATGAAATTGTAATATATAGTTTTATAGACTTCTTGGGTGGGAAAACACTAGGGGTCATGGAACTCAATGCAGAGAGAGTAGTGCATTTGAAGTGAGATGGCCTGCTTTCAAATCTAGGCCCTTCTACGTATCATCTCTGGGCAAACTATTTCATCTCTGTTGGTCTCAGTTTTCTCATCCATAAAATGAGTGGTTTGGAAACTCTAGGGCTTCTGCCAGCTCTTAAGTCTAAGAGCCCAGATCCCTTCTACAATGTGACTGATAGATCACCACACAGCCTTTAATTACTTTTAAGTGTTTCCAGTGACTGGGGGCTTGTGGTTCGTTTGGGTCCCAATGTAAAGGAGTAGGGAGAGCCTGGAGGCAAGGAGACCGACTAGGAGACCGTTCTACTAATCAGGCAAAATGTGATGAGGGGGTAAAATAAGGTGGTACTTATGGTGTCGGTGAGAAATGTTGGAGTAACAAATAGCAGGAGAGATGGCAATTGATTGGATATGTGAAGTGAGGGTGAATGATGAGCACAGGATGACTCTTGAGTTACAATCTGGGAGACTGGTAAGATGGCAGGGCCTTCAAAACAAAATAGTAAAGCTCTGCAGAAAGGAAAGTTTGTGGGAAAAGATAATGTGCTCATTTTTGATCTGTCAGTATGAGATGCCACAGGACATCCAGTTTAAAATGGTTAGTGTGAAATTGATAATGGTCAATTGAAGCTCACGGAGATCCCCGGGGTGCTATATGTCAATTTAAGCCATCATCCGGTATTTTCTTAAATTCACACTAAAGGAAAATGATGAACTTTTCAAGATAAAGAATATAAAGGGGAAAAAAAAACTAGATCAGAACTTTTGGAGAATATGGATTATGAGGTATCAAAAGAGACTGAGGATTAGTATGTAGTTAGGAGGAAAATAAACAGCTAATACTTTCACAATAAAAGAAGAATTTATAGAAGGAGAGAATGATAGCTAGTCAAATTTAGCAGATAGGTTCAGCTAGGTGAGGACTAAGAAGAGGAGACCTTCAACTGTGACAATTAATAGAAGGATTGGGATTTAAGAATATCTCAAAGATCAAGTTGTGTCAGTTGATACAGTACATTTTTTAAATCAATAAACAAAGACCATAGAGTTAGGATGAAGTTTTTCCTTTATCTCAGAATCCTATTATTTTTTAAAATGTATTAATTGACATTTGTTCTTATAGTCTTTTAAGCAATAACTAATTCCTTTGAAGGGAGAAGTTTTTGTTAAGTATTAGGTACAGAAGACATGTATGAGGAAGAGATGATTGAGAGAAGAATAAACAACTTTTTGTATGTATTCTGACAGCCTCGATTCTGTTGAATTGAAACATTGGTCACACTTTATTTTTTTTAAATTTTATATTCTGGAAGAACTCCCCATCAATCAGAATTATGTCTTTTGAATTGGGTGAAGAATCAAGTTGTATAATGCTGGTTTTGACTAAACCAAGATATGACTAGAAATCAATTTCATTTTCCAGAATGACAACTTTGAAAGCCATTCCAGATAAGGAGTTGAAAAAATGTTTAGCAATAGCACCTTTATTGGAAAAAGGACATAACTCCCTCATAGAATCACTCCCCACACAAATGTTTAAATTTTGGGATGAGCACTGTATTTAAAATCAACACATCCATCTGGCTTTGGTCCTATCCTGGAGGACCCATTGGCCAGCTATGTAACTTTGAGCCTGGAGTTGGGGTGGGAGAGAAAATCAACTTATTTGAGACTTAGTTTTCTTCTGTATTAAAAGGTGATATAATACTTTCCTTGCCTAACACATAAGGTTGTTTAAAAAAAAAAAACGTTCTTTGAAGACAGGATTTTCTTTTCAATTTTTATTTATTTATTTTTATTATAGCTTTTTTTTTTTTTGGACAGAACATATGCATGGGTAACTTTTCAACATTGCCCTTTGCACTCACTTCTGTTCCAAATTTTCCCTTCCCTCCCTCCACCCCCTCCCCTAGATGGCAGGCAGTCTCATACATGTTAAACATGTTAAAGTATATCTTAAATACAATATATGTGTATACATCGTACAGTTCTCTTGTAGCACAAGAAAAATCGGATTCAGAAGGTAAAAATAACCTGGGAAGAAAAACAAAAATGCAAACAGTTTACATTTATTTCCCAGTGTTCCTTCTCTGGGTGTAGTTGCTTCTGTCCATCATTGATCAATTGAAATGGAATTGGATCTTCTCATTGTTGAAGATATCCACTTCCATCAGAATTGATCCTCATATAATATTGTTGAAGTATATAATGATCTCCTGGTCCTGTTCATTTCATTCAGCATCAATTCATGTAAATCTCTCCAGGCCTCTCTGCATTCATCCTGCTGGTCATTTCTTACAGAACAATAATATTCCATAACATTCATATACCATAATTTACCCAACCATTCTCCAATTGATGGGCGTCCATTCAATTTGACTGGATTTTCTTTATAAAAGGGAGCTATAATTTCACAAAATTTAAATCTTAAAGATTACCTAATCTAATGTTTTCATTTTATAGATGAATTATCTGAGGTCTAGAGAAGATTAGAGAAAATTCAAAGATCATATTATTACATATAAGATGTATGACTTAAATGAAGTTCTTCTGTCTTCAAATTTGAATTCTGTTTCCATATCTTTTGTCTAAGCAGCAGCCACTTTATTTTTACAGCTCTCTTCATTTATATTCATATTTCATGTTGGCCGTTTGATCAAATTTCAATTCTTTTCAGGAAAACAGGGTGGGGAAGGAGAATAATGTCACACCCACAACCCTCCAAAGAATTCTTAATGATATAATATCTCTGAAACTTCCTTTAGAGAATACTTGTGCTGTTGATGTAGTTGACAGAGGCGAGGATTAGCATGATCAGCCTTTCAGAAGGCTAACTGGAGGAAGCCAACCAGGCTATCCCATTTCTGACAGAGTCAAACAAACCACTGTGATGGGTGAAAGTATCCCTGTTGTTGAGAGTCTGAGTATCCCAGACCAATTTATAAGGTCTTCTCTTACTGATACATAAATCTGAATGATCTTTTGCATTTTGCAAGCAAAATAATTGATATCACTTTGAGTAAAGATTTTTTAAATTGTAAATAAGTTAAATTGCTATGAATAGAACATTGCTTTCCCCCCCGCCCCCATCCACCGATTGTAGAGGATGCATTGCCCTTCTTTTTTTGAAAGTGACGCATGCCTTAAACGGTACCCTGCTTTATAGCTATCGCCCAGAATAAGGGCGTCCAGACACCACGGGCCTTTGAATTCCATTCCAACGCTTGTCCTGTCCTCCCACTTTCCTTCCTTTTTTCCCATGGACAAACCACACACATACTCTAGGACATATTTATAGACGTGATCTACTGTCAGAGGATGTTGTCAGGCGTTTTGTTTAGTAGTCGGTTACAACGTGCTTTCGAGAGCTGCTTCAGCTGTCTGTCCTCATTCCCTATATAGGGAACACATAAAATAAGTCATTGAAACTTACATGAGGAAAGTCATTTTTAATAAAACCATTGTCCTAAACGTGCCATTGACAGCCTTACTTTTAAAAACTCAGATCATAATGATTTTTCATAATGATTTACATATATTACCTCATTGGAGCCTCAGATAAGTCTCTTCAGTTACATGTTATTATCACTTCCCTTTTACAGGAGAATTGAGTCTCAGAGAGGTTCAGTAGCATGCATTTGCTCAAGAATATCAGAAGCCAAATTTGAACACAAATTCTTGATTCCTGGTACAGCACTTTCCCTCTATGATGCACCAGCTCTGCTTACCTAAGTTACAGAAGAAATTGAGTCACCCTTGCTTTTCTTTCTCCGACTGGACATTTCATCATTTCTGTCTTCTCACCTGGGGAAGTTACAGACAGAAGTCTAAAAACATGTCCAATAATAATAAGCTATGGATACTATTTCTAGTAGACTGGGGAAATGTGAAAGCTGCTATTTTGGTATTAAAAAAAACAACCTCCAACTCAAGAAACATTTATTACAGGCAGTATTGTGCTAGGTGTTGAGATTGCAAGGGTGAGAACGAGCATACTCTGTGCCTGAGAACATGTCTAGTCACTGGGGGAGAAACTGGAACTCAGGGTGCTGATGCTTCACGCTCCACCCACTGACAGTTATCCCACTCTGTCCCAGTCCTGCCTTTTATTGATTCCTGGCATGTCTGGCTCTTTGGGCAAAAATCAGCCTTACTGCTCTTTACTGAGCCTCAGCACTGGTAGAATAAGGTCAGTAGTAGCTGGAGCATAGAAGGAGGTTCCTCCCACAATGATCAGCCTTGTCCCTGAAATCTAAGTGCCGTCTATCAAGTTCTCCTGCCACTCACCTTCCACTTACCCACATGTGTTCCTTCATTACTGCAAAAATGGTCCTGTTCTCTGAGGACCAATTACGTAGGAGGGGGATTAACCGTGGTTATCATTTCTAGACACTGTCAATTGGAGGAACCCAACAGGGCTGTCTCACCCACAAAGCCTCTTTGAGCAGAGCCATAAGATGCAGATGAGAACGACCTCAGCCTATTGTTTTATAAGAAAATTCCCTAAGTGGAAGATATAGTCAGCCAAGAAGTTGCAAGACTAGAGTAAGCATTTATCCCAACTATATTATCTTACATAGTAAAGTAAATGAGAACAAAATATATGATGAAAGAAATGATAATAAAGAGAATGTTCGAAAGGACACCCCCCTTCTAAAATAGAAATGAGAATGAACCAAGAATGGGTGCTCTTCAGGAAGTTCTGAGTTCAAATCTTACCTTACCCACATACTGGCTTGGAAAGTAATTCAGCCTCTTAGTATCCAAGTAAACTCTCTTAGGCTTTTTGTTAGTCAAAGAACAGGTGCCAAATTGATTTGATGGTTTGATTTTGTCCCTGTGATGTCCTTATGTGTTTGAAATAAAAGATTTTGCTCCCTGTTTCTTTTCCCTAAATACAGAAATAAAGGAACTGAAGATAGACTCTCTTTGCAATTTAACCTTTTGGCTAGAGGGCATAAAAATTCCAGTTCATCTGAAAAGAGCAGCAAAATATTTGTCTAAAGTAAAAATTCAATCCTTATTTTTAATTTTTTTTAAAAGGAACGTAAATGCTCTCCCATGACTAGGACTGGTTTTCTATTGTGTATTTATAGCAAAATGTGGAAGAGAATCTTTCTAGATTGGGTGAAATACTTGGGACCTTTTAGATGGAGATAGTGCCTGCAGTAATGAAATCTTAGACCCTTCAAAGTTTCAAATTATCTGTAGATTTTATTGGATTGGATTTATTGATTTTTGAATGTTTTATTCTTGGATTTTCTCTAAAAGAGCATTTCAGATTCCACAGTTCTTATTGTCATATGACCCAGCTAATTCAATTTATTCTAACATTTCAGCCACTTACCCCACCAGTTCCCACAGAATCCCAGAGTTGGAAATGACTTTGACTGTCATCTGGTCAATCCTATGCCCAAAAGAGATTCCTTCTACAATATGGCCAACCAATACTTATCCAAATGGAAGATGTCCCATAAGAGGAGGAACCACAACCTATGAAGGCGGCTCATTCCACTTTAAGGCAATTCTAGTTTTTAGGAATTTTTTTCATGTGCCAATCTAAATATCTTTATGATTTTCATTGTCCTAGACAATGTTTTCTTTCTCAGTTTTTTCCTCTTCTTGATCCAATTTTTCTTGTGCGGTGAGATAATTGTATAACTATGTATATATATATATATTGGATTTAATATATATGTTTTAACATATTTAACATGTATTGGACTACCTGCCATCTAGGGGAGGGGGTTGGGGAAGGAGGGGAAAAGTTGGAACAGAAGGCTTTGCAAGGATCAATGTTGAAAAATTACCCATGCATATGTTTTATAAATAAAAAGTTTTAATAAAAAAGCAAAGAAAAAGGAGAAAGAAGAAGAAGAAGAAGAAGAAGAAAGAAGGAAGAAGAAGAAAAAGCAGAAGAAGGAAGAAGGAAGAAGAAGAAGGAAGAAGAAGAAGAAGGAAGGAGAAAGAAGAAGGAAGGAGAAAGAAGAAGGAAGAAGAAGAAGAAGAAGAAGAAGAAGAAGAAGAAGAGGAGAGATAATTTTTTACTACTACTACTAGAAACAACTTAGTATTGCTATTAATGATAATTATAAAGATGATTTTGGTCAAAGCAAATGATGTTCTATAGCTTTCTTCCAACTGCTCTACAACTTATAATACACTAACAGCATCAAGGTAGTACCTAAAACACCAGAGAAAATGCTCAGGAAGTGAATTCCTTTCCAAAAGAAGTAACCCAAACAGAGGCCCTGGCACAGGTGAACCAGGCTGATCAAGGCTACTGAGGGCGTGATGCTGTCACCCATCCACTTGCCTCCACCCCAAAGTGAATTGAATAAAATATCCAGGATGACTCCCGGACAAGGGAAGAGCAAAAGAGGAATTGTTGCTTGTATTGCTCATAGTACATGAGAACAGGTCTCTTTCTTTTTCTCAGTATGATCTTTAATTAGAAACTTTACTTATTGCACACGGTAATCTGAGAGGAACTAGGCAAGAGTTTTTAATCTGGAGTCCATGGGTGTCTCTAGAGTATATATTTCAGGAGGCCGAAAAACTTGGAAGAAAAAAAATACATCTTTATTTTTGTTGGCCTCTACATTAAATTAATTTCCTTTAATTATGAATATAGGCAACAAATGTATTCTTCACAGACTTCAATGACTCAAAGGGATCTATTGAGAGGAAAAGGTTAAAAATAATTGCACTAGAGAAAAGGACAAATTAGATATGGTTCCTGACCTCAGTATACTTATAGTTGGAAAATTAAGATCTGTACACAATTACAAATTTTGTATGGCTGGGACTGATTGGTCTGGAGTTTAGTACATGTGGAGGGGATTGAGGAGTCTAAGGGAAGGCTGGAGAGGCCGTGTGGATTGTGGAGGATTATAAACAGCAGGTTAGGGATTGGATCAATCATACAGAGAAATAATGGAAAATTGCTTAATTTAAAATTACATAGTTGGTGAAAACCCATTTGTAAGTGGCCTAATGTGCATGTAAGTACCGTGTTTGGGAGACTGCCTGCGTCTCCATAACTTTGTTTCTAATTCTCTCCATTTTGACTTGTTATCTTTCTTTGTTTAATTGTGACTACATCCAATTAGGGAAGTGTCCCATTTTCTTCCTGCCCAAGAAATATCACAACGAGAGATTCAAAATACTCCGCTGGAATCTATTTATACGATATCTTCGAAGCAGAATTTGCTCTGAGGAAGATGTACTTTGGCTGACATTTATGTAGTTTAGTTAATAAAATAGCAAAGGGATCCAGAATAGCTCCTGAGAACATCTAGCCCTAGCCCCAAATATTACAGATGAGGAAATTGAAAACTTGAGAGATAAAACAGCCCTGCCCATTGTCATCTATCAAATAATAACCCCCACTTCTACAGTGCTTTAGGATTTCAGAGATACTTTCCTAACAATAACTTTGAGAGATAAGAGGTAATATTATTCCTGTTTTGCAGATAGAGAACCAGAAGTTCAGAGTAGTTTAGGGAATCACATTCATATCCAAGTCCATGGAGTGAGACCAGCACTTTTATCAATTTTCACAGTATCTGCAAAGTCACTTTCAATTTCCTAAAATTTAAGTGCCTCTCATATAAAGCATCGTTCTCCCCTGTCAGTTTTCAGTCTTCTTTCCTCCCAACGCACACTCCTTAGTCAGTGATGCCGGCTCCTGAGGCAAAATGTCCCATCTCTCAACACCCAGAATCTTCTGACTATCCCGGAGCGCTTTCCCTGCTGCTTTCCAACTATTGACCACCTGGGCTTCCTTTAAGTCCCAAATAAGTACCCCTTTCAACCAGGAAGCCTTCCTCCATCCTCATTCCTTCCCCACTATTTCCCATTGATTCTGTGTTGTCCAGATTTCAGAAAGGCTCCCTCTGTCCCTGATTCCCAGAACTTGTCCATTTACTCACCAGAGGCAGGACCCTCAGACCCTGGGAGGTGTCAAGGACTCAGCTTAGTTCCAGGACAAGTTATGGCACAGTAACAGAGTAGGAGCCAAGGCAGAAACACCTTTCCATGGCCGTGTTCCCGTTCCATATGAAGGGGGCAGACACCCAGACCCAGGAGTCAGTGTTTCCTTGAGGAGAGTTCTAGGCACACTGCCGGATGCCCAGAGCATCTCGGGGTGAGGGTGGGCTTGGCAGGGGCCCATGCCTGGTGGGAGAGTGGGGTGGCAATTAGCACTGAGCTGGACTCATGGACCCTGGATCCCACCTGCCCTCTCTGCCGGGCTGGGCTCTTCCTACTTGGCTGTTGCTAAGGAGCTGTCCAGGTAGTTCTGCCAGGAGGGTATTGTGGATTATGTTAGCATCAAGGGAGATGATTTTTGCAGCATTTGACACATAGAGGTACTTTACTAAATCCTTCCTTTCTTCCTTCCTTTTCTTTCCTCCCCCCTTCATCCCTCTCCCTTCCCCACAGAGCCTAGTACATAGCAAGTGCTGAATAAATCCTTCCTTCATTTCTCTCCCCTCCTCCTCTTTTCTCCTCTCGTCTCTTCAACTCTCTTTGCTTCTCTCCTCTTCTCTCCTTCTTTCCTTCCTCCTTCTGGATGTACAAGCACTATAGAAAGGACAAGGGATTACCAGCCTGATAAAAATCAAGTTTCCCTCTGGGAACCAAGGCAGAACTTAGCTGAAGTCACGATGAAGGCCCTCCAGAGAGCCAATCTTGGCTACTCTGAATGTGTTGCTCAGTCCACATACAAGTCCTGAAGAAAAAAACCACCATTTTTTACACTTTCTTTTCCAAATCCCACACATCTTGCTCTGGGAGCAACTCAGTTAGAATGTGGATGACTGTGGCTCTCTGGGTTGAGCATTTGGCTTTCTGTTCATAGGACACTTTCAGTTAAGGCACCACAATGTTTGTTCCAAATGGAATCTCAATTTAGTTCAGACCAGGGAAAGTCGTATTGTTGAGGAGATGGTCTTTGTTTGTGTGACTGGATCTGTCAGGGGATAGAAGCTTTGTTGAGTTCTTGAGTTTCTGATTCATTGAAGATGTCAGAAAACCCATTTTGGTTTGAACCTCAGTGAAAGTCTTTCTAAAATGCCAATTTTTCTGCATTAGTATGCTCAGCATTCTGGAAATAATTGAATATTTTGTGATGCTTTCCTATGGATTATGTATTGGCCTGTAGCAAATCTGAATCTTAATATCACTCTAAATTTCTAAAAAATATAAAAGTAGCAGATAATTGCTCTGGCTTGAGTAACTCAATAAGACCAATCATTTGTTTGGAATATCACTGGTAATTTATATTTGCTAGGGCTTGCTTTAGATGACCTTGGAGATCTTTTCCAGGTCTAATATAGTTGATTGTAGATCCAGGTATGATCTTCCATATTAATGGCCCTCTCCTACTGACTATCTCCTCCCACACTGAAAGTCTACATGCTCTCTTTATTATTAGCCTAACTCCCAAACCATTCCTTCTAAGTCTTTTTTGGCCTACTCCTTATCTCCTTCCCATAACCGTATGGTTGTTATTTTCTAGCTCTTTTACTCCCAGAAATTCTGTATTAAATTATTACTTGTATTAGATGCTTTACAGACTTATATTATTAGGGGAGACCTCTCTTCTGCAAGTGCATACAGCTAATTTTAACCTGATATCCCCATGATGGCTCAAAATCAACAAGTCCAAAACTGAAACTATTTTCTTTCTTCTTAAAACTCCCTTCTCCTTCTGACTTCATTAATACTACTCGTGACTATTGTTCAGCCAACCACTGAAGGTAGAAATTTTGATATTATGACTGATCCCTTCAAATCCTTCACCTCTAATACCCAACTAGCTCCCAAGTCCTATCCATTACCTCTCCACAACATCATGTGTATCAATCCCCTTCTTATTGTTCATGTTGCCTGCACTTTGTTTTTATTTATATGGACGTAGGCTAAGGAAGAAGGCTTATCAATGCTCTCCTTCACTAATTTAACCTCCCCATGGCTGCCAGAATGTTCTTACTCATGCAAAGATATACTTTGTCACTCTATGATCTAAACTATGATTCTAAGGAATCTTCAAATAAAACTCAGTCCCTTTCATCTGACATTTAAGGATCTCAACAGACTGATTCCATCTTGTATTTCCATATTTTTCTTGTCATAATATCTAGACTAGTCTCAATCTTATTGTATCCTTTTGTATTTGTTCACATTTGAAATGCCCTCCTTTCCTCTTTCCATCTATTGAATTCCCATTCATTCTTTAAAATCAAACTTAAATGTCACATTATCCTGGAAATCTTTCTTTTTTTCTTTTTTTTTTTTTGGTTTGCTAAATAATTTTTAAAATTTTATTAAAGCTTTTTATTTTCAAAACATATGCATGGATAATTTTTCAACACTGAACACTGCAATACCTTGTGTTCTAATTTTCTCCCCTTTCCCCCATCCCTTCCCCTAGATAACATGCAATCCAATATAAGTTAAACATGGTAAAAATATATGTTAAATCCACTATTTGCATATATATTTATACAATTATCTTGCTGCGCAAGAAAGATCAGATCAAAAAGGACAAAAATGAGAAAATAAAATGTAAGCAAACAACAACAAAAAGAATGAGAATGCCATGCTGTGATCCATTCTCAGTTCCCACAGTCTCTCTCTCTCTGGGGGCAGATGGCTCTCTCCATCACAAGACCATTGGGACTGACCTGAATCATCTCATTGTGGAAGAGAGTCACGTCTATGGGAATCGATCACTGTATTATCTTACTGTTGCTGTATACAATGATCTCCTGGTTCTGCTCACTTCCCTCAGCATTAGTTCGTGTAAGTCTCACGAGGCCTCTCTGAAATCATCCTTTCTTACAGAACAATAATATCTGGAAGTCTTTCTTGATGCCCTCTGTCGATAATGACATGAGGATGTTGACTTGTCTCTCATTCACTCGCCATTTGCTGTCCACTATTATTTCTGTAGGTTTAATGCTCTTGCACAGGGGGAACAGGAACCGTGGCTTATTTAAACTGGTTTTTCTACCCATCCTTTCCACCAGTCTCCCACAGTGCTTTCTGCTCTCAGGAAATGCTCAATAATATTGTTGAATGAATTGAACATTCCCATTATACTAATGAGCAACATGGGGCCCTGTGAATTTGAGTGTCTTAGCCAAGGTCAAATGGTTAACAAGGGAGAGAAACTGTTAGTCTAAGATTATTGAATTCTATCCCGATTGATTTCTTTTCTCTTTGCCAAACTGGGCTAAACCCTGTGAGGCTCTTCTGGGTCTAGGAATCTGAGATTCTAATCAGTAAAGGATCACAAAACACAGACCAAGCAAAGAAAAACCCCTATGTCTTTTCAGAACTGTTTCTGTCCTAATGAAAAGTTCAATAGAGTGGTAGTCAGGGGAACTGGGTTCCAGTTCTACCACTAACTAATTATATGACCCTTGGTAGATAACTTTTCCTTCTGTTTCCTTAACTGTAAAATCAAAGGAATGGATTTATGGTTTTTTAATGTCTCTTCTAAGAAGTCTGGACTTTACTGCAGGAAGTCTGCTTGACTATTGACCTGTATAACTCAGGTTAAAGACTAAAGACACTGAATATCACACCTCCTCATCCCTACATTATAGCAGATGTGGGGTGCCCAGGGCTCCCTTGAAAGAAGGAGATAATAAATTCTAAATCTATCTTGTCTCAGAAAACCAGGCACTACATTTCCAAGAGGCTTTCTTAGAAGCACAGAATTTACTATTCAAATGAAAGGAAAATGATCATGCTAGAATTCAGTTAGTTTCTGGCATTAAAAATATCATGGCCTTTTAGGAGTGTGACTCAGTTTTTTCAGGATAATTCTTTTTCAATATTGACTGATCTCCCTTCTCTGTTCCCAATCCTTTAGGTCTTTCACCCCGAGAATGTTGCTGAATTATTCATCCAAAGAGAAAATCATAAAATTGAAACTTACAGGTTCTTTCCTACTGCTATTTGAAGAAGAATTTCTCATCTTCTGGCATATATGTGAGGCTCTCTCTTTGGTCTTTTCTTAGTCTTAGCCTAAAGGGGCTGATCTGGGATTCCCTGAAGAATTTACTGAGTCCCCAATCAACTTAGTGAAACTACAAGTGTAGGGTTCTGTTGGAAATAGAGGTTCTTACCTTGGTGTCCGTGGGAGTCAAGGATTCTCTGTGAGGTTGGGGATGATGGAAGGAGTCACGACTAAAAGTATTATTTGGAAAAAGACTCCACAGACTTTATCCAAGACACGAGACAAAACTTGGTCAAGAACTTCTCATCTACAGAGAAGTTCCATTGGAAGATATAGATGTGTCTTGATCCCATTGTTTCTAAGGAATGGAATCTCCACACAACTATGCAAATACTAATGCTTTGATTTATTTAATGCCCTTATTTATATTTGGGAGTATATTGTAGGATCTTCATGTCATAGCTTCTCAAATAAATCATCCTTTGAAAATCCATGCATCTTTACATGTAGGTATACATAGAACACAGTAATTATGAACACAGTAATGAACACAATATTAATTTATATTATGAACACAGTAATAATTTTCCAGAAGATTCTTATCTGATGATGAGTTTATACATTTGTACTTTCTTTACTTATGTTTTTATCTTTTTATAAGCTGCCTCAATTAGTAAGATAGATAGTCAGAATGAATTTCCCATAATTATCAGTATGAGAAACTGAAGCTAAAATAATATTATAATATAAATACTATAACATAAAATAAGTAAAGCAAGCAAAACCAGACTAAACCAAACCTTACCTGCCATGATCACTTGATAACAAAACTTCTAAATAATTTTATTCTTAATTTGTTGGCCCAGGATGTCTTTGGTGAAATGGACAACTGCCTCTGCAGCCAGCTTCTGGGACTCTGGGATTCCTGATATTCAGAAATGATCTTTCCCTGCTTCTGATATCTGAAATCCCCTTAGCTAATATAAAATCTTTCCACAATGGGATGTGACTTAGAATCAAATATGCTTTCCGGTTGTAAGATGGGTACAAGAAGGATTTGGGAGTGTATCAAGGCCAGAACTCTTCCATTCGTGTAAGTCCCAATTCAATGGAGAGTTAGCAAAATTGCAGGACTGGCCCATGGTCCAGAGAAGTTAATGGATTAGGCTAAGAAGGCTAGTATTTTTTAAGAGATTAAGTTGAAACCATGGCTTTCTGAGAACAAGCCATTCTATTGACCATGGCACATCCCGGGCCTAGACTATTGACTTCAATTCACTCTGAGGTTAAAAACAAGTCATTGATGGAGAATCATTCCCTGAGAGAATACCATGCTGGCCAGAGGAGACAAAGAAAGAGAGTTGTAGTGGAGAAAGGAAGCTGGGGACACAAAGTTTGCTGACTTTGGAGTTTTGCTGAGTGCTTCTCCTACTCTTATCTCTGTAGCTCTCATTAGTGGCTTCCTACATGTTAAGTTCCAATTTTTCCCCTCTATTTCCTGTAGGCATAGGCTTTATTAAGCAGAATCACTTATTCTATAAAGAGTTTAATTAAGCAATTCTTTCAGGAAATCTATCAAGTCTAGGTTGATTAAGATTGCTTCGGAAGGATATTTAATTGGTGTAATGGTTTAAATTGGTTATTGATGGTAAAAGATTCAATTGTCACTAGCTCAATTCCCTCCGGATTTTGGCCGAAAGCTTTTCAGCTCTATGTGTGTTGTCGCTTGGGTAATTTTTAAAAAAAATTTAGGCGTGAAATTTAAAGATTGAAACAATGTCTGACTATAGGCAATCAAAGGAATTAAGCAAACTTTTGAAAGTGCAAATTTGGGATTATAGAACAAATTAGAAGGAAATGCATCCATACAGGATGGGGAAGTCATTGGTAGTGTTTGCTCCCAATATTCCAAGGAGCTTTTAGGAAGAAAGTGCTATTCTGATGCTTTATTTTGGGATGGTATGGAGATAATCCTGATCTCCAAGGGAATGAACAGCATACATTTAAGGTACATTCTATTGAGCTGAAAAGATGCCAGATATAGGTCTGATGATGGGCCAAATGCTGATTATCTGAGGACCAGTCTAGCTAAGGAGGAAAAGGGCTAACGGGAAAGTATTCTTTATTGTGGTTGGTTGTTCATCCTTCTCAAAGACAACCACGATACCTGGGAGGGGATGCCATGATTGGCAAGAAAATTGGATTGAAGTGATGGAGGGCTGGGCAAAGTCACCTGCCGGACCCTCCAGAGCATCCAGGTCCAGTGGTAAGAGAGAGCTCAGGAAGACTGGAGATGACCCTCGATGCTGTGAGAAATCTTGGCCTTTTTAAGTTAATGTCTAGTTTGACTGAGGCAATGGCTAATCAGTGATTAAGCTTGGGTAGGAAATGAGGCAGAGAATGGTCTGATGGCAAAGCTCTGCATGTGTTATTTCATCTGATCTTCCCAACTCTGTGAGTTAAGTATGATTATTGACCCATTTCATAAAGGAAGATACTGTGTGACATACTCAGGGTCACACCCCTAAGTTAAGTATCTGGAGAAGGATTCAAAGTCAAGTAGCAGAGCAAGGAGATACCTTGACAAGGATGACACAAAGGGATTCTCTAAGGAAATGCCAGTGTGGCCCAACCAGTGACAAATGCAAATCCCAATTTTATTTTCCAGTTTTAAAAAGTTTTTACCTTGCTCGTTCTATTCTGACTCAAAATAGGATAAAACACTTTCTTACAGCTTTTTAATTTTCCCTTATTTCCCAAACAACATAAACACACCGAGATAAAGAGTTTGTTTATAAACATTATTAAAGAAAAATCTTTGTGGTATTCCCAGTTTCAATAACAAAGTGGCTGTGATCTGTCCATTAGCAGTGTCTGGGTCTTCTTGTGATTAATTATTGAGCAGCTGTCTTCTCATTGTCCTTCAAATTTTATGATAAAACTCCTGGTCTTCCAGATGCATTCTGATTAGCAGGTGAACATACTAAATGGCCTGATTAATCTGGAAGAGTTGTACCTGCAAGGGTGGGATAGCCTTTTTATTATTCCAAACTCTCATCTCCTTTTCTCCCCACTGCAGACATTTTCAAAAGAGAAGACAAAAAGTTCCCTCCAGAGGGGAAGTTTATCTTGAGATTAATAAAGTAAAGGGAGGAGAGCAGAGCTGGGTGGCTATCACTATTCAGAGGCAGCTTTATCTTTCCTACCAGAGTATTGTTAATTTCTTAATTATCCTGGGCTTCTTTCTCTTAAATTCACAGAGTACAAAGAAAGTCCTTTTACTCCTTTTATGAAATAATGCAATGTTCCATGCTATTTACCCAGAGGGAACAATCATGAGAAGATGTCATTGGTCACATACAGGAGGTATCTCAATCTCCCTGCCCTGGAGATGCCCAAAATATGTATCCTAAGGAAAGGGAAAGCAGATCCGCATCCTAAAATCAAAACTGGCACATTACACACAATTTAATGGCTTTTAAAAATGCCTTTTTAAAAAATCTATCTGAGATGTGTGTTTGTTAATAGTTAGTGCGACATCTAAGCAGAAGGAGAAATGGACCTCTTTTTCACAGAGAGACTTCTTGGTGTAAAATACAGATTCTTGACTTTTTTCCCCCTTCATGGACCTTTTCAAATTAATGTTTATTAAATCATAGTTGAAGGAAAGACAAATTTTCAATTCTTGAAGGAAAAGATGTCTTTTCCCCTCATTCAATTTCATAAACCCCCTGAAATATATCCATGGTCCTTTTGATGCACATGGACCCTGGTTAAGAATTTCTGACAAAGTAGGTTCATAAGACCCTAGTCATTTACTAGGCATATATCTTGGGTACAATACAACCTTTCTCAGACTTATTTCCCTAATTATGACCAATATTTAGATCATCCTTTAAAACTAGCAAAGCTCTGCACGTGTTATTTCATTTGATCTTCCCAACTCCGTGAGTTAGGGACGATTATTGACCCATTCCATAAAGGAGGATACTGTGTGAGATACCCAGGGTCACACACCTGAAGTGGTACCTGGGGAAGGACTCATATTCCAGTCTTGGTGCCTCCAGGTCCTATATTCTGTCCACCGAACCTCCATCCTTTTTATTGCCCCATACATTTTTCTCTTCTGCAGGAAGCTCACTGGGATGTCAGGAGGATCAGTTGAGATAATGGATGTGAAGCACTTTGCCAACCTGAAATCCTTGATGTAAGCAGCAGATCCTCTTATCAGATCTGAAGTCCCTTCATGGTCTCCCCAGCATCCATGTGGATCAAAGGAGATCATGAAAGGAATTCTATAAAGTGCAAGATGCTGAATTCGGTGTCAGTCATTCGGAATGACAATATCTTTTGATTTGAAAGCAACACACCAGAATTCAGCATCACACTTCCAATGACTTGATAGCTGCTGGTTGAATATCCCATGAATATGGAACCTTGGGGCAGCTGAGCTGATGCAGAGAGTGATAAGTCTGTCCTTTTCCTCTCCAGCCTTTATAAATATAGCTGCTGCTGTTTGCTTTGAAGGCTGTAGTTTCAGCTGTCTTTCTGGTAAATAAATTGACACGTTGGTGAATCCCCGAAGGATGATAAGGGTATAAAAGGAAGTTTAACTTTATCTTCTAATTAAATGATTCTCTCTTCTCTCGCAACTTTTAAGATGAACTTTTCTGATTTCTTTTTCATCTTGGTTGGCTTTTAGATGTGGTTAATAGGTTTGGACAAGCTTTTTCTCTCTTTTAAAAAGTATCTGTCATAGTCAGTACTTGAGCCACATCCAGCACTAACCCCCAAATTTGAACAGTTTTATTTATTGAACCAAGCAATTGATTTACAAAAACAAACAAAAAACATAATGTTTAATTGAGTCACAAACTCAACAAAATATCCCCAGTCCCTCCTTCAAAATAATAGGCAAACCAGTGTGATTCAGAGTTAAATGTCCATAGTTTATGAAAGTTTAATCGTGGAGCACCTGTCATGATATAGGTAATACAAATAGAAGGCTGGTTTGGGAATCAGGAATATCTTAAGTTTAAATCAGCCTAGTTTTGTGACTCTGGGCAAGTCATTTACCTGAGAGCAGGCTAAATTTACTCTTCTGTAAAATGGGAATGATAACAATACATACTTCAGAGTGTTTTTTGTGAGTACAAAGTAGAAATAACAAATGTAAAGTTTTTTATAAACCTTAAAATGTCATGTCAATTCTAGCTATTATTATTTCAGTGAAAATATTAAATCAAATATAGCTAGAATATCAAACAATAACAAATCAAACAAATCAAATAACAATTCTATTCATAGCAAAGGGTTATAGTACAGTAAAAAAATCAATAGATTTTAAGAAGAGGTATAGTTCATAGCTATCATCATCATCATCATCATTACTTTTGAATCAAAATTGTTTTCAACTACAATCATCATCATCATCATCATCATTTTCAAAACGAAATTGCTTTGAACTACAATTTCATCTTGAGTCCTGGAGCTAACTAACTTTACTCTCTTTCCGGTGGTTTCTATGTCCAATTTCTGTTCAAAGGAAGTTTGATCTGGTTCAATTATTGCTCAAAAACAAGTCAGGGAGTTGCTTTTAGTGAAGTCTCTTGTGTCAGAGGGGAAGGATAATAGATTTGAATTCAGCATCCTCCATAGAAAATAAATTATTGGTCAATAATATCAATAGCTCCAAAATTGGGAATTGTTTTTGGGAAACATACTTGTGTAAACAAGGAGAAAGTTCTGCACAGAGGGAAAATACATGAACCCAATATATATTTTATTAGTATTGGGGAAATAGCTAATAACTCATATTTTTAAATAGCAAAAGGCATAAATATCATTAAAAGACCTTCTCTGAAATGGATAAGCTCAGTCATAGTTTTCTAATCATCTACAAAATGGGCATGATATAACATGTATTATTTTTCCAATATATTTTAAGAGGATCAGATGAGAAAAGATATGGAAGCACTGTCAATCTTAAAGTATGATATAAATGTAAGTAGTTGCCAGTATTGTCTTTGTTGTCAATATTGTCCTTCATTTTATCTTAATATCAATAAAATTCAGATAGAAATATTTCTAGGGTAAATCATACTTGATGTGCAGTGAACCATTGTACATATAGAAAAACTGATTGAATTTTATAATTGAATAAACAAAATGTGGGGCTGGGTGCTCACTTTCTCTCAATGAGACTATCTCTCAAGTGGAAAGGATGATTTGGAAGAATGTATAATTCTACATCTTCCATGTAAATTGGATTTCATCAAATAAGTCTCTATATTTTGTGAGCTATTTACTCCATAGTAGTTTAAATTTTGATTTAGAAACATTTACTAAAAATGTCTTTCATAAATTTTTATGGATGTATACTACGTCTGTTGATTGAGATACAATTTTTTTCTGTAATATATTTCATTTACACCATCTATTCTGGATTTTATTTGTATTATGGAGATTTATTAGCTCTTATTTTAGAAAGAATAGTGGGTGCCTGATGTATAATTGATTACTTGATCAAGTTTTTTCTAGATATTCAATAAGTGGTTTTTTTTTTTTGCAAACTGCAATGTATATAGTTTATGCCATTTTTTCGCAAAATCTACATTAATTCATAGGCTCCTTGAGAATGAACTTTCTACCAAGAGAACATTCTATACAGCAACAACAAGATTATATAATAATCATTTCTGATGGACATGGCTCTTTTCAACTGCTAGATGATTCAGACCAGTTCCAATGGACTTGGACAGACAGAGCCATCTGTACCTATAGAGAGAACTGTGGGAACTGTGGTCACAGTGTTAGTATCTTCACCTTTTTTGTTTCTGTTTGCTTGCTTTTTTGTTTTCTTTTTGTTTTTTTTTTTCCTTTTTGATCTGATTTTTCTTATGCAACATGATAATTGTGGAAACATATAGAAGAATTGTAATTGTTTGACATATATTAGATGACTTGCTGTCTAAGGGAGAGGGTGGAGGGAAGAGAGGAACACATGGTTTTGCAAGGATAAATGCTGAAGACTATCTATGCATGTATTTTGAAAATAAAAAAACTAAAAAATCTTCATCAATGGAATAAGGCAACTGAAGGGGCAGAGGGAAAAAAAGAATGAACTTTCTGTAGTTTATGTTCTTGGATAATCATTCCCAACCCTTCCATTTTTGTAAATCAATTCATTTAAGTCAACATTTGTTTAATACTTTTTCGATTATTATTGATTAAATTCATTTGAACTTTATTTATCAAGGGCCTCTGTTTCATTCTTCAATTTTAGTCATAGGCCACTACTCATAAAAAATCACTATCACTGAAATTTGAAAATCTGAAAGGTCCATTGTCATATATCATTTATTGACTTTTGCTTTTCTTATGCAATGTGGTATCTGTTCAGAGAATATTTCTCAAAGTTTTAACAGTTTATCATGTTGCCTGAGAATATCTATCAGTCTTCTTCCTCTGTGATGAATAAGTGTTATTTCTTTTTTCTAGAGTGGAAATGTCATGGTGTTGGCTTATCTATTATGGGAATAGTGTCCAAGCTTTTATTTGGATTCTTTCTAAATCCAATTTCCTGTTCCAAAAGTATGCAGTAAGACTCTTATTCTGTAAGTGTTAATTGCTCTGTTCTTCCCATTTAGCTTTGATTTCAGGATGCCAGTGAGTCTTTTGACAGCCACAGCTGTAGCTTTCTCCTTGATAACTATATATAATAAATATCATTTATAATATTAATAATAATTATAACAAATATTATTATATTTAATAATATGAATATTATTTATGATTTATAATATTTATATTATAGAATATATATTTAATAAATAATAAATGTTATAAAATAAGTATTAATAAATAATATAAATAATAAACAATAATAATTTATTAATATATACCTATATCTTTATATATATATATATATATGTCTATAGTAGACTGAGACACAAATATCAGCTAATCTCATTGGTTCTATTTGACTTACGTCAAGCTCAAAGCCATCTCTATTTTTTCCATGGCGTTTATTGAAAATTTGATACTGGTTGAGTTGAGATGAGATTTTGGTGTCATTAGAGAATGTTTTTATCAGAATAATAAGAACAGCTAGTACTTAAATAGCATTCTAAGGTTTACCAAACACTTTTCATGTGTTATGGGAGTTCCTGGCACCCAGTCCCTATCTAATACATGTTGTTCGGCTGACTGATTGACTCTCACAACAACAATGGGAAATAGATACTTTAATCTCCCCACTTTACAGGTGAGGAAATTGAGGCAAAAGAGGTTAAGTGACATGATCAGAGTCATCCAGTGAGTAAATGTCTAAGATAGGATTTGAACTTGAGTTTTCCTGACTGCAGGCACAGGTACTCTGTTCATTCTGTCATTTAACTTCCCCAAATAAAGGAGCTACTTATTATTTTTCCAGGAGAGCCGTGCACCTTTGTTTCACCCCAGAGTTTTGGGAAAACTGCCTCTTTCTCTCCTCTGATCCACACATGCAGATCCCTTTGGGCAATATATTGACTGCATTTTACAATGTAATATTATCTAGGTTTTATTTTCCTTCTTTTTATTATTTCTTATTTTACTGCTATTTTATTAAATATTTTCCAATTTCATTTGGATCTGTTGCTTGGGAGTGTTGTATCCCACCTGTGGTGTAGATATAGGAGATGTGATTTAACATTAAACTTGAAGGAAAAGTATTAGTTTGAACCCTCAAAATAACCAGAAAAAAAGGAGAAGTGGAAGGCAGAGATTTCAGTCCAAGGATGCTTGGAATTCACTTGGTGCCCTGGAGCTCCAGGTGGGAGATTAGTCCAAAGAATAGAAGAGAGAAGCAGAGTGAAAGCTCCTCCTCTCGCCCTGCCCCCAACTAAGAAAAACTAAAGTCCTCCACAGCCCCACATTCCTTTTCAAAGGCATTCCTGTGCCCAGGCAAAGAGGCGACTTGGCTCTGCCTGGGAGGCTCAGCAGGGCAGGCTCACTCCCAGTCAGGAGGAACAGGCCACAGAGCACCTCTTAAACAAACATTTCATTTTCTTCAGGGCTCCCTGCTTGAAAACTGACAGAAAACAGGAAGAATCAGGGAGCTCAGGGAAATGGCTGCTCTTGCAGAATTTCCAGTCGCATCTTGCTGTCTGAGTCCCTCAGGGCATCCCACCTAATGGGGACTCTCCTATTTAATCAGGGAATTCCAATCAAAGGAATGGAATGTGCCCAGCTCACAGGAGGCCCCCTGAAAGAAAGGCTTTGGGTCTAGAAAGAAACTAGAGCCCACTGGAGCTTAACTCTCCTTCCCTGCTCCCTCCCTCTCTTACTTTCTTTCCCCTTCTGGCTCTGGCTCTCTTTGTTTTTCTCCCTCTTCCCTCTTTTCCTCTTTCTCTCTCCTCTCTCTCTTTTCCTTTCTCTCTCCTTTTGTTCCCTCTCCCTCTCCAGCTCACAAGTGCTGAAGAAAGACAACTATAAAACAGTATGTAGTGACTGCCCCTCTTGGGAGCAGTAAAAGCATGTATAATCTCATTATCTTATTGTTAGCAGCTCCACAGATTTTTACAGGCTTGGAAAAACATAAAAATAAGAGGGGGGCCATTTCTCTTCCATTTTGGAGTTTAAGGGGGAAAATCCCAACATGGAATACACTCCTGATTTTATGGACACATAACTAACTCCCCCCACCCCACAGGAGCGCCTACAAACACTCAAAATAGGGAGAAAATGGCAGAGGGGAGGGGTTGGTGAATAGGGATTCTGTGAACAAGAGATGCAAACAGAGGCAGACTAATATTTTATGTACACGGAACTGAAATTCTTTTCAAATTGGATTCTAAGAGCATGATGGCGTGGTTGTAAACGACACACAAAAGGAGAAAAATGCAGTCATAAAACTAGATTTGGAAAGCAACAAGAAAGGGAAAGCAAATCTGTCTGGTAGAAGATTTAGAAGTGCTCAGGAAAGAGATAGGTTTTAATTTAGTAAGGAAACATGAAGGTTTTGCTTAAAAATCTAGGAATACAGGATGCTTATTCAAATTAATTTTAAGACCCGGCTGATAACTTCCAGACACTGGTTTCATTCTTTACCTTCAACATGTTGAGGTAATAAGGCAGTATAAAGGAGGAAGAGGAAGAAAATGGGAAATAAAGAAATTTTGAATGGTAAAATATTAAATTACCTTCCTAATTCTCTGGGATTCATTGTAGAAATTAAGGAAATTATTCACTTTCCTCATTGCCAATTGAGTCTACAAAACATTTTGGGTATTTTCCCCCCACACTCCTATTCTAGTAAAGAGTCATGTAGTTAAAGGCAGAAATTTAGAAAATATTAAGAAATAGAATTACTCTTTAATGATTCCTTAAAAAGAATACTATCGGGACAGTAATTTAAAGAAACAAGATATTATGATTGATAATTGAAACCTTGACATTAATTGACAGTTATCATATTAAACAGTCCTAGTGTTGCTATTTAATTAGGCTAGAGCCAAGGTACCCATGCTTTTTAACATAATCATCCAAAACAATCTTTCCTAATCTTTTTACCAGTTATTAACAGTTGATGCAATGCAGAGCTCTTCTCTTTATGTAGAGATTACCATTCAAAACAAGAGAGCACATGCCATTTCGTAATACTTTCGATCTCCTAGATAATATCCACCGAAGTCTCGTTTTCCACCATACTTCCATCTCTCCTCCTTTAGTTAGAGTCGTTATTCTAATCTATCTGTAATATTGAGTGATACTTTTCCAGGATAGCTCGGACACTGGATATAATAATTTTCTTATCAAGACTTCAACAACTTAAAAAATCATCATCCTACGAGTTAACTCATCACCATTATTAAGGCTGTGTATAATGATTTTAGGCTCCCAAAGCTCTTTTGTACATTATTTTATTTTAATTCTCACAACAACCATATGGGATTCATTCTATTTTACGAGTCAAGGAAAGTGAGTCTCAGAGGAATTAAGTGACTTCCCTAGTCACATGGCTAATAAGCATCTATAGAATGATTGGAATGGAAGTCTTCGTCGCCCTTATTCCCAATAGCCATCCCCATCTGAAAATCCTCTCATCTCGTCACAGAAACAAAAATCACTTATGGCTCTGGCCCTGTCACGCATCCAACAAAAAGACACATTTTTCATGTTAAGAGAAATTCTGAAATTGGGTCACTCTACCAAACCACCTCATTTCTCTCATTTCAAGAGGAGGGTCCTCATAGTGGTTCCAGAGTATCCAGATAGTCCATCCCAAAGAAGCTGAGTGATGAGTTTCAGTCCAATGGAGACACAAAATCACACAAACTTATATTTGCAACTAGGCCGCTACACTCTCTAATATACAATGAAAGAGAGAAAAAATCTTAGTGGTTAGATGTGAGGCGGGAAGAGACAGAGATGATTTTTCTTTTTATTCTATTTTTCTATTTCTGTACAAAACAAAATTCTATCTTTCAACTAAAGCCGTAGTGACTGCAGTAGCAGTAGCTGACAGCTCTTCCTGGCTTTTCCATTTAGCACCTTTTCACCATTGTCGAAAACGTGGTTTTCCACTTTTTGACTCCTTGCTTTCGTCAATATTGCTTACTAAGTCTCAACTGATCCGGTATTTGTGGCAAAGCTAAAGGGAATATGTGGGAATATTGCTTTGTAGAAAACAAAGCAGTCATATCTCTCCTAAAACTTGGATTCTTCTTGGGGAGAAATGATTAGTATACTTTACACAATCAGTGGATGCTGAAATCCTCAATTATGTTGAAACATAGTTTTCAGTTGCCAGAAAGGAAAGATCAGAAGATTCAAGAGAATAAAGTCTTCCTGGGGGAAGTGGGATGTAAGCTAAGATTTGAAATAAAGGTAGAATTTTGACACCCAAGCAGCAAGTATGTGAAAATGCATTTCTACATAAATGGAAGATTGTGAGCAAAGAAATACAGGTAAAGAAGCACATGGAATTCTTGAGGAGATGCGATAGAGCAGTTAGAGGGTAAAGAAAAGTACATGGAGAGCCGAGAAAATGAGATCAGATGAGTAGAACTGGGTATGAATATGGTCTGTTTGGGGATCAAAAAGGAATCTAGGTGAAGTCTAGAACTACAAAGCCTGGAATATAGGATATCTCTAAAATCTTAATCTTAAAATCTTAATTAAATTAGATTGATTAATTAATTAAATTAATTAAAATTTGATAGCTTGATGATGTACTAAAATTTAGAAACACAATAGAAACTCAGCTGCCCTTTCTCCGTTGAGTAGAGAGACGGAGACAAGATTTTTTATTTTCCTTTGCCCAACATCCTATTTATTCATTTTCTGAGCACAAAAGTGGGTGTGCTTGCAAGTCACTTAATAGGCCATTTTTATAAAATGCTAGAGATAGACAATAAAAGTTAATTAGGTCCTATGACACTCCTCCTACATCTTAAAAATTGTAGTTTATTGAATCTTTTCCAGGTATGTCCTATTTTCATGAGCTTTTAGAGCAGTTTGCCCTTTTCTTTTTAGGATCATTTTACAGACGAGGAAACTGAGGCAAACAGGGTAAAATGACTTGCTCAGGGTTACATAGATAAGTATCTGAGGCCAGATTTGAACTCGGGAAGATGAGTCTCCCTGACTCATGTCTGGCACCCTATCCATTGGGCCACCCAGCTGCCCTTCAAATGGCTTAATAATGTCCCTCTTCTCTGAAAATCTGCACCATGGATCCTTCTACCACAATAGACAGAAAAACATGACCAAAGCCCTGACATTTTGAAAGCTCAGAATCATTTAATTGCTCTTGGCCATTTAGGACTTTGAATATTTTTCAGAGTTAATGGTGTTTAAGGAAACATACATGGCATTTGAAAATTTCCCTCTACCATCCTGCAGAAATACAGGGAAACAAAACAGGTTCTTGAAATTTTAATTTCCTTTCCCATAGTTAAAGAGTCCGGAGTCCTCCACAGCAGCAGCAGCAGCAGAAAAAGCAACACTTTTCAAAACAAAGCCGCACTAACTTCTTGGGTTTTTGTCCCACTCCCTACCCTGAGTTATTATTCAACTGAACAAACACTTATTAGGTACCTACTATGCGCTAGGGACTGTGTTAAGCACTGAGATTTAGGCTGTCAACACAAATTCACATGAAGTTAGTGAGCTGGAAATGTTGATTTTTCCTACTCCTTCAAATTAAACGACTGGTTTCAACTACACCATGAAAACAATCCTACCTTGTGTGAAAATGAGAGCTCAGGGGCCACAGGGTGGTTTTTGATACTTAAATGGCATGTGGGCTACCCATTTTTCATGTGGTTAGGGTCTCATCAAACGACAAGCCCCACAGTCCCGAAAAGTTGGTCCAAATTTGAAGCAACGAGTGGAGTGTCCTCTCAAAAGGAGGAAGGAATGATTACTGAGATCCCACTGTGGGATAGAAGGAATTGGTAGCTGACAATATAAACTTTTCAGGATCAAGAGATTGAGCCATCTGGATTTAATCAGTATAAATCCATAGCTTGCATTAGCTCCACAATTAAGGTTCTCATAAAAATCCACTGTGTGAGCAAGAGATTTTCTGAATCATAATTTAACCATAATATTCTATCAAATAAGTATTTCATGCTTCAGTTTCAGAAAACAAAGAAAATGCATGCGGTAAAGGAAATCCAAAGCAGGGATGATTTACCAACTGAGCTCATCATCCTTCTTATTAAAGTTTTTGATGGGGAATAATACTTTAGTTATTAATGAGCCTTAATAATGTCTATTGAACATATTTACTTTATATTTAAGAGTCAACATGAAAGAAAAATTGAAGAAACCATCAAGATGAATTGAGTGGAATAGCTCTACATGAAAATAACTATTACTGCAATAATAACAACAACAGAAACAAATATAGTTAAGGTCTCTATCCTCAGTATATTTATGGTCTAAGACAGTGAATGGTGTCCAACTCAAATCAAAACAGGGTCACGAAAGCCTCTATAAGTATCCTGGCAGGCAACATATTGACTTAGAAAAGTATGCGTTAAAATTTTCTGTATCCTACTGTATTTGTATTTATTTTGTTAAATATTTCCCATCACATTTTAATCTGTTTTTTGCTCACTCAGAAATATTGCTGACGATATGTCTGACACCTTTAGGTCTAAAAGGCACCCGTCTTATTTTTGCACTTAGGGAATTTGCAAAAATAAGCTCTTGCATTTTAGTGAACAAAATCTTATTTTTGCAAACCATGTTTTTCACCATATTAGCCATGTTGGGGAGGTGATGAGGGAAGAAGAAGAAAAAGAAAAAGCACAAAAAAGGGAAAGAAAATGCAACTATCAAACACGTAGCAAATACGGACCAAATACCTAGATAACCAAATACAAATATAGTTTAATTGGATAGAGAAGGAAGAAGGTGGTAATGGATGATTTGGGATGCAGTTTCATCCTCAGCCACGGCTTACCTCTCATAAACTCATATTAGAGATGCCAGAGACTTCACCAGTCACCTCATTCATCCTTAACTTTGTGACTCGGGAAACATATCCAAAAATTGTCTGACTGCTTTCATTTTATCTTCTTGGAAACATTCCCCTCCAAACTCTTAGAAAAAGTTCTTTTAGACAATCAGTGCACTTCTCTGGTGGGGATGGTGTGAGGAAGTGCTACCCACTGCTGTTTTACAGTGAAAGTTCAGGCCTTATTTGCTAGAAGAATAAGCAAGTTATGTAACTGCTTACCAAAAAAATGATTGATGATTGAGAAGTGACCCCTGACAGATGTGAGTGGGCTGGAGTAATTTATGTGAGAAATATATACCTGTGGTGTTATATTTTAAAATGCGCTGGATAATGGATAATGTGGGACTGTTCAGATTAAGCTGGTGATAGTTTTTAATGTGCTGATGTGTATTTGAGCAATAGCAATCACTGAGAAAGGTCCATGTTGACCCCTTGAAAGTAGAGGTGACTTCCAGACTGAGTTAACCAACCTTACGCTGTGTATGGGGAGGAGGAATTTTTTTAAGGAATTAAACATGAAGTTTAAAGGAAAAAATAAAACTAGGAATACTCCCAGAGAAGAGGAGCTAGAGAAAAAGATTACTGAAAAGTAATAGAGAACAAAGGAGAGAAAGGAATAGAAGAATTCTTCTTTGCTTAATTTCTGAAGTTCCCTGATTGAGGATGCTATGGCAAGGAGAAGACCAGGGGTGAAGTCTTAAAAAAGAAATCTTCCTGTTTATTCTTCAAATTGGGTTCAAAGCTGTGAAGAGAAGAAAAAGACCTGAAATTTGATGATTTGGGAGGAAAATGGATAGAGATGAAGGGCCTGAATATGATGGTGAAGATGCAAAAATAAGTTTATGAGAAGTGAGGTAAAGGATGGGAAATTATCATTTTAAAGGGAAATTCCAAAGTTCAAGATCACAGAGAGAGCAGAGTATTAGTGACTATTAAGATGCACTGACCTTCGTGTTTTTGCCACAGCTCTGTCACATTATTCTGAGATGGGACTCATTCCCAGGGATACAAATGGAGCAAGCCACCAGGCTTCTAGGAGCACAGAACACCTGGGGCCTTTAGGGCCGGAGAATCAGAGGGTTCTCTCCTGGATGTATCTCCTGGGGATCTCTAATAATGAGCATTTTTCACTTAGGCCCCTTATTGCCAAAATGAAGCCTGACTTTAGCCCATTTAAACTCTCAGTTCACGTTGAATGGGAGACATCGTGTAACAAAAGAATGAAATTTTCTATTATATGTTCTGAAGTCAGTGAAACTGGGGCAACAAGGGAATGTTCATGAGCCCAAATACGATGGCACTTAGGGCAGGGGGTGTGTGTGATGGACTCCTTGGACAGTATGGCAAAGTCTATGGGCTTCTTTTCAGAATAATGTTTCCAAATGCATAAAATAAACTACATAGGATTTTGAAAAAGTAAATCAATTACATTAAAATATAGTGATCAAAATATATGACAAAACAACAACAGAAACAATTTTATAGAATTATGAACCCCTGACTAGAAGACTATGTTGTTTGCTGAATTCATCAGAACAAGAAGAGATTAAATTATTAATATTTTTACTTGGAACAAATGGCGGGAAATGTACCTTCGATTAGAGAGGAGGCAATATAAGTCCTAATAACCGGCATCAGGTGAGAGATAAGAACTCATTTGTGCAAAAGCATGAATGAGCTCGATAAAAGAACACATTTTAGGAAAAAATAACACCATTGGTTTTGCTAGACCATAGAAGGAATGAAAAAGAATATTGTGAAATAAGACTGGAAAGGTCAAGAAGATGCAGGCATGATGAGATGGATGAGGGAAAAAAAAGCTTTGGGTTTTAATAATAACATAATAAATTAATTTATTATAATAAAAATATAAAGAGTATAATAATAATAAAAAGAAATCCATTATTGATCCTGGTGATATTAGTAGAGTTGAGCAATGAGGCCTGAATAGAGATTGTAGGTAGTTGAAAAGTGAGTAGAAAAGGAGGAAATGGACACAGGAAGGGACTTTTCCCTTCTCTCTGGACTTTGCCTGTGAAAGGGTGGAAATCTGTGACAATCTGGAAGGCCAGAGCAGTAGAAACTTATTATTGATGGCACCTCATGCTAACAGAATATCTCTAATTTGGTCCCAGGGAGAAGCAAGTGGTCAATATATTCTTAATTCTTCCCCTTCATTATGTATCTTTCAGATTAAAATAATTTGGAAAAAGGGAGACTTTCTTTCTCAGTATTATCTAAATTAGAAAATGTCTTTAATGTTACTCGCCATCTCTCCCACTCTATAGCATTTTAGTCAGTCTAACAATAGTTTTGAAGTACCTACTGTGTGCTAAGAATTAAAAGAATTTGAAAGTTATTGAATAGCTTCCCTTTACAATAAGCAGGTTGAAGAGACAAAAGAAAAAAATAAATTAGGGGGAAAAAGATGGACACAAATCATTTGAGAGACAAAGAAGAGGAAAAAGAGAGGGAAGAAGGGAGGGAAGAAAAATCAGGAAAGTTATGCTAAAAGGAGAGAAAAGAGATATTATGTATACAAGGTGGGAGTGGATGGGAAGTAGATTTTCAACACGGCTAACAAATGTCTACGCTTCCACCTGGACCTGGTGCCACAAGCTGATAGTTCTGCCATAAATTATGAGGTAATGCTCAGCCATTTTGAAGCCATGTGATCTCAATGGCAGCGGCACACCACTTTCCAATTGGATTTTTGCCAAAATTGGATATTTTTCAGGAAAAGTGATGCAACCATGAAAATGCTCATTTGCCATGCTTGCTGAGCACTTCCTGGAATACGAATAGATATGTGAGCCTTGTAATTCAAGGAAAGCTAAGAAGTGCTATAAAATAAGAGCTCGAGATTTCCAGAAGACAGCTCATTATACCGTTCCATAATATGTCATTCTTTCTCAGAAAAATGGCCTGGGGCTAAAAATTGAGGCTCACAATAGAACACCCCCTCTGGGTTTGCTCTTCCAATTTGCTTGGACAAATTTAAGTTCCCCAAGGGGACTAACAGCACTTCTATGCTAAAGGTTCTAGGGGGACACTGCGAAGGGCTTGGGATTTCTATTATTTCCTCCCATGAGACTTATTTGGTGTGAGCATCAATACTGAGCAACTGGTTAACTATCCATTTTTTCACAAACATCTAACTTTCACCAAAGGTTCTTATGGAGAAGGTGTGGATAATTAGCGAGGGAGGGGGGTGCTTGTGTGTATGTATGTGCAAATGTGTGATAGAGTAACAGGAGACACAGAGAAACAGAGAGACAGACACCCAGAGGCAAAGAGACAGACAGACAGGGAGAGAACTGGAAAGGACCTTAGGGATCCTTTGCACAAATGTTGGGAACAGTGACAGATAAACTGGCTTGCACAGGATCATCTAAGAGTCAGGATCAAAACGTATAAATCCATGACCTGTGACTCCACACAAATAGTCCCCCCACTGCATCATGTTGTCTCCCATGTTCAGTCAATTATCTTGCTCCTCCGCCCCTACCAGACCCCTTCTCTTCTCTTCTCTAGCTTAAGCACTTCCAGTTTCTACAAACTGTTCCTCATCTTCTGCATTGTCTTGAATCTATTCCACAAATTCTTATTGGATTGAACTGAAAATGTTGTCAGTATCTTGCATCAATTAAAGGTCCAGAACTCAACATAATGCATCAGCTAGGTCTGACCCAGTGCAGAAACAGTGAAATTATTTTTACTATATTTCATTGAATGCAACCCAAGATTGCATTTTTGGTCAGCGTGCTACTGCAGATTTCCATTAAGCTCACAGGTGACTGAAATGTGGAGTAGTTGAACCAGCGCCTGCGTCTGAATTCAGAAGACCGGACTCTGAACCTTAGTTCTACTATTATAGAACCTTAGTTCTATAATTTATTATTATAGCATTTACTTTATTTATTAAGAAACTTAAACTCTATGTAACTTTGTACTTCTATAAAATAAGGAAATCAGACAAGATTATATTGAAGATCACTTCTAGCTTTAAATCCTTTTGTCTTAAAGTTTTCAGGACTTCTTCTCATGAACTGTTACTTTTCTCACCGGAACTTGTATATCCAACTCACTCTATAATAATGAGAAAAAATCCAAGTGCTAGACTCTATATGAATCCTTTTACAATTTCTTCATCACAGAATTATATAATTAGATGATATTTAAGAGTTCATCTAGTCCAGGCCACAAGTGACAGCTACAATGGTCACCATGCTTTTTTCTTGAAGAGTTGCAGAGATTGGGAAAGTTGGAATAACCAGTTGTGACCAAGTCCTTAAATGACTTAAAACTTAGACTTAAAACTAAGTCTAAAAAAAAAGTAGACTTTTAAATCTACTCTTCTACACTCCCAATTCTGCACGGTGGGTCAAGTAGAACAAGTTAAATCCATTCTCTCCATTCAAATCACCCAATGTCCCTTATCAAATCTAAGAATCCCTACTTCCCACCAACAAAATTTATAAGCCATGATATCTCTTTCCTTCAAGTCAAGTCAGAATGCAATTATTAAGTATCAGTTGTATTCCAGGAGATACACAACACAAGGCAAAAAACAGCCCCCACTTTTAAGGAACTCACAGTCTAATGAAGGAAGCAATATGCAAACATTTGTATGAAAGTAAGACATAGATGGCACACCATGGAGATTCTCAACAGAGAGAATGAACTAGGATTAAGAGGACAAGGAGAAGCTTCGTAAAGAAGGGAGGTGAGGAGGAGGAGGGAAAAGGGGAGCATCACGAATGCAAGACAATCACTGAAAATGGTAGCCGGTGTCTTGTGCAGGGAAAAGCAAGGAAGCTAAGGGAACTTGTACATGGGAAGTCAAATGCAAAAAGACTGTAGAGATCTGAAGGGGCTAGGCTGTATAAAGCTTTGAAAGTCAAATAGAGGATTTTGTATTTATTGCTGGAGATAATAGAGTGATGCAGTAATTTCTTCAATAGGAAGAGTGAAATGATCAGATTTGCCCTTTTTTTTTTGTGGGGCAATCAGGGTTAAGTGTCCAGGATCACACAGCTAGACCTCTTAAGGGAGAGGAATTTGACAGCAAAATGAAGGATGGACTGGAGTGAAGGAGAAGCCTGGAGGAAGAGAGACATAGGCAGCTAGGTAGGGCAGTGCTAGAGTACTGGATCTGCAATCAGGAATCTCTGAGTTCAAATCTGACCTCGGAAGCTTGCTAGATGTATGACCCTAAAAAAGTCACTTAATTTTCTCTTCCTCACTTAGCTCAACTTCAAATGAAGATAATGCTAGCAGCTTCTTTGCAGGGTTGTTGTAATATTAGTGCTGTGCATGGTGCATTATTATTATTATTTATCATCACTCCTATTCAAGAAATTCTTGTGACACTCTATTACCTCCATTGACAAATATAAATTCCTTTATTTGGCTTTTTAGGCTTTATGTAACCTGGCCCCCTCCCATCTCTAGTCTTTTGGCATTTTGACTTCCCCTGCAGTACAACCCAGTTCCCTCATTATTCCTCGAACAAGAATATTATTTACCATTTTCACTGGTTGTCTTGCCTTCATGGTGCTCCCTCTTTCTCATCTCCTCATCACCCTTCATGAAGCCTTTCCTTGTCCTCCATAATCTTGCTGCCTTCTCTCTGTTGGGTATCTCCATTGTGTATCATTTTTATCATCACATTATTTTCCATATATTATCTCATTGGGCCATCATACACCATCCTCCCAGTGCCTTTCCCAAATCAGGTATCTAATGTTTTTTCTAATATTGTTAATATTTATTTAATTCAATTTAACTGTGGGAGGTCCTGGAGCTCAGAAAGATTACATTGGCCCACGATCACACAGAGTTTCAATAAGTGGGCCAGCTTTTTAATATAGGCCCCTTCCTCAGCATGCTTTTCTCTACTGTGAAAATAAGCAAGATAATGATGAGAAAAAACATAATAGTTCTGCCAACTATTTGGTTGTTCATCATTCAAGGCTGGAAGGCTGACTCTTTCATTAATATTTGAAGCCCTTGGATCACTCTGCTTGGAGCCAGTGGGATTTGTGTGGGTTCCTCCATGGTTCACCAGTCCCTTTTGGGGGCACACATTCTAAATGTAGAGCCAAGAAGGGGTGTCTGCTCATGGCTTTGGGCCATCCGGGTTTATTTGGTTAATGATAACGGTCTTCAATATTAAATTTAAGGAATACAACACATTTTACCGGTCTTCCCAACAACCTCATGTTACAGAATCAGAGATGTCACCCATCCCATTTTACCAATAAGGAAGCTGTCAATTAGCATGTTGAAGTGATTTGCCCAATGCCATTTGTGTGTTTCTGATGATGAGTTCCAAACTCCAGGGTCTCCCAGGCCCCAGACCCCCACTCTTTCCAGTAGATCTGAATGCTTCTCTAAGACAGAATTCCCCAGCCAGCATCCTTCTCAGAAACGGTGTCTAGCTGACGAGTCGTGGAACCAGATGGATGCTATTATTTCCGCCACTGAGCCCGTGTGTAGCATTTCCATGAATGTTGTGGGAACAGACCCCTTCTTTCCAGAGAAAAAATCTGGGTAACTCCAAGGGGACGGGAGGCCCTGGTCATCTTCCGCCCAGGACTGCCCTTGCCTTCAGCCTCGGCCAGCCGGCCTGTCCGTGAGGAAGTTCCATTTGGTGCCCTGGCGTATTTTTATAAGAAACCACTTGGGATCTTCTTGGGTGGAGTTTGAATTTTGCCACTTGAGGGCATCCTGTCATTATATTCTGTAATAAGCCTGTGCATCTAAATTCACATCATAATTGTAGATCACACACACACACACACACACACACACACACACACACAACTCAGTATTTGCTGGAAATGCTGAAGCAGCAACGAAAATGATAACTTGCCGTGCTAAATTGGGGTTTCCTGGAGGACTGGGTCAGGGAGGACTGTTTTTCAGGAAATGCTAAGTCAACAGAGGCTATGTGACAGAGAAGGAACAAACTGATGGCGGCTTCCTGGCATTAAAGCTTGCTGGGAACTCTGCCCGTCAAGGTGTGTTGGGTGGGTGGAGGTGCCTGGGTTTGAGCTTCCCATGTGCAAGGGGACAATAAGCCACATTCCTGCCTTCCCGTGGGGCCGGGCCTGAGTTCATTCCTTCTTGGAGAACGTGGAGAAGTCCAGCTTGCCTAAGCCTGTGAAATTGCGAGTGATGGTCCATTTGACTTCAGCTATTAGGTTTTGGATGCTGGGTTTTGCTGTTAATGGAGGGGCATGGTGTGGGGATCAGGAAAGGGTGGAAGGCCCCACGCCTGTTTGAGAGACTGCCATGGGGATTCCTTGCCACCCTGGGCTGGTGAGATGGAAAGTCTGGGTGGCAATAGCAGACTCCCACCCGGGGAGTTACCCTTAGTCGGGGAGGAGAGGCTTCCCAGATCTAGTTTCCCCAGGGCCCGGCTCCATCTGGGTCTCTCAGCTCTGCTCTTGATCTCTCTGTCCAACTGTTCAAACTTCCTCCCGGAATGTCTTCGACTCCCTGATTGACATCCACAGTGACCGGAACTAATCCGATCCGATGCAGATGCTGGGAGGGATCACTCCTCCTGGGGAGGTGGTGGGATTCCGGGGCTGACCCTCTGGCATTTTCCACCTGGGTCCCTGGGATCTTCGGATCTTTCTAAGACAACTTTCAGTGACTCGGTTTGTCCCTCAAAAGGCCTTGTTAGGAATTGCTCATGGTGCATCTGGGGAGAGGAACCACGCTAACCTGGGGGGTAACCCCAGATGGGTACTTCAGACTTTTAGAGGCTGATTTCTTGCCCAGAGTCACACAATTCGTGTCTAAGTTTGATTTAAATTCATGAAGAAGAGTTTTCCTGCTCCCAAGCTCAGTGCCACTGAGGTAGCTGCACCCCTTCTTTAGGGAAACGGACTCAAAGAGTCAAATGATGGTTCACCTCCTTCATTAGACACATTACTGAGTAGTTAGGTTCGTGGGATCTACATTATACATAGAGAAGCAACAATTAGCCTGGAATCTTCAGATCTATGAGGGAAGCTAAGTGGGCAAAGTAGATAAAGCACCGGGTACTAGATATTAGGAAATTCTGAGTTCAAATCTGACTCCAGACACTTCTTACCTTGTGACCCTGGGCAACTCACTTAATTCTGCTCACTTGCAAAATGATCTGGAGAGGCAATGGAAGGTAGAAGGAAATGGAAAATATAGGGGGAAGAAAAGTGATAAAAAAGAGTGTTTTATCAGGTCCTCTTAAAGGACTAACAAAGTCCCAAATGAGATCACAAAGAGTCAGATATATAATAAATAAATTGAGTATAGAAAATAAATTGAAATAAATGAATAACAACAAATAAAGACTTCAACAATATCATCACAATTTAGAAGAATGATTTACATTGAAACCATAGCAGAGTAGGAAAAAATACTTGTTTCCTGATGAATGAAGGCCATCCAGGGCTCCGCACTACCCTTCAGTGTTTAGCACATGGTGGACACATAATCCATTCTTGTTGACTGCTTTACTTTTGCAAATAAAAGAGATTAAGGAAGTAACACGCTAATAAGAAATCATATTTGTGTAGTTATGGTTCAGGAAAATTCACACTCAGGTAGTATATGTATTGTTATCCCCTATGAACAGATTAGGAAACTGGAGCTCAGCAAGGGTTAAGGAGCTAGCTGAAAATAATATAATAGCTGCTAAATCCTGGGTCTCTACTCCAGATATTCAGACTCCAAGTACACTGCCCTTTCTACTAAACCACACTGCCTAGTTACATAAAATTAGGACGTGTTCCATAAGGAAAGGGTTTGGACCTATTCTTTCAGCTGTAAGGGGAATTTCCTCTACCAGTGCAGGTAGGCACTTTATTTTCCATTCATAGACTTAAAGATCAGAGGTTAATTGACTTACTTATATGACAGGGTTAGAATCTGAATGTCAGTTCTTTCTGGTAGTCAAAGCTAGCTCTCTATCCATTGTGCAATACTGCCTCACTCTAGGGATCAATGGCTAACAAGAGAAGAGAAATAAAAATAAAGATTATATGGCAACAATACTTATTTTAAAGCTCCCTGGGATGGGGGAGAGGGCACGATAATGCAGATAGTCCCGCTAAACTGCAGAGAACAACTGTATTGCAACCTTTTATGTGGTCTTTCAGGTTTCCTTTGATCATTCTTCTCCATCCCCCCAAAAAAAGGCTTAAAACCAACCCAATGATGAACCTCTCCAAATTTTAGTGATGTCAATTCTTAGATGACCCTGGGAGTCCTTCAAGGGTTAAATGATCACCAGAGTTTCCATTTCATCGCTACAGCTTCCAAGAACCCAAGGCTAACTAACGCTTTACCGTGATGAGTCCTTCAAAGAAAGCTTTAATGGAGGCTTTGAAACTACTGTTTGAAAGGCAAAAATTAAAATTATTAATCTATGATGATTTGGGATGAGATTTACACACACACACACACACACACACACACACACACACACCACAGAGCTTTTCTTCCTAAACAATTAGGGTAGCCACCCAATTTGGAAAGCAACTTTAACCAGTTGGAGAGATTATGCTTGAATTCCCTGAAACCGGTTTGTATGCAGAGCCGCCTCTCATTCTGTAGGAGCTCAGATGGAGAACTGTGTGGGGCTCTTGAGCTCTCCCCGTAAGCCATATTTTTATGTCTTTGTTCTTTCCTCTTTTTTCCTTCCTTCCCCTTCCCAAGAGATCCGAGAATTTAGGTTCACAAACAAAGTACAGGTGGGAGGTTGAACTGTATTTTGTGAAGTAAGCTGAGCTTTCTGCCTCCAAGTTGACATTTCATATCTCATAGGAGGTTTGCCTGCACAAAGGCAGCCAGAGGTCAATAACCTTCTTAAAGCCTTTTATTCCCATAGGAAACAAAACCCTTTCCCCACCCCCACACTCCCAACTTCATCAGCAAATAAGACTAGAAGTAAATAGCAACTGGCTACCCTTAGAAAGCCTTCTTTCAGCACCTTATCTACCAGTGACTTTTTTCTTCACTAAGAGCTCTTTGGTTTTAGTTTTCCCTCATACATCCAATACTCGGATCATCTTTGTGTATGATCTGATATCATTATTATTAGCATTAATAATTTATTAGATTATTAGCAACAACCACAGGTCAGCAGAAGAATGAGTTGTCACATATCTGTGTGTATAAATATACATATGAACATACGTGTTCAGACATATATACTTCAAGTAGTTCTAGATACACGTAGAGTTATTTGATAGAATTATATATAAACTACTTAACAGAAATATATAACACAAATTATATATAAATATATATGTATATAATATATATATATAATATACAAGTTACATATAAATATAGATAAATGCATATGTATTTATCTATCTATACAAACCATATAATAGAGATGCATATGAGTGTATATGTGTATATATACTTATATATACACACATATGGATTATATATGTACATGTGTAAATGTGTATATGTATACATAGATGTATTTGATGTCAAGATTTCTTTAAGCTAGTTTCATGGAAACTGCAGAACTAAATGACCAGAAGCTCACTTTCATTTGCAAAAGAAAAACCATCATTTCTCTCAGATAGAAACCATTTGTTAGGAGTTTAAGTGTCAAAGATATAGAAGTTGACGTTGGGGTTACCACTCAAAAAAAAAAAAAAAAAAGGTGAGGACTTTAGTAGCCGGAGGTTTAAAATGGAAAGCTATGTCAAGTTGGATAAAATCAGAGCCTGACAGTTTCATGATGACTGAACAATGTGATATCGGGACAAAGATCTTGTGTATTCCCAAAGGAAAACACTTTGTTCTGCCTCCTGTTTCAGGAAAGCAAAATCATAAAAAAAAATAATAATAAAATAAAGCAAAATAAACAAACAAAACAAAGAACCTGGTCCCGGCCCTCCACCAAGAGATCAAGGGGGGAGTTTGAAAGGCATATTTGCAAGTTCCTTTCAAACAAAGCCTGGTATTTTTTCCATGGTGAACAAGTATCCCAAATTGATTTTCTTAAAGGAAAGAATTGTTGTTATCCAACAGATTTTCAAAGTCATCTTAGAAGAAGCGTGAACACACAAACACACACTCACACAAACACACGCACAATCATTACTCTGAATCTCCAGATCGTTATAAATGGGAGAATGAAGAAGCCAATTCTAACTTCTTGTTGGCCCAAATAACAAGCTGCTTGTGCTCCATGAAATGAAATGAAATGAATGCCATGGCCTTTTTAAGCAGTGAAAGAGAGCTCTCAATTGTAGAGAGATCCGCTGAATGACCGTAAAATGCGGAGATAATTTTGGAAGTCGGCGAGCATCTTTGACACTGAGCACAAACCGGGAGCTAGCTCCCTGTCCCCCATCCGCCTCCAGCAGGCTTCTCAGTTATTTGACATCATATTCTCATCATCCTCAGAGAAAGTATCTGGCCCACTTAGAAATAAGTTTTAAGAAACTACATTGACAATGACCTGTGCAGTGTCCTGGAGCACTGAAGTATAGGACCATTGGGAACTGTTTTATACTACAGATGAGCATTATTGGAAGAGAGAGAAATAAACTTGTGTTTGATATATATGACTTTTTAAAAAGAAATTCTATATCTATCAGAAAACATGTCTTGAATATATATATATATACCATAGAAACATATAATATATAAACATATACAATATATTTATATTATAAATTAGATATTATTAATATATTCTTATACCATTAATGTAATATTATAGTTATGATATGTTATACAAAACAATATAGTACAAACAGGTCCTATAAACCTGGAAGGACTTTGAGTATAAGGACAACATTTATGAGAGCATTTTTTCATCTGAAGATTCAAGTTTTGAGAGTTTTCTTACTAAAGGCTGGCAATTATTATTATTATTATTTTCCAACAAAATAATTCATGAGTATGATCTACTAAAATATAGAAGATGAAAGAAGGAGAACTCATTCTCATACAGGCCTTGATCCTGAAATATTAGAAAAGTACATACCTTGGTGGTTTCATTATACTTTGCTTTATAGAATGTAAGAACTCTTAACCTGGAGTGATTGAATTTATTTCATATATATATATATATATATATATATATATATGTTTTAATATAATTAATTCCTCCTTTGTAATACTATATATTTTATTTTATCTACTCAAAACTGTTATCATGAAAAGGGATAAATAGGTTTTGCCACCAAAGGGGTCCATTATACAAACAAACAAACAAACAAAAAAGATTAGAGGGATATAATTAGGAGGAGGAAAAAAAAGATGAGGATTAATAATCTTCTGAATAAGTTGTTTTAATCAAATCTCTGTCCATGTTTCCTGATTTTCATTAATAATGCAAAATACAACATTCTATTTTTGCTCCAATACATAGTTACAATTCTAAATTTAGCATATCATTTTTTCATAGTCAATGGAAAATAATTTTGTGATAATATATTAAGATAAATATTCAAAGGGAGTCACAAAATATCAATGCAAAGTTAATATAAGGCTGTGTTTATGTTTGAATTGAAAACCCAATAATCAATAAAGAAAAGGATCTTAGCATCATTGGCTTTTAGAACTGAAAGAGACCTTAAAAATCAATTAGACAATCCATCTTATTTTTCAGAGAAAGAATTTGAGGACCACAATCAGGAAGATTATTGGCCAAGGCCAAATCACTTAATCACATGGTCCTTCAGTTTTTGGAAAACTTCCTCCTGCTAATCAATATTAGGAGGATACAGAACTCTTTGGTGACTCAGCTGCAGATGTCCAGCATTTTTCCAGGACTGCTGGCACTTACAAATGAATGTTTGCTCTGTGCTCTATGCTCTGGAAGGAGGGCCAGACACAGAATAGAAACAATGAATACAACTGCTCTAGCGGCTCGGCCAAATTAAGCTAATTTTCTAAAACATGAAACAGACCCCCCCCTGGACATCTCATAACTTTGGCTGTTCAGATTATTGAACGCTGAATTCATTTCTCAGCTGCAGAAAGGATGGAAGCAGGATATTGTTGACATGATGAATTAATCTAAAAAAAAAAGTAAACCCACATTTATTGTGTTTTAAATGACTAGGGGTCCAGCTCTGGGCACAGGTAGAGAAGAGGGTGATCACCTTTGGTTCTTCCTTCTCTCCCTCCCTCTTCCCATTCATTCATTCTTTGTCTTTTTCTGAGTCTTTGATACGCTTTGGATCCCACCACACCAGTTCCGACTCGTGCTTCCAGTTAGTGACTCCCCATTCCCCCACCTGGATAAAGTCCAAACTCTTGAACCTGGTACCTGAGGCCTTCCATGATTTGACCCCAACTGACTCATTTTAATTCATGTTATTCCCAATAACAGATTTTACTTTCTTGTTAGATTTTCCCCATTTCTCCATTCTCCTTCTGTTCTCTCTTGTCTGTCCTTTTCTTCATATTGTTTCTCAGACATGGGATTGACTTAATTTCTTGCAAGTTTTGTCTCATGCTAATGAGTGATGACAATGGCATTCTCCAATGGCATCCTACATTATGTCTCTCATCTATCACAAAGCTTGGGATAATTTCTAAACAGTCATTAGAATTAATCATTTATGATCAAAATAAAGCCAAATGTAACAGAATTGTGTTGTCCAGAATGGTAAACAATAGATGAATAAATGAAACTTTATCATTCCTTGGAGAAGGGGGAGTCTCTGAGTATAAAATCTGGTTATACTCTCAGACACATTTTTCATTTCCATTCATTTTCTTTATTGTAAAAAAAAAGGTTCATTTGGTAAGAAAGGTGAAGGTTTGTTGTACATGGAAGTTACTGTTATTTAAAAACAATAGGGATCAATGTAACTCCATAATTTAAAAATAAAAATGCTAGACATTTAATAAACAATTTTATATGTAAAGCATTGAGAAAGAGATCCAAAGATGAATAAAGCAATCCTTGACCTAAAAGGCCTCATAGATTGTTGAAAAAAGAATAATAAAAGAGAATTAATAAGTACTTATAATACAATGCAACAGTAATAATACAAGATACAACAGCCTGAGTGAGTGTGTGTTTGCCTATGTGTATGAACCCATATATAACCTTACCTGTCGCAGTCTCTATCAGCTCTCTGTCAGGAATTAGATAATAGGTTTCAACATGAATCCTCGGAAATTGGATTGGTCATCGTGTTCCTAAATTTTTCAGTCATTTGTCTTTAACAATATTATATTATAAATTTGTATTATCATATTATAAAAATGTTGCCCTGTTTCTGTTTAATTTATTCAGATAAATCTTCCCCAGAACCTCTGAAAGAGTTCTTGTACTATGTAACTTCGGCTGTTAGCTTTCTGTTAGCTTTCAGATTCTGCCATTTTTGCCTCTCTAATTTTCTTGGTTCTAGAGCTTCTTGTCTGCTTTGACAGCATCCCCCGTGGTTCAGGCCCTCTCCCCAACTTTTTTTGCCTAAGATAGTTAATATCTTGCATTCAGTACACAAGACTCCAGGATATCCATTCTCCAATCCACTCCAGATATAACTGCTGATTAATATTCCTAACATATTACACTGTATTATTTCTCTGTGTGAAATCTTTCAGGAGTTACCCACTGTTCCCTGAATCAAGTATAATCTAGATTCTAGCCTCCACTCCCAATCACAATCTGTTTTCCTCTAAATCTAGTCATTTTATATCAGTCTTCACAACTTAAATTCTGGTTAAACAAGCCTGTCCTCCATCCCTCCTTCTCTCTCTGTTGATTTGTTTTGGCTCCCACTATCTCCCAGGTATGGAACAGATTCCATCTCACCCCTATTCTTTTGATTTTCCCCTCATGTCTTTGCAAATCTTATTCCTAACCCAGTCCACTAAATAATTACTTATTATTTATTATTAATACTTATTAAAAAACTTAATTCCATGAACAGCTCAAGACTTGCTTTTGCTTAGTCTGAATTGACCCACTTTCCCAGTTCCTCCATATTAGTACAAGACAGCCATAACACCTAAACTTTTATTTTAAATTTCTAGGCAGCTATGTGGTAGTTTACACTCTCCCTCCCTCGCTCCTGCTCTCCCTTTCTCTCTCTGTGTGTGTCTCTGTCCCTCTGTCTCTCTGTCTGTCTCTCTGTCTCTCCCTTTCCACATCTCTATCTATAATACATCCATCCATACACGCAGTCCCACATATAAACACATCGAAGAACTGCGTTCTTCACAATTCCCTCATGCGGCCGCCACCAACTCAGAATGAGTTTGCATCTCTTTCGTCCCTCATGTACACTATACCCCAAAATGCTGATGACATGTCTCAATATATTATTTCAGCCTCTTCATCCATAAAATAAAGAGTCACACTAGAAGATCCCTGTTACCCTTCAGCTTGAAAATTCTAGGCCATTAGTTTTAGAATGAACAACATGATTCCTGTGTAATTTCCCATGTTAAAATGCAGCTTCTGAAAATGTTAAACTCATAACTGTGAAATTCATATAAATTAATAAAACAACCATTTATTAAGCACCTACTCTGTGCAAAGCATTGGGCCAGGCACTGTGGATATGAAAAAGGAAAAAAATCATTTATTGCCTCCAAGGGTTTTCTATTTCATTCACTCATTCTTCCATTTAATAAAAAAAAATTCTAAAAACTATATTCAAAGGTTAGTAATGGACAAAAACAAAACCATTCTCCCTTAAAATGATTTATATGCATTGTGACCTTCCTCTAAGAGTCCTTTTTATGTTAACTTTCTAGTAGACACAAACTGGGCCATTCATGTGTTCCACTGCTACCATTTTGTTCAGCACTTTTTAATCTGGCAAAACAGTTCAACCTTTGTACTGAATGAACAAGATCCTAGATATATCCCAACTGGTCCCTAAGTAATTCTGTCAGACTGATGCTTGGCAACTAGCAATTTTCTTGAAAAGTGTTAATCATTTTCTGATTTCATTTCATGTAAGCATTTCTTTAAAACTGTTAATCATCGATAAAGCTGAGAGGGGAGGTGATCGTTGGGACTGGTAGGTAGCTATCTTCCTTCTGTGTTTTGCAGGTCCCTGAGGAGGTGCCCCAAATATCTTTATAGTGGCTGAAAAGCCGGTTTCTTTCTTTGGGTTTCAAGGATTTAGACTTTCACAAATACCCAGTTTAAATGCAAAGACCCCAGAAGTGCTAACACCTTAAACACCTTATTCTCAGACATCACCTTGGTGGGTATCAGCTTACCTCTTGCTCTTAAATTCAAGATCTGCTAGGAATTTGGCCTTGAAATAGAGCCGGGGGAGAGGGCATTAGGCTGGTCCCTCAGGGATAAAATGGCTAGCCCCTAAACAAAGTTGACTTTTCTTAGCACTTTGTCTAGGTTAGTGAGGAATAAACCTCCGAGACAGCATTTACCTGAACCCTGAGAATTCCCGCACTCTTGTTACAAGTGACTACTAATCCAGTAAGCACCCACAGTGTTAGGTCCTTTACAGTCTGGACACAATGAACCAGTGAGCGGCTATAATCTAATTTGAATCTGCAGACAAAATACTGTTTTAATACAGAGGAATAAGAATGAGGAAAAGGAGATTCCTGAATCACTTGACCAACTGGATCACCTCCTACCTTTTAAGTTAGTTTCCAGAGTTTTGCCACAAGCTGCTCAGTGACAGTCAAACTGTTGGATTGGACAAGGGATGAGGTTTAGATCCCTCTAAGCCCACCTAGATGTACATGTCATAGCAGGAGATAAATTCTCCACCGTAAAAAAGATACATTTCTTATCAAGAATTTAATAAACACCAATATTGAATTCTCAGGCAATGGAAAATCATTATTCTTTATATTGTATTTATAGAGCGCGTGAGTAATATAAAACCCAACACATGGGTTCAGTCATTTGCTTTTAATGCAACCCCCCCCCAACTAAAAAAATTAGTTCTGCTCATTCAAAAATTATTTTATTCATTTTTGTAACTCTCAGTGTACCTGATGTAGTGCCGCAATATACCAAAAGCTCAACATATATTTGTTAAATGTATTCATTAAAAAAAAATAGCAGTAATTAAAAATTCAGTGCAAATATTTGTTAAATGTATTCATTCAGAAAAAAAATAATAGTAATTAAGAATTCTCCTTCCTTTCCTTTTCTCAGACAGCTTTTCAAATTGCAAAGGATCCTGTTTTCCTCTACTTATATTTTTGGAACATCGAAGCTTTTATCTTTACAAGGCTTTTTCTTTTCTTTTCTTTTTCTGCCTCTTTTATCTCTGGTCATTGACTAAATGATTTCTTGAAGCAATTCCCTGATATTGTGACTCACCTTTATATTAGAATTATTCACAGTTTTGTCATAAATACCATAATTAAGCAATGTCCAATTGTCTTATAGTTAGAAAAAAAAGTCTAATAATCCGGGTTTTCTAGTTATCATCCTCAGAGACTTTGCAGAGCAGCCATATATAAATGAACTACATAGGAATAGACATTTCAGCCAAGTTTCCTTTCAGTAGATATTTTCTTCCCATAGACATTCTCCTATTTTTCCTCTGAAAGACTACTTCCTTCTCAGATCTCTTTCTTCCCATTGTTCCATTAGCATTTCTTACACAAATGTATTCTATTTTTTTTTTTTGTTGTTGTTCTGTACCTTTTAGTAAAGAAAAATGTCCCTAAAAAGACACTATTACACTATTGCAATTTGCATATACAAAACAAACATAAGGTAGAATTTTAAAATTCTATTTCATTCTGAACTTAAGAAATAAAATAAGCATTTCTGTAACATAGAACAGGAAAAAATAAAAGGTGATTGTACATGAAACCGCAAATCTAATGTATAACTTGCTATTCTTTTAAAATATATTATAAAGTTATCACATAACTTTCTTTTTTCTTCCTTTTTTTCTTCTCTCCCTATCTTAGAAATGGCTATCATTAGACACACAAACATAACATGCATATGTAGATATATATATATATATATATATATATATATATATATATACATATATATATTATACACTCACACAAACACACACATATGTTTATATAAAACCATTCTATACATGTTTTTGTCATGGATGCAGATAGCATCTTTCTTCATAGGTCTTTTGCAGTTAATTTGTATATGTAAAATATTCAAAATGATTTAGCTGTTCCACATTCTTTTTAAAACAATATTTCTGTTACTATATACACAGTGTTCTCTTGGTTCTACTCATTTAGCTCTTCATTATTTTGTTCATATTTATACATTTTTAAAAAGATCATCCAGCTCATCATTTCTTATCGCACAGTAATATTCCATCCCCATCGTATACCACAACTTGTTCAGCCATTTCCAATTGATAGGCATCCCTGAAATTTTCAGCTCTTTGCCTCTGCTTAAAGAACCAACATAAATATTTCGAAACTTACAGGTTCTTTTCTGTTTTTCCTAATTATCTTGCTGAGTCAAAATAAGCAATTTAATAACTCTTTGGGTACAATTCTAGGTTGTTCTCTAAAACAGCTGGATCAGTTCAGAGCTCCACCAGCAGTGAATTAATGTCCCGATTTTTCCACATCCCTGCCAACATTTTGTAGCTTTTCCCTTCAATGATTTTAACTAATCTGAAACACAATCTAGTTGAAAAAGAAAGTTAATGAGAAAGAATTAACAATTTAGAGGAGAAGGAAATTTTTTCTCTTTAAAATATTACTTCAGAGTGTTTTCTTTCCCTGCCATTATCTATTATTGAATTGAGTCATTTTCAATTGTGTTCAACTCTTAATGATCCCATTTGGAGTTTTCTTGGCAGAGATACTACAGTGGTCCGCCATTTCTTTCTCCATCTCATTTTATAGATGAGGAACTGAGGCAAAAGGCTTAAGTGACTTGACCAAGGCCGCAAAGCTAATAAATGTCTACATGTAAAAAGTGTGATTGATTCGAATTTTTGAAAAAGCCAAAGAAGTCTAAGATGCACTGGTGAAGCATGAAAAATGATCAGTAAAAACATGAAGAAAGCAGATGATCATCTGTGAAAGACTTAGCTACTCTGATCATTACCATGATCCAAGATGATTCCCAAGGACTCATGATGAAAAATCTTTTCCACCACCAGAGAGAATTGACAAAGTCTGAGGGCAGATGGAAGGATTTTTTGCTTCATTTTTCTTGTTGTTGTTGTTGGGGTTTTTGCAGTTTAGTTATTATAGAATATGTTGATTTCACATGTATAATTGATGTCATACTGCTTGCCTTCTCAGCATGTGGAGGAGGGAATAGAGAGGAGACAATACAGAACTCAAAATTTAAAACAAAGAATGGTAATAGTCAATTATACATTACATACATATGTGTGTATATTTAATATATATATAAATATATATTATACACACATATACTATTATTATATATTACAGGTAGAAATGAAGTATTGTGTGTGAGTAAAAGAAAGAATAGTTGACTAAATCAATGAAAAAGAAAACTGATGCTCCAGAAAGAAATGATTTGATGATTCATCTGATTTTACTGCCTTTGGTTTTCCTTTCTAGTCTCTCCCACCCTCATCTCCTGTTCAAATCCTTCTGATCCTTGAAAAACCATCACATCCTATCTCCTTTATGAAACATGTCCTGGTAATTATGCTACTATATCTGATCTCTTTCTTTCAAAATCTCCTTAGTACATATTGCCCATATTTAGCTCACAATTTAGTATTTGATTAAAGCCACACTTGACTAAATAGATCAGTGTAAATATTGATATCCATATATGTATATGTAGATAAAGCTATCTATGGATATAGATGTCAGTATGAATCCATAAATATCAATTTTATAGATAAAACTTTTAAATTCCCAATTTGTCTGCACTCAGTTCATAATAGACACTTCACGTTGGACACAAGCAGGATGGTGAAGAGTTTTAAGGTCATATCATATGAGCACAAGAAGGCTCATGGATCCAAGCGTTAGATGGGCTGGAATCGAAAAGAAGGGGTTCGCCTGTTCTGCCTTGCCTGGGAACGTTACTCTGGAAGCATCGGTTGGAAGTTGCAAAGAAGCAAATGGAGTTTATATATCAGGGCAATCACACACACACACACACACACACACACACACACACACGATCTTCTAGAGTTATCCAAAAGGAAGTGAGCTATGTATGGTAAGGAGGGTATCCCCTCACGAGGCATCTCATGCAAATGTTAGCTACGTCATGGAAGCATTCATTTAGAGTGTGGGCTTTTGCTCTTTGAAATCAAGTCCAACTCTGGGACTCTGTGATGAAGCTGGCTCTTCTTCATGTCAGACATGAGACAGAGACAGAGAGAAAAAGAGAAAGAGGAAGACAGAGATAGAGACAGAAAGACAGAGAGAGAAAGAGAGAGACAGAGACAGAGAGACAGAGATAGAGAGAGAAAGACAGAGAGAAACAGAGAGAGAGAAACAGAGAGAAAAAGGGGGGATGAGGGACAGAAGAGTGACAAATGGATAGGTCTGACAATTCCCTTTTATTGCTCCCTAATTTGAGCTGAAGCTGAATGGCTCATTGATTCCTGACATGGCATATCATATCCCAAATACAACAACTCTTGTCTTTTTGTTGTCAGTGACTATTTATCAAACCTGATCTACTTCCACAAGACAGTCCCTCACAATTATCTCCGGCACACGAGGTAAATTAATCTTGCAAGTGACCACTTCTATATATACGATTACTTTCAAGGTACAGAGAAGTGCTTCCTTTTGATTCCTAAATCCCAAGATGAGTGCAGGAGCTGAAGCTAGAGAGACAAAGAAGATAGCGATAGGGTCATTATTACATTTTGAGAGCTCATCATTAAGGTCAATAACATTTGTATCTATGAATAAAGAGCTAAAAAGAGAAGATGTCATGAGATGTTAGAGTCATGACATTGGAAAAAAATCTATTTAACTTCTTATTTGTTTTAAATTTAAGCTAAACTGAGTTTCAAATTTTATACCCTGGGCCATATGCAGGAATAATAGATTAGTGTTCTAATATGACTTTTCAGATTAAAAAAAAAATTCTGATGGTGATGAAAGGTTTCAACTATTTAAGCGAGAAACTAAAAATACATATTTTTGAATAGACATATTGGCATAATAATAAAACTTTATATTAATAATGAGAATTTTAAATGTTCATCATCTTTTAGTCATTTTCATAGTGTCGTCCAGTAGAATAGAAAAATTTCCTATGAATCTTAGGGAGTTCAATGACTTCTAGACTTTCACAGACTCAGATTTGGGTCATGAGGACTTTTGCTAGTAATTTGTCAATCTTGATTTCACTCCTTTAGTTATTAAAGAAGCACTTATTTTGCACCTCCTATGTGTTGGTTAGTAAATTGGACATTTGTGATGACCGCACTAGCACCCTGGGTACCTTAGAATCAGCTAGGGTCAGGATAAGCAAAAGTCCTTAGTCTTTATTCTTGGTCTTTAAGGGTAGAAGTGAACAGGATGGAAGCAGAATCTCCACAACCTCCTTCCTCGTCTACCACCAAAGTGACTCTGGCTAGTCTTACTCCACCCCCTAATCCCTCCTACAATCCTCTGTATACACCAATCATTGAGCCAGCACAGGATAGTGGGAAGGGCCATTCTCCAAGTATATGCCCATAGAGTATTGTCCAAAGTGCTTGGACCAACCTCAGTGCAATGACTCAAGAGTTTCAGCCCTCTACAGGCATTGGACATAGAAAGATTTAAAAAAAGACTATTTGACCTCATGTGTCTATGCTTAACTAACTAATTAGTTGATTCTGGGGAAAGAGGAGGGTAACTTACAAGAAAAAGCTACTACAAAGTCAATTCAAAGCAATTTTGATTATAGGGTGAACTCAAAACCAGGGAAATCAAGGTAGGCTTCTCTTGGGAGGTGGATGGAACTGGAGCTTCTTAAACAGGAACAGCATAATCCATCCTGTCTAAAAATACAGGTACTGTAGGAATCCAACTCAGGTACAGACTTTTGGTTGCTCTTGATGAAGAATATAGTTGAATTTTTTTTTTATTCAAACAGAAATGGCTGTCAATGAAGCAGGAAATCAAATCAGCCACCTTCCTGCAGGGGCACCCCTTTCACCTTACAAGTGTAGTTAAGAAATCAACTCTAAAAGACTGAAAGGAAAGACTTTAAAAGGAAAGCAGAGAGTAGTTGGGCCTAATGGGCTACAACATTTTATCAGGGCAGAATTGTACAAGATGCAGTTAGTTGGAGCAGTGGATAGAGTGCTTGGCCTGGAGTCAGGAAATCCTGAGTTCAAACTTTGGGCAAATCACTTACATGCTAAACTGCCTCAGTTTCCTCAACTGTAAACTGAGAGTGCAATAGCTCACAGGGTTGTTGTATCAAATGAGATAATATTTATGAAGCATTTATTACAGTGCCTGGCATTTAATAGGATCTTAATAAATTATGTTTCTCTCTTTTTCCCTTTCCCCTAAAAGATAACATCAAAAAGAGCTAAAAATGAGAAGGAAAATAAGTCTTGTGGCACGATAAAAAAGGAAAGGATAACTGGCACATGCTTGTGTGATGCAATTATCATCTTGTCACATTCCGAGCCTGAGAGGAGGGTCTCCAGGACCCTGGTGGATGCCCTGTGGAGGACGGTCAGAAGGACAAGTCCAGAGCTTGGAAGAGTGACAAAGCCTTGGAACCCATCAGTACTACCAGAGGGTGTATCTACATCAATTAGATCGCAGAAGCAGTGAAGTGTGAAGGATATAATTGGACTAAAATTAATCAATTTATCCAAGCAAGTGGGAAGTTATACATGTGTCCCATGGAGATGCAAGTGTGAAAGCCTCTGCAAGGAGTTTTAAGTGGTTTCTTAACAGGAGATACTGAAGCTAGAATACAACCCCAAAATTGTAATATGAAGCTTTCAACATAAATTTTCAGTAAGAGCTAAAACATTTTAAGTTTAATCATAGTGACAGTTGTAAGAATATTTTAATGCTTAAACATGATAATTATGGGATTGGGTCTTGAAACTACAAATCTATTAGAAATCTCGCAAAGTCAGTGACAGCAGTGGCCAGAACCTATATTTAATTATAAAGCTTAGTTGTTTTCGATTGTAATATTCCGCAGGGAAGGGTTTGAAGATGGGTCTTGGTAGGGACATGGAATAATCAGGTTGATATACAACCAACTCTAAATCTAATATGCCATTAGAATGGCTGACATTAGGACATCTCTATAACAGGAGATGAAATAGAAGAACCACAATTAGCCTATATTCTCCACTTTGATGCCTTAGATTTTGTTTACTTTTTAGCAAACATTATTTTTTCTCTTTTTAAAAGTCATTTGAGTTCAGATAAAGAAATAGATTAGAATATGTATATATGTACACAAACACATATATATCTTTACAAATATGTTTAGTGAGTACTCTACATATGCATATATAAAATGCACATGTATGTGTATATGTGGATGTACATACACACACGTATGCATATATCATACATACACACACATAGATGAACATTTCCCTCCAATACAGATTAAGACAGCTTTAGCTCTTAGGTCTGTTGGATCACACTGACAACATTTTTTGAGCCTACAATCCCCTAAAATGCCAGTTTTTCCTCAGATGAATTGAAGCCTAGCTAGATAACATGTAGCTTTTCTGTGCTCCCTAGGATGACACATAAAATCATAAATGATATGATCTGTCAGTTGTTGTTCTACTTTGCATAAGATGCTGTTTCTGGTCAAATGGCATCATCTTGAAATTGAGAAATTGCTTAACTGCATTCTAGGCTTTTCCTACATCAATGCATAAGTCTTTTGCATCCTTGTTGATAACTTTGGAAGTTGTGGAAGCTGAAGGATTCATTTCCTGTAGTCAATCTATTGATGAGCTGTTACCTGGAAAAGTTCTGAGACAACAATAATTTACAAATCCACGTTCTCATCGGGTTTGTGCTCAGGGCCTTTCTAGTTCGATAGGTCTGGAAAAGTGCATATTCCATCGGCTGAGGTCTTTAATCTCAGGGTGAACTCCCTGCCAGGATGAGGAATCTAAGCAGGCTTTCAGTTGAGGACAAAAAGAAAAATCTGGGAAATTTATGGCTCCTTTTGCTAGTAAAGCTCAAAGTACTTTGCTATTTCATCATAGATTTACACTAATGTTTTTTATTCAATAAATATCTATTAAATGTCAACTGTATATACAACTCGGTGTTCATTGCTGGCAGAAATCAAATCAGTTCCAAAATGTCAATGGAGATTTTATATATATTTTGTGTGTGCTTATATACGTAAATGGCATCTCCCAGCATTGGATTATGAGCTTCTTAAGAAACTTTTGTCTTTGTGTTCATTGTCGATGCTTAATAAATGCTAGTCGGTTAATTACTAACTTTCTATGGAAGAAAAATGAGCCCTTCTCTTACTGTCATTTGAAATGACTCTGTTTTGACTTATTTTGATATTATACAATTTTAATGCTTGAATTCTGGAGTACTTATTTCACAGGGATTTTAACCACTAGTCTCCAAAGTGATCATGGGAAAGTAGGTGGTGATGGTAACCGGAGCCTGGAAACATCAGATCTTTTCTTACTTTCGATGACTGCACATAATAAAGATCTCCATTGCGAGGCTCAAGGACTTCATGTTGGCTTGGACAAAGGAGACCTCAGTTTGGGCTACGAGTACCGTTCGGGATTTCATTGGCAACGAACCCTAGTGCAATCACTGACTGCTAGGTGTCTTCCATGTCAGACGCACAGTATATAGAGGGAAAATTGCCAGAATGATGCAATGCAGTTAGTGTTCGTGCAAAAAATAAATTAGAAGTATTTACACAGTTTGCAGGGTGCGACTTGTCAAACCGGACTAATTTTTTGAGACAATTTGCCAGAGTGCTGTTGCGCTGGGTGCTTTTTTGCAAGAGACCCAAAGTCTGCCCCTGAAGCCTTGATGCCCTCCTTCTGCCAAACGTGGGTTGGATTCCAGCATGGTGTCAGAAAGCACTATCATCAAACACAGCTGTGGGAAGAGAGCCCGCTTTGGGTTCTGAGATACAAGTTTGCCTGGACTTGGGTCTGTTGGGAATTGATAGGGTGAGAGCAATCCCAGAGTTCAATTCTGCTGGCTTCAGCACTCTTATTCCTTGGGCTGCCAGGGGAGTCTGGTCTGCTTAGGAAACAACAGAAAGATTCTGGCAAAAATTCAGGGGAAATTCTCTCCCTACCAAGCAGCCATAGATTTATTTGGGAAAAGGCTTTGTTTTTGTTTTCTGTTCTGTCCGTAACTCTAAGCGAACGACTTCTCCACGGGAAGTAGCATTCGCTTAGCATTAATACTCGTTTTATTTCATGTATTAGATTGGCAGCAGCTACATCCTTTGATAACTGAGTCCCTGACAAATGTCTCCTGACAATGTCAAAGATAAAGAAGAATGCATTTATGTGAAGCCGGATGATTTAATAGTTGCCAGTATTCGTGTCATAATTGAAGATTTGCATAGCGTTTTACATGTTTACATGTTACGTTATTTCATTTGATCCTCACAATAATGCAGTGAAATAGGTATTTTCACTTGAAAGGGGCTTGGTGATTTGCTCAAGCTTCCACAACCAAGTAAGTGCCTTTACTTAGGCAGGATTCAAACTAAGGTTTGAGTCCAATAGTCTATCCTTCTACCTATTGTGTGCTTCCTAACTTCTCTTTCCTCACAATAAATTTTGGGAGATAGTGATTGAAAGTAACATTACCCTCATTTTCCAGATGAGAAAGGAGACAATATGGTTTAGTTGTTAGAGAACCGGTTTCAAAGCAACAAAGACCTAAATTCATATCTCCCTTTTGGGATATCCAACTGTGTGATCTTGGGCAAGTTACACAATTGCTCAGTGTCCCACACAATTCTCTTAGACTGTGTTTCAGAAAATACGCTGGCTCAGTAAAGGAATTTTCCTCATCTGAGATCTTCCTACACCAATGGAAAAAAAAATTTCTTATATTAGTTATGGCTATTCATGAACAATAAATATTTCTCCAGTGGAATCACAACATTTTATTTCCTATTCAGATGAGGGAGTTGAGTCTCATGTATGATCAATGGTCCACTCAGAGTCACAGAGCTATTCACGCTCCAAGCCAATATCTGAACCCAACTATAACTCCAAATATAATCTTTTACTAGCAGGCAGTCTTAGCTGGAAGAGATCTTAAATCCAACCTTTCACCTAAGATAGAAATCCCTTTTAAAACACAGGATCGTATATTTAGAACTGGAAGAAACCTTAGAAATACTATTATCCAACCTCTTGATTTTATAGATGAGGAAATTAAAGACTAGAAATGTGGGATATTCCACTAGTACCTTGATGTGCTCTCCAACCTCTATAGTTCTCCTGCTCTCATCTTAAATTGAGCTTTTCTTACTTCCTCCTTGGATCATTGCAATAGTCTCCTAATTGATTTTGTTTCTACTCCCTGCTTCCTTCAATCTGTCCTTCATATAATTAAGATTTTGCTTTCACTCATTCCCTCAACCATAAATGATCTCTCCCATGGCATTTTATTCTTATTCATTTTATGGGTTTTTTCCTATTCCATATATTTTCATCCCACCACCAAATCCCTCAAGGATGGGACTCTGTCTTAGTCATCATATCCTGTACAGAGTAGAAACTCAATAAGTGTTGGCTGAATACATACGTATACACACACACACACACACATATATATATATCTGTCCTAAGTGATGTGTCCCTGACTCCACTTTTTGCGTATACCTTGTCAAATCTGAGGTAAATCAAGTAAAGCATATAAAGATGAATCTTACCTTCTCCTTACATCTAGTGAAATTGGGATTCTTTATAATGATATCCAAGATTTTATTTGCATAGATATTCCCATTATCAATTAAATAAGTTAGATTAAATAAAACATTGCCATTATCAATTAAAATGTCAAAAGTGAACATAGCAGCCTATATATGTATATATATATATAAATATATGTATGTGTATATAAACATATATATTATATATATATAATAAGTAATTTACAGTTGACATGCATTGAAAAGGTCAGTTAAAAAAGGAGTCTTTCCTTTGCCTTGTTCAGAAGGACAATATACCTTCATTTTGTAAGACTCCTGTAAAATCAAAACAAACCTAAAAAAGGTTTGAATGGACCTTTGAGACCTATTTATGTCTAACAACTGACAACAGCATGCTAATTGTGCCCAGCTAAGGGACAAGATTCTTGGCGGACGTAGATGAAATTTGTCTCGTGCATCTTCCCACCTTCTTTAGTAGAATTGTTCTCCTTCCTCCATCATCAGCTTTTTTCTTCCCTGTACCCCCTCCCCACCAATTAGACCCCTAATATCTGTATTCCATTTTCAAGGCAAAAAGTATTCAATGAAGGCGTTAGCTAAAAATACTTCTCAAGGGGTATTTGTGACTCAATATCCAGCTCTTGGAAGACTAAAGAAAAATAAAGTAAGAGCCAAAGAAATGAAGTTTCCTATAAAAGGGTAATATTGAGCTTGATATTTTCAGGCAGGTGCCCTGCCTGACCCCACTCAACTCCCGACAAAATCTCACCATGGAGGCAGCTGCCAAGGGTTCATCTATATAACGCCGGAGTTTGCTCGGGACGGAGCCAACCTCTAAGGTAACTGAGATGAGGTCATTTGAGCAAAAGGTCCGTTCCCATTTCACCTCCTTTGGAATGCCAAATACCCATCCACTCCATATATTTTCTGGAAATTATCCCTGTCCCTTGTAATTCCTATAAAGGAACAACTTAGCCATTCTTTTTCTTAGCATACAAAACATTTGCCTTCGTTTGTCCTTCTGATTTGAAAAAAAGCACATTCTAAGTCCTCGATTTAATTTCAGACACATGTGCCTTGGATCAGATATCCTACTGGCCCTTTACCAGAGCTTATTACCTTGGATTGCTTTACTTAATTACTCCAAGCCCAGATAAAACCAAATCCAAATTGTATGACAAACCATTTTTATATATCATTAACTGTTACTGAATGGGCTATGGATTTAAAACAATAGCAGAAAGTAAACCTGTGTTAAGATAATGAGGATCTGATATTCCAAGCCTAAAACCTATTCTGACTCAGGATTTCACTAGGCACACATTTGCTATAAATATATTTTCCCCTGTTACCATCTTTCTCAACCACATACCAAATGGGGCTGCGCAGTAAGGTTAAATGAACTGGGGATTGCTGAAGTGATTCAATAACCACCTTCAATTACAAGAAATGTGATTATATATATGGAGGATGGTGACCAGCTGTTCTCCCACCTCATTAAGGCAGGATTGAAGAGAAAGGAATCTGAATGGCAGCAAGACAGAATTGGCAGGATGGGAGGAAGAACTTTGGAGCTTTATATGTTGTTTGGGCTAGAACAAGTTTACACAGGGAGAGTGACTCCGTACCTGAATATGTCACACATCCTGGAGCCTTGGATCTAAAATATAGATATCTTAAATTTTATTTAGTCTAAATCTCTTATTTTTCCATTTAGCAGAGACAGAAGATAAAGCCAAGTCTTCTGATTATGGAGCTAGTTAAGGTCCCCTTCAATTACATGACTGGGATGGATCAGATTTTATAAGTTTTATAAGTTCCTACTAGTCTTTTTTCCTCTAGGGTTCTAAATCTACTCTATTAATAGAATTTTCTTTTTTACCTCCTAAAAAGATAACTTTATCATGCAAATAATGTTGCAGTTGAAGGAAGGAATTGGGGATCTAAAAGTAATGATTGAACTTTCCTCAATTTCCCTAGAAGTGTAATTTAATAAACATTTAACTATTATTCATTGAGCACTGTGCTAGTAGGGATGTGGTAGAGTGACAAAAATTCTAGCTAAAACACAGTTTCTTTCCTCAAGAACTCAACATTTTCATGGGAAGATTGATAAACATAATAAGTACAATACACGATAATTCATCAAAAGTGCAATGGAATGGTACAGAATGACATGATGTCCCAAGAGTGGTGTGGGTATGGCCATAAATCATTACCAACCTAAGTGCCTAGAAGAAACAGCATTTGATCCAAGCCATCGATGGATGGATAGAAGATGGAGGAAAATTTGATAAAAATCCCCTTTAACTTCTTGTGCATCATATTTCATGAAAACCTAGATTTAGAGCTGGAAGAGGCCTTCAAGGTCATCCATATGCACTCCTTCATTTTACAGCTGAAGCAACCACAGCCCGGAGAAGTAAACAGATTGATTCAAGGTTTTCGAGCAAGGATGTGGAAAGGCTTGGATTTGAACCTAGACTCTGTGACTCCAAGCACAATTCTCTTTCCTTTCCACCATATTATGCGAGGCAAAGAAACTGGAATTTCCATTCCTTCCTCTGAATGGAACTCAAGCATTAAGAATCCATTGCATTGAAATGAACCTTGCTCTTTCCTTGCAGATAGGACCCAACATGTAATTTCTGACAGTCTTCCAATGTGAAACTCTCCTTGAGTCACTGACTTTGCCTTTTATGCCTCACTTGCCCTGCCTTTAATTGGGAATAATACTCTAGTCATAAGCTATGTCATCAGAACAAGAGAGCATGGGAATGGGAGGGGCAGCTCTTCATATTGTTCTAGGAGCTCTGGCTACTGTCAGATGCTGGGACGTGACTCTGGAGATAGAGGTGACTCTGGCCCTGCCCTGGGGGACTTTACAATCCCCGAAAGGGGTCAAAGCTTGAAGAATTTAAAGGGAAGAGTCCAAAGTAAAGACTCAATGTGAAGAAAAAGGTATTTTGTTGCTCTCGAGGTGATGAAAATGCACAAAAGGGAAACCAGCTGCTATTTTGTGGTCCCACTTAGGCTAAAAGATGACTAAGAGTCATGGTGAAATAAGGGTGAGTGTGTCATGGAAGTCAATGAAGGGAGTCAAAGGAGCTTCTAAATGAGAGATGTTAGAGGGGGGAACATCCCAACTTCTTAAATACAAGAGTATTACAAGTTCCAGTTAGTTGTGGGAAATAGTTTAAATGAACAGGTAACAAGCTGAATGTGACTAGGATTCGATTCGATGTTGCAAGAAGGGAACAATAATAAAACGTTGTCTCTGGATCAGATTCATTGTTATCGGGGATCTCTCTAGGGACTTGTGTTCACCCAGACAGTGGGAAGTGGGACAAGGAGGCAACATCACACCCAGAGCTAAGCAGCAACGGCAACTGGCCACTCTTCTCCACCAAGCCGGGCGGTCAGATCTAATCAAGATGGCTGGCATTTAGTGGGCACCTACATTAACTGTCCAAAAGATTTCGTTGTAGGAATATTCTTACTATTATGCCTTAAGTTTAGTGCAGTGAAATCTAGCTTGGATTGTGGTTCTTGGACTTAGTTTGTGTGAGACTGCCGGCAAGCTCCCCTTGTCCATCTAAGAGTCTTCAACTGTTAAAGAAAAAAAGCCAAAATGTGGAGGTCCAACTTCTCTCGGGTCCTTTTCAGCCTGAGAGCCCAATGTTTTTGAGACATTGCAATGTTCTGGTTAGCCCTTTACAAGACATGTAATAAATTCTTCCTCTCTCACAGCTCAAATGCATGGCACCCATCTATAGGTGAACTTGGAGTTTCAGAACCTGAAAGCAGAGAGAAAAACATCCAGGAAAAGAAAGGGATTGTCCTAGTCTGGCCAGTTCCAAAGACATAGCTTTCTAGCTATGCTGCCAATCACAGATTACTAGCCACTGGTAGGGGATGCAGGGACCCTCCCCATTAGGTGATCTGTGTGTGTGTTACCTGTGCGTTGTTTTATTTGACTTTCTGAACAACCTTGTGATCTCATGATCCCTGTTTTACACAAAGGTTGAGTAACCTGCTCAACGTAAGTAACAGGGATAGCATTCAAACTCAGCCTTCTTGGCTCTAAGGCTAGCATGCTATGCCATCCACTGGGCAATTCTGCCTCGAGGTAGAAGAAAAAGAAGGAACTCGAGGGTCTCTAGAGACCCTTATTGTTCTAGTTCTAGAAATCAGTGAGAATCTTTTCAGTGATATATGCATAGAGTCTCAGGAATACTTCAACATTACTTTTATGTTTAACTTAAAAACTGTCTCTGAGGATATTTTTCCTACTTCTTTATTGTTTATTAATATATTATAATTACTAGTGATGAGAAGAGATTGTTCTGATTTCTTTGTTCATAAGAACATGTGAAGACATATGTGTGTGTATGTGTATGCATGAACACGTAAGGGTAAGTACTGAGGGAAGGGACAGATTTTGGAACTCAGCCATGCTGAAGTCAGGACAAAATGGTGCATTTTCATGATTGGGTATAATTGTAGCAAACACTGCCATTATGGCGTCACCAGACCGGAGCCATATGCCTGTAAACACAGGTGCTGTTAGAACAGCCATTTGAGGATCTAGCAGTTCCTATTTGGGTACAGTTTAAATCACAGCTAAAAAAAGAAAGAAAGCAAGCAAAAGGTGTGATAGGACTCTTAGGGAGTTCAATTGATAATAGATTTGGAGGGCTCAGAAAATTGGTAATGGACTCTACAGCTGAAGCATGGCATTGAACCTAGGAAAAATTGGAACTGAAAGTCATTACCTCCTGATAGCTGTTCATTCGAGTGTTAGGACCACGTTCCCTGCATTGATTCAGTAACGGCTGGTCTCAAGCCCAGCTTCAAAGTTCAGTATGACACCTTTGTTGGCAAACAGCAGAAAAACAAAACAGGAAGAAAACCAGTATGGTCTGATCAACTCTCTCTTTTCTTTTGACTAGACCAGCTCAAAATAAACTTAAGATGTTTAGTTGTATTTTGTGAAACAGTTGTGTTCAAGCTGGGAAGGAAATTCTCCATTTATTTTTATAAACTTCCCGAAACCAAATAAGAAAAGGGAGGGAAGAAATTTGATTTCATTGATATGGAGAACAGTGATGAGGAAACTCTCTTGACCACTACAGAACACTCTTATTTTCACAGAGCAAAGTGTCTTCCCCAGAGGCACCTCAGTAGTATGTGTTAGTGATGGGACTAGAAGCCAGATTTTCCTGGCTTTTAATATAGTTCTCTAACCACTATATTCAATACCAAAATATCTTATTGCCCTAGACATGACAGCCAACATATTTACATTTAAGTAGATTGAAATTTTAGACAAGAAAATGATGAATGTTTCCAGTCTGTAGTTATTGTGGCAATGAGATCTCAGAGTGCATGTGCCCTGTAAAAATCCTAAAACTCAATTTTAATCCAGTTGAAATCATTTTATTAATGGGGAAACAGGCAATATTTCCAGCACTTTGAAGGTTTTTTTGCCCTACCTCCTTTCCCTAACCCCCATATTTCTTCCACTTGCTTATAGAGACAGGAAATGATTATAACTCCAGATATACATTTAAGTTCACAATTAGTAATGTGAGTTAAAGACAAATACATTGAGGAAATATGTGTTTTTGGAAAATCATCTAGTCTCTCTGTTCCTCAGTGATCATTTCTATAAAACTGAAACAAATCTTTGCCTTTCTGAAAGCAAGGAAATGGAATGGATGGCCTGGGGATTTCCTACAACTCATATATTTATGAATAAGTGAGAAAACATATTGGTTTTTATTCACACTAAAATTCAAATGGATGATATTTGGAGAATTTGATGCAGCCATCTTGGTACTGTGGTCAGAAAACCAGCCTTGCAATCAAGTCTTTCCTTTGATGTATTTTACGTATGTGACTATAGACACGTTACTTAACCTTTCTATTACTCTATTCTCTAAGTAAAAATGAGTTGCTGATTTCCATAAGCAGAGGGAAAATTGACACTGGCAGTTCCCAGTACTTATGAAATCATATGTCTAGATGTGTGTGTGTGTGTGTGTGCGCGCGTGAAAAAGAGAGATAAAGAGAGATAGGTAAATAGAGACAGAGACATAGAGAGAAAGGAAGGAAGGAAACAAAAAAGAAAAGAAGAAGGAAGGAAGGAAGGAAGGAAGGAAGGAAGGAAGGAAGGAAGGAAGGAAGGAAGGAAGGAAGGAAAGAAGGAAGGAAGGAAGGAAGGAAAATATTAATAGGGAGAGACAGTAGGAGAATACTGGATGACTTCATGGAAGAAAATTTCTTTAAAAGGAATAGAAAAATTAGAATCACAAAGTTGAAAGATCATTTTGAGTCAATTACAACAATATGTACCAGGATATGAATCCCCTCTACAATATGCTTGAATGAGATATCACCAGCTTCTGATGAATATGGATCTTCAGTGAAAGGGAGCTTATTCATTATCAAGACAGCCCATTCTACTTTTCCATAATTTTAGCAAGGGATATCTATGGAACCTCTGACTTTACAATTTAGGTCACAGGGTCACTCCTCATGCTAGGGCTGCTCATCCAGTTGGTAAAGAATCCAAATATTCTGCATTTTTTATTCACCCTCTTGCACCCAACCTTGTGCAAACAGAAGCAGTGAATCATATCCATTTGGCTTCCTTTTAATCATTTAGAATGTTTAGGAGAAAAGAACACACGACTTCTTTATCCACAAATGGGGTAGGATTCTTATTTGTGGATAATCTATTCCTGACTTCCTTAACTACCACTAGTAGTGATTTGAAAGCACATACAGCCAAAGAATTTCCAAAGATTAAGCACATAGTAAAATCAAAGAAACAAAAATAAATCCAGTTAATTCTGAGTATCCTTCTTTACTGATTTCAATGTAAAGCACACAATTGTTGCAACATTTCAAGATAAGCTGCAAATATATCAAACTGTAATTTCTGGAAGCTTTATCATCCTCTTACATTTAATTCTTATTAATTAGATCTAATTAATTAGCTATCTATAATTAGATAATTAATTAGAGTAATTAATTAATAAGAATTAACCGTAAGAGGACGATATAGCTTTTTTGAGCATTTTTGTAATGACCAATTTGATGTAGGACTTTAAGATTTATAAAGTGTTTTCCTCACAACGAACCTTCAAGGAAGATAGTTTAAGAAATGCTTTCCCACTTTAGGGATGATGCAACTGAAACTCAGAGTGCATGTTCTCTTGCCCAGGATCATATAATCTTTAAGTATCAGATTCAAAAGTTTCAAATCCAGATTTTTTGATTTCAGGCCCAAGTCTCTTTTCACAGTGACAGAACATTTTTTCCAGTAGTTTAAGAGTTTTGGTTAACTCTTTGAGTTCCTAAGTATGTTTAAACTGTCCAAAGCTAGGGAGTAGCCATTAATGTTTGCTGGGGTTCAGAAGTATTATTTTTGAATATAAGCTCAGTCACTTTTAGAAAGTCCCTTAACCTCTGTGAACATCAATGTTACCATCAATTAATATAAGAATATTTATAATAACTACCAAGAATCATTAACATGAGGAATAACTTTGTAAATTTTACAACATTATGTAAATGGGGAGTCAGTACAAAATTACAAAGCCAAATAGAAAAGAAAAGTATTGGCAACATGAGAGAGAAGTAGATGGAAGGATGAATGAATGACTTTTATTAAAAAATGACCATGTACCAAATACTAAGGATAATTGTGTGTTTCTGTGCGTTTGTGGGTGTATTTGCAGAAGGTGTGGGGAGGGGAGACAGAGACAGGAGAGATAATCCCAGACCTCAAGGAGTTTATATTCAAATAAGAGAATAAATTTAAGGGAATCATGGGTAGGAAATGCGTGATATGGCTTTGGAAATCACAGGGATAGTGAATTGAGCTATAGAAGAGTCAGCTGATAGAACTAATTCAAGAATAATGGAGATCCTGATTTAGTTATTATTATCATTACAAGAGAAGAAGAGCAGGGGAGGAGGAAGGAGAGGGAAGCGTCATGGTCAGTGGTCCGAAGTCTTGACTAACTACAGTGGAGCATATATAGCCCTGCTGGCTGACTAGTCAGCCAGAATAGCATGGCACCAGAGTGATGAGATAATCCCAAAGCTGAATGAATGGATTAAGTCACCCAGGAAATGGTCTTGGGAAGTCGGATAGTCCTGAGGAATCAGTGAATGGCTCATTCCATGGCAAGAAAACGACCACCGGGAATGCTGGCTGAAACATGGAGCACCATCTTGTCCCTGAGACTGGCTAGGTATTCTTGAAAGTCATAGATTATTGCTTTGCAAAACAGTAAGTAGTTGAGGGGAAAACACACTAATAAACATATTTGGTGAAACCCAGCTAATACAGATAATAAAATAACATTAATATCTAGCTTCTGATCTATTGAAAAAGCATTTATTAAGCACCCACTATGTGCCAGGCTAAATAGCTCAACCTGGAGAAGCAACAAAGAAGCATGAAATAATAAATTTGGGAAGGACACATTTCTAAACTGATCTAATCCCACCAATGAGAGTGGAATCACCAATATTGAACTTTTCTGAGTTCAATAACAGTAGCATTTAAAAAGGGAAAATTGAGAAGAGTGGCTCATCACTGATGCATGACTCAGAGCAAGTTATTTAATATCTATCTGCCTCAGCTTCCTGAACTGTAAGATAAGAATGATAAAATCACCCAGCCCTCAGAATTTTCACGAGGATTAAATGAAATAACAATTATAAAGCACAGTGCCTGGCACATAGTGGGTGTTACTTAATTAAAAAAATTGCTATTCTTATGATCATTATCTTATTCTTATTATATTTTATTATCATTATCAGATACTTAAATCACAAAAATTCCCATTCAGTGCCTTTGTCATAAGGGGATTAAAAAGACATCAACAACCCACACTATAAATACACTTGATCTCTAATAATTAGGGTAATTAGTCTCTAAATGCAATGAGATTGACTTGTTCAAGTCATTTGTAGGATTCCTTCACTAATCAAATTATGCCAATGCAATTCCATTCAATGCATTTTGACTTATAAGCACTAAGAATCCATCTGAATTGACCGGATTCAGAGGACTAGGTTTGAAATTTGCCTTTATCATTTATCATTCATGTGATTGGGCACAAGTTTCAACCTCTCTGGGTCTTAGCTTCATTTTTTAAAATGAAGAACTCAGGCTGGATAGTTTCTAAAGTCCCTCCTGGATCTGAAACTATGATCTGATTGTATAGCACATAAATTTCAAGTTGATTAACAAGAGGCATAAGAAAAACAGTGAAATCAGGAAAAGAAATTGGTTTGGAATTTAAGATGGTGAATTCAGTTTCATTCACAATGAATTTGAAGAACCAATAAGATATCCCCAAAATGTGAATCTACAAAGCTAGGGAGGCAATGTGAAATGCAGGACCGAAGTTCCCGGGAGAAATTGGGGTTGGAGATATCAAATTGATCTTATTCACATCAAAGTAGAAAATAGGATTTGGGAACTGGTTGAGATCTCCAAGGTACAGTGGAAAATAAAAGCAGAGAAATGAGACATTTGAGGTCTGAAGATTAAGGTGGAATAAACAAAGAGAAAGAGGAGTAATGACAGTGGTACGTGTTCGAACAATTGATGATGATGGTGATAATGATAATGAAGAAGATGATGATGGTGGTAATGATGGTGATGGTGATGATAATACTATCATCATCATCATCACAATAATAGCATTTTATAACAGTTTTAAAGTTTGCAAAGCACTTTGAGCCTCTCAAGAATCATGGGAGGTAGGTGTTAGTATTATTCATATTTTACAGAAGTGGAAACTGAGGCATAAAGCGAGTAAGACACTTACTCTGGGTCACACAACTCATAAATGTCTTAGGCCAAGTTTGGACTCCATCTTCCTGAGTCTGTTATGCAGTGTCTGAAGATCTGAGGAAGAAGAGATAGTAAAGAATCATTTAAAAGCATTCAGTGTTAAGGGAAAGATCAAAGAGATGGGGACTGTTAAAAATCCATTGGCTTTTGAAATAGGAAATCTTCAGGGACTTTGAAAGAGCATCTTCAGAAGAGCAGTGGAAGGAGACGTTGGATGGATGGTGTCCAACCCAGATAGAACTAGGGCCTCTAACCCACACACCAGGATTCCTAGCGGCCTCATATTGGTCTTAGGTTCACCATACACACCTCATCCATGTTCTGTGTCTTATTGCACTGTCATTTATTTAGTGAAGTGTTTTCCAATTGCATTTCCCACTCTGGTTCGGGCAGCGCTGAGGAAAACCGGCCGCGGGGCCTGTGGGCTCCATGTGGGCTCTCTCTCAGCGAGGTGACCCAGGTATGAGGGCCGCGCCAGCCAGGAGGAAGGGAGAGCAAGAAGAGCATCCGACTCTCTTTTGTTACATGAGGCAAAGGGAAAGGCTGGGAAAAGGTGAGAACCCCCTCATCGGTCTGGCATCTGGGAGCCCAGGCTCTGGTCCCAGCCTCCCTTTCTCCTCTTGTTCTCCAGTACTCAGCCCGGGCTGCAGTCCAATAGCATTAGCCGAGATTCCCAGTCCTTCCCCACACGCAGGTCCAAGCAGCTTGGAAGGGTCCCAGCCTCTGCCTCATCTCCCTCCGAAGGGGCTGATCTTCCTCATCTTCCGGGGCCAAGGTCAAACGTTTCTCTTTTAGAACATTTTGCCTCGTTTTCCCGCCCAGACCTAACTGCTCTTTCATCTGAATTGTCCCCTCTCCCCTCCCCTCCAAAGGCAGGGGACCAGAGGGAGGGACATCCGGCTCAGATCCCACCACAGGCAAACCTCTGCCATGTCATGATGGACCAGCCACTCTGCCTCAGTCTTCTCACCTGTAAAATAGGTCTAATAATGCCTAGAATAAAACAACCGCTACCAATGAGGGACTCGGTGAGATAATAAATGGTGCATAACTTTGCAAACCTCTCATCCTTGGGGGGAGGAGAGCAGAGAGAGAAGGTGGAGAGATCTTCATTTTAGACTGACTATATTGGTGAGGAACTCTCTTGCAGCCAGGTGGCAAGGTGGAAAGAGCACTGAGCCTAGAGATAGCCCCGTCCCCATGTTCATAGAACCTACTGTGTGCCAGGCCCTGCGCTAGTCACTTTCCCAATATCTCATTTTAGTCAGGAAATACAGACACTGGGAAAATCACGAACCTCTTTCTGCCTCAGTTTCCTCAGTTGTAAAATGGGGATAATAATTAGTTGCCTACAGCCCAGGGTGGTTGTGAGGATCAAATGAGATATCTGTCAAGTGATTAGCACAGTGTCTGGCACATGGTGAGGGCTACCAATATTCAAACTTTTTTTTTCAACCAGTGGAGATGCGTATTTGCTTGTAATTTGTCTTGTCTACCTCAGATTTTATATATATATATATATATATACATACACACACATATACATACACATGCACACTGCATCTGTGCACACATATACACACAAAAAGAAACGCATACACACATATATAATACACACCTATTCAAGTATATATACATATATATATACACACTCGCATACACAGACATTTGTGTATATGTATATGGGACCAGACATATATTAGTATATATACATATATATATATACACACTTGTACAAATATATTTGTCATATATATATATATATGTGTACATATATATAGATATACATGTACACATATTTCTGTGTAACTATGTTTTATGTATGCATCTCTCCCTCTCTCTGTCTCTGTTTCTCTCTCTGTCTCTCTCTCTCTCTCTCCACACACACACACACACACACACACACACACATGCAGGTATACACATATGTACAGGTATGCACACATATTAATATATGTAAGAATACATTTATACAAATATATTTGTCTTTATTATTATACATACAAACACATGAACACATTTCTATGTATGTAAGTATGTTATGTATGTATGTTTATATAAATACATAGGCACATATGTACATATGAATATCTAGACATTTGTGTATATGTTTCCATGCATACATGGATATTTGTGTGTGTGTGTATACACACTTATACAAATGTATTTGCCTTGATTGCATGTGCATGCATACACTTATTTCTTTGCATTTATATATGTATTGTGCATGCATGGCTACATATATATCTATATGGATACATGCATATGTTTCCATACATGTATATGTTCACACCATATACAGTGTATATATACATAGATATATATTTATAGAAATGTGAACATGTATATTATTATATACATGTGAACACATTTCTAGGTGTGTGTGTGTTATGTTTGCATGTATATATAAACATAGAAGTATATACATATGTGTGAATATACATATATTTGTGTATATGTTTCTATGCATGCACACAGTGTATATGTATGTGTGTGTGTATATATGTGTATATATATGTGTATATATATATATATATATATATATACACATTTATACAAATATATTTGTCTGTATTGCTACTCGTAACCGAGATACTTGCAATTTTTCTGTTCCTGTTTCCTCATGACCGAGATGGGATCACACAAAGTTGGTCAGGACTGCAATGGTTGAACAACCACCACCCAGCAATATCAAAATTACCAAGGGCTCCATCATGGGCACAAGATCTAAGGGATAAATGGGTATAATGCAGGAGTCATTTGGTATCAGAAAATTCTAACGAGAGAGCTCCGGAAATTCCCCAGGGAATGAGTTTCTTTTGGGTTACACAATACAGTGCAAACACATAATTACTTCAACCAAGTGGACTAGAAACCCATGTCTAGCTAGACACATATTTACCATGTTTTTGTATAGACATAAAGCTGTTCTTTCAACAATAATACAGACTACTATGAGGAGATGGTCATATCTGGGTAGGAGCATCCTTCCTAGGTTCTCTTTTCTTCAGTTCCTAATTTTTCTGTTTCATAAAATGTAGCTGGGATAGAATGAGGTTCATGAAAATTATCCTCATTCCCTATGCTTTTTTAAAAATTGTGCAAGTATTTCCAAGGCAACCAAGGAATATATGGTGGGCCTTGGATGCAGTTCAAATAAAGCCTGTGGCACTTGTAAGTGTTTGACCTGGGGGAGCCACTTAAATTTGCTGTGTCTAGTTCCTCATCTGCTTGATGAAGCCAATAACAGCACCTGCCTCGGAGGATAATTGTTTGGGTAAGAGGGGAAGTGATTTGTAATGTGCTTTCTAAACCTTAGAGCACCAGAGAATTATTATCTGATGGAATGAATGTCTGTCTTCCCCAAAGCATTCCCGTTGTTTTGTGGGAAACTTCTCACAACCAGAAGTTTTGATCATCAGGTAAAGAATTGTTTCTGGTTCACTTACATTCTCCTTCAGGGGAAGTCATAGTATCCACCTTGATAAAATCATGAATCTGTTGTGCATCAAAAAAAAATGAATTTGCCTCCCTCTTCATATATTACACATTACACTCTTGGCCTCTGAGACCCCGAGAATTTCCTCTCCCAGTGTGGGAAAGTTCAGTTGTCTTTGCCTCAGTGGCAGAATAATGCCTTCCCCTCTAACTGTGGCTTTCCATTATTTTCTCCAGACACTGGATATTTGTTGTTAATTGTTCCCATTGGGTGGAACTCTCTGCCTTCGGGCATTCAGGCTGTTTGATTCATTAGAATAATTTAAGATCACCCTTAATTTTCAAATCAATTTCAATTTTCAGCTTGACAGTCTTGAGCCATTTGTTTTATTTCTCCTTCAGTACCTGGTTCTATTAGTAAAGTGACCACTCAATAGTAACATGATCCTGGATATGGAAACTACCAAATATATTCAGCACCGTAGTAAGGCTTTGTTAATATCCTTACAACATTGCTATTTTATTTGAGGGAAAACCTTAAAATATATATATGGGCCATACCGGTTAAATATGAAATCATATTTTCCCCCAATATGTGCTTTCTTTTGGAATATTCAGGTTTAAAGTCAACATAAAGAGAGGGCAGTAATCCCCCTGTGCCTGAACTGTTTCAGTAAATAGTTCTCTGTCCAAAAAGGAGAAAAATGTGGAATTCTAATTCCAACTCCAGACTAAATCACTCACCAGTCAAGAGTATGTTTCTAAATTATTTCAATCATTTTTGAAACTGCAAATAAAAATATGTGTAGTATTTTTAAGAATCACAAGCACTTTGAGATTTATGAAATCAGTGAACTCTGGTTATTTTTCCATTCAGCTGTTACAATCCCAAGAGTTATTGATGGATTAATGATACGTGTAAGAAGGAGTGATATAAGTAGGTGGAAAGTTTCAGAAGTCTGGAATGTATAAGGTTTATGTCAAGAGACTTTGAAAAGGGATTTTTTTTTTTTTTTTTGCAAAGCCACATGAAATAGTCATTCACTCTGGGCCCTGTTTTAGCCTTTGTAAGTGATTCCGTGAAAATCAGTAATATGCCCAACTCCTATTCATACTATATTTCTATAACAAAAGTTTTATTTTTTATTTTTATTTTCTATTATTCTGTTTTTGATTTTTATTTTCTATAGCAAAGTTTTATTTTTGATTTAATTTTTGTATTTGTTCTTTTAATAGATATTTAGGTGATTTTAAAAATTTTTGAACTTTTCCATTAATTCCTTTTAAAGTAATGAACTTCAGTCTTAAATGAAAGATAAAATGGGAGCTCAGTTTTTCTGCATCACAATGTACCTGAACACAAGAACCAAGGGGCCACATTTTTGATATACGCCAGCAGACGTTTCTTTTTACACAGTTGTTAAATGGAGGCCAAGTAGTTATTTCCATCAGCAGTTAATTAGCAGGGGATGCGATTTCAGTGCTGTTCCTGAAACGTAGATTGCTATTTTAACATTTTCCACCATTTTATGTCTAATCTTCTTCAAAACCAGTGGCAGCTGGTCAATTAAAGGGGATTTGGGGCCCTTTCCCTGCCCTCACCACCCACATTTTTTCATGGGACCACCCGCTGGCAGGAATATGCTTAGGTGGCTTTCTGGCCTCTGGTTTCTCCTGTTGATAACATTTTATAAAATCATGCATTTTTAATAAGGCCTCTGAAAATGATTTAACCAGAGGGAAAGTACTTTACAGGGATGCTGGCTCTACCCAATTCCTCCAGATAGCCAAAGAATTTCAAAGTCACATTCTACAGACCAGAGCCATTGATATACAGCCATCCAAAGTCACGGCCAGTCAACCTTCCCATTATGACATCTAGCCATGGATGCTTTTCTGTTGGACCCATTTCCCTCACTCTGAAGACAGCAGGTCCTTCTTTCCTAATTGCTTGTCTTCTTCTTTTTCCTTCTTTTTCTTTTTTTTCTCTCAATTGTTCTACCCTCTGGTATGTATGAAATAACAAAATCCTGAGGTGACTGAGTCAGAAATTGGCCCCTTTTATATCAGTACCATAGACAATGGTGAGCACCTTAGATTACACCATTATTTGTGAGAGTGTGGAGTGGAGGACTTTTGGAGTCAGATCTGCAATATGGATTATGATCACTACAAAAAAATTCTATTCTTTCCTTAATACCATCCTCTGTTCCATTATATCTTTGGGGGAAAAAAAAACTACTTCCACTCTTCTGACTCATAGAATCACAGATTTTTAGAGCTGGAAGGGATCTTAGTTGTTAACTAATCCAATCCACACCTGGGAAAAAACATCCCAGCTAGAACATACCAGGCAACTGATCATTTTGCTTTTCCTTAAGCTCTCCAATGATGAAGGATTCCTTATCTACCCATATCATCAATGCCAGTTTCATGCAGTTCCCATAGGTTATACCTAATTTTCTGGATCTCAGTTTCTTCCTTGAAAAATAGAAGGAATTTGAACTAGATCTCTAATACAATTCTCAATGATACTATGATTAAAACACTCCAGGACCCTTTATTCTAAACTCTCAAAATAGTTACTGCTTTTGTCATTCATATTATTCAATTATAATCTGCCCTGTTTTATCTGTTTGATACGTCAGCGTCTCCTGCTAAACTGTAACTGCTAGAAGGCAGGTCTCCTTCCATTAGAGACAGTATGGCATAAAAGACAGACCTGGGGTCAGGAAAAAGTGTCTTCAAATCTTGTCAGCAACATTTTGCCATCAGAGAGAAAACACAACCTCTCTTCTATAAAATGGGGATAATAATTGTTAGATTATCTACTGTATAGATTTTTTAAATTATGAGATTCAAAGAGATATTAGATAAATTCTGCTTTAAAAAAGTTTAAAATCCTAAGTAATATATATATATATATATATATATATATATATATAATATACATATTATATATACAATATATATACAATGTATATATACAATATAATATATATATATATATATATAGCCCTAAAAGATAAAATAAAAAAAATAAAATATTCTGTCAGAGCTAGAAGGAATGAAAAAGCATCAAATTAGTTAACTCATTTTAAGGTAAAAAAACTGAGCCCGAGTTTAATTCCCTCAAGATCCCTCAGCCAGCTGCAGAGAAAGCACCAGAACCTGATGGCTCCGCTTCCAATTCCTAGTGCTTCTCACAATGTCCCCACAATGCCATTTAATTCCAAGGTTTCAGAATGACATTATTCTGGGGAGTCCCTCCATCAGTTCGGATCAGAATGCTTCAGGAACTCAGTGGATACTCTCCCAATATGGTGCGCACACACTCCCCTAAGTCTGCAGGCAGCCTGGCTGATTCTTCCACCATGTACAGAAGGTTGTTTACCCAGGCCCTTCTTGAAAGTTTTCTAGGGAGGGAGGAACCCCAAGAGTCTGTGGAGCCTTAGAAAACCTGCCATCAGCCCTGTCATAATGAAGCATCATAAAGAACTAATGAACGAGCCCAAAATAATAGGCACTCCACTACTTGTGATTAAAGGAACCTTGAGAGAATGAAGAGGCACATTAGGCAAAAGGAGGGGGAATGTGTCCCTTCCCACTTTCTCATAGTTAAACACAGAGTTCAACCATTCTAAGCTGAAAAGGGGGAAATTCCATGGTAACAAATATGAGTTGAAAAATCCTATTCAAACAAGCCATATCTATCCATGTGAACTGTGCTATGGAAACAGTAAAGTAAAAAGACTTTAACTGGAGTGAAAAGATCCTTTTTATACCAAGGTTGCTAGATTTTTTTGGGGGGGAGGAGCAGCAACTCAATATTCAATCCAATCAAGCAAATTTCTTTGAGCATCTTCCATGAGCTGTAGGGAATACAAATGATACAAAGATATGATCCCTGCTCTCGAGAAGCTTAGAGTCTAATCCTGAAGATTCTAAGTATATAAAAAATAACAGAAAAGGAGATAATTATTCAACATAATAGAAAAGATGTCAAAAGGTTGCACCTACTAATAGCTAGTGAGTGTTAAATTAATTCAGAGAGACTGTATGGCCTGGAAAAAAAACAAACCAATAATAATCACGGTAACAAGAAAAACAAAAGGTACAATAAGGATTTACAATAATATCATTATCTAAAGTTTACCAAGTGCTTTAGGTAAATAGCAGTCAATTTAATTGGGCCCATTTTGCAGAGGTAGATATGAACACGCTACTACAACAGACTAATAAAAAATGAGAATAAAATAAGTTATTTAAGACTTGTTATGGTGTATATTCAACAAAGATGGGGACATATAGTCCAAATACATGCAATATGTAGAGATATGTTTATGTGTACATCACATTTATATGCATTATATTATATATTCACACATATGTGGACAATAAACATATATGCATACGCATGTGACTATATATCTGGTATATACAATGTCAGCATACTTTTCTGTCTAACATATATGGGGATGTGTGTGTGTTGTATATATATACCACATGTGTATATGTGAACATACCCATATATATATATATATATATATATATATATATAATGCACAGTGTATGTATGTACGCAATGTATGTATGTATGTATGTATATAATCACATATGTTCTATATATGCATTTGTATATTTATGTTTCTTAAGTGCAAGAATAATTTTCTTTCATTCTTTCTGTCTTCTTTTTTTCTTCTTTTCTTCCTTCCTTCCTTTCTTCCTTCCTTCCTTCCTTCCTCCCTCAATCCCTCTCTTCATTTCTCTCCCTCTCTCCCTCTCTCTCTGTCTCTGTCTGTCTGTCTCTCTTTCTCTGTCTCTCTCTCCTTCCTTCTTTCTGAAAAACTACCACAGTGTCTGAATATGGAGACACAGTTTTTTTTTTTTTTAAATTGAGTGATTGATTGACTGATTGAACTTAAGGGATACTAGCGTTAGAATCTCACAGAATGCATAGAGATGAGAGATTTGTAAATTGGATTGTTGGAGAGACGATCCACATCTGTGATATTTCCATTTTTTCACCATCATCATTGATTTATATGAATACCTGAAGACAGATGAAAAACCTAAAACAGTGTCTTACCAGTGGTTATAGTTCTAGAGATTTTTAAGTACAGTCTGGGAAACTACTAGTCTCAAAGCATTTGCGAGATTCCTGAGTCAATGAAATGACCCCTCAAGTCCCTTCCCACTCTGAGATTCTCTGCTTCAAATGTTAGAGTGACTGAACGGAGCTGTACACATGGTTGCCAGGTATCGAAAATCCTCTTTCTGAAAGATAGCTGTGGAACTGGGTTTCTGGCAGGGCAAGAATCAACAGCTGTGTTTGAGGAAACAGACCCCTGAGATAATCAATTTGGTTAGGTAAACTTCTCACATTCATCTACCCTTTTCTGAGCCTTTTGTTATGAAATTCTGAGTCCAAGAAAATCAAAACTGAGGGCAAGCTGATGCAGTAGATTTATTGAATGGAAACTGTCCGATAAAAGTGATGGTTCCAACAATGGATCAGAGTACTGAATCATGGAGCAGTGCCAGCAGGACCATATTTCCTGAGCCAGTGCTTTATAAAAGAGAAGAGCCCAGATGTCTTTACAAACCAGACAGATACAAGGAAAAAAAAAACCCAAAGCAGAAATCCCATAAATCACTGAAAAGAGCATCTTGTTTATTTCTCAAAGGATATCACAGACACTACTGCTGAAGTCATTAAAAATACTGGATTAAGCATAAACATTAGTAAGTATTGGACGTATCAAAGCTAAATAAAACCCTTAGAATTCTTGAACATATGGAGAGATTTTAAAATTGTTTCTTCACGGGGGGGCATACATAATATGTATATTCAAGTGGCTATAAAGTGTTGACATATTTCTCAAATTCCAAGAAAATAGGAAATTTATGCTTTTAGGATTGGGAGAAGTGGGAGAAAAGTGCTAGTTTGTTTTTTTTTTCATAGAAATCAATCAATCTATGGATAATTAATGAATAATTAAGGAACTTTTTTGAATTTGATATAGTGGGAGATAAACAAAAAAGAAACATAAAACTATCCATGACCTTTAGAGAGACAAATCTGAGCTACTGTCAATCCAATCAAGGAAGCAGGTGGCTTCTTCAACAAGTTCCTACCATGTGCAGATCACAGAGATAAACAAAGGGGTCCAGGAATGTCTTTTCTAGCAATACAAAGCAGTGTATACATAATTGCTAAGGGGTATCGTATGTGAACATAATTTGCCTCAAAGTACTAAGCTTAGTACAAAGTATTAACTCATCAATCAAAATGAACCAATTGAACTTTGAAAGACTGGTGGGCTTTAGATAGGCAGAGAGGAGAATAAAAAAACGAGGAATTTTTTTTTTTAAACCAAGGCAGTGGAAACATACATTTGTGAAAAATGAGAACAGCTTCTTGGAGATTATCAATAAGTTAAGTAAGTGGGATGGCACCACATTAACGAGAGCTTAAAAAGCCAAATGGAAGACCTTAGACTTAGTGAATAAGGAAATAGAAAATCAATGAAAGATTTTTCTTAGAGGCAGGGTTGCATGATGGAAATGGCGCTTAGGGAAGATTAATTTGCCAAGAGGAGGCAGTAAGGATTATGTGGGGGCTTGGTGAGGAGTCCAGCCAAAAGGCTATTGTAGTAATACAGCCATTAATTAATGATGAATATCTGGACTAGGGTGTTTGCAGTGAGAATAGAGAGAAAGGAATGCAAATGAGCAACATTTTAAAGTAAAAGCAATTATAGCATTTTGAGCTGGAAACAGTCTTATAAATTATCTAGATCCTTGAGCGGACGCCCCTCATTTGGGGAATGGATGAATAAGTTGTGGCATGTGAATGTAATGGAATATTTTATTGTTCTATAAGAAATGATGAGCAGGCAGATTTCAGAAATACCTGGAAAGACTTATATGAACATGCTGAACTAAGTGAGGAGAACCAGAAGAAATCATACATAGTAACAAGATGATGTAATGATCAACTGTGAGGGACTTAATATGGCAGTTCAAAGCAATTGAGTTGGGTTAGAAAATACCATCTACGTTTAGAAAGAGAACTATGGAGACTGAATGTGGATTCAAGTATAATATTTTCACATTTTTTGTGTTTTCTTTCTTGTGATTATTCTCCTTTTGGTCTGATTTTTTTTGCACAACATGACAAATATGGAAATAGGTTTAAAAGAATTGCACATAAAAATTTGACCTATACCAATTTGCTCGCAGTCTTGGGGATTATGGGAGGTCAGAGGGGAAGAGAGAAAAAATTGGAACAAAATATCTTACAAAATGGATGTTGAAAACTATCTTTACATGTATTTGGAAAAGCATAAAATATTATTAAAATTTTATGGAGAGGACACCGATGTCCAAGGGAAAATAAATTGCTCCAGCTTGAGCAAATAGTTAAAAGCAGAGAAGGAACTTGGAGTCAGGATCAATGTAGTTTATCTTTTTAAAAAATGACATTTTATATATTTGATGTCATGGTCTACATATCTAAATTCTAATAACATTTATTGTCTTTTCCTACTGCTGTTATCATAATTTCACTTCATTGAAGTTCTTACTTGTTCAGTGTCATAAATATCAACAGCAGGACAATGAGACATGACCAGAGCCAACTACCTTTTCAAAAACCAAGGTGAAAATGGCAATCTCAGTCCAATAATGGTTTTACTTCTCCATGTTTTCATTGACTCCTCAGAGTCTCATTTATTTGGAAGCCAGAAAATCAAATATGAAATTAAATAACAGCAGAAAACTAGAATATATTCACCAACAGTTTAGATAAAGTCTAACTTTTGTTCCAGAGAATTTCTTTACCTTGAACTAGAAATTGATCCCTTGATGCTATTGAAGAAGCAGGACAGTAGCATACCATTTTTGAGCTTGTTCTTGATTTTCTCACTAAAATTTTTCATTGCTCAGGGGACTCAGATTCTTTATAGGATTTCTACCATTGTGATTTCCCCTTGGATTTTTGTTTAAGTGAATACAGATATGGGAATTGAAGAGATGCCTGTCAATTGAGGAATGACTAAACAAGTTGTGGTATATGATTGTGACAGAACACTACTGTGTTGTAAGAAATGATAATCTGATTAATTTTAGAGAAAAAAAAACTGAGGAAAGACTTGCATGAAATAATAAAGAGTGAAAATAATGGGCCAAGAGAACATTGCACATAATAATAGTAACATTGTTCTAAGAATAACTTTCAATCATCAAGTCATTTTGAGTATTATAAATATTCAAACCAACTACAAAGGACTCAGTAAGGAATTTGCTAGCCACATCCAGAGAAAGAACTACAAACCACAGGAATACAGAGAATGATTTTTACCTATATAAACATATTTGTGTCTAATAGTAGCCTTCTCTGGGGCAGGGTGAGAAGGGAGGGAAAAAAATTAAAGCCCATAGCAGAAAACAAAAAGAAAGTTAGAAGGGGGTACAGAGAATCAGAGTAGCTTTGAAAATGATGTAAATGATGTATAGTATGTGTTATATAGCTTTTTCAAAAGAAGCAAACAGTGTGAAATGGAAATTCATGGTTTTATATAGGAATCATGTTGTGCTGTGTACAAGGAAATAATTTTTTTTTTCTTTTTGGATTGAAGTTTAAAATGAATGAATACACACACACACACACACACACACACACACACACACACACATATTAAAGTATGTACAATCACACCCTAAATACAATTGCTCCAACTAATTTTGTTTTGTTGGAGTATCACTAATGAATTATGACCAAATCACAAGGGATTGTCACAAAATTCTATAGCAAAGCCATTTGGCCATTCCCCTTTGATGCACATCTGTTAATGAACCTATTGTTAAAAGCGGGCAGCATTAGCTTCCCTGAACACAAGCTACCTTAACTGCTGTCACAGTGTTTACAGCATATGAACAAACACTGGTCTTAAAGAACAATAGTACCTCTCGGCATTATTCCTTACTATCTAGCATCATGATGAATCCCATATTAGTTAGCTCAGTTCTGCTTCCTACTTTTCCACGAACATTGTCGCACAAGGACCGGGAGCACTTCCCACTTCTGTGGCAGGAGGTTGGATAATGGAAAGTTTACCGAATTGGTAATCAAGAGTCCTGAAGTATAGTCCTCGCCATTGTACAACCATTGCTGTGCTAATGGAGTGAGTTATATATTGTCCTGAGTCTCACAATTGTCCAATGTAAAACAAAGGGATAGAGAGATGACCTCAAAGGTCTCTGGGATTCTGAATAGCAGGAACGTCATTGTAAATGGAACTTTATACAAGAATTTATACTTAATGCTACCATTCAGCTTAATTCAAAGATTATTTATCAAATGGCATTGTGCTTGACATAGGGTATAAAGACATAAATGAAATGATATAATCTGTAACCTGGAAGAATTTCATTTGATGATGGAAGACAGGAACAACACGTACACAGACTGTTATTTATATATATATATATATATATATATATATATATATATGTATATATGCACATACATACACATATATATGTGTATATATACATATGTGTGTATATATATGTATATATATATATGCAAAATAATTTGGGGGTGGGCTAAAACATTATAGGCAATCGGGAAAGGCCTTATTCTTGTCAACTAAGCTGCATTAAGAAATAAATGTGAACCTGAAACTAATAATGTGAAAATAGGAGATAACATCATTGTCCATGTTCTAAAATCACTAACAGCTACCTTCCTCTGTGACGTGGATTCAATTTTGACTCAGGAAGTCCTGAGTTCAAATCACATTTACTATATACTATTTAGATATGTTATTACATTAAGTCACTTAACCTCTCCAAGTCTCTGGTTGTTTTTTTCCCCCATCTATATAAAGGGGTCAAAATGGCTTTAAGTGCGTTCCCAGAGGGTGATCCTAGGTTCCAGTAAGACAATGTATATGAAGTAAGGGATAAAATGTGGGACCCTCCAAGCTAACAAAGCTCTGGCAAGGCTGTAATTTAACTCCTTTATATAACCATCTCAAAGAATGAAGGATTTGAAATTAGATTATTGAGAATGGGAAGAAAAGAGAGAGAAGGAACATGAAATGATTGGGATTTACAACAGCTTAATATTTGAGCTGTCAATAAGCCTGCTCTACACTTTGATGAAAGAGCCACATATGTTGTGTTTGCTCTGTAAAAACCAGCCTCCGAGTCACCATTTTGTGGTATCTTTTCTGAAAATCTCCCAAAGGTGGTAATCCCTTCTCACTCTACTCTTGAGGATTTTCCAGAGGGAAAGGCGAGGCCTCCAGATAAATTAAATGCCTGCTATTTATGTTACCAAGGTGGAAAGTCAGGTGTCACATTACCGCTTCAAGGAAGCAATACAGGTCCATTAAGGCATCCCTCTGCTGCTTAAAAGGACTTGTAGAACAGGTGGAAATGGAGTCTGTACCTCCTTATCCCTTACCATGCTTTCATGCTTGCTTGTAAATGAGCACCTTGGTCACTCACTAAAATAAGAGAAACTAGAAAAATATACTTTTTAGGATAAAATGAGAAGGTTGCTGAGAACGGATCCTGTTCTTATGCTTGGAGACAAACAATTTGAAAAGCAATTACAGGACAAACATCTAAGACTGTCTAGATGCTTCCTACAGGTTTATTTAGAGCCAAAAATCTTCATCTCAGAGGCACTTCATTCTGTCTCTTTCTATGGGTCTCTGAGGTTTGGGAACAGTTGCCCTTCAAAGTAGGAAGCCATTAAGCTCATGGTCCTCCACGAGAGGCTGCCAGCTACTGCCTGTATAACATCACAGGTTTATCAAAGCCTCCCCAGGAAACAGCAAACTTCCTCCAGCTGCTCCTGAAGCAACAAGGCACTGGGTAGGGGAAAAGATAAGCAGTTTTTCCTTAAAGGCCTTTTGGGGATGCTTTGATCCTTCTCTCCTGCCTCCCCTTTCCCTTCTGTTTCTCAAGAATAAATGCATATATCATCCAGATTACACAAATACAATCTAAGCTTCTGTGGTTTGGCTATTTGATCATTTTTCAATTAAATAAGATTTCTGTTTAAATGGTTAAATGTGTTTAGGAAATAAAAATGGATATTCTTAGGCACTGGCATTCTAAAGAAATCCCTAATATTTGTGAAAAATCTGAAAACGTTTTTGCAGAGTGAGACATACTATGGAGAGAGGAGAGCTAGAACATTTGCAATTTGGATGTCTAAAATGCTGACTTCACAATTTAAATTGTTATAAAATGGTACTTTTATTTATACTGAATCAAGCATTCAGAAATAATCATGACTGTGACCGAGTAATCTTTGAGCCATGTCACTATCTCAATAATGATAATGATGATAATGGAAATTTTGACCATAGGTATATTTGGATTCAAGGAAACACCCTCATGGTGTTTATTTTATTATTATGGTATTATATTATTGGGGTAGAGTTGACTCTGTATTTGGGAATTTCTTAGATATTCTAAAATGAATGAGTGGCAATTATATACCTAGATAAATGCACTAGGACATGAGTATGCACACACACACACACACACACACACACACACACACACACATAAATTCTCACACATAAAAAAATTAAGTAACTCACACTGGAGGATCAGCCTTTAATGTTAGGAGACCAAAGCAGGATTCCTTGTTCTTCTGGCAAGCAGGGAGTAGAAGTCATGATGCAGCCAAAGCAGTAATGAGGAGAGAGCCTAGCTTTGCCCTAATTTCACATGCTTGTCTGTATAATTACTAGAGGAGGGGGTATTGTTACTTTGAGAGTGTTAAGTGGAAATGTTAACATTGCCTCTAGGTAACTATTATAGGGATGTTAGATGATAATGCTCTTTAGTCATTTAAAACTTGAAGAATAAAAGACAAACTTTGTGTAACAGTTATTAAAATAATTTCAGAATAATCCCTAGGCTATCAATAAATTCTCTGCTTTGATTAAAAAAATACTTCAGTGGGTTTTATGATAATAGGGTGAGTACTTCCTCCACCAACGCAAATCACCACTATTCACACATTTGTTTCCAATGTAATTCTGTAATTTCTCCATAAAGTATCTGTCCAATGTACAAATCCAGCTCATAGTCAGTCTCTTTAGAAGGAGAATGACATGGCACATGAGAGCAATTGTTACATATAACATTGATAACAAGCAATTGTTGGGAAAAATTACCTTGGAAGCGAAGTCAATTCTTCCATGCAGTTGTTAGAAGGTCAACAAAAAGACATGAAATAGTACAGATCCTACTGAACTTTGACCAACCGCAATATTGTAAGGACTGAATTGGGATTCTTCCATTTTAATAATTGATATTCTCTGTGAAGAAGGAGAAATGTCATTCAAGAAGATAAAGATGGAAAAAGCCATAGGATCTGGCCAAAGACCTACAGAAGCAATCAGCTGGGAAGGACATAATTTTATTTTATTTTATTTTATTTTTATTTATTTATTTTTAGGACATAATTTTAAATGCTGCTAATTATTTCCAATTTTTTCCTTAAAGAGGGGAAGAGTCCCCCAAATGAAAACAAGAATTATTTTACTTTTATTTTTTTAAAAGTGACCTAGAAGATAAAACAATATTAATAACTACTAAACCATATGTCTTTATTTTCATCTCAATGAAATATTATAATTTTCTGTGTTCATTGAGTATATCTTTAAAAACATGAGAAATGAATATAGATTTTCACAAATCACTTTCTAGAGCCGATAGCATCTTCACGCTCAGACAATTGATTCAGAATTGAATAGCATATATAAGCTGGTCTCAATTTTTTTTAATCTCAAAAGTATAAAATACATTTTAAAGAATTTTCTGTTTTTCTTTTCTTTCTCTCTCTCTCTCTTTCTCTTTTTTGCTGAGGTAATTGGGGTTAAGTGAGTTGCCCAAGGTCAGACAACTAGGAAGTATGAAGCATACAAGAACAGATTTGAACTCAGGTCCTCCTAACTTCAGGGCTGATGCTCTATCTACTGGGCCACCTAGCTGCCCCTTAAAGACTTTTCTCAAAGTGTCTCTTGGGAGTAGTTTAAGATCACAAAAAATTTTTATGACAAGTAAAAAAAAAAACTAAGAAACTTTGTTCACAAATACATACTATAAGCAGTGTCAGGCATAAAACAAAGAAGCTTAAATTCATGGAAGGCGATTTCTAGTGTCATGGAAGATGCCTTGAACAAAATCTAAATAAAAAAAGATTCTTTATCCAACCAGAGGTTATTTAAATTCTGCCATGTGTTAATTACAGCAACTTTCTCAATAAATTGAATTGTAGGAGAATATAAATAGATCTCACTATCCACAGGGAGAAAAACAAAATGGGTATAAATGCTTATTGTCCAGATTATGAGATACAATTGGACATTTAAGTTAATCTAAAAACATGTATACTTTCAATAGACAATGAGATAAACAAACAAACAAACAAAAAAGAGGAGAACTAGATTGTATTTGATTAATTGTTCATTGTTTCCCATGATTCTAAGCTGCTTACTGTGACAGAAGCCTATTTTTAACATGTCCATATTCTGTTGAGGATATATATCTGTGAATCATGGTACCATGATCTCAGAACATGCAGAATTACAGATGACCCAAAGGGCAATAGAAATTCAGATGGTAGTGGAGCAAATAGGTTATAATATGTTGGAAATGATACCTTTTCCATGAAAAGTAATGTAAGGGAAATTATTGAAGGCATATATGAATGGAAAAGAAGGTAGGCAATTATCAAGGGTGAAGAATAACAGATCCACAGACTAGGTGTTGCACTGTATCTAAGAAATATTAAAGGAACCAGACAAAGGTTTCCAGGAACTCATTCATTTTCTTACAAATGGATAAATGCCCCTTGGGGGAAAATATTATGCTATTTGCTTTGAGATAAGCCAAATGTAATGCTGCCAAGTTGGGTAAATCCATCTTCACTGAAATCTAAGTCTCTCCCAGGGAAATAAATGACTTCCCAAAAATCCAGACCATTTTTAAGTCATTAAAGACCTGGAAATGACGGTTCTCTCCAAGGAAAATATACTGATATGGGATTTTCAGACACAAAATATTTTGATTTATTTGTTTTTTTAAACAATTTACACTAGTAAAAAGTGTATTAAAATAAATGGGAATCTACAAGAAGATAACAACTTAGTATTCCTAAATATCTTTCATGTGGCATTTCCTATGGAAAACCTTGCTGATCTTACATGGTAATGTATACACACTTTCCTCTACAAATTATCCTCCATTTCCTTATTTGTTTATATTTTCTATTCTTTACAGTAGAATATCAGTTTCTGGAGGGCAGAGACTATTAATTTTCTTTTTTTCTCCCTTTGTATTGCCTCTACCTAACACAATGTTTATATATAGAAGGCATTTAATAATTGCAAGACAGAAAGTAGTTTTTATCATTTAGTGTGGTTTAAGGGAACCAGACAAGGATTCAGAAGTCCTGGGATACAGTTCCAACTCTATCACTGACCCCCTTTGTTCTAAGTTGCATCATCTCCCATTTTCCAAATGTGTCTAGCAAATATCCTCACGGTGAGCTTTCCTAGTTAAGGCCAATGATGTTTCTATGTTGAGAGTCCAAATTATCCCGCTAGAGTTCAGGGATCTTTTCCAATGCTATTAATTCAAGCTATCATTCCAGTGTAGTCTTCCTATTGTTAACGACTATTGACCAGCATCACAGTCCAATAGAACCAAATAACATCTATTAACTTCTACAAAAGGATATTGACCTCAAAGGGAGAGTAAGAAAAGAAGGGCAAGTATTTTCCCCAATTACCTCAGATGCACATTTCTCTTCTACCTTGGTCTCTGGATTAGACTTTACACAATTTTTCCATAGTATCAGTTAAAGTTCTTATCTAAATGTTCATTTCTAAACCTAGTGGTTGACGCTTTTCCTTATTATTAACAAAGTGGGTATTATATGTTATTCCTTACTTCTCGAGCTTTAGTGCTGACTTGCCTACAAACCCCAGCATGGACGTCATTCTTGGAACCTGAGGCTCAGGTCAATCTCTGGACCTTTTAAAAGCTTGGAACTGGATGTTAAACTTCTTTCACCTAATTTTTTAAATAAAAAATCAACTAATGAGCTAAAGAACTGACTGGGTCACATTTTACTGGGTCACATGTTGACTTCAGAGGTCATGAATTCAATGTTTTTCCCTTTCGACATAATTTTTTTTTTCTCTTTAGTCATGAGTACCTTCACACAGAAAGAAGATAGCTAAGAGGAATGGATCAAATGTCTGCTGGGATATATATATATATATATATATATATATATATATATATATATATATACATATGCGAATATACACAGCCATATATATATATACACACATATACATACATATGTGCATGTGTGTACACACACATGCTTAGTTCTAGCTATGCATTCAATTCCCAAAGACCTGATTACCCCCATCGTTGGCAAACTTAAATCAGTAACCAAATATCCATGGTGCACATGGGAACTGCATTAGACAAGCACTTTATTTCATTCTGTGTAAGCTCCCAAGGATTGGACTTATGGGCTGGTATCCTATTACATTCTACCCTCTGTTTGAAAACTTTCTTATCAATGACAAATCAGGAGAAAGCTTTTGAACACATAATCCGGGAGAGCTGCTCTCTGTGTTGGGGGGAACATAATCATTGCCATTTCACTTTCTTCCCAGGCACCATTGAGGAAAGAGTATCAAAAACTATGGTGTGATCTTACACAGTCTCATCTATGTAGGTAAAAATGACAATCATCCCCAATACAGGGTTATGCAGATTCAACAAAGGGCATTTCACAAAGGTTCCCATAGATTACTCTTTGCTTAATACTCAGCAAGGATCTGTCTTGGTGCTTGAAATATTTTCCAAAACCCAAAGGCAAAAGAAAGAAAAATACAAAGAAAACTGATTTCTTGTTTCAAAAAGAAATATGATCCTTAGAGGGCTTCCGAGACCATAGGATTTAGGACCTGAGCTGGACTGACAGATATCTGCCTCCCATCCTCAGGTGAGAAAACATCAGGTGTCTGAACAGCAGCTGGGGACCTGGGCTGGGGGTGAGGGGACTTGGTATTTCAATTATTTTCCTTTTCTACCAATAACCTCTCCTCCTCTCCCCACCTCTTATCCCTACATCACTGTGGAGTTGATCACTGAGTAAGTAAAAAGAAAATTTCCAGCTTAGAGTATTGGGACTCTCCATATAGGGCTAGGGACTTAGGTTTAAAGAAAGTTACCCCCTTACCTTCCATCCTGGGCAAAAATTCTACCATGATTCCTCCAGCACATAAAACTATCCAAAAGGGTCATAGACTATTTTCAAAATGTCCATTTGTAACCGATTTGCTCTGAGTCCTTATTCCAAAAATCACCCCAAACTTTACCTTATGGATCTGTGTTGCTACAAAAGGACTCCTACTGTAGCCCCAAATTTACCCAGTAAAGACAAGTAGACACAATTACATAAAGTCTCAAATAAGGTAATTAAAACAAAACTAAGAAAGAGAATTAAGGGATGACTATTGAAGTTTCTAGGCAAGCAGACAAACCTTACTCCATATTTCATAAGATCTTGAAATAAAAGTCAATGCAAGAGGGCCAGTAGGCTTTCTGATGAGGACCGGTGGGCACTAAATATTCTCAGGGCCCGCTCTCCCAAAGGGAGAACAGTTATATTGCCTTCTCAGAGCTCTAGGCTCCCTCTGAGGAATTCTATCTCTTTATACAAAGCTGGTGCCCTGGACTTCCATTCTGGGCACATTTCCCTACTATCAGTCATTTATGTGTAGTGCCCCAGTTGCATTCAATCAATGATTTTCCATGGCTTCTACAAAACCATCCCCAAAAGATACCCAATATGATACCCAAATGAAGTCAAAGAAAGTGAGGGAGGGCAAATAAAGTCTTCTGAATCCTTACCCGAGCTGGTTCTGTCTGTACTGTCATAGCCAGAGAAAAGCAGCAGAGATAGTGCTACGTTACCCCCTTAGTCTACTCATGCACCAAGTATCTACAAGGTATTTCCATTACTCCTCATCACAATTCCATCAGAAGCAAGCTCTTCCTCTTCCTCTTTCCCAAGGAGAATTGTCCGTAGAACTCTGACTTTGTTAGTAAAGCCTGGACTCAGTGGGCAGTATCCTATTAAACTTGTAGAAATTGGGTAATTATAACTGACCTTAGCTAGCACTTAAACTCTAAGTCTCATTTTATATGCTTGCAAATAAGGGGATTTAATTAGGTATTCTCAAAGGCCCATTGTTTGGGTTATGAATTGACGATTTTATAATTAATTACATGATATATTATTAATTTACTTGCATAGAATTTCTATATTGAAACTGCAATTGAGAGCAGTAAAATACTTACATTCTTTGCTTTGAGATGGCCTTGAGAATCATTGGCCTAAAGGTGGAAAACCACAGGTCAGAGCCTTAAAGTAAAAGAAAGGTAGAAAAAAATCAGAAATGGAAAGAATTGGATGCAAAGAGAAGAATTCAGATTTTTACTTGAGTTTATAAGCTTTAAAAATAAGTTTTCTAGTATATATTTTGCAGAGATATTTTGCAAAATAACTGTTTCTGTAAAAATGTAAAGACTGAAGCAGTTTGGCATTAAACACTAAAGGTCTTGACTTAGAAAATACTACTCTTAGTACATGATCCAGAGCAGGGTATTTTCACTTGAAGTCCATGTATCACTGGGAGAGTGTGAATAGATTTTAGGGGTTCAGGGAACTTGACTTAAAAAATGCACGATTAGTTTAAAATAATTGGTTTCCTTTGTAATATTTTCTTTTGTATTTCCTTTTATTTAAAAACACTCTGAAAAGTGATATATAAGTTTCACCAGTCTGCCAAAGGCTCTATAATACCTACAAGGTTAAGAACTACAATAAAGACAGATCTTCTGAAGTAGGAAGATAGCAATGGTGGATTTACCCTTCCTTAAATATATCCTCTGAGATTGTGTTTTAAGACACCAGCCTACCCATCTGTTGAAAACTTTATTAAGTTGACGTCTGAGAGTTTTCTCAGAATAATTTACAGCCAGGGCAATTCTTAGCATTGACTTTTATCGAAATAGACTTGCCACATGTCCTTTTTATCTCATTTATTATTTATATTATTATATTTATATTATACAACTGTTCACATACTCAATTAAGCACTTAACGGAATCTATAAGCTTCTCTGAACTTAAATTCCCGGCAGATCTCTCTCTCTCTTGTGTCATGGACTTAGACGCTATTCAAGTGGAACTATTTTCAATGACTAGAATAGGAAGAAAGTCCTTTCTAGCTCTGAAAAAACATTGTAGTGTCGCGGGATGAGGACTTAGGATAAGCAAAGAAATTTCAAGGACATAAAACCAGACTCTCATACTCACGAACCACATAACCATGGGCAAGTTATTTAGCTTGTCCTTTCCTCCTTTCCTCTCTTTCTCCCTCCCTCCCTCCCCCTCACTCTCTCTCTCTCTCTCTGTCTCTGTCTCTCTGTCTCTGTCTCTACCTCTCTCTCTCTGTGTGTCTCTCTATCTTTCTCTCTGTCTCTGTCACTCTCTATCTCTCTCTGTCTCTCTCTGTCTCTGTCTGCTTGGTTTTCTCTTCCACAAATTTAGAATGACATTTGTATCAACAACTTCTCACTGTGTTTGGGTGGCAAAAGCTCTGAAAAACTTAAAGTGCTATAGAATTGTGAGTTCTTTTTAAATAAATGATACAATTGAATGGACCTCTCATAACCATACTGAAGCAAGAATCAGAGATGAAAATGTCAGTTTTTTGTGCCAATCACAATTGGACAGAGAAAAAGAGATGATACAATCTTGATATGCACTAAGAATTTAGGGGATAAAGTATGCTCCCCAAAGGCCATGTGCACTAAGAATTTAGGGGATAAAATATGCTCCCCAAAGTATGCAACTGGGAATTTTCACGGACCACAAGAGATCTGAGATGCTGCAAATGTCCATTGTATCCTGATGATTTGCTGATTTAACTGAAGAATAGAAATCCAGATCTAGCATGGCTGAGAATAGCCTAAGATAGAATTGGGGCAGGGGAAATAATGGAAAAAGAGAATGGAGGTTTTTAAATTTTAAGAGTTAGCTTTGTCACAGACAATGAATGGGATTAATGGAACTTCCAAAGTCCAGTCTTTTCTGGATCATTTTTTAAAGTAGAAAGGCAAGTTCACCACTAATAAAAATCAGAAGATTGTCATTTTTGTCTTTCTTCCTGGAGAGAGATTACGTGCTAGAAGGCAAGAGTACTGAACTTGGACTTAGGAAGAACTGGGTTCAAACATGGACTGACTCACTTATTAGTTGTATGACCCTGAAGAAGTCACTTTAATATTTCCCCTTCTCAAAAAGATCATTCTTTACTCTTTAATGGTGATAATAACAGAACCTACTTCACAAGGTGTTGTGAATATCAAAGGCTGTCATGTGTACCAATAGCTGTATACATGTGAGTATGTCTACATATGCATATCTATCTATAAAATAGGCTATATAAATGCGAGCTTTTATTATTCCTGAAAATCAAGCTTTTTGTGATTTAGTTTCTATAACCCCCAAAGCAGATGTTTTGACAGGTTGCAGAGGAAGCAATTGTAAGGAGAACAGGGATGTTTGAGGTGCATAGAGATATGAATTCCAATTATGTGGTAAATATTAGGGAAGAACCAGAGATGGAACCATTCATTCTGAGCAAAGAAACAACATAACCTGGGAGGCAGAGATGCATCATTACACATGATGGGACTTCACCATGCAGGAATGAAGCTAATAACCAGAAGAAAAATGGCAAGGGAGCTAGACTAAATATATATGGATCACAGTTTTAGGAAGGACATTATTGGGGAGGGGATATCCAAAGGATTTAAAACAAAGTTAAAATATCCTAAATCATGGCATATGAAGAGTAATTAGGAGAAGTGGGGTATAGTAGAAAGAACACTGAACTTAGAATCCTGAATTCTAATCTCAGTTCTGGACATTTTGTTCATAGCTTTGTGCAAATGACTTAATTTTTGCAGCCTTAATTTGGTTATCTATAGATGATCAATTGGCCTCCAAGACATTTATAGCTCTGGATAAGATTGTTCTTGATTTGAGGTTTGTAAACATTTTTTTTTAAATGTGAAAATTATTTTTCTATATATTTGGTTTCCTTTGTAATCCTATGTATTTCATTTTATGCATTCAACAATATTAGTCTGCAGTGGAACCCATTGCCTTGCTAGGCTGCCAAATGGATTCACAATCCCAGTATGGTTAAAAATCCCTATTCTAGTTCTTTGATCCAATGACACAAGAATAATGAATATTTACCCCAGAGAAAATAATAGTTAAAAAGAAAAGTGCTGGCTGGATGGGAGAGAGTCAGGAAGAGGAAGGAGCTTGAAAAGAAAGTAGCTGTCTTCTGGGATTTGATGAGTTACTATTTGGAAGAGTAATGAGATTAATTTACCTAGTACCAAAGGTCAGAACAAGAAAGAACAAGTGAAAGTTACAAAAATGTAAGGTGAGTCAAATGTAATTAGAGTTATATAGAAATGGGTCCAGATAAAGCTAACTTCCTCTCTAGTATCATGGAAGGGCACTGTTTTCCAAATATAGGTTTGGAGGAGATGACTATGAATCCTTTTTACCTAAGAATCGATGTTTGAATCTCTTAGTCTTGTTTTGAGCATTCCTTTTTCTTGTTTTGGAATCCGTTCTTTTCTTTTCTTTGTTTTTTTGTTTTGTCTAAAAAGGGACCTGTATTCACTTGTCTAGACCATGACAATAACGTTCTAAATGATTTTCCTTTTTCCTTTTTTTTAATTCCCAAATTACTCTTCTGTCTACTGCCATGTTAATTATCTTCATGCATTGATCTGGCTATTTCACCTGCCTGCTCAATACTTCAATGACTCCCTATAGTTACTGTAGAAAGCCCAGGGTCTATACCTTTATCTTGTCTTATCTTACCTTTGAAAGCTTCCAGAATGTGTTACCATGCCAAATTTCTAGATTTATCTCATGCTACCATCATTTGATGCAATAAAGCTTCAGGCAAGGATAACCTTAGTCTAATACAGTAAAGACTTGGGAGAAGAAGACCCCTGTCATTTTTCTCCAATCACCCAGCTTTTAAAATACTCCTGGAGAGAGTTCTAAGAGACGACTAAGACTCAGAGTTAGAAAAAGAGCATAGTAAAAGATGAACTGTGACATGTATACTAGACAATCTGGATTAGTCACCATCTTCCATGCACAATCCTTGGTTTTCCTATTTCTCTGTCTTTATTCACATTTTCCTGAGCCGTTAATATTTTCCAATTTCTTCCCATCCCCAATGTTGCAATTAATATTTGACTAATAGACAGAGTTATTATGAAGATTAGATGAAATCACTTTGTGAAACAATTTATCAACCTCAAAGTATGAAAGCTTGCTACAGCATTTATAGAACAATTTAAGATGTGCAAGGTAATTTACACTTTTTTACTGCACTTACTTCTCAGGATAACTCTTTAAGTAGGTTGCAGTGCTACCTTTACTTCACAAATGAGGAAACTGAGATGGAGAGAAGTTAACTAGCTTAATCATGGTCAAACGAGAAAGTAAGTATCTGGCACAGGATTCAAAATTAGGTCTTCATGATTCTAAATTTAGATCACTATTGTCATATCATCATCCTCATAGCCGCCATCATCATCATCATCATCATCATCATTATCATCATCCCTCCACCCTTGCTTTTGAGTTTTAGTACCTCATGATCTTTCAAAGTCATCACCCAGATTGTTAATAGATTGAGCTAAAGTAGTTAATAACAAATAATGATTAACAATGTCTGAATAAGTTACTCTATCTAAATAATTCCGCCATTGTAACAAGGACCTTCAATTCCATAAACTAAGGGATAGAAAACTTGGAATTTTAGAATTTTGTTAAGGGGACAATTAGAAAGACATTTTTGCATGGCAGGTAAGGATGATTCTTAGTATCCTTAAAAATCGCGCCATATGTAAATTACCTTCACCTATATAAATAGCCAGCCCCGGCATTTAGGGATAAAAAATAATCATTATCTGTATATTTGTCTTTTCAGTAATACATGCAGAATTGAGAGGCAGTGTAAGTGTAAGTGTACATGTATATACAAGTGTAAGGTGTAATCATTGTACATGAAGGGTACCTTTATGAATTACAAAGACTAAATTGAAAATTCTACATCTAACAAATAGTAGCTATGTGATCATAGGCAACTCACTTACCTTTCTAGGATACTAGACAACATTCTACAATTAAGTTATAGAGTTGTTCATCTGTAGTTATAAAATGAGTTTTTATCTTAAGAGTTTCATACATCAGTATAATTAATGGAAAGAAGAAACAAGAGTAGAGGGAGGAAGGGAGAAGAGGAAAATTAGGAGAAGAAAGAGGAAGGAGAAGGAGAGGGAGAATGGAAAGGAGAAGGAGGAGGAGGAGGAGTAAAAGGAAGAAGAGAAGAAAGAGAAGAAGGAAGAGAAATAGGAGAACAAAAACGAGAACTCTAAGAACAAGAGCAAGAATTATCAAGGGAAGTTGCATTATCAGTCATTTTGGAAAGCAAACAAATTTTCTCTCTTCAGAACTTCTTATTTCACAAATAAGGGAAAGGAGGTTAAGAGAAATGGACCTTTATTTTTCAGAATATATAGTTTACATTTGGGCACATGTGAAGCCCTGGCTTCTTTATGGAGCCTTTCCCGATTCTCCTCAGATTCTAGTCGTCCCTTTTCCTTCACAAATGATCTTACATTTATTTTGTATAAACACACATATGTTGTCTCATTATATTTTTTAAAACATTACATTAATTGAACTAACTACAAAATAAGAAAAAAAAAGAGAAAAAAGAAAGACAGAAAATAAAAATAAAAACAAAACAAAACACATCATCATGCGTCCAACAGAACACCAGGGAGGATTGAAAATATATAAAAATAAATTTCCATTTCAAAAAAGCATATATAATAATAAAAGAAGTTATATTCACAAGTGGGAATCTTTTCTTTGTTCCCTGTAGGTTATTCTTTTGTTTTCTGATGCACAATTTCTACTTTATTCTTTTTCCCTCTTTCATTCCCTCATCTCCCTTAAGCAGGCTTTTGTTAAGCATAGACATATTAATACACACAGACATATACATATGCACATACAACACACCCACCCATAGACCCTTACACATATACATATATCTATATACACATACATACCTCACATGCTCACACACACACATATATATACATATATACGTACACACATATATCCATACATATATGCATTTATCCTTATGTAAATATCCATCTAAAACAATACTAATATATATTTCTCTTTTGCTCAAATCTTTAGGTTTGACTTTGTCTGAAATCAATGATTACTTGTCCTACATTTTTCCTAAGATGCTTGTTTCTGTATATCTATTTCCTATCCCTGCTAGCTCTTCTAATTTAATTCTGTTCCTTAACTTGCCTTAACTTACTTAACTTCCCTCCACCCATGGTTCCCTCTTACATCTTCTCTTCTCATTCTTTCCTTCCCTCCTTATCCCTTTCTCATTAATCTTCATATATTATCCCACTAATCTCTCTACATATCTTTCTGTGTCCCCACATTATCCTTTATCCTTTGCCCATTATTCTACACACCTTGTGCCAGGGCCATAAATCTGCACATCCTTCTGTACCTCATTTTATCCTATCCTCTTCCTTTTTCCCTCCCCCCTTATTTCTTTATAAATTTTGGAGGATATTATAACTTTAATGGTGTATGTATATACATATACATACATATCTATCTATCTATCTATATCTATATCTATATGGTGTTGCCTTTGTAACCATTCCTGATATGATTAGGTTTTCAGAACTATGAGTCCTCTTCATGTGTGTGTGTGTTTATATATGTGTATACACACACACACATACATATGTATATGTATATATATGAAACACATGATTACTATATTTACCTTTTCCTAGAAATTTTTGCTTTTTAGGTGTGGATCATACTCAGCTATGCCCCAATCTTTCTTTTAAGCAACCCAATTACTGATGTCAATCTTAAGCATATCGCATACATTTCCATATTAAAAAAAAAACCAAAAAACAGAAAAACAATTTATCCATGTTAATTTCCTTGAAATTTATCTTTGGTATTAGCTCTTATATAAGTTCAAGTTTGGTTTATACAAAGTCCTGAAAATTTGTTCAGTGGCCTTTTCCCTCTCATTCCATATTCTGTATAATTTTGCTAGATATATTTTTGGCCTCAGGGGCCTAGTTGTGTGTGTATGTATATATGTATGTATGTGTGTGAGTGTAGGTGTGGGTGGCTGCTCCTAAGTCCTGTATAGTTTTAATTGTAGCTCCAGCCTATTTGAATTTTTTCTTGTTTCTTGCAAAATTTTCTCTTTGATCTTGGTTTCAAAATTTGGCAGTAATATCCTTATGTGTTTTACACAAAGGATCTCTTTGAGGTAGTGATTAGTGGATTTTTTTTCTATTTCTACTTTCCTCTCATATTCTATCACCTTAGGCCAATTTTCTTGGATTATTTCTTGCATTAATTACTGTGTCAAGATTCTTTCTTTTTTTGGGGTCACAGCTTTCAGGTAGTCTAGTTATTCTTATATTTTCTCTTCTTGATCTGTTGTTCAGATCTATTATTTTCTTCTAAATGTTTTACATTCTATTCTAGTTTTTCCTTCATTATATTTTGTTTTGTTATTTCTTGGTCTCTTATAGCTTCACTGGTTTCCCCTTGCCCAATTCTACTTTTCAAAGAATTATTTTCTTCTTTAACACACACTCTCTCTCTCTCTCTCTCTCTCTCTCTCTCTCTCTCTCTCTCCTTTTCTATTTGCTTAACTTTTCCCCATAATCTTCTTGTTATTCTACAATCTATTAAAAAATTTAAAATTTTTTCCTCAATCTCTTTCATCTGATTTTTAAATTCTTTATTGAATTCTTCTAGAAATTCTCTGTGGGCAGGGAGCCATTTACCATTCCTCTTTGGGGTAGAAGAAGCTCTTTTTACTTCAGAGTCCTCCTTTGAAGATGAACCCTGGTCTTCCCAGTTCCCATAGTAAGTTTCTATGATTGGGTCCTTTCTTCTTTGCCTGTTCATTTTTTATAATGTGAAGTATTCATGTAAACACCTTACTTGTGGGAGGGGAATGGAGCCTTTGGCTCCCCTTCAGCTCTCCCCTCTAAGCTGGAACCCCAAAGATCTCCCGCAGCATCCCTGTCACCCTGTTTCCACACTCCCAGTGTCTGGTGCCTTCCCTCCCAGGGCACACCCTGGCAAGGTTCCCTCAGCCTTTCCCTACTCAGACCTCTGCCTTCTTACCTGTCCAAGAGGGGAAAGTCCCCGTGGTTTTGGCTGAGGCTGACCTCCAACCCCACCTGGCCCCGGGGCTACCACTGACTGTTTCTAGAGCTGGCCTGGAGGCCTTTGCACTTGACACTCATTAATCCTTGTCTGGAGTCTTTCTTTGGGTCTTCTTGGGTTGTTTCAGGGGGACCCCTGTTCTTCCCCAAGTGTTCTTTGGTTTTTACATTCTAAATATAGTGTATAATCTATTCTTCTATGCTCTCTATATATTCTATAGTAGTCTATATTCTCCCCAAGGCACAAATTTGTTCTTCTTATGGGGGAAATCTGACCATGAAATTTGCTGACCTGCTCTGCTGTCTTCCCAAAATCCCCCTCCTGTCTCACTACATTCTAAGCATCTTGTTGGCAAAGACTGTTTCACTTCTGCCTTTCTCTCCCTAGTGTCCAGCCAAGGGCTTAGCATATAGTAGGTGCTTAATAAATGTTGATAGATCATAGGGAGCTGAGGAAGCCATCAGCACAGGTGCCAGAGCTTAAATTCTTCTCTGTTAATCCGTAGTCCACACTACACTACACATAATGAAGTTTTACACCTTAATCTCGGAATGGACAGTTGATTAAATGTGGGTGTTTGATTTCACCATACATTTATTCAATACTTTCCCCTGTATTAGTACCTCACAATGCATAAACCCGAGGCTGGCTTGGTTAAAAGCAGTTTCTGTCTCTAAAGAACAGCATTGCTTTGTTTCCAGACTATTTCTCTAGAGCCTGCTCAAAAAAGTCATCAAATGCTTTCTTCTACCTCATGTTAGACACATACTGAATACGGATCGGGCGTCGACTCAGTCCCAGGAGCCGGTTCCCAGCACTCAGTGCATTTGCATGCAGTTCTTCCTAAAGGGAGGTATAATGAATACCAATTTGTCAAAAAGACCTGTTAGCTTTGGAAAGTATTCAGAATCTTAGCAATTTCAATTTAAGTAATAGACACATCCTGTGTTTGATAAAGTTTCTTTTACCTGACAAACAGAGAATGCAAAGAGGGAAGAAAAGATGAATGGATGATTTCAGGAGGACCAGTCATCTCTGCTGAGGAGGTGGACACACACACACACACACACACACACACTCTAAAAGCTAGTTAAAATTCATTAATGGGTGATTGGCAGTTAGCTACATCCAATCTCATTGAAGTCACTTAGAATTGGAAAGGCTAAAATCCTCTGAATGCTCTTTTCTGAGAATACTAAGAGAATTTCAGTCACCCAGGCTTGGATGGATGCTGGAAGGCATTTCTACAAGAGTGAAAGGTTTCACATTTTCTGAATCCAGATCCTGATGCATTTCAGGGTGATCTTGTTAGTCTACAAAGCTCGCAAAGTGTATAAAACAAATCTTGAACATTTTTCTGAAAAGTGCATAGCATTATAACAATTATCACAGAGTCACATATAATTTAATAAAAATACTGTTCTGCCAGAGAGCATCAAATGTTTCACAATACATGTTTTCCATGAGGCATTTGGTTAAATGAGTATTATTATAATTTTATCTTATGCATGAATGGGGTATTGCCTGATATTAGTCCTTAGGATTAAAGGATACCCATCAATTGGCTACTGTGCAAGAGAAAGGATGGTAGAGACAAGAATCTTAACTGTGTGGTTTGGGTTAAACCACCTGATTTCTTTGAACTATAGTTTTCAACCAAAACATAGTCAATCTTAGATAGAGGAAGACCCGAGTTCATTGTTTCAGAAGCATATGGTTGATTTATGACCATTTGTCCTTTTTATGTCCCAGTCAGTCCTCTAAGACTATAAATTGCATATAAGTAGTTATTCCACATTGGTGGAAAAAATTTTTCTTTTTGGGATCTCCCTACATTTATAAAACAAAAGGTACATTGAGTGAATGAGGGTGTATGTGTGTGTGTGTATGCACATGCATGCGTGTGTTAGGTCTAATTGTTTCCCAGGATTGTCGCAATGGCTATATAAATTAATGTTTTCTGTGTCTAAACTTCTTCCTTTTAATTTTTAAAATGCTTTATTTGTACTTTTTTCAGTGTCTTTCCTTAACAACCAACTTTTCTTCTTTCCCACAAACCAAGCCCTTCCCTTATAACAAATGAATAATTAAAATAGATCCAAAAAAGACATATTTAAGAATTCATATTTTATTCTGTTTATCCAGTTTCTCACTTCTCCACCAAAAAGTTAAAGATACGTTTTATTGTCAATCTTCTGAAGTTATAATTGATTGCTGCTTTAGTTAACATTCTGAGGTCTTTTGGAAAAGTTCCTCCTCACATGATGGTACATATGACATTCTTCTGCTTCTGCCCACTGCATTCTGTAATAATCCTTTATATATCTAGCTGAATATAGCCTATACTTCATTTCTAGAGGCACCGTACATTTCAATTGCATACATATTCTGCAATTTGTTCAACCATTACTTTGCCAAAACTTCCTTCCACAAAATAAATATTCTATTCAAGACTAATCTTCTTATTGATCTTCACCCCAATAAACCATGCTCATTTTCATTTCTATGCTTTAAAGTACGATTTTGTAGACTTTTCCCAATTGTAACCCTTTTTCACCTGAGAAATTTTTTGATCCCAGGTTTATCAGTATATAAAATATATATACAAATCAAATATTTAATGATAACAAGTCATAATTTTATGATCCCCATATTCAGTTATGAAATCCCTAATGGGGTCAAGACACATAATTAAATAAGCCGGGCTTTATTTTTCCCAAAGAGATCACAAAAGAGAAAAAAGGATCCACATTTGCAAAGACATTTGTAGCAGTTCTTTTTGTGGTGGCAAAGAACTGAAGATGAGTGGGTGCCCATCGAATGGGGAATGGCTGATTAACTTATGATATAGGAAAGTAATAGAATATTATTCTATTATAAGAAATGCAGAACAGGCTGATTTCAGAAAAGCCTTCATGATGATACGCATCTTGATTGATGTTGAGTGAAGTGAGCAGAACCAGGAAAAAATTATACATAGCAACAGCAAGATTGTGTAATGATTAACTATGACACACTTAATTTCTGTCAGCAAGTCAGTGATCCAAAACTTTTGGATGTAAAAGGCCATCTACATCCAGAAAGAAACCTATGGAGGCTAAATGCAGATCAAAGGATATAATTTTTACCTTTTTTTTCCTTTCCTCTTGTTTTTCTCTTTTATTTTGATTTTTTTCCCTAACATGACTCATATGGAAATGATTCAAAATAAATGTAAAAACTAAAGAAAAATTAATAAATTTTTTAAAAATCTAGGCTTTGGAGTATACTAATTTTTTTAGTCCTACAAGTGTTCTTTGCCTAAGTCCTCTGTCTTTTTCTTTATTGATTAGAATCTTATATTTATGTTCTTCTACACGTCTTTAATGGCCTGGCTCAAATCCTACTACTCCGTAAAGCTTTTCTTGATTACTTGCTTTTTAAAATTATAGGCTAAGGGTGCCTATCTCCTTTTCAAACTCATTGGAGACATTAGTATTGCTTTTATCATCCTTTTGGTTCTCACATAGAATTTCTGGAGCTTGCGTTAATGAAGATTTTCAGTAGAATGAAATTCTTCACTTTTCCCTTTTCCTACTTCATAAGCTCCTGAGTTCAGGTCTTATATAACTAAATCTGGGGTTACAAATTTAATTTTTGTTACCATAGCCTTGTATCCATCTACAATGAGATTAGGAGCTTTAGGGTATTCTTGAAAAGAAGCATTCTTAAATCCTTGCCTGTAACTGGTGTGATCTGTTTCCAACTTCATTATGATATAATATTGCCCATCAGAAATCCATTCACATTTTCATGGCACTTGGGGTTTTCCCAGTTTGCATTGAAACATTTCAAGAAGGTGGTATTTGGTATTTCCAGTTTGTTTTCATGTCTTTATGTGTTGCTGGAATAGAACTGAACTTGCTCCATTGACCTTCCTGTTAAGCTAATCATCATGTTATTTGGGGCAAAGTCAGCTTGAAATCTTTATGCCATTCTATGTCTTTCATTCTTTGTATCAGTTATATCAATGCAATCAATGGTAGCATCAGAGTCCAATTAGCTGACATTTCAGGGCTCCTATCAGACTTTCACAAGTATCATAGTGGGATAAGCATATATGAGGTCACTGAAATATATATATATACTGTCTTTTCTCTACATTCCCATTGAATGCTCTCTCCCTGGCCCTCCAACACTATCATCATGGCATAATCCATGGATTGAGCTTTGAAGTCATAATTGTTGTTGTTAACCATTTTTTCTCATTTTTAAGAGAGCTTCTTGGGGCAAATTATCACCTTGCTATTATTTTTATATTCAATTTTCTATTAATAATTATACAGATGGAGAAAATAATTATTTTGATTATTGAATAAAAAGTATTGAGATACAAACTTAACCTTTCACTGAAAATATCATGGGTAGAATTCCAGTTATGGAATAGATGGAAAGGATGATATATAGCTTATCTTATTCTCACATAATTTTAATGTCTTTTCAATTCTTTTTACTTTGTAAAGAGTGAAATCCATATAGCATAGATATTATGAATATTTGATATGGTGATAAGCTGTTAAAATGTTGTTCTAAAGTATATTTTGTTTCTCACAAATAAATATTTATTTTAATGAATCAAGAAAGTTTGATCTATTATAATAATAGTACAATTCAGGTACAGTTGACAATTTGTTTTGTATGATGCTTTTAAGTTTTATTTTAGCATGGAGGTTTGCTTCTGATAAATCATTCTAATCAATAGGTCATGTCTTACAAAACCTTAGTAGCTGCTGACTTAGTGAGTGACACTATCCACCATTTCTTTGTTCCACACTGACAATTGTCAGGGCTTCTTAAAAATAATTTTTTATTAGTCCTTAGTTGCAGTGGTCCTGAACTGTCATATAGCCGCCTCCCATTCCTCAAAGCAATCTGCCTGACAGTCATTTTTTGTGGGGCATATCATTTGGCTGAGTTTTGGAGAATGTCAACCATTAAGAGCATTTTGATTTCACTTTTAAGATCTTAGTTACTTCACAGGGTTTTATCCAGAGGTTGGTGTTGAAATGTTAATCTTTCTATAGCTGTGTTAGAGTGATAGACCTTGTGTTTTGTTAGTGCCAGAAGTATTATGACCATCAAAAGACTCAAAAAATAATATACTTCAGGATAAAACTTCAAACTACTATCTCTTTTCTTTGCCTTATGGGTGAAAAAAAAAATGTACTGCATCAATTTACACAGCTCGGTTTTTCTAGGTATTTTTAAATCCCAATCCTTCTGGCATCCATGTTACAAATAAAACTTCAAAACATCATACAAAATAAACTCTAAGCTGGACCTGAATTAGACCATTATCATAGATCAAACTTTTTTGATTGATTAAAATCAATAGCATTCATTTGTCAAAAACAAAAATAAACTTCAGAACATTTTAATAGCTATCACCATATCAAATATTCATAATCTCCATGTTACATGGATTTCACTCTTTCCAAACCAAAGATATTTGAAGAGACATTGTGTGATGACCGCATATTTTAAAATCAGCCGGAGTCAGGAATTCAGGTTTAGGGAAAATCTTCAATCTTTATTTTCTGTGGAGGTAAAGAAGGATCAGAGGTGAAGGGGGATCACGATGATTGCAACGTGAGCAGCTGCGACAAGACTCCAGCCAGCCTTCTCTCCCTGCCTCTCTTCCTCCCCTCTGCCTCCACCCACCAAAATCGTCATTTCCTATACAACACATCAGGACTTGCACAAAGAGTGGGTGGGGGCCATTCTTTCTCCAAGCATGTATATTAATAGAGTATGGTCCAATTACTATTTAGCCTCACGTGTTTGGGACCTCAGTGCATCAACTGGAGCTTCAGCCCATTACAACATTGAAATTATGTGAGAACAAGGTAAGGTACGTAGCATCCTTTCCATCTACTCCATAATCTTCTGGCATTATTATTGCATGGATTTTTTAAACCACTGTGGAATGCCTTAGTCTTCCCAGATATACTACTGAAGAGACATATTCCCCTAATTTTGACAGTGGAATCTCAGCAGGCTTTCTAAGCAATAGTGTCCTTAGGCATGGGAGAATAATATCAACTAGAGAGAAGATGGCTGGAGTTAGGGTGGAGAAGCTATTTGTCAGAACAGGTAGGAATAGGACAGATACATGTGAATCTCATTACCTACCTCTCTCATGAATTGGGGCCCAGCTTCGGGACATCATTTGGCTAATCCCAATAATGAGGCCTGTAATCTAGCCTGGGTTTTTATCAGCTTGCCTTCCTAATTTGTTCCCTATCTACATGAAATAATACTGCTCCATATTGTACAACTGAATGTTCCATACAACCTGAAATGTTGATTCTGCTATTTAGAGAAAGGAGGTGCCTTCAAATATCAGTGGTTTTATTTATTTATTTTTGAAAGAACTTTTTGTGTCAAAGCAACATACGGGGGCCAAATAATATATTACTTTAGTTTATTATAAATGAATGACTGAATGAAAAAGCTTTAATTGTAAGTAAAAATTGTGTGTTTACTTCGTGTGAAGTACTATGCTAAATTATCTAAAATTAATTTTGAGGCTACTGATTTATTTGTTAAACACATTATTTTTGCTGTTGTCCAATTAAGACAACAAAACAAATTAATCTTAGAAGAGAATATTCAGTTGAATAGAAGTTATTATTTCTTGACAATTTGCTGACATATTCCAAATTAATCTATAATCTTATTAATGTGGGTAATTCCCTCCAGTCACTACAAACTCAATGCATTCATTTTATCCAGACTATGGTATTGCTTCCAACACCACCCAGTATATCAGAGCTTTCTCAAAGATACTAATGAGCACAATGCTTCTCTCTTATTCCTTCCTTCCTGTCCCTATGTGATCAGTCTATTTATGTCCATTTTCAATTATATATATTTTTAAACATATGAAAATATTTAAAACTAAGAAAATATATGTAATGCTTTGTGAAAATGTTATTTTAATTTCTGACACAGGTCAGAATATTTTAAAAATATGTACACTTTATTTGTTTAAAATGCAGGTTAAGTATATTTTCTTTTTTGTTTCCTTTTTTTTTTTCTTTTCTATTACCCCAAAACTTCTTTCAAAGAAAGCGTTCTCAATCACTTTTTGTATTATCAGAAAAACAACTCAGTGTTTATATAGGGGTTTGGAAAGTATTTCAGATACATTATCTCAATTGTGCTTCACAACCTATATTATTACCATCCACACTTTGGTAATAATGAAACAGAGGCTTAAGGATATGGTGATTGGCTCAGTTACAAAGCTAGTTAGTAACAAAGACTCCATTTGAACTAAAGTTTCTGTCTGTCTGACAGAAGATTTTTATTCCATATTCTATAACATAATGTCTCTCAGGGTAGATAAGAAATCATCCTAGTGGTTGCTAGAAATAAATTGTTTATGCAATGTCATTTTAATTTTTACTTTTTTTTTGTTCAAGTATTCAAGAACTAAAGTATCCTTGATTAAATAAGCAGGGATGAGATGCTTTGGAAAAGGATGCCAATAGATGGGCTTCATTATTTCTGCAAAGAGTGATAATATGTTCCATATTCCTAGAAGCATATTCATTTCCTTCTATTGGTGGAAAGATTTCCACCTCTGTATTATAAACCTATCCTGGTTGGTGATGAGAAAGGGGATTTCCAATGTGTTTATAATTGCAAATAAAATATGAGGACATCTGTCCAAAATTTCAATTATATTATCCAGAGTATTTGATTCAAGACAGGACCATTCAAACTCCCTGATTTCCTCTCTGTCCCGCTAAATCCTGCCCATCAAATATCAGAAATTATAGTACAATTACTTACAATATATTTGGATAACTTTTCATTCCATTTAAACTGTATAAAGAGAAGAATTTGCCTGCACTATTTGTCCCACATTGGTAGGTCTCTTTATTATAGACAGAGTACATCACTTTCCCTGGTCTGTAGTTTCAAAATAGCAACCAAATTCTGACAAAGAGATACCCTCTTTTTTCCTGTAATTCTTTTCACAAATTCTTATTAATAGAAAATCAACTAATTAAAGATAGTGTTGTATGGGAAATTAATCTAGTTAATTGAATTAGTATTAAAATACTTAGCGATTAGTCACTTCCAACACATGTTACCCAAAATGGTTGGCAAAGCATAGTCTAGCTGCATCTGTTTTTGCTATTCCTGATATATTTCATCTTTAATGTGTCTTAAGACTTGTTCAAATAATAATAAAAATTTTGTGGAAAAAAAAACAGTCTTTTTTAATACTCTAAGTCTACCTAATTAGTAAAGCTTTTTAAATAAAAATAGAAAAATGATGAGGATGATAGCTAGCATTTACATATTGCTGCAAGGTTTACAGTTTGCCATATGTTATCTCATTTGATCCTCACATCAATCATTTGAGGGACGTACTATTAATAATCACCACTTTAATGTATCTAATAAAGAGTTAATGGCTAGCCTACAACAGACCTGGAATATAATGATCTCAGAAACACTTGTTGGGAATTGTCAATTACTCCTGCTAGGTTTTTGGAATCGAGCCCGAAACTCAGCTGTCTTTGCTCTCTAGGTCTTATATTCTTTCTATAAATCCCTTATTCCTTTCTAAAAAAGTTTTGCCCTTCTGCACTCTAAGTCTTCCATTACTTATTCATTCACCTTATTCCCATGAAGTTTGCTCAATCCCTGTCTTCCTACTTCATTATTTTTGAAGTTTTATAAAGAAACAGATTGCTTTATATTATTCTGAAATTATCATTTCCAACTACATGTAAGACTCTATAAAGAACTATTGAGATTCTAGCTCCACCCAAGATATATTGAGTTATGTCGTAATATTTCCCTTCGTGCATTTCGTATTTTAGACTCATTGGTCAAAAAACACTTTTCCAAGCTCAGCTGCTCAGAAAACTGCTGAGGTCCCCCGAATCTAGCTCTTGAGTTAGCCAGAACCTCCACTTCAAGAATGATAGACAAGTACAGTAGTAGTACAGCAGCTAACCAAGCACCATTGGCCATGGCCACAGATGCCTGGTGACTTGCCAATCCCTCTCCTTTACCCAACCTGCTGATTTTCTTTGGGTTCACTTTTCTGGGGAGTCTCTCTCCTCAGTAGGGTCCACTTAGAAGTGGGTGATGGGTTTTTAAAGAGTCGATTGTAAACCATTTAGCAGAGTACCCCCTGATCTTTCTTATTGTTTTACAAAATAATAGGGTACATTTTCTCATATCTAAACTAAGGTCAATGTGACATGCTGATGTACACAAATTCATACTCCTCTAACAGTATGTTAACTCACAAGATGGAATTGCTGAACTCAGCCACATTTAGAGGCAAGTTATAAAATATAACCTGATTTTATTTTTAAAATCAATACTAACACTAAGTATTTTCATGTCACTTGTGACCTCTGCTCCTCAAAAGCTATGGGTTCACATAGGCTATACCTGATTCAGGGGGTCTGACCCAGGAGTCTTTTGTTGGCTTGTTACATCTACCTGGGATATTTCCAGGAAAATTTCCTACTAACTCTCAGATTATAGTTTTGCCTGTTATATAAGTACCTGAAGTAGCAAGTACATATTGAGTATGGGACGGCCTTTATTTCATCCCACAGGGGAAAAAGCAAAATCAAACAAAACAAAAACCAAACAAATTAAAAAAGAATCTACTCTTACAAGTCCATTCAAGATAGAGAAAATATAAAAAGTGCTTAAACGACCATCCTCCTTGTATCTATGAACTGAATTTAAGATTTTTAATATGTCAATTTCCCGACATTCTAATGAAATCCCTCTCTTCCACATTTTCAAAGTATTTACTTCCAGTTCCACTGTATTATAAGACATACATATATGTCTTATATATGTCTTAGGTAACAGATATCTTATATAATATAATGTAACATAAACTCTATAGTTTAGATTTTACCCAAAAGGTAAAAATACTTTGGGGGCTTCTGAATCTATATAACTCATTGAATTTACTCTGTAACAAGGAGGCTACATGGAAAGTTGGAATATTATTTTTTCTCCAAGGATTACATTCATTTAATGTTGAACTCTCAAAACTAGTAGGTCTGCTTCTTCTATATGTTTCTATAGGAAAACTCTCATTATCCTAGTTAAATTCATTTCATCACCAATTCTCTCAGCAAAGGAAATAGAAAAGCCAATGGCCTCTAAGAACCCCAAGCCTGGGAGCTTCCCTCTGCATGGAGTTAGGTCTTCAGACAGCATACTGTTCTGTCAATAATTGCCTTTAACTGCTCCCAGGGAGTGGGGAGGAAATTGCATGTGTTCCTCATGCTGCCCCTTTTCCCCTAGGAAAAGAGGTTTGTGCTACTGTGCTAGTTCTTCTGTAGGTGGAAAAGAGGGAAAAGAAGAGGGAGGGAAATAAAAGAAAAGAAGGTAGTTAGTTTATTTTTATAGACTTGCAGAGAAACTGATTCTCAATCAGCCAATCATCAGAAGTCAGCTCCAGTTCCTGAAATCCAATCAACACATTCCCGGTTGTTGTGTTCACTTCCCATGGGGTGATGATTCTTAGATGCTTCTGAACTATAGGCCAACCCCTGTAATCTCATCACGTTGATTAGGGTTAGAGGCAATTAATTAGGTAAATCACTGAGCAATTTGACCACCCCTTACATTTAAAATGTATGAGAACTCAGGAAAGTATCAGAATCTGAAATAGGGCAACTAATGATGATCTCATTAGTTCTTACTGCAAATGCTGAACAGAACAGAAACACATACTTGCCTCACTGAGAAGTGGTTTGATATCCCTGCAAAAAAAGGTCAGAAGCAATCATTTAATGGGACTCAAGGGATATTTGTTATTTCCCATTTGTCCCCCTAAGAATGGCCTAAATCTTAAGGAGCCAGAGTTCTTCATTTAGAAGAACTATCTGAACTGTTAGCAAGATTTCCTTTAGCTATTAAGAATTCTTTCTCTGGCCAGGGTTCTTTACTTGATTCATCAAAAAAAGATTTTGAAGAATGGAGTTGCTAGACTCCATTTCCTACAGCATACTCAGGATAAAAATTGTGCCATCAAGTGCATCAATAGCAATCAAGAGCAATAGCAATTTTACCTTCTGAATCCTGACTGTGTTTACAAAGGATAGTAATTCTGAATACCAAGATAGAATTACTTATGAAATAAAGAAGCAATTGAATTTTTAAAAGTCACAAAAGATGATGACATTTTAGAAGATTAAATATTAAAAGTGATGACATGGTATTAATTAACAAAATTTACAAATAGACCGCATTACATTTTGAAACAAAACCAAAATGTAATAGCCTCTGACCTCATGGATCTTACTTTCTAATGTCACTGGGGCAGAGAATGTGATATGTAAATAGATAAGTAATTACTAAGTATGTACCAAATGAATTCAAAGCAATTTGAGAAGGGGATGAGGAATACTAATAGCCCTGAAGATCATTAAAGGGCCTGTAAAGAATTTCCCATCTAAGTTAAACTTTGGAGAAAGTGAGGGATTTCTCAGGCCTGGAGAGATTTACATGAACTGATGCTGAGTGAAATGAGCAGGACCAGAAGATCATTATTTACTTCAACAACAATACCATATGAGGATCACTTCTGATGGACATGGCCATCCTCAGCAATGAGATGAACCAAGTCAATTCCAATGGAGCAGGAATGAACTGAACCAGCTACATGCAGCAAAAGAACTCTGGGAGATAGTTATGAACCACCACATAAAATTCCCAATCTCTCTATTTTTGCCTGCCTACATTTTGGATTTCCTTCACAAGCTAATTTTACAATATTTCAGAGTCCAATTCTTTTTGTACAGCAAAATAACGGTTTGGTCATGTATACTTATATTGTATTTAACTTATACTTTAACATATTTAACATGTATTGATTAACCTGCCATATGGGTGAAGGGGTGGGGGGAAGGAGGAGACAAGTTGGAACAAAAGGATTTGAAACTGTCAATGCTGAAAAATTACCCATGCATATATTTGTAAATAAAAAGCTATAATTAAAAAAAAAAAGAAAGAAAGTGAGGGGTTTCTCAAGGCAAAACAAAAGTAAAGAGCAAGAGTATTCCAGCCTACTAAAGATACCCTATGTGAAAGCAGGCCCATTTGTTGAGAATATAGAATGTGAGAAAGGATTAATGGGAAAGAAATTGGATTGAGGCCATTTTTTTGCATGCCCTCAAATTACAATGAGAGCTATTTGCCAATAATGAATCAGTCAACCATTATAGTTAATAAGTATTGGTTAAGTTTCTCTGGAAAAGAACTCAAAAACCTTCCTTGCTTTCAAGGAGGTCACATTCTAAAAGAGAGATTTTTAAAACTGCTAATTCTATTGGCCTTTTCTCAATCCTCATCCTTCTTGCTCTCTATCAATTAACATGGGGAAAAAATCCCTTGCCTGTTAGATGGCACAACAGAGAAGTGGGATCAGGAAGACATTAGTTCAGCACTCATCTGGCTATCTCCAGAGATAGGGGGAGACAGAGGTGGGGGGGGGGGGGAGGGGGGGAGAGAGAGAGAGAGAGAGAGAGAGAGAGAGAGAGAGAGAGAGAGAATAAAAGACAGACTAAAGGAATAGATAAAAGGCACAGAGGATAGACACCAGCCCTAAAGTCAGGAGGACCTCAGTTCAAATTTGGCCTCAGACACTTAACACTTTCTAGCTATGTGACTCTGGGCAAGTCATCTAACCTCAATTGCTTCACAAAAGAAAAAAAAAAGATAGACAGGGACATAATCCTTTATTACTCCTATATGTAGAGGCAAGACGTGGGTTCTTCTATAAAGGATCGAGAAGGATAGCTTTAAAAAGTAAAGACATTAACTCCAGGAGAACCATGAAGAGAGGATGGATCTAAGAGGAAGTATTAGCTCATGACATTGAAAACATTTGAATTTAATGACCAATAGATCATTAGTAATCTAGGAAAGAGAATTTTGAGTCTTTTGGAAATTAGATTTAGAAGGGGTTGAGAAGCTAAAGACATAACTGAATAAATCCTTCCATAAAGCATTTTATTTGTAGTTTTGTCATTGGCTAATTCACATAGTAAATGGTAGTGCTTTTTCTTTCCTTTGCAATTCCCATAAACCATTGGATTACTTTCTTTGCTAATAATTTCAGCACCTATGGCCCACTAGCAAACAGTGTCCCATCATATACTCTTCCAGGATCAATCTGTTCCCTTCAGCCCCCTCCTCCCTGAGAGCCCCTGGAGTAGACACCTTGAGATATTCTATAAGCCCAGATCTACTTTCAGCAGAAAGATTAAAAGTACGAGTTCTGGGAATAAGCTTTGGAATAAACTGCCGTGATGCAGCCAAGATATAAGGCACTTAACACAGCCAAGAATGATATCTTTGACAAGGTGTTTCTAGTGAGATTTCATTTCCAAATGTACAGCAATACACTGGGGAAACATCTCTGGGTTCTGGGGCGTCAGCTTAGAGACAAGGCTGCTAAAGGAAAGTAGAAGGTTAATGGATTTGATAGTGAACTCTGAAAAGAAGATTAAAGAATTTTAAAACAGGACTAAATTCCACTGGTTTAGGGGTCCTGGCATTCTTTTAATAATGGTGTTGCAATTGCTTCCAGCACTTCAAGTTGTTATAAAACCTGTTAATGTCTTTCGCTCTTCCTTCTAAATTTCTTTCAGCCCTTTCCTATCTGCCTCCCTCCTCTTGCTCTCCTTAATCATGAACATGATGTATGCTGGTCCATAAGCTTTTACTTGGTATGAGGTCTTGTAGTTTGAGCTTTGAAAAATCCAGACTATTATTAAATTTCAGCTTCTGCCTATTTCCTCCCCCAAATGGAAGATGGCCCATTTATTGAATCAGGGAAGTTCTTTTTCTTCAAACCAGATGAGCCCTTCTAATCTTTAAACCACAATTATAGACATAATCTCTCAAGACCCAGCTGAAGCTTCACCTCCTCCGAAAACCTTCCCAGGCCCTTCTAGCCCACCCTGATCTCTCACACTTTTTTGAACCCCTTTAAACACATAATCTGTACCACTCAACTTGCTACTTAGACACATAATGTTTTCTAGTAACCTCTGAGGGTTTCATAGACATGTTTGTCCTGTCTTTCCAATTAACTTATGAATTATTCAACTACAGGGACTTTTATTTGAATGAATGATTAGATTAATGAAAAAGATATTTACTAGTTTTGTTATGTGTCAAGAGTATGCAAATAGAAAAGGCATTTCTGGCTCTCAGTGAGCTCACATTCTAATTGAAAGTGTGGAGGGTGGGTGTGGGTGGAAGAGACAATAAATAGAAAAGGGTTCTGTTGTAGGAAAGATGGAAAAGCTTAGTGATTTCTATTTCTTTGTGTTCCTCAGTCCCGGCCATTAGAGTCTCAATGAATATATATTGCTTCATCGGTCAAAATCTTTCTTCTCCCTTTATATTGCTGATACTTCTAATCAAGAAAATATATTATTGATTTTGAGCTAAAATAATAAATTAATAAAATTCAACCAGAAGTTCCAGAGATTTCATTTATAAGATGGTAAATCTGACAAATCTGATTATGTGTGTGTGTGTGTGTGTGTGTGTGTGTGTGTATGTATATATATATATATATCTTCAAGTTGTTTCCTCATTGAATCAATCAATATACCATCAAGCATTTCTCAAGCACTTCCATATACTAGTACTAAGAGCTGAGAATACAAAGACAAAAAAACCCAGTTCTTGTCTTCAAAATTGTGACTGGTTGATCTGAAAGCCTAGATAAGGGAAAAATCAATGTCTTTTTTAAAATCCCAAAGTTGAAATCACAGTAATATAATATGAAGAACATTGGGTTTGTCAAACTCAATACTGAAGTTAACAACCTGAATGGTCTTCATAAAGACTTGCCTTGGACTTCCAAAGCAGGAGATTGACCAGATGCTCTCTGATATCAAGAAATTGATATCACAAAACCCACTGTACTGTAATCAAGTCACAGAAGCAAAGCCAGAAAGTCTTGAAAAATTATTTGAGAAATAGCACTGGCTATGAGTCCTTTTGAAATAGGAGAGTCCTGGTCCATGGGAGGTCAGTATTCAAAAGAACTTCCCAATAGTAGTCTAATTTTGCAGGGTCTCTTCTAGTAGCTAATGGCATTATTACACACAAAATAACTAATTCTTCCATGTTTAGAAATTGTTATTTGATTTACAAAATGAAAAGTTTAGGTGATCTCCAAGAACATTTCCTATTCTAAAATGAAATCTAGAGTTTTTATAATTTTCAATTGTATTACAACTTTCATTGTTTTTCATCAAACTAACCTTTTTAATTATTTCAAACAAGAATACGCTTGTTGGGTTAGATATTATTTCTTCTTCTAAGTATTTTCTTCTAGAAAATTATACTCTTATGAAATGCTTGAGAATAACAAAACAGGTAGAAGAGGAAAAGATTGTGCACTTAGAAGCCATTGCCAATAAAAACAGCTAACCATGGTTATTTTTCTCCCTGACAATTTAATGCAAATGTATTACTCAATTACTAAAGAGTAATTCATATTCAATTTTACACAAGTATTTTATAAAAGTCTAATACTTCTAATTAATTAACTTGCTCCAGGGCACAAAAATGTTTTCAGAAGAACTATTATTTTTGGTTGTCAAACAGTAAGAGGTATATTTTTGTGCCTAATGGAATGCTGATAATCATCTCTCTAAAGGTATAGTTCACACCTAACTCCCCCCCCAACCTTTCATTCATTCACAAAGCATTTATTAAACACCTACTAAGGACCAGGAAGAAAAAAAAAATCCTCCCTTCTGAGTTTGTATTCTTATCCCAAAAGCCTCTTGTTCATATTTTTCTACTAATTTCTATTAATATTCAAGAGGAAGATGTGGTACTCAGAGGGAACCTCACTGTTGCTACATGACCAGTCTGCCTCCTTTTCTAGTCCCACATCTCCTCTGTGATATAATTCACATCATTCATTTATTGACTGTGTCACCATTGGTCGAGTTGATCATGCTGTAGTAGTCAACAGTTACATCTTCCATCTCTTTTGGGCCACCTGTAATTTTGATTCTTTGGATATCATGTAGAGCCAGGGTTCCAGATATGCAGACTATTGGAAACATTCTAAAAGAATATTGGAAAGAGACCTTAAGCAGCTTAACATCTTAAATAACAAAGACTTTCTGGCACTCTGATAGCTAAATCAAACCTTTTGAACCTTTTTTTTATTATGTAAGATATAAATCTCTATCATCACTTAAATTGTTTACCCCTATGTTTGCCTCCTTTAGACATAGTTAAGAATATATCTTTAATAAGTTTATACCACATAAAGGGAGACAGATAAATTTAATAAGAGCACAAAGTAATGTCGTAAGAATTGAAAATGGAATTTTAGATATAGGTACAAAAAAAGTGGAATAAAACAGAATTTTGAAGAGTAAGAGCATTTCCCTCTCCTTGTGGAGCTAATTAAAGCTTAAAACAGCACTAAGACTTTTGGGACACCACATATACTGTGAAAAGTAACATGGTTTAGTATAAAAAGCTCCAGATTAAAAATCATAAGCCTCTCTCAATAGATATGTGATTTTTGAGCAAGTGCTTAATCTGTTTGCTCATGTATAAAACAGAAAGAAGAATCCCTTGGTTCTGAAGATAAAATGAAATAACATATATAAGGAACCTTGCAAATTCTAATACAGCATAGAAATATATGGGATTTTACATACCACAAGCCGGTAAAGGAAACTCCATGAGGCACCAAACAATTCTGGGATTTTAATTTTTTCTATTGAGATTGATGATAATAAGAGTTTTTAAAATGAAGAAGTGGCTAGAAACTATAATCCCAGCCTGCAGGTTCTGGAGATGAAACAAAACTGATTCCTAATTCATACTGAGTTATCTGGTGCAAAACAAAAAATACTTTAAAGCCAATATGGGAAGAAGGTAACCCAGATTAGATGCTCTCCCTCCTAGAGCACTGAAGCCTTTTATGAACCTACATGAGTTTTGTTTGCTTGTTTATGTGGGTGGGTCATTTGGGAGATGGATTAAATTCTCTTTAGATCACCAAAATGAAGTAAGAAGAAATAAAAGATATTGAATGAGAGTTGAAAGTGAGAAGAGGACAAGCATATCCTCCAATACTTTCTTCCCCTAACTACAATACAGGATCCCATTTAGGGGGATTTTCTGTGTTTTGTTTATAGAGCGAGACAGGCACCAGAGAAATCAGTGCTCAAAAATAATTCATAGTTTCACAAAACTCTACTCTTTTAGCACAGGTCCTTTACAAGGAGAGAGAAATTAATTTGCTTTTTAGGATTCTGTTTTGTGCCATTTTTCTTGCACCTGAATTTAAAATTAAACCCAGAGGTAATACAAAAGCACATTCTGAGTCTACAAATTCTAAAACTTGCCAGCCAATGAGATCAGGAACACATGAAATCATGTGAATAATTATAAAGGATAGTTAAGGAAAAGGAGAGGGTCATTATAAACAATGATAAATAAAGCAAGGACTTAGCATCCATGACTTCAACAGCTGACATCATGGCCTATCTACAGAAGCCCCAAATCATGTCAAGTAGACTTAGTTGTTATAGTACCACCATCCAATGTAACGATGGCAAGAGTAAAATGGGAAACTCGGGGCTGCTGCTGATTATATGGGTCTCCTACCTTGTGGGCTAAACACTTTCTAAGGCAGACCCATATAATATTTATAGGAATTTTCATTATTTTGTGTGTATTCCATGTATGCATGGAACCTTTAAAATGGAAAGACTTGGATTCATAAACTTGTAGGGTGTTGGAGCTGGGAGGAACCTCACAGATTATTTCAGGGAAACCCCACATGTAGAAAATTAGAAATGTGAGATATCCCAGAGGCCATCTAGTCCTGCCTCTGAATTTACAACTGCAAATTGAGACCCAGGGAACTTAAATCATTTTTCCCAAAGTCAGATAGGTAGCAAATGGCAGAGATGGTCTTTGAACTCAGATCCTGTCTCCTGAGGTGGTTTTCTCTATACCAAGTGGAAACAAGTCATGCTTACCAAAGGCAATTAAGCAGGTCAAGTCTCCTTATTCTTAGTTCACCATTCTTTCCATGGCATGATGACACCTCTTTGTATTCTACATAAATCTTCCATTCATTCAACAAGGATTTGTTATTCCCCAGTTGTTTGAAGCACACAGTGCAGAGTGCTTGGGAAGAACAAATTTAGAAAAGTTATTGTCACTTTAATCAGGGACAATCTTGATAGCTACCCTTTATGTAGCACTTTTTAAGGTTTGCAAGGTCCCTTACTTCATTTGAACCTCAGAACAACTATGTTAGATAGAAATTAGACATATAGTTTTTCTATTTTTACACAAAAGAAACTGAGACTGTGAGAGTTTCAATGAGTTAAGAGAAGGATTTGAATCCCCTAGTTCCTTGATCTTGAGTCTGGTCCTGTATCCACTACACCTGCTAGTAATTATATTCTAGTAGGATGAAGAGACAGAAACAGAGAAATCTCAAAACACAATAATAGATGATAAATATAACAAAAAAGATAAAACAAAGTAAAATCTGAGAGAGATGATCATTAATAACTTAGCAGGTAGACAGGAGGGTTCAAGAAAGGATTAAAAGAAGAAATGTTATATTTGAGTTGGGATTTGAAGAAGGTCTAGGAATTCTGCAAGCAAAAGGGGGACTTTTTATGCATACTAATATTGTAAAAATGGATTGCATCTAGAGCTACTATCTGTGTCACCTTGAATTAATCACTTAATCTCTGGGATTCTTAGTTTTCTCATTTATAAAAGGATAAGGTTGAAATAAATGGTAACTAAAGTCTCTTCTGCTTTGTAAGGTAGAAGTTTCTCAGCTTCTGAATTCTAGCTTTTCCCCTCTTTCCTTTTGATTTTTTGGAACTCTCTAGTTTCCCTTTAGTTTGATTGACTTAGCACAAGGCAACAAGTGCTCGATCAAATATTAATATATAAAAGTCCATATGACTGGACACATCTTATATCTATAAATCTCCTGTTATTCTAAGAGACTTGATGCTTTATTGATGAACTTTGCAGTTTCTGCAAGTAAATCTGGCTGTAGTGAAGCAGTGTGTGAGCAGAAATCAGATGTGAATGAATGTTTCATGAAATGCCATTCCCATCTATCATTCTGCAAGACAAGAATCAGTTGTGACTGTCACATCTTTATAAGAAGAGACGGTTGGAGAAAAGTGAGGAAATTGGAGCCCCTGAATCAGGGAGCCCACACAAGGCCTATGAGAATTATATTGAAGACTCGAGGCAAGAATAGAAAGATAGAGGCAGATAAAGGAAGGCTTGGAGGGAAAAGTAAATTGACAATGGCCATGGTGAGAATAAGTTATTGAAATGGATGTCTCAAGGAACTGAATTAGTGATCAGAAAGTAGATCTTCTCCTGCCTTTATTTCATTTAAAGTTTTAGAGGGTTTTTTTTAATAGTAGGGTAATTTTTTGGATTTATTTCTCCTACCCACCTTACCACCAGCCAATGAGCCTTCCCTTGCAACAAAGAAAACGAGTTAAATAAATATGTTGCCACATCTGGCGGCATATAAAACATTTCTTTGTCATGTTGCCCACCTCCAAGCTCCCAGTGACACACACACACACACACACACACACACACACACACACACACACACTTTTCTACTTGAATTAAATTCTGTCCAAGAACTGAAACTAAATTTTGGCCAATTCCATCGGCAGAATCTTCCACAATCTGGCCTCAGAACCAAGCCCCAGAAATAAGAACCATTTAGCAATCCATGATTTAGATGAGTCCCAGGGACTGATTGCCTAAAAGACCCAGAACCTGCCTGTCCAGGTGTGGATCTGGCCCAATTCTGTCCCATTTCTGTAAGGAGTGTTGGATCGACTAAGACACTCTTAGGCCTGGGATGGGGACTGGACCTCTGGCTTCCTTGGGAAAGGTATCTCCCAGGTAACGAAATCCCTTCTAGCTGGGGAGCTCGGGATCCCCTGGGAAAGCTTGGATTTCTAGAATTTCCTGGAGCCCTGGGTCTTATGGGCTTTCCCCGTGACTGTGGAGGAAGTAGAACTCAAGTCTTTCTGACAGTCTGACAAGTAAGGCTCCCATCCCCTCACACTTGGGTTATTGCAGTAGCCGGCTGGCTGGTCCCCCTCCACAAGCCCCTGCTCTCATCAATCCATTCTCCATTTATCCACTAAAGTGACTTTTGGAATGGGCAGGTCTGCTCGTGTCATCCCTCCCCTACCTCACCTCCCCCTGCTCCACTGGCTTCAGATCGCCTCCAGATCAAATATAAAGCACTCTGCTGGGCACTCAGAGCCCTCCTCCCCTTCCAGGCATCTCACACCTCATTTCCCACTTGGACTTTTTAATCTAGGGTCACTGGGTTCCTGGCTGTTTCAAGAAAAAAAACAAACAAACAAACAAAAAAAAAAACAAAACAGCTCTAGGAATTTTCTTTTTTTTGAAATTTTTTTTTTTTTTGGCTGAGGCCATTGGGGTTAAGTGACTTTCCCAGGGTCACACAGCCAGCAAGTGCTAAGTGTCTGACTCTGGATTTGAACTCAGCTTGTCCTGATTCCAGGACTGGTTCTCTATTCCTTGGACTATCTAACTGCCCCAGTCCCAGATCTTTTCTCTGGTCATCCCCCATGTCTGGAATGGTCTCCTTCCTCTCCTGTGGCTTCATTTTCACTACAGGAAGCTCTCTTCATAATTCTTAATTCCAGTGCTTTTCCTCTGTTAATTATTTCCCATTTGCCCTGTGTATAGTTCGCTTTGCATATATTTGTTCACATGTTGTCTCTCTAATAGATTGTAAGTTCTTTGAGGAAACTCTTTTTTTGCAAAGTTTTTGTAAAACTCTCTTTTGCATATTTTTGTCTCCCCAATGCTTAGTGTTGGTCCCATTTGTTGTTCAGTAGCTCAGTCATGTCCAATTCATTATGACATCATGGACCAAATGTCCATTGGGTTTTCTTGGCAAAGATATGGGAGTAGTTTGCCATTCTCTTCTCTAGTGCACCCAGTGGATCCTGTTCAGGAAGTCAATTTAGTGACTTTTCCAGAATCACACAGCTGGGAAGTGTCTGAGTCTAGATTTGAACTCAGGTCTTCCCTGCTTCAGGTGCAGCATTCTATGTATTGAGTCAGCAGCTGCTTCAACTCATCATACAGTGGTGCTTAATAAATGTTTATTGAATTTTCCTCCATAATCCTATAAAATCCAAAATCCTATAAAGAACATTAATTTGTTAGAAAAGGATCTGCCATTCCTCACAAGGAACTTATTCATGAGTAAGTTAATAATAATAATGTTATGATTCATAAATAAGTCATAATTTGGTTCTTAAAAGACCTATGCAAATCCATAATTGTTTCTAAAGAGTAAATTTACATCACGCTGTATTTCTCCTACCAAGCAGCCTCAAAACTTCCAAATGACTCACTGAGCTTTCCATTTCTCTACCCCAGAGTCCCAGGAGAATCCCTATGTTCCCCTTTTCCATGAGTGTTTGTCTTACCTCCATGTGTCCCAAGGACAGCAAGCACAGACAAAGCTGTCCTCTGCACAAACTTTGTGGCTCTAAAAGCTAAAGAAATCCCCAAGGTCCTTCAGTCATCTTAACCTTCAACAGCTTCTCCTCAAGCTACAATTTTACCTCTTGGCCCAGAATTCTTGTCTCACTATTCATCTGGCTTGAGCCTCTGCTATGAAACCGGGTAAGGTGGAATCTTCATTGCAAGTATAATTATCTTTATTAAAACAATTAAAAAATTTAGCATTTAGAGTTTGGTTATTGGAAAATGTTAAAGGAGAGTGGATCAGAAATGTAATTTCATCAGTATTGGAAAGTTTCAGGAGAAACTCCCTTTACTATTGCAATTTAATATTCTTTTGGCAGTTTAAACTCCAAATATTGCAAGGAAATACTGAGAAGTTGAGTGACTTGTTCAGGGCTACATAGTCAATAGTTGCCAGAGGCAGGACTTGAATCCAGGCCTTTTCTGAATGCAGAATGTCATCCAGTTTCTACATTTTGGAGTAAATGAGCTCGTGTCCTAAGAGGCAAATGATCTTCATCTTCTGAAAGTATTTCTGTTGAGGATAGCACCAATTTTCTAATTAGCCAGATCTTAGACTGAACTTTAATGTTTCCCTCTTCCTCATCTATTGATGATATCAAAACTTATCAATTCCACCTCCAAAGAATCTCAAAAATCTATCCCTTTCTCTTCATTCATACAACCATCATTTGAGTCCAGAATTCATTACTTCTCACCTACGTGATTACAATAACCTAATTTGTCTCTCTGCTTCCATTTCTTCCTTCTTGAGAAAATGCTCTATAATCGACCAAAATAATCTTCTTAAGGTGAAAGTTGTAATCATGTCCCTCTAACACACATACACACACACACATACACACACACACATACACACACCAAAAAAAAAAAAAAAAAAAAAAAAAACATTCAGTGGCTTCCTACCTCTCCAAAATAAAATTTACATCCTTCTGTTTCACACTTAGGACCTTAATCAGTTTGGCTCCAACAAACCTGTCAATTGTACTCTGCTTTTAAGATAAACTGAACTACTAGCTTCTCCCTAAAGTCTCTATTTCATCTCCCACTTTTCCATATGTGCCCGAGTTATTGACCCATAAGTGAAATGCACTTTGATTTTGAACTTGCCCCCACTTCAAATACTATCTTTTCCTCTTGGCTCTTTTAAGGGTAGGACTTATTTGTTTTTGATCATGGCTTGCTCACACTATGATACTTACTCTCCAAATCAGCCATGGCCATGTTAGTGATATGCTATATCTAACCTAACCTATTTCATAGTTCAACTCATATTTTATCTTTTTAGACGGCTCATGAAGTTATATATATATATATATATATATATATATATATATATATTACCTCAAGGTTCCAAGTATCAGTGCTTTTTTAGAGTACCTAGCAAGCACTTCTCTCCATCCCAAGATTGTGTTTCCATGTCCATCTTCAGGTTCTTCCTTTGTTTTTAGCAGTAATCTCTCTGGTAGACTCAGTCTTTGCTGGGACTTTGAATGGCTCTGATAGAACCTCAGGATCTCTCAAACTCTGAAGTTCTCTACTAGATAATCCCATTTCCTGATATTTGGTCATGTAAGGTATAAAAGATAAATACAAAATAAACAGAAGCACCATGTACTCAGTGACATATAACAACGAAATATGATATCTAAAAAGTGGTCCTTTCTTTTACCTGACTGCTCACAGCAGTTCTGCCTCATTCAATGACAAGAAGGAACACAGGATGAGAGAGATATTTGCAGTTTTTTTTTTTATACTTGATCTCATTTCCAGTTCAGAACAGCTGGATTGATTCTTATGAGTCTGCAATCAGTTGAAAATTTTTTTTTCTTATCCTACCTTACCAAGTCCATGATCACTTATGGGCAGAAACTGGCTCCCCAAAGATTCATATACAGTATTGGAACTAGACAGGAAATACCTGTGAGTGTTCTGCATAATCTGCCAACAAAGGCAAATCTGGGTTTTCGTCTCATTTCCCTTATTACAGTGTAAAAAATTATTTCAGCAGAGTACTAGGACAGAAGAAAAAAGATTCTATTGGTAATTGATATGCAGAATAAAGGCAGAGAAGTTGACCAATTGTAGAAATTGATGATCCTCCCTACTTAAACTGACTTTTTGATCTTCCCCCCACTTCATTAAAAATTCTGGATTTTAAAAACAGAAAAGAAAATGAGCATTGCCATACATATTGTACAACAGAAGGGCATTATGCATGGAACCGTAACATTCTGTCGTGTCAAGCTAGTTTTTCTTTTAAAGTACACAATAAATTCAACATTCAAAGCTGTCCTGCTTGTCTGTGCTTCCTTCTGGTCTTCCTTCTGTACTCTTCAAAAATTTATGTTGGGGAAGGGAACTATATTCCTAACCCTCTCTTCCGGAGTAGAACCTTGAAGTTGTTTTAAACTTCTTAAACTCTGATTGTGACCCCAGATAGGGCCATGTAACTGAATGTGGGGGTTGCAAAATTATTGCAAAATTATCACTAAGTGTTTATTTGCACACCTATTTTATAGACTTAGGTCTATATATCCAGAATTGCACAAAAATTTCTTATGTGAAAAGTGTTCATGAGTGGAAAAACTTAAGCAGCTCTGCTTTACTGTGTATTTCATTATTTACTAGTGATTTTTTCATATAATGTTTTTCTGTGAATATTTCTAGATTTCATTTCTTCTTTTGAAAATTACCTATTCATCTCTTTTAAAGACATGTCAGTTGGAAAATGGATATTGTTCTTTCACTTTTGAAACAGGTCTTGTGAAGGGAAATTGGATCTCACATAAAATGGAAATGGATAGCAGAATGGGTTATTAACCAAATGTACTTTTTAAGAAACATACTTGAAAGAAAAAGAAACACACAGAGTTAAAATAAGGGTGTGGAGCAGAATCTATTATTCTTCAGTTGAAGTAAAAAAGGCAGGGATAACAATCATGATCATAGACAAAGCAAAAGAAAAATAGATTTCATTAAAAGAGAGAGACAGGGAATCTATTTCTTATTTAAGGGACCACAATGAAACAGTATCAGTGTTAACCAGTATGAACCAAAATGTCATAGCTCACAAATTCTTAAATGAATCACAGGAGGAAATTGTCACTAAAACTTCAACTTTCCCAGAGTTTTATAGATCTAACTACAAAATAAGTAAGGAAAAAAGGTAAGGAGAAGAATATAATTTTAGCTCTCTGAGGAAAAATGAATGGTAATAGAAAGGAGAATACATTTCTCTCAGCTGTACATGTCACTTTTATAAAAATTAACCAGATATTAGGGTACAAAAACTTCACAATCAAATGATTGGAGAAATATTAAATGTGTGCTTTTCAGACCATAATAAAACAAATATTACATTTAATAAAAGATCATGGAAGAATAGATTAAAATTAATTGGCAACTAAACAATCTAATCCTTAAAATTGAGTAGGTTAGATAACAAATAGAAACAATAGTTTAAAGTGTTTGACAATGATGAGAAAACATACAAAATTTTTTGGATGTAGTATTTATTAAAAATTTACATCACTAAGCATGCACATCAGTAAAAGAGAGATAGAACATAACAATAAATTGGGCATGGAAGTATAAAACAAAAACAAAAGTAGAAAAAGAGCAAATTAAAAATCCCCAATTAAATGACCCAATGAAAATACTGAAAACCAAAGGAAAAAAAGATGAATAAAATTGAAAATTGAAAATAAAACAAAATAAAATAACTTAACTCATAAATAAACCTTGTAGTTGGTTTTATAAATAAAAGATAATTTTTAATTTGATTAAAAAGAGGAAAATCAAATTACCAGTATCAAAAATAAACAAATGAATACATCCATTATTAATGAAGATAATATTAAAGGAATTATTTCAGTTTACCTAGCCCAGTTTTGTGCCAGTAAAACTAGAAGTCTCAGTGAAACAAATGGATATTTACAAAAATACAAATAATCTAGAGTAACACAAAATGATATAAAATACTTAAATGACTATCTTAGAAAAGAAAGTGAACAAGCATTGAGAAATAAATCTTCTAAAATGCATTAGTTACTTATGTGATCAAAACTTCAATGAATCCCCAATTTCCATAAAATCCACAAAAAACTAACCTCAATATATATTAAACCCCCTTTCTAATTTGATGCTAATCTAATTTTTCTGCAGTTTCTTCCATTGTTCCCCAACAAGTTCCCCATAGAGAATTAAGAGACCACTAACTTCAACAAATGTAGTCCTTTCTTGATTCCACCTTTTCCCATTTTTATTTTCTGCATAGAATTCTCTTCCCTTTTAACTCAAATCCATTAAAATTTTACCTAACCTTCAAGTAAAGTACTGCCACAAAAAACAACTTGTACAGTAACTCTTCCCTGAAAACTTCAAATAGAAATGCTATTTTGTCACCAGTTCCTAGAAAATTTGGTACCACACAAGGCATTTACCACATATTACCTTGTGTCATAAATACCACATTCACATACATACATATATATATACATACATACATACATATATATATATAGAAATATATATGTATATGTGTAATTATATGTATACACACATACATATATGTGATGAATTGGAAGCTTCTTATAAGTCTAGGGTAGTTACCTAAACTTCTCATGGAACATAGTGATAAATATTTACTGAATGCATGAAAGAGCTAATTCACAGAAGATCCACTTGTCGTGCTTTTAAATTGGATCACAGCTAAGAACTTGCCCTCTACAAAACTTTTTCTGGGAAATCTGCCTACATAGCGGAATTCATCTTGTAATAACTAATTAGTTAACCAGTCCCAATAATACAATACTTCAGGATATGCAAAGTACAAAGCACAATTCTAGAGAAATAAGTTTATGAAACAATTCTATGAAGAATAAATAGTCTAACTATTACGAGTAGTATCAAATTATCATTTCAGCTTGTTAATAACGATTTTACATGAATTTGGGATTGATTATTAATAATAATTTGTGTAGATATAATAATTTTTACTTTTTTAAAGTAGCTTTCATTTCTTTTTTGTAACATTTTAAAAAATTATTAATACCAAATGTGATGTTTGCCTTTTAATTCATCTATAGAATATAAATAAATTTAATCAATATGCTTGGTGGATTAATTAGTTTGAAGTCAGTTCAGGGCATTTTAGAATCTTAAACATTGTAATTAGATACAAATGTAAACATATTATAAGTAATATTCCAAGATAGTTATTAGAGGAAATAAAAAAGCGATGTTTTGGCAGCTAAACACATAGGGGTATTATGTTGTATTTCTTATTGGTATGACTGGCTGAATTTTCCAAGAAAAATTATGACTTGTCCAATTGAACGCCCCCAAGTTCTCATTTGCTATTTTCAGCCCTTGTATATTTCCACTTCTATAAGAACTCTACCTTTCAAAGCTTTGCCAGTCAAATACTGGATGACAAAAATCACATAATACAGAGCTACAGACCACAGAACAAATGCTTTTGAATGCATGAATAATTTACATGTGACTTGAAAAAGTATGTAAAATTTAATGTGATTAAAATGTAAAAATCTGGCCTTAAAAACTCATTTAATATTTTGAATTGGCTTTTATGTGCTCATCTCCTCATGAAGTAACTTAGTGACTAGACTTCCTGCAAATTATTATCACTTATAACTATTTATTAGTAACACATATAGTAATTATAATTATTACTACTACTATTACTACAACTAGTATTGCTATTACTACTACTACTACTACTGCCACGACTACTACTATTACTAACCACTACTACTATCACTATACTATGACTAACTACTACTATTACTAACTACTACTATACTATTACTATTACTCTACTACTACTACTATTACTAACCACTACTACTGTAGTACTGTACTACTACTACTATTACTACTATTATACTATTACTATCACTAGCTACTACAACTATTACTAACTACTACTACTATACTACTACGACTACTATTTCTAACTACTACTATACTACTACTACAACTACTACTACTATACTACTCTTACTGTACTACTACTACTACTATTACTAACTACTATTGCACTACTACTACTATTACTAACTACTACTGCTATACCACTATGACTACTATTTCTAACTACTACTATGCTACTATTACTACAATTTCTACTACTATACTACTACTATTACTATACAATCACTACTACTATACTACTACTATTACTATATTACTACTACTATTACTAACCACTACTACTGTAATACTGTACTACTACTACTATTATACTATTACTATTGTAGAAGTATTTTAAATCAACAAGGAGTCCAAATTCAGGTTAGGGAAAATCTCATCTTTATTCTCATGAAAAGGATCGGGGTGGAAAAGAATCGGCAAATAGCAATTTCCAGGTCAAAAGCTAGCTGACCCAACATGACCAGCAACCAGGAGAATAGCCCAAAAATCTCCCAACTTCTCTTCCTGTTCCCCTCTCCTCCACCCACCAAAATTTCATTTCCTTACAACAATAGGACTTGCTAGAGGTGGGCAGGACCATTCTTTATCCAATTGTAATTAAAGGTAATCCAATTACTATTTGCCTCTTTTCTTGGGACCTCAGTTGCATCCAAACCTCAATTGCATCTCCCGCTTTCTTTTATTTTAGAACACAGGTGGTCATGCCATTCCTGACTCCTCACTACAACTATTACTAACTACTATCTATACTACTATCTTTCTAACTCTATATGCTACTCTACAATTACTCTACTTATACTATTTTACCATACAATCACACTACTTTATATACTACTATTCCACTATTAACTACTACCATTACCTACACTCTACTCTTATATCTTTTAACTATATTCTACTATTACATCACTCATCCCTTGACTATTTTAACTCTCTCTACCTACTATTCCACTATTATCTACTATTACTCACTAACTACTCTCTTCAACTATTTGCACTACTTTACTATCACTACATATACTATGACTAAACTCTACTCTCTACTACTTTAACTATTATACTCCTTACCTACTACACTACTACTACTCTTACTATACTCTTACTAACTACTATTGCACTACTAATACTATTACTACTATACTACTATGACTATTTCTAACTACTACTCTACTACTACTACTATTACCACTATTATACTACTACCATTACTACTACTACACTACTACTACTCTTACTATACTCTTACTACTATTGCACTACTATTACTATTACTACTATACTACTATGACTATTTCTAACTACTACTCTACTACTACTATTACCACTATTATACTACTACCATTACTACTACTACACTACTACTCTTACTATACTCTTACTAACTACTATTGCACTACTATTACTATCACTACTATACTACTATGACTATTTCTAACTACTACTCTACTACTACTATTACCACTATTATACTACTACCATTACTACTACTACACTACTACTACTCTTACTATACTCTTACTAACTACTATTGCACTACTAATACTAATACTATACTACTATGACTATTTCTAACTACTACTCTACTACTACTACTATTACCACTATTATACTACTACCATTACTACTACTACACTACTACTACTCTTACTATACTCTTACTACTATTGCACTACTATTACTATTACTACTATACTACTATGACTATTTCTAACTACTACTCTACTACTACTACTACTATGACTGCAACTCCAACTACTATACTCCTACTCCTACTATTACTCCTACTACAGCCACTATTACTACTGCTACTGCTACTACTACTAAGGATACTCCTTCTACAACACACAACGCGCCAGGTTCTGCAGCAAGCGCTCTATGATTATCTCATGCCAACTTCACCACGACTATGAGAGGTGGGCGCTGCTTTTATTATCATGGTACCCTTGAAAACAGGCAACTGGGCAAAGGATGACCCACAACTGGGGCGTGTTAATGTTTGGGGCGTGTTCGGGCGGTTGCGCATCGCTGCCGTCACCGTTCACCTGGGGAGGGGCGATGTTTGCTGCTGAATTTAACTTTCTCACCACACCCAATTCTCACCGTAATACAATACCCGCAACAACCACCCCACCCACCCACCCACCACCCACACCCCGCGGGCTCTCTGCCGGGCGCCAACAACCCAGCCCAACCCGGGCTTGAAACCCGGCCCAACCCGCCCAGCGCCCCCGGGCCCCCCAACCCGCCGGCCCGGCCCCCCGCCAACCCCCGCCCGCACCCGGCCCCCCCCCCCCGCCCAACCCCCGGCCCCACCGACAGCCCGCCCAGCCCGCCAAGCCCCGCCCAACCGCCGACACCCCCCCCCGCCCGGCCCAACCCGGCCCGCCCCCCGCCCCCCGCCCGGCCCAACCCCCGGGCCCCCAGCCCCTACAACCCCGGCCCACCCGCCGCACCCGCCCTTCCCCCGCAACCCCCGGGCCCAACCCCCCGGCAACCCCCGCCCAGCCCCCCGACAACCCCGCCCACCCGCCACAGCCCGCCCACCCCGCCCGCGCCCCCGGGTTAACGCCCCCAGCCCCGCGCCCGGGCCCGCCCGCCCAGCGCCCGCCAGCCCCCGCCCACGCCCCCCAGCCGCCCCAAACGCGCCCGGCCCAACCGCCCCGCCCAGCCGGCCCAGATGGGCCCCTCCCCCACCCCGCGCCGCGAGCCGCAGCCTCGCTCCCCGCAGGGTCGACCTACCCCACGGAACGTCAGGCGTCCGGGGGACAGGCGCGGGGGAAGCGACTGCGGGCCCCGGTTGGGCCCTCCCTCATAGCCCCCAGTTTGAGGGCCTCCCCCGAAGCCGCCCTCTTCGGCGTTTTCTTCAGCTTTATTACGCGGCACAACGCCCACCCCACACACACACACAACAGATACGCACACACAGCGCCAACGCGCAAGCTGAACAGACAGACTGCGGCCCAGGCAAAAAAACGGGTGCCCCCCGAAAGAAGAGTCGAAAGGCGGTCCCCCAGGTCGCCCCGCGTTCCCCGGGGTGCAGCAGCAAAGCCAGCAAGGCAGCAACGCGCAACGCAGCACAAGGGAGCACAGCGCAGCAGCAGCAGCAGCAGCAGCGGCATTGGCGTGGGACAAACAGAAAGGGGAGCTCCGTATTTCCCATTCCCCCAGCCCTGAAACTCCGTGGTAATGTGGCTCGGACCGTACTCCGGGGTACCACGGCCAGAAGGCGGCGGCACCTCGGGCGCGGGCTCCCCAAGTCTGACCAGCCGAGTTCGGGCACCAAAGGGCAAAGCCCTGTGCAAACATTAACATTAGTGTGATTTTGAGCAATTGTTTTTTAGTCACAGTAACAACACCAAATAATTACCGATTCAGACCAAAAACATCTAACGCAAAATAATCTACATTGGACGAAATTTACTATTTGTGAATCATTAGCTGACAAGGCTTGTTAACATTAATTAGGCTGAGAAAGGAGCATCATCAGCTGTTGCTCTGATGTATTTTATCATCGTATTAAAGATTTTAGTATCACGCCTTACACCTTAATATATATGACATGACATGATATAATGTAACATAATAATACCTCAATAATGGAGCATTATGCACTGATGGGTATTCAGGGCTTCATTTTTGCCTTAATACTGTAATTAATATGATGCTAGTGCGCTGTGCATCTGCTCTGTATTTTGGGCTTCATTTAGGAGTATTTATGGAAGACCGAGTCATTTATAATAAAGAAGCCCCTTTCTTTTCATGTGAAGAGGCAGTTTTGCGGTTTTGAAATGTCTCTCACACAGCGGGAGGATAAACATTCCGTCCCCCTTTTATACTTTGATACTGATCTTGAGCTTCCCATTCCTAACTTCCTGTTTTCCAGCAACACTAAACAACAATCAACGCTACTGTTCTCCAGGCCCCGGGAAATCTCCAAGGCGTGCCGGGCAGCTGGAGGTAAGGCGAGGATCAGCCAGCGATGGACCAGCATCGTGCACACACAAGGTGCCTCAGTGGTTGTGCTGGACGACTAGGTAGACTGCGGAAGGTGATTCTGCTTATAGGAGTGGCCATGGGAAAGCTGGATGAAATCTAAACAATCTTATCTTAGAAAAGATCACTCTATAATAATCAGGGCGTCCAGACAGAAGGAGATGGTCAAAGAATTCCCTTGCACTTTTGTAAGCAGAGATTAGTTATCCGTCAGAAAAGGCAAAACAAGACAGCAAAAAAGTAGAATGGTGTGAGGTTGTCATACTTGTATGTTGGTTGGTTGGTCTTGATCAAGCAAGTGGGAAGACTTTATTTTCCTTTTAAGTTCCCCAAACTGACAACTTCAGAAGAATGAAAACATGCTAAATTTAGCATAATTAAAATTGAATCAATCAAATGGAAAGCCATAACACTGCATACTGTAGAATTCTTAGGAAATGGAGAGTAGTGTTGGAATCTTTTACAAAGTGTTAAGACATTTCTTTACAAAATGTGAAGACATTGGAATTGATTTGATCTGATTTTGGGCCAGAACTTGAAACAAGGTATTAGGTGGAACTGATTGAACAATGCTTGTGTTCACACCTTTAGAGAGCTCAAGTATCTAAGTACTCAATGGAGTTCCTCCCTTAGGACCAGAGAGCACTCTGGGAGATAACCCAGAATCCCTCTCCCTCCAGAAGGCAGAGTTAACCTTTGGGAGATCACATAAATGAAGGAAGCTCTTGGAGCTAGGAGGAATTTCTCCAGAACATCAACAGGGCTCTGAGACAGAACACTCTGGAAGAAAAGACTACTCGCCACAGACTGGAGATTGAGAAGCCATGAGACGGAGTTGAGCTGGAGGCTGAAGAAAGCAGAGGCAGGAGCCAAGGACAAAGCGGCAAGATCTCTTGGAGCCAGGCAGAGAGATAGGCCTCAACTAACCGGTCTGATTTGTAAGGAGAAATAAACGTTTGCATTTTTACCAGCTGGCTGCAATTTCGAAGTAATTATTTATTTCAACTAAGACTAAGGCTGGCCCCCAGGAAAACCTCCACAGAGTAGGAATACCTAACGGTCCCCCTGTCCTATCTATCCCCATCCTCAATCATGGACCAGTAGCAAACAATGTGGAAGGTTGATGTTTCAGGGTTCCACTGTGGTGGCCATTATTTACTCTCCTATGGCAGTGACTCAATTGTGTTTCCCCCCAAACCACAACCATCCAATGCCAAAGAGAAAATATAATTTTTGTCCAACCAGGAGTAGGGAAAAGAGACTAGGAGAATCTATGGGAATTGAGGGTATGGCCTAAGAGGAAGTGAAGACATAAACATTGTAGACACTACTAGAAAAAGATTCATATACAAGGGAAAAAATGACTAGAAATCTGGCTGTAGATAGGTTTATATAGAATTTATGAAGAAGAGGAACTCCAGCTGGCTTTCTTAAATGTGTGAGAGTAAAGGGTGTTAAGTTTCATATAATTCTGAGGCTTACTATGCTTTACTTTCTCTCATTCTATATATAATATATATACACCATAGATATATATAGTATGTATATTCCACAATAGTTCGAGTCACAGAGATTCCAGATACTAGTAAGTGGGAACAAAAGGAAATGGCTAATTCTCAAAACATTCAAGAGAGAATCACTAGGTATAAGCCATGCTCCTGAGAATATGAATTGAAATGGAAGTGTAAAGACTGAGGTGAAATGTAATAAAAATTCAAAAGGAGCAATAGCACAATGAATAAATAGTATATATTCAAGAAAAATGATACTTTTATCCTCAATGAAAAAGTAATCCATAATAATTTCTATAGAACTCCCAAAAATCAAAGAAGTGTAACTTCAAAAACTCCAGAAAAAAGTAAAGGATAAAAAAGAAGATCTCAGAATAGAAATAAAACCAGAAGTTGATATGAAAATATGCAAATAAATAAAATAAGCCAAAGAGTAGACAATTTAAAATATACTACAGAGATTCTCTTCAAGGTACTAAAGAGCAATGTCAGATTTAAAATGTAAAGCTTCAGAAGTGGCAGAATGTCCATGCCAAACAAGAAAATTTGTAAGGATCCAGGAGAAAATCTTCAGTTATAAAGAAAAGGGACCAGGGGACCACTATAAATTCAAAAACTTTGTTTTCGAAGTGCAAGAAAATTCACAGGAGATAAAATGTATTTTTTATATTCCAAAAAATCTTTTATGATGGACATCAAGAGCATAAGAAGAAGGATCATTTAAGCCTTCAAGAGAGAGATAAAATGCAGCAGTCTAAAAGGGGAAGAGAAAGAAAGACCAAGAAACACATATAAATATTATTTGTAAAAGAGGACCATAAAAATGTTTCTTAAGCTAAGAGGTTAGATGGATTCCATAGAATGAAGATGATTTTGAATTATATTTGGAAAGAGAAAAGTAAAAATAAAAGCTATGAATGGAATCAAGGCAAAGAAAGAGAAATTAGCAAGTTATGTGAATTTAAGAAGCTTGGTATAAGATAAATGGAAATAGAGGAGTCATCTCATGGAAATAGAACAGTATCACATTTAGAGAAATAATATGTAATTTAGGGACAAAATATATATATATTTAAAAGAAGAAGAAGATGAAAAAAGAAATTAACTTAGTAAAATGAAAACTTAATCGCAATCCTAAGTGTGAATTAAATAAGTCAATAAAATGAAAGTGCATAATGGATGAAGGAACAAACCCCATGAATTTAATATATTAAAGATATATCTAAAATATAGACACATGTAGAATTAAAATATTAACATTATTTATAGAATACTTTAAGATTGATTATGTTATATATAGACACACATATATATCCTTTAAAACAACTGCAGTTGACAGTTTTGTTACATTAATTTTATAGATGACAAAACTGAGAAAGGTCATCTAACATACCTAGAATCAAACAGCTAATAAGTATCTCAGAGGATTTGAATTCAAGTTTTTTTGACTCCAGGTCTAGGGCTATTTTTCATTATCTTATTTAGCTACTTGATTAAATAGTTGGAGAAAATGGTATTATTTATTAAGTGACAATTAGGAAAAACAAGAATTGCTACCATGATATTGAATTTTTAAAAAATAGTATAATGTCAAGAAAAGCATCCAAGGTAAAATATCACTATATATATTTTATATCATGTGATATCTATATCTACATCTATATGTCTATATATACACCATAAACAAAGAAACAAAGAAACAATGTCATTATTTAATGTATATGTAACAAATGGCATAACAAAACTATATATGGTTATTAAAAGTTCGATGAACTGAGAAATGACATAATTGCAACAAAATCATTGCAAAATATTCAATAATCCTTTAGTAGATCTGGGTAAATTTGACAGAAAGATAAAAGAGGGCTGCACAAACTGTTGGAATTATTTTGGATAGGCAATGGGATATGCTGAATGTGATATTAAATGATATTCATATACTTAACATAAAATAAGACTTACACAAACACAGACCATAGAAAATATGAATAAATACTAAAAAAGAAACATCAAAATCATCTTTAAATACTGGAATGCAATATAAAAACTTAAACAAGGAACATGATAAAGACAGCAAACAAAAATAAAAGATAAAATCTTAAATAATAACATAAATAAATCATCACAAACAAAACCCTATAGGAAGAGATAGTAAGAGATATGCCACTTAAAACAACTCTAGACAGTATAAACTACTAGGAAATACACCTGCCAAAATAAAGTAAGGAACTCTATGAACAACATCATAAAAACACAACTTCATACAGATAAAAAATCAAATTTCAATAATAGGAGAAATATTAATTGCTTATGGATAGAGATGGATAATATAATAAAAATAACATTAAACTTTACTTATTTATTTTATATGTCTATATGTAAAACCTATGTATGTAGTCCCCTCCAAATTAAATTACCAATTTTTAATATAAAAAAATTAATTTCATTTGGAAAACAAACTTAAGAAGAGCAGCTAATTAAAAATATAAAGAAAAGGGTTTAATAATACTAGATTTTAAACTATAGAATGAGGCAATAATTATTAAAATTATTTGGTACCATCACAGAACTCTGATAAGCAGGATGATTTCAGAGAGGTCTGGAGAGACTTACATGAACTGATGCTAAGTGAAGTGAGTAGGAACAAAATAAACATTGTACACACCAACAAAAAGTTTATATGATGATCAGTTCTGATGCACGCAGCTCTTTTCAACATTGAGGTGATTAAAGCCAGTTCCAATGGTCTTATGATGAAGAGAGCCATCTGCATCCAGAGAGTGGACAGTGGGAACTGAGTGTGGATCACAACATGGCCTTTTCACTCTTTTTGTTGTTGCTTACATTTTGTTTTCTTTCTTATTTATTTTCCTTTTTGATATGGTTTTTCTTGTGCAGCAAGATAATTGTGGAAATTTGTATAGAAGAATTGCACTTGTTTAATATATTGAATCACTTGCCATCTAGGGGAGAGGGTGAGGGAAGGGAAGGAAAAAAAATTGGAACAAGTTTTTGCAAAGGTGAATGTTGAAAATTATCTATATATATGTTTTGAAAATAAACAGCTATAATCAAACAATTATTTGGCACTAGCTAAGAAATAGAAAGGTAAATCAGTAGAAAATTAGACATACATTTACAGCAGCAAATGCATATAATAACCTAGTATTGGACAAATGTAGAGATTTGAGATTTGGCGATGAGAATTCATTATTTAGTAAAAATTGTTGAGAAACCTGGAAAGCATTCTGACAGAAATTGGATATAGACCAATATCTTACATGATTTATCGAGATAAGGTAAAAAAGGATACATGAGCAAGATATAAAGAGAAATATTGCAAGAAAATTTAAAGAACAAAGGAACATATTACCTATCAGACATATGGATAGGCAAACAATTTATGAATAAACAAGAGGTGGAAAGCTGTGTGAGACATAAAATCAATGATTTCAATTGCATTAAATATTTTAACAATATTATTGTACAATGTACAAGAAATGAAATCAAGATCAGAAGGAAAGCAGAGAATAGGGGAGATTTATATAGTTTCTCAGATAAAGGTCCATACAATATATATTTGAGACATGAGACCTTTATATATAAAATATATATATATATATATATATATATATTACTCTATGTATAAGATATAGTCATATCTATAAGAATATGAGTCATTCCCCAATTGATATGTGGTTAAAGGATAAATAAGTGGTTTTCCAAAGAGGAAATTAAAACAATTTATAGTCATAAGAAAAATGTTTGAAATCATTGCTGATTAGAGGAATGCAAATTAAAACAACCTTGGGATATCATTTTACACCTATCAGTTTGATTAAAATGATTGAAAGGAAAACTTCACAAGATTTTTAAGGGATTTGTGAATTGCAAAGGATATCAGGGATTATATAACTGAATTCATACTTGAAAAAAATCCACAGAAGAATGTGTCATGCAAGTATCTATTCCATCTGTGACTGCAGACATTAAAAGTAAAGGAAAATTATCAACTCATAGCAATATTTATTTCATTTTTGGAAATATTTTAGCCAATTCTTTCTGACAGCAAGTCTAACTTACTATCTTTGTTGCTTTTGCTTTCTGTAGTATAGCCCAACAAGTCTTGTTAATTAGTTGTCTTATCAGTCTTTTCCAAATGATAATCCTTAAAATACTTGAGATATCTTGAATATTTGAAAATATCTATCATGTTTCTCTTGTGACTTTTCTTCTCCCATATCACAGTATCCATTTCTCTTAACTGATTCTAATTTGACATAAAGTCTGCATAGTAGTGTTAATTCCTTTCTTCTCATTTTTTCAATAATCTTAATATCCTCTTAATATCTTTAATACTCTTCAGTAGTGATAAGAACTGAACATAATACTCCAAATAAAATCTGATGAGGGCAGGGTACAATCATCTCCCTGTTCCTAGAATCTATGTCTATGTAGTCATTCTGGGGGCTGCTATAGCACAACATTCCTTTGTATTCAACTTGTAGTCTACTAAAGTCCTGAGATGATTTTCAAAACATATTTCAAATTACACATTCCCCCATCAAACTCTCAAAGTTGTTGCATGCTGGTATAAGACTACATTTTTCTGTATTGAATTTTAGCTTTTTAAATCTAACTTAATGCCCTACCACAATCATTGGCCACATCTTTTTAGCCATTCCCCAATTGATGAGCCTCCCCTTAAATTCCAATTCTTTGCCATGTGAAAAGAACGGCTACAATAGGTTTTTGAAAGTTGTGGACTCTTCATTACTAACAGGGTATAGTTTATTAGTTTTCAAAGCTTTTTAGAGGCAGAACTCATTTTATTTCTGATATATTCTCTCTCTGATATATTTTAAAAAGAATATGTGATGATCCCTGTGCAGAAAATATCTATGTGAAATGTCTTAAACTTTAATAGGGAAATAGATAACCTTTGTTTAGGCTCAAAAAATAATGAAGCTTTGTCAGTGTGGAAGATTTGCATAAACTTTTCAGCCAAATTGAAATTTTAGATGATCAATGCCTATTGCCAAATGGCATAGAACCAATGTATGTATCTATGTATCTATTGATTGTTTCTGTGATACACACACATTTACTATATATTACCCACATGTAGTACATATAACATACATTATTATAAATGTGCTATATTTATATATATACAGATAGATAAAACTTCAATTATTGAGACTGGTTGCTCCATTTCTTTAAAAAAAAAAACAAATCTAACAAATTCTTGATTTACAATTTCTTTCAAAAAATGGAGGTGATGATTTGAATAGTTCCTCTGAACCAAACTATGAGCAATAAGGAAGCATATATTAATGAATTGAAAGTTGCTGATTCTTTGAAAGAAAATGGTTGTCACCCTAAACTTGAAATAACTATATAAGGAAACATGAAAATTGTCAGAAATGTAGCTCAGAAAGATTGAAAGCAGATTTCTAAAAGTTCATAGAAAAGGTAAATAACAAGACCAGGGGCTCTGAAAGGTATTGCTTTAATCATAGCATCTCAAAATGAAATTCTAATCATGTACTCATGATTGAGGAAGAAAGGAAAGAGGTATCGAAAGAATCTAAGTTCCTTCAAAGGAACTTCTTGATGAGTGCATGTTCAAAAAGCTAAAAAAAGAGGCAGATAGCCAAGGAATCCTTTAAAAAAGTGTCAGGGACACTATGGATAATATCATGAAGACAAAATTCCAAATAGGTGCAAGACTCATAAAAATAGGAAGTCTTTCCCCTCCTCTCCCATTCCAGAAAAGGTTCTTAAAATTATATTCAAGGAAAGAAGCAGAAAGTCCTATACCAATTATATGGGATACGTGACAAATTTGGTGGATTTAGGGTTAGGGTTATTTGAAACATAAGATATCTTTAAGTATTGAATTTTGGTTATGTCCAAGAAAGGTTAGGTTTATTTCATTTGGTATTAAAAGACATCTGAATTAGAACCTCAAATGGGATTTTAGGGGACAGAATTTGGCTTGGAAATGGAATGAGTTGTTTCACTTTTTGTCACTTATAGGATTCAATGAGAAAATTTTGAGAGGATCTTATATGAATCCATAAGTCAGAATGTTGAATAGAATCAGAGGCTCCTTCCTGCTCTAAAGTCCCTTGTTAACTCATGCAAGTCTATTTGTCACTACTTCATTAGACTACTCAATTTAGCCAAGTTTGGTCCCCCAAAACACTTGCTCATTGCCTCTTCCTTTTCTTTTCTTATGCTATCTCACTCCCTCTAGAAGATCTTTATACCTCTCTACTCATCAAAATTCTATTCCTTCAAGTCTGGAGAAACTAATGATTAATTTTATTGGATACACTGCCATTTAACTCGTCCATTGGATAAAAATGGACATTTGAATTGTTAAAATGTAAAATTTTAATCTTTTTTTCCTTAAAGAAAAGACCTAGAAGACATGCAAATGTTATTCCAGTCAAGAGACCAGGATTTGTACTTTGACTTGACCTTTTCTTAGCCATGATTTGGAAATAGCATCTCCTCTAACCTCCTGAGTCTCAATTTTTAAATCCATAAAATAGTGATTGAAGTATTTGTACTGATACAATTGTGAGAAAAGTTCTTTGTCAAATATAAAGCATTAAATAAATGTGGATTTCTCTATTTAATATTTTAATGGTTATTCTTATTACTTTATTAGTGTAAAGTAAGCATATATTAATCCAATAATTAATAGTAAATTGTCAGTAGATTAGAATTTATTGGGCTTTTTATAAGAAATATTCATATTTTGTAACTAATGTCTGTCAGTTTCTGAGAAGCAATGCGATCTAGTGGAAAGAGCTCTAGGGACAGGAATAAGGTAGGTTCAAACCTGCAGCACTTAAAAAGGAACAAAGTCATTGTGAGTGATGTTTGGGAGAAGGGGAAGTTTTTCTGTAGCATCATATAATACATTTAGCAATCCATTCTGATAAGACAGAATCACAGAATCCTGGCAATAAGAGATTTCAGAGGTTCAACTTAATTTAATGGGCACTACAACAGATTCGAATTGTGGTCATCCATTCTTTCATTGAAAAGCTCCAGCAAAGTCTCATTAATGTCACTAAACCCTGATTACCACTTTTGTTCTCAATGAAATAGTTTAGGTGTCTGAAAACTACTTTTACCACTAGAGGGAATTAGCACAATAAATGATGTTTGTTGACATCTATCAATGATAAATTAGGCCTATTTTAAAAATATTAAGAATGCTATGTTTGCTTTTTTGTTTTTGTTTTTGTTTTTAACTGAGAGCTCTAAGCTTTCACTGTAAAAATGATAAATCATTTTCAAATTTCCAGGTGTTTTCTATCATTAAAACATTACTTCTAAAAAACAAGTTCCCGTTTTGTCTATCTTGGGAAATCTGGTCCCTAAGATGGCATTTTACTTAGTGAATGTCTGATAAATAATTTTGAAATTCAGTCACACCACTGACAGATGTATCTTCAATTATAGCTAGAAGAATGGGCAATTCTATTTAAGAAATTTCATCATTATTGAATTGATAAAGTAAACAATACTCTCAGGAGAGACTGCCTGAAAATTCTGATTTGTGGAATTCTAAATTATTGACTTGGTTGGTGACAAAGATGAATTTATTTCCAAATTCAAGTCTCTGAGAGTGAAACTTCACATATTGTGTTTCCACAGAGTCACAAGGTACCCATCCCTTCACTGATTTTGCTCCTAACAGCTCCTTTTTCTCATCATTTACCAATCTTTGTAAATAGAATTAGACCTCCCTCCCAAGCTCGAGCCCTTAACCTCTCTATCTTTATCCTTAAGATATTTTTTACTGAAAGACATTTATTTTATGATTGATGTCAAGGGGAAAATAGGCTGTGCTAGATGAGATTTCACATTACCAAAAGTATTTCAAGAGTGCCTTTATTTCATATATTCAAAAGTACCTGTTTTAGTCTAGGAACATCAAGGCGCAGGGCTGAAACACTACTCCAGCCTATACCTAAAAAGGAATCTGCTCTTACTGTTGTTATCATCATTAATAAGTTATAATTAAGGTATCATATTTTAATATATTATATCATTACTATTATTATAAGTAAAATATTGCAAATATCTCATTAATTACATTAAAATGAAATATAATTGCAATTAATTATATTATGATTAGATTTCAATATTCCAGAGAATTTAGCTCTCTCTCTCTATCCCCCCCCCACACAATACACAACACACAAAGCATTTGACATACGTGTATAGGATGTATCTCTTCCATTCTTTAAGTTAGAAACTGGTAGATTTTAATTTATGTTCAATGGGGCAACTAGATGGTGCAGTGGAGAGAGCACCTGCCCTGAAGTTAAGGAGGACCTGAGTTCAAATCTGGCCTTAGACATTAAACACTTCCTAGCTGTGTGACCCTGGGCAAGTCACTTAACCACAATTGCCTCAGGAAAAAATAAATAAATAAAATAAAGGGCTGTAAGACGAAAAATTATTTTCAGTTATTTAAATACTTGCTTCACCATGAACAAGTGTCACAAAGGTAAAATTGATAAGCGTTTTCTTTGGATCTCATTCCCCATATATACACTTGTCAAGACAATTGAGAAATAGTTGAATTTTAGAAAATCATTCTAATAAAAAAATTCAGAAACTTATATATTACCAGTGTGGCTTTGGGCAAGTCACTTAACCTATATGAGCTTGAATTTACTCCCTCTAAAATTAAAAGTGTAACTATATGCCCCTCAGGTGTTCCTTCTAGTTTTAAGTCAATAATCTTATTGGCTTCCTATAAATTTTTTGAATGCACCAACTCATTGAGAGGTAACTTTGCAAAGTGGTTAGGACACTATGTTTCAAAGCCAGAAAGATTCAGGTCCTAGCCTTGATATTGTCTTAGTTTCCTCATCTATAAAAATAGGGATAATAGCATAGTCATCTTTTTTACATGATGAGGGTTGAGGGATGGTACCTCCCACCAAAAAAAAAATGGTCCTTCTTTCCTAACTGTATTAAAAGACTTATTACTGTATTAAAAGACAATATTATGTTGCTATTAAACAACATTATACATGTATTTAAAATACACAATATTTTATGTATTACATACATTTATACATATATACGCTATACATGTATTTCCGAGCTTCTAAACTTTTTCGTGTCATCTGCTGGCTTTATCATGTCATCTGAGGCATCTGCAAAACTCCTACAAAATTACCATTTAATTTCAAAACTGTGATTGGGAAAGTCATGATAATGGAAGAGACATCTGTACCTGAATTATTGACCACATAAATTTATTTTAAGGAACAAACCAGATAACATATTTAATGTTTTGTATGTCTTAAAATTGCATTTTTATTGCATTTAAATAGAGACATTAAGCTGTTTCAACTCATCTGAGACTAAGAAATACAGTACTACCATATTTTCTTTTTTTTAATATATATTTTTTTATTTAATAGCCTTTTATTTACAGGATATATGCATGGGTAACTTTACAGCATTAACAATTGCCAAACCTCTTGTTCCAATTTTTCACCTCTTACCCCCCACCCCCTCCCCTAGATGGCAGGATGACCAGTAGATGTTAAATATATTAAAATATAAATTAGATACACAATAAGTATACATGACCAAAACGTTATTTTGCTGTACAAAAAGAATCAGACTCTGAAATATTGTACAATTAGCTTGTGAAGGAAATCAAAAATGCAGGTGGGCATAAATATAGGGATTGGGAATTCAATGTAATGGTTTTTAGTCATCTCCCAGAGTTCTTTCTCTGGGCGTAGCTGGTTCAGTTCATTACTGCTCCATTGGAAATGATTTGGTTGATCTCGTTGCTGAGGATGGCCAGGTCCATCAGAACTGGTCATCATATAGTATTGTTGTTGAAGTATATAATGATCTCCTGGTCCTGCTCATTTCACTCAGCATCAGTTTGTGTAAGTCTCTCCAGGCCTTTCTGAAATCATCCTGTTGGTCATTTCTTACAGAACAGTAATATTCCATAATATTCATATACCACAATTTATTCAGCCATTCTTCAACTGATGGACATCCATTCAGTTTCCAGTTTCTAGCTACTACAAAAAGGGCTGCCACAAACATTCGTGCACATACAGGTTCCTTTCCCTTCTTTATAATCTCTTTGGGATATAATCCCAGAGTACTACCATATTTTCATCTTTTATTATAATCTTTGATTTCATTTAGATACAATGATCTGCACTAATTTTCATGGATGCTTTAAATCTGAATTTCTTTATTACACAGCACTATGAACATACTGTTCCTTCTCTTGGTAGATTTATATCTTTGTTCAGGAATATTGTAATCTTCTCTTGTCCACTAGCCTTTCCAGTTGACACATTCACCACTGTCCCCATAAGGATAGACATTGATGAATGGCATGTCCTCTTAATCTCCAGTTTATTTGTCTTAGTGTTCTTAACATCCCATATTCTCATTCACTTCTCAAGTCTGAGGACTCACATGTTCTTATGTCAGTTTCTGGTTTCTTTACTACCCTATATACACAAACATCAACAATGGAAGCGACTCTATCTGTTGCCTGCTCCTAATTTCATCTGCTTCTGTCTTTTCCATCTCTTTCCTTAGAACTTGTTTTTCTAAATAAATTTATTTTTTATCTTCACACTATCCCTTATTTATCCCGTCCTTCCCAAGTTTCCACTGTAGTCACCATACAATAGTTTTTTTTTTTTAATTTAATTCAAAACTACTTATGAAACCCCTAGCCTCTGTGTGATATTCAGAGCATGGAAAGACAAAAATAAAACAATATATACTTCAAAGCATTTGGGGCAAAGTGACTAGCCTAGAATCACCCAAGTAATAAACATCAGCTATCTGAGGATGCATTTGAACTCAGGTCTTCCTAACTCCAGCGTTATTCCTCCATCTATTGCACCATCTAGTTGTTCTCTGCCAGGGGAATATAACTGGTAGAAGATACAAGATAATTTGAAGGAAAGAATAAAGATAATGAGTGTCAAGGAAAATAGGGATTCTGAGGAATAGAAAAGAGAATTCTGGATTGGGGAAAGAGATAAAAGGAGAAGAAAAGCTGTGTTCAATAAGGAAGACTGGTAAATACTGGATAGAATGTTGAGTTTTATGAAAAAAGCTTTTGCTTTTCAATCACCCAAAAACGCTCTAAAATTCTGATCAATTTATCAAGCACGTAATAAGTATTCAAATAAGTAATGGAGTTACGAAAGGATCCTAATCTAAATGTCAATGACTGTGCTGGGTCCTGAGGATAGAAAAACAAGAAAGGAAAATATCTCTTCTCTTGAGGAGCCTGCCTTCCCTAAAGGCATGTGTACTTGTATATGTACATATTGTACCTATATTTTTTATCTAGCTATAAGTTACAAAGGTGCAGATTTGAAATTTTTAGAAAAAAGTATCTCACCTGAAGCCAGTATTTTCTTGTTAATGTTAAAGAAATGTTTAACAAATACTGGTTCTCCAATAAATAAATTTACTCAAGTTTAATTTGCATTTAAACATATTCTCTATCATTTTAATTTGCATTTTAAACATATTCTCTATCATTTTCTTAAGTCTACATAATCAATAAAATAATAAATTAACTCTTGACTTGTATTGTTGACTGCATTTCAAGGTAAAAATACTCAGAAAATTTTAAAATCTACTCTCAAAAGCTTAGCTCCACAATCCACTGGCCTGGAGATTCATACATATAATAAATGTATATATTATAGCTAAGGCATCCTGGTCTTTTCCTATGTCCATAGGAATATTTATATAGATACATGTAAAATAAATATTATATATATATATAATGTACATAAACATTTGTTCATTTTAAAGGATCTTCTATGTTTGTTTTCAAATAAAAATTATTCCATTTATATATGGTACATATGATATATATATATATATATATATGTCCATTATATAATTTTTCTCAAGGATTTTTTTTTGTTCTGTGCCTTTATGTTTCCAAAAGAAAGGAGAAACTCAAGATGTGAACTATAAGAGTTATAGAAGTTCAAGTAATCGCAGGATCTAGAGCTAAGAGACTCTAGCATCACTGTGGTCCAACTACCCAATAGTACAAATGAAGAAAGAGGAATGACATTTACTGAAGAAAATATAGCTAATAATTAGGACAAAAATCTGAATCTGCTCCTCAGCTGCTCCAAGTTTTTTTTTCTTTTTGGAACTTCATCTAACATACTGTGTAATAAAGGGGAAACACATTAGTAAAGCTCAGGTGAGACACTTTCACTTCTCTTGACCTCAGTTCCCTGCTGTACAAAATGAGGGGGTTGTATCTCCTCTGCCATGGCCTATGATTCTTAAGATCTGGTGGCTTAAAAACAAACAAAACATTAGTTACATTTCTAAGCACAAGAAAAATGAATGATGTTAGATAGTTGGTTTTTGCCTTTTTTGTTTCAAACATCACCATCAAAGAAAATTATTTGTATATCACATCTTGCACAAAGTAGGAATCTAATGAATGTTTGTTGAAATGGTTTTATTGAATTGTTTGTTTCTATTCATTACTGACATTATCCATTAGTGTATTTTAAGTTGCCTCATTAGTGCATTCAAGTTGCCTCAAATATATATAGTTTGGTTTATTTGTCTTGGATCTTGTAGGCAAACCAGTATTTTCCAACAAAGCTTTACATTCTTGCTATCATTATTTTTCAAAATCTGAGAGATGAGTTAGAGGGAGGGAAGAGTAACTAGTGGTCTGAATTATGAATTGGCAACCAAATGATCCGGACCTATAATCATGTCTTACATTCCTGGAGAAAGCTTTAATCAACTCACAGCTTCAGGTTTTCTATCCATAAAATGAAACCAGATCATCTCAGAGAGGTGATTATTTATTTGCTGTTTCTATGTCTTTTTAAAGATGAAATGCACCATCTCCTATGGCTACTAAAACAGTTTTAATGTTTAGAAATAGAAATAAATCACGAGTGTCTAACTTGCTTCCCCCCACATAAATGTAGTCTTTTGTGAATATCTATCAGCTTGTCTTTTATAACCCTTTATGTGTACTTTATCATATCTATAAGTTATTTTCAATGTGTTATTTCTCTTATTACCAATATTGAAGCCATAATCAATGTATTATTTTTCTTATTTACCCATTATCAGTCATAACCAAGGCTGGATAACAGGACCTTTGTTTTGGGGAAAATTGATTTAGAAGGAATTGATAGCACTTAACAGTACTTCAGCAGCATAAAAAAAAATGTATTCATTTCTCTTGCTACTGAACCTCAGATCTCCTTTTCTGTCCCCACTAGTGTCCCTGTTTCAACCACAGGGGTCGGCATCTTGGGACTTGGTTTTTCTCCCTGGCTTCAATTGTATAGGTTGATTATAGCATGTGATTAAACTGGCTCCAAACCTGAAAAAATTAATACTAATTTAGTGGGTCCACTAATGAGACCATTAGGGGATCTTGCAATTTTTTTTCAAGTAATTTTTGAGATCTCACACAACTTATTTTCAAATAGGCTATTTCCTTTAAATGGGATCTTGTCTGACCTGAAATAATAACACCTTCAACATAGTGTTTTCATGTAACTGTGGTGTAATAGTAGATTAAGCTTTGGGCTACCAGTCAGGAAGGACTGAATGGGAACGTTATTTTGATATGAATTAACTGTCATATGAAGGAAACAATTAGTCTTTTGAATCTTTCTCACCTGTAACATAGGAAAGACTACATTTCTCCCAATAATAATTATAATAGCCAATGAGTAAATGGATATATATATATGTTATATATATATATATACACACATATTTATTTTACCTTTGAAAGGGTATGTAAATGTCCGTTAATATTACAAATTAATCTCTCCTTGACTCTTTCAGTGCTGGGAGCAATCTCTCTATAGCATCTCCCACAAACTTGTTCCATTAATAATTGCCTCCTTTTGTATTTTTAATTTCTCCTCCTCCATTGGCTCTATGCCTTCTACCTACAAACATTCGCACATATTCTTTATACTAAAGCAAACCTTCTGAAGATGCACTAGCCCATTGAGCTACTATGCTATTTTTACTTTTCAGCACCAAAAGGTTTTGAAATACTAGTTCATATTTGGATTCCCTCACCTCCTCACTGTCTCTTCATTCACTTTGTTCCTCTATTTTTCTCGGATCTCAGTGACATCCTCATTACTGTTAAGTAGTCTTTTCTCAGTCTTCCTTGTACTTAACCTCTTGGTAGCATTTGACAATAGTGATCATCCCTGATTCCCCTATAATCACTGCTATTTTGATTTCTGACATACTCTACTAGTCTGGCTTTCATTCTCCGTGTTCTTCCATATCTCTTTGATGTGCTCTTTTAAATATTGCTACCCCTTAAATATGAATAGACTCCTGGCTTTGGTATTCCCTTTTCCCTCCAACCTTCCCTACCTGTTGATTTTATTCAACACTGCACTTTCCCTGCTATATTGATAGCTTCTCTCTTCCAAAAAGCAAACAAAAATCCTACATCTTCCATACTGGTTATCTATATCAGAGAACAACTCCTTTCTAAACATTAGCTTTTTCATCTGTATAATAGAGAAATTGATCTGGATGACCTTTGATGTCCCTCCCAGCTCTAATATTCTATAATAATAAGGAAGTTCCTGGTTTGCCTAACATAATTGTCTTTAATATTGTATTTTGTTGGATGGAAAGAATCTAAGACTCACTGGAAATGAAGAAATAGGGAATGGTTTCCTGAAAGGCAGAAAAGGAAAGGGAAAGGTCATTTGGTGAAAAGAAATATCACTCAGTTTGTAATTTAGTCTAGGGTCCATCTCAGTCTAATAGGGAAATGTTACTGTATGGTTTGGGGCAAGACATCAGTATTTTCTGAGTCAATGTTTTCTTGACTGCAAAATGAAGACATTGACTGGACAAATAATCATTGATGATTTCAATATTCTGGTCTATTTTAAGTATGATAAAATCTACTCTAGTAGTTTTGTACCATTCTGAAAAGATAGAACTGCAAAAAGTTATGTGAAGATATACAGAAGAATTTAGTAAAATTTTTTGAATTGGGGGTGCCCAGTACTAGGTGTTTAACTTCCAAATGTGCTCACCTCCTCTCTCAAGTGTTGTAGACTGCACATTTATATTTTAAATTATAGTGAATTTTAAATAATTTAAGAATAGTAAAGTATCTTGATTATATTTGGGGACATCTTAAGATGCATTAAAGAGGGAGTCGGACATCCTTGATTTGGAAGATAGCAGATGTTTGGTTATTGGTAAAGAAAATGCCAAAAACTTATTGTGATGATTTAACATGACACAAAGAGATAACTGGGTACTAAAAGAGTATGTAGGAAGGGAAGCAGAGGTATTATCAGGTGGATCAGGAGGCCAGTATTTGACCTTATCAGAATATATAACCCATAGAACCTATCTTCCTGGAAGTCCCTGATGTATAAGCTGAAAAAAATAATTACTCTTTACCCATCCAACTTCTTCACAACTCATGTTCATTCCAACTTTTTTTTTGGGAGAAGCTTTCAGGAAGAAGAGATTTGCTGTTATGGGTATTGTTGGTTCTTCAGTTTTTAATAGGATCATGACATCAGGAAGGTGATACTGTGACTTGCAAATGGATTGGATTTAAGTGACATGGAACAATGCAAAGTCACCAGCCTCATCTGGGTCCAGTGGCCAGATAGAACTGGATGATTGGAGATGGCCCTGCATGCAGTCAGCAACCTTGCATCAATGGGCACTCTCAAATAGAACACAGTAGATGCTTAATAAATGTTAGTTGACATTTTACATTCTTGTGTTATTTTAAATTGCTATTACATTCTATAGTAAGGATTTGTTTGAAATCTCCCAAATTTTCCTCCAGACATCTATAAATAATGGTGCAAAATGAATTTTTGAATAACAGAATCTGGAAAAAGACAAGGTGAAAGAGTTTTCCAGCCCAAAAGAACTTAGAAGTTTGGGAAGATCTGTATCATCAGGTTAGAGCAGAGAGCTACTACCCATCACAAATCAGGTCCAAGAAAACAAGGAGCAGATTCAGGGACAGTTGTCTGACCCCTTTACCAAGGACACTTTGCTGGAACTGGTGAAGAACTCTTGCATTGCTCATCTACTGATCTAGGTCACAGTCTTGGAGGAGAAGCAGCACTAGCACACCAGAGCTGGCAGCTGCAGGGGAATGGAGACCTTGGTCACAATTATAACTTTATGGTTGTTTACAGACCAAAGTACAGGTTACTATAGCAGTGATACACCTCATCTTAGATCATACCACCTTGGAAGAGAAAATACTTACACCCTCCCCCCCGAACTTGCTCAGAAAAAAAACTGCTTAAAAATGGAACTTGAGAGTGTCCCGTGCACTCCAGAAGCAGAATCCAGCTTTAACACAAAGTTAAAAATCAAGAAACAGGATCAAAAAATAAACAAACACCAAAATTAACCTGACCATACAAGGTTACTATTGTGACAGGGAAGATCAAGACATAAATTCAGTCGGAGAAAAACAAAGTCAAAACTGTTACATCTAAATCCTCAAAAATATGAATTGATCTCAGATCTCAAAAATAATTCTCAGAAGAGCTCAAAAAGACTTTCAGAAATTAAGTAAGAGAAGTAAAGGAAAAATTATGAAAAGAAATGAGAATGATGTAAGAAAATCATGAAAAAAAAAAGTCAACACAATTTGCTAAAGGAGGCAAAAAATTATTGAAAAAAAAAACACCTATAAAAACAAAATAGACCAAATGGTAAAAGAAGCACAAAAGTTCAAACTCCTCAAAAGGCAGAAATAGCAAAATAGAAAAGAAGGTACAAAAGTTTATTGAAAAAAATCTGTATTAGGTGCTTAATAAATGTTTTATTATTGATTGGCATTTGGTTTTTTCTTACTCTGCAGTACTTATGATGAGCATAAACATATAAAGCAGAAAGAAGATAATTATTTCTATTTTTTAAAACCATTACTGAAATAGTTTTATTTATTTGTTCTTTCTCTGGATGCAGATAGTTTACAAATAATCTTCCTTCATATATCCTTTGCCCTTAATTTAGTTACCCATAATGGTCAAAGTTGATCTTTTTTTTTTAATAGCCTTTTATTAACAGGTTATATGTATGGGTAACTTTACAGCATTGACAATTGCCAAACCTCTTGTTCCAATTTTTCCCTTCCTTCCCCCTATCCCCTCCCCCAGATGGCAGGATGACCAGTAGATGTTAAATATATTGAAATATAAATTAGATACACAATAAGTATACATGACAAAACTGTTATTTTGCTGTACAAAAAGAATCAGACTCTGAAATATTATACAATTAGCCTGTGAAGGAAATCAAAAATGCAGGTGGGCAAAAATATAGGGATAGGGAATTCAATATAATGGTTTTTAATCATCTCCCAGAGTTCTTTTGCTGGGTGTAGCTGGTTCAGTTCATCACTGCTCCGTTGGAACTGATTTGGTTCAACTCATTGCTGAGGATGGCCAGGTCCATCAGAATTGATAATCATATAGTATTGTTGTTGAAGTATAGAATGATCTCCTGGCCCTGCTCATTTCACTCAGCATCAGTTCATGTAATTCTCTCCAAGCCTCTCTGAAATCATCCTGCTGGTCATTTCTTACAGAACAATAATATTCCATAATATTCATATCCCAAATTTATTCAGCCATTCTCCAACTGATGGGCATCCACTCAGTTTCCAGTTTCCAGTAACTATAAAGAGACCTGCCACAAACATTTTGGCACATACAGGTCCCTTTCCCTTCTTTAGTATCTCTTTGGGATATAAGCCCAGTAGTAATACTGTTGGATCAAAGAGTATGCACAGTTTGATAACTTTTTGAGCATAGTTCCAAATAGCTCTCTAGAATGGTTATGATGTATTCACAATTCCACCAACAATGTATTAGTGTCCCTGTTTTCCCGCATCCCCTCCAACATTCCGCATTATCTTTCCCTGTCATTCTAGCCAGTCTGACAGGTGTGTAGCAGTATCTCAGAGTTGTCTTAACTTGCATTTATCTGATGAATAATGACTTGGAGCATCATTTCATATGGCTAGAAATAGTTTCAATTTCTTCATCTGAGAATTGTCTGTTCATATCCTTGACCATTTATCAGTTGGAGAATGGCTTGATTAGAATTGGGATTTCATGAGAAATCAAGAACAATAAAATTAAATAAAAAGATTGAAAAAATTTTAAGAAATGTAAAATCATCTCATTGGAAAAAACTGACTTGAAAAATAGATCCAGGAGAGATGATGTAAGAATTTTTGGACTATCTGAAAACCATGGTCACAGAAAGAGGTAGACATCATATTTCAAGAAATTATCAGTGAAACTCTCCTTGATATTCTAGAATCAGAAAGTAATTTAGAAATTGAAAGAATCTACCAATCAGCTCCTGCAAGACATCCCAAAACTCTTTGGCATATTATAGCCAAATCTTAGAGCTCTCAGATCAAGGAGAAAATATTGCAAACCTCCAAAAAGGAAAAAAAAAAATTCAGATAGTTTGGAGCCACAATTAAGATAACACAAAATTTAGTAGGTTCTACTTTAAATGATTGATGGACTTGGAATATGAAATTCTGGAAAGTAAAGGATTGTAGGGAATAAAATTGTTCCATCTACAAAGAAAGAGCCTGAGGTAGAGTTCTGAGCCAATGGTACTTTATTAAAGTGTCTACTGTTGCCTCATGATCTGAGATAGCTCCTCCTTCCATGACCCTATTTTTATAGGGCTAGATGTTCTGTCATTCCAGAAAAGGTTTTCAAAATACAGAATAATTCCAGTGGTTGACATATGATACATAAGCTAAATGGCATTTCAATAGAATCACAAGTTAGGTGGAGCAAGTTCTATCGCCACATAAAAGGAGAGGCCATCCGTTAGGTTAGGCTGGAGGAGATGGTACAGGTATCAGAGCCAGTGGCCTATGTGGTCATAAGAGAGTCACCTTATCCTGTTTGACAAGAGATTGGTCTGGAAGTACAAAAGTATTTCGGGGGACTTCCTATGGAGTTTTCCCATCGCCATGCTGGGCTTGGTCACCATGACAAGAAAAATGTGATGTCTTTGCTTAAGTTTCTATAATTAAGCAAGTGAAGTTAGAAACTGCAGTTTCCAGTGCTAGGGCTTTATGTACAGAACTTTGATATGATTCTATGAAATTGATTAATACTGATTGGAATAGAGTATTGGAGTAAGAGTCCACTGCATTATTTTTCAGAGGATCTAGAATTATAACAAAGAATTATGCACCCAGCAAAAGTGAATATAATCCTGGTTCTGCTCACTTCCCTTTGCATCAGTTCATGTAAGTCTTTGCAGGTATGCAAAACACTTTCCTGGATGGACAGGGAGAATGGAAAAAATGAGAGAGTGAGAATGAGAGACACAGACAGACAGACAGAAACAAAGAGAATCAAAGAGATAGTCGCAGAGACAGAAATAGAGACAGACACGCCCAGAGAGAATATACACATCCTGAGAGACACAGAGAGCAATAGAGAGACAGAGACACAATACACACCTTCTCAGACAGTGAGCACTAGGCAGCTGTTCTCAGCCTTACCAGGATCCGAGGCGATTCCTGAGGACTAGGATGAGAAGCGGGCGCCCCGTGTCTCCAGAGAAAGAACCGAGGCATCTGAATGCAGATCAAAGCATACTTTGGGGTTTTTTCTTTTTGAGGGTGGTGGCCAGGGCTGGGGAGTCTGTTTTGTTTCACCACATGACTAACGTGGAAATATGTTTTGCATGACTGCACACACAGAACTTATATCAAATTGCTTTCCTTTTCAATGAGCAGGGAGTAGAAGGAGGCAGGGAGAAAATTTGGAAGTAAAAATAATAAAAAAAAAATTGTTAAAATGTTTTTCCTGTAATTGAGAGAAAATAAAACATGAAAAATAAAGGCTACAGCCATGTTTGATGATTTTAATCCAAAACTATCATTTTGTTATTTAGAATAAAAAGAGGAAAAGATAAAAGAAAAATTTTCATCAACTTAGATTGAGGGGGAGATAAGCTGAGGAAAATAATGTCTATATTTTAGACATTTTTTTTTGATCCAGAGAGATAATTAGGAAACAAATCAGTAGTAAAATGAGATAGAAATTACTGTATATTTTTGAGGTAACCACCATGTGCACATCATGCCAATGAATTGTCTGATTATAGGAAAATATTGAGATGAAGATTAAATAAGCAATCCCATGAAATCACGACTTAGAGTTAAAAGGGAACTTAGACATTATCTACTCTAAGTTCTTTTTACAGATGAGTAAGATCATACAAGTAATATGTAGTATAGTCTGGATTCAAACTCAGGTCTTTCGATTTTAATATAGGACTAATTCTGGCTGTGCAATATGTAGTTTTCAATTCCTTTCTTATCATTGTTATTTGTCTCAATAACTCTGAAATTGCTTATTGCTCAGCTGTAGTCTTTTAAGGTGCATTATTGTTTGGTGATGTTTTGTAGTCTGAATTCAAGTGGCTTTCAAAGAGCTGCTTACACAATAAATAGCTATTTCATTAAATGGTATCTTCATTGCTTTAAAAATTCAGGCACATAGGTTCCCCAGGTTTGTAAAGAATATGTTATCCTGTTATATTCAATTATTTGATTGTCCTTATTATCTGCAAATGCACCTAAAGCTGCAGCTCTTCTATTGGTGTCTCAGATTAGAAAATCCTTTTAGAAAATTGAAAAGGAAGCAGGAGTTTTATTTCAAAACAAAGAGCCCTTAAATGTTTGTCACCTTTTCTGTCTATTTATTAGTTTTAAAAATATGCCTTCACATTGTAAAACACAGCCCAGTGAGAACTACTTTCTATCCAGTGGAGCAACAAACTTTATTATTTGGGTTTCTTGTGGAATTCACTAGCCAAAAAGGCATCAGGGAATTAAACCTATGTATGGAACATATCATCTATAGTAACTATCCTATAACACTATACTTATAGTATAGACTATATACTGTACTTAGAGTGTTATAGGACAGTTACTATTAACACTGGAAATTTCTTCACTATGAGATTTCTTCACTATGAGAAACTACCTCCACTAGAGCTAATCAGAAACCAGTATCTCTCTTATAATCTTAAAAAATTCCCCAGGGTACTAAGAGGCTAAGTATCTTGGCCAGAAACACACAGCCGGCATGTGTCAGAAGAATGATCTGAAGTCAAGTTTTCCTAACTTCAAGGCTATCTTTTTATCTACTGTTATGCTTCCAGCTGCCACTCAACATTATTAACATAATTTAGCATGATTTATCATTTTTATAATATATACAGATATTTGCAAAAGTGTGACATATAAGAATGGGTTAAATAGTTCCTAGCTCTGAGTCTGTGATTCTAAATTGCATAAATATAATGTTATGTATTTTTAAAATGCAATATATACTTACAATGCATTTTAAAAATGTGAAAATTTGAAATTTGGCCAATCAAATAGTCAAAAGATTTTTCTGCCTCAAAGCTAATCCTCATGAGACAGTAATATCATCACATCCATAATTCCATGGAGTCTCATTAGTTATCTTTAAAATCACCATGACTAAAGAATTTAAGGTTAAAATATTTAACACTGTTTTTGAGGACATGATGAATCTCGAATGAATTTTCTATAAGATAAAAGTGAATTTATTACCATATACATAAAATAATGGGTAAAGATGTTAGCCACTGTTAGAGCTTTATAGTGAGCTCTCCACCTCCTTCATATAGGCTTTCAAAATCGACAATTTTTTGTCTAACCTGCACATTTTGCTACATCCTAATAACCTGTCCAAAAGATGAACCATTTTTATTCTCTATTATTCCAATTGATCTGTGTTCTCCTTAAGGAGGATATATTTCTCTAAAAATGTGGACTAAAGCTCATTTGTGACTGTCCATCCAATTCACCTTTTGTTCATGGCTTCCCATGCTTTGTTGGCCTTGCTCTCTTTTCACATTATGAAGCTACCAAAGACCATCTATCTTATCTCTCTACACATCCATTTTATCACAGTTCATTGAGGAAATCCTTTGCAAAACTTCTCCAACATAATTCTTTTATTCATAATGTAGCAGAGCACTCTCAAGTCCACCGTGCAGTTTTTGATTGCCCTTTAAATAAGCATCAACTTCAATTGTTTGAGATTCTAGTATTCCATGAATTATAACCAGATAACACCATCATAAGAAATAGGTGTGAAAACACGGTCCTTTGGTTCAGAGAGAAGCTCAGGTTCCTTAAAAAAAACAAAGCAAAATTGTACAGCTTCCTTAAAATAATCCATCCCATCTCTCATCCTCTGCTCAGTTTGAGTCTTCCTAAAAATAAATGTAAGGACTCATGAATGATGTATCCTTAGTTTCTGTAAGTTCTGATGTACAGAATGTTTTTGTCCCACTTTTTCTGGATGGGGTTTATGTTCCAAAATTACAACTATATTTCTCTTTGGTACCAGAGAGAAGATCCAAGAGTAATGGGTATCACTTGTAAAGAAGCCAATTTGAATTGATATCAAGAAAACCCACCCGACTGTCAGAGCTTCCCAAAAGTAGAATGAGTTACATTGAGAGGTGATAGGCTTCCCTACCTTGCAGGTCTTTAAAAAGAAAGTGGGCAATCACTTCTTAAGTTTGTCATATTGGAGAAAAATTATTTATGGATCTTACTAGATTGTTGCTAAGAGACCTTCCAACCACAAGTTCAGTGGTATTATGGAAATTCTTAATTACTCAACATCATGAAAAAAATGGGACAGGTTAAGATTCATACTCTTAAAAAATCATTAGAAACATGACAAAAACTCATTCCGGGATAGTGTACTTATGTGCAAATGTGACTTCTGTCCTATATTCCAAAAAAAATTTACAAAAAAAATAGTCTTAAGAAAATAAAGCTGATATTAAACTTCAAAGTATTCAGTGACATTTAACACTCTCAATATGTAGACACTTTGGATGTTTTGTATGTCAGGATGAATCCTAAATTGAGAACATGGTAAAATGACATGAGATGATAGAGGAGATGAGGAGGAAAGTGTATGATCTTGTAGTGACGTCTTATCTCTGCCTGACATATGCACAAGGTTCATTAAAGTTATAAACAAGGGAAAATTGGGAAATCAATCAGAACAGAGTTCCCTTTTAAAAAAAAAAAAAAAGAAGGAATTTTATTTCAACAATAAAGGAACAGATTGGTGGGGTGAGCAAGGTCTAGGAGCTAGACAGTGTTTTGTTTGCAGAGTCAACGAACAGCTTTTAGATTGAAAGAAATCTTCTGTGCCTGGAAATACACGGAAATCATTCTTATAACTATGAAACAATTTAATCATTATTTACTTTTCTTCATGAAATACAGTAATACATTCTGATTTTCCTGAATGTAGGCTCCACTGCATATTTTACTCTAGACAAATAATAAATGCAAAAGACAGATAAAGTCAATCATGCCCTATGATAAACATAAGGTAAAAGGGTCACCCAAGCTGTGAACTTCTGTGGCACTGGTAGAATTACTGACCAAATAATAATTAGAAGAGGCAGGTGATTAAAATAGCAGGTGGAAATTGGTATCAAGATCCAAGAGAATGTGAATTTCGTTTCCAATTTAAAAATGACTACTTTTCTTTTTCTCCAATCTTTTCCATTATCACATGGTCTACCTTTTAACTAGGAACTATGGTCAAGAGGATCAACAATTATATTTCACTTAGTAGTGCCATTTCTAGAGCCTTAGCACTCATACTGAAATTGAGCAAAATGAGGACTAGGTTTCAACATCTTAGGGTATATTTTTGTGGGGTTTTTTAAAAATTACAGCATTTTATTTATTTATTATAGCTTTTTATTTACAAGATATATGTATGGGTAATTTTTCAGCATTGACCCTTGCAAAACCTTTTGTTCCAGTTTTTCTCCCCTTTCCCCCCACTCCCTCCCCCAGATGGCAGGTAGACCAATACATGTTAAATATGTTAAAATATATGTTAAATACAATATATGTATACATGTCCATACAGTTATTTTTCTGCAAAAGAAGAATCGGACTTTGAAATACCATTAACCTGTAAAGGAAATAAAAAATGCAAGCAGCCAAAAGCAAAGGGATTGGAAATGCTATGTAGTGCTTCACACTCATTTCCCAGAGTTCTTTCGCTGGGTGTAGCTGATTCTCTTCATTCTTGAACAAATGGAACTGATTTGGTTCATCTCATTGCTGGAGATGGCCACATCCATCAGAATCGATCATCATATAATATTGTTGTTATTGTTGTTGAATTATATAATGATCTCCTGGTCCTGCTCATTTCACTCAGCATCAGTTTGTGTAAGTCTCTCCAGGCCTTTCTGAAATCATCCTGTTGGTCATTTCTTACAGAACAGTAATATTCCATAATATTCATATACCACAATTTATTCAGCCATTCTCCAACTGATGGGCATCCATTCAGTTTCCAGTTTCTAGCCACTACAAAAAGGGCTGCCACAAACATTTGTGCACATACAGGTCCCTTTCCCTTCTTTAAAATCTCTTTGGGATATAAGCCCAGTAGTAACACTGCTGGATCAAAGGGTATGCACAGTTTGATAACTTTTCCAAATTGCTCTCTAAAATGGCTGGATGTATTCACAATTCCCCCACAATGTATCAGTGTCCCAGTTTTCCCACATCCCCTCCAACATTTGTCATTATCTTTCCCTGTCATTCTGGCCAGTCTGACAGGTGTGTAGTGGTATCTCAGAGTTATCTTAATTTGCATTTCTCTGATTAATAATGACTTGGAGCATCTTTTCATATGGCTAGAAATAATTTGAATTTCTTCATCTGAGAATTGTCTGTTCATATCTTTTGACCATTTTTCAGTTAGAGAATGGCTTGATTTCTTATAAATTAGAGTCAATTCTCTCTATATTTTGGAAATGAGGCCTTTATCAGAACCTTTGACTGTAAAAATGTTTTCCCAGTTTATGGTTTCCCTTCTAATCTTGTCTGAATTAGTTTTGTTTGTACAAAAGCTTTTCATTTTGATATAATCAAAGTTTTCTATTTTATGATCAATAATGATCTCTAGTTCTTCTTTGGTCACAAATTCCTTCCTCCTCCACAGGTCTGAGAGGTAAACTATCCTATGTTCTTCTGATTTATTTATAATCTTGTTCTTTATGCCTAGGTCATGAACCCATTTTGACCTTATCTTGGTGTACGGTGTTAAGTGTGGGTCAATGCCTAGTTTCTGCCATATAATTTTCAATTTTCCCAGAAGTTTTGGTCAAACAGTGAGTTCTTATCCCAAAAACTGGAGTCTTTGGGTTTGTCAAACACTAGATTATTAAAGTTATTGATTATTTTGTCCTTTGAACCGAACCTATTCCACTGATTAACTAGTCTATTTCTTAGCCAATACCAATATTATAGCTTTTTATTTATAAAACATATGCATGGATAATTTTTCAACATTGACCCTTGCAAAGATTTCTGTTCCAACTTTTCCCCTCTTCCCCCCCCCCACCTCCTCCCCTAGATGGCAGGTAGTTCAATACATGTTAAATATGTTGAAGTATATGTTAAATCCAATATATGTATACATATTTCTACAGTTATCTTGATGCACAAAACAAAAATCAGATCTAGAAAGAAAGTAAAAAATCCTGAGAAAAGAAACAAAAATGCAAGCAAATAACAGAAAGAGTGAAAATGCTATGTTATTGTCGACACTCATTTCTTTCTCTGGGTGTAGCTGATTCTCTTCATTACTGAACAATTGGAACTAGTTTGAATTCTCTCATTGTTGAAGAGAGTCAGGGCATACTTTTGTAAGAGATCTAAGCAATTTTAAAATTCTAAATTCTAACTTTCCTGAATCTAATCTTATTTTATTGAAAGACAGAGTTGAAACGTCTTCCCCAAAGTCATACAGCAGGTTCTCTAACTCCACAATCAGCACACTCTTTCCACTGTAAGGTACGGACTCATTTAGTATCTTCTTTTATGTGACCCTATTAAATCCCCTATAATATATGAAATATGCCTGTAATATAGGCAAAACAAATATTTTCCACCATTTTGGAGATGATATTTATATCTTAGAAAAGGAATTTTGCAAAACTACTTAATTACAAAATAGCTGGACAAATTCACACTCTTCTTTTTATAATATCAGAGCTCCTCCTAATATTTCCAGGGCTCTACTTTGTGAAATTGGTAAGTTAAGAGCTTTCTGGCAGGTAATTCTTGGTCTATGCATGTAAGTTGCTTGAGCAGTTGGTTACTGGTAAGTAGGCAGGGTGAAATGAATATAGTCCTGTATTTTAGGCTTAATTACCTGTGCATCCCAGTGTAGTCATGCACATACAATCTGCAAGAAAGGAACGTGGCTGTATCATGCATCAGGATTAAATTAATGTCTCATTTAGAGAGCTTACTTTTTTCACCTCAGCTCTCTAGAAAAGACTGACAACCAAGAATTACAAAGGTGTCAAGCAGCCAAAATAGAAATCATCATGTCTATTCTTGAATTCCTGTTCAATCAGCATTCAATCAGCAAATAAGAGAAGCTTCAGTTCTTCACTCAAGACCTATTTATCCTAGTATTATACATAATATTAACAGGCTTGGTTGCCAGGGTTCTTAACTTAGAGATTAGGAACATTATTATTAGAGGGTTTAGGAGCTGCTACAGGTGAAGAATTTTAGTTTCCAATTTTAGTTTCAGCAATTCTGAGATCCATCAGACCCCACAGATCATGAATCTAGCTTAGCTGTAACCAACATTCATCTACTCCCATTCATCCTGAGGTCTCCCTTGCTTCAGAATTGATGGATTTCTGAGTTGTTGCTGTAAGGGTCTTCACTGTTTTAGAGAAATAATCATGTTTAACATTAACATAACACACACTGTGCACCAGGTATTGGGCTAAGCACTTTACACTTTACACTTTGTTGATCCTCGAGACAACCCTGGGAGTTGGGTTCCATTTTTTAATCTTCATTTTAGAGTCGAGGAAACAAACAGTGGTTGGCTTGTAAATGGTTAGTCAGCTAACAAATTGAAAATTAGGCCTTCTTGGATCCAAGTCCAGGTCTCTGCCTCCAAATACTGAGGAAATCTGTCGATCCCCTGGAGAGAAAAGGGACAAAATGGGATTCCTAACCAATGAAGCCAGCTTCCATCATTGTTTGGTTAGTTGTTTTTCATTTTCATCACCAACCTGTAAGGCCGTGTAATGTAGTGAATTAAGAATGAGTCTCAGAGATGGAAAAATCCCTCTTTTGACACCTTCTGGTTGTTTGACCATGGCTAAGTCATTAAAGCTCTCTGAGTCTCTGGTAATTCTCTTAAGACTAATTTGTAGAACAGTTGCTGATGTCTATTAGTAGACTTTCTTGATAGTTTCCCTACATCAATGGAATTAGTTCAGATCTCTCCTCCAAAAAACAAATTTACTAATCTCTGCCTAACCATTCCCAAACCACTCTCTACAGCAATTGAATTTAACATTCAAGTTTTTCATTGAAAGCAATATATTTTACACAAAAACTTTTGACCACAGAAGGTACAATCATCCCCTGTCTCTTCTGAGTATGGGAGTCTTTGTGTCTTCTGCACAATTAGAGGGGTTGGTCAGTGGCTTTGGACTGAATATTCCCATCAGGATTCTTTATGAGTAAAAGATCCTTTTGGAACTCATTTTTGTTTATCTTTGTGTGGAAGGCAGACAAAATCTGTTTATTGGCAAACCTTCTAGTAGAACTCATGTAACTATAGCTCAGTTAGCCTTAAATGAGATTGGTGTCCCAGACTGGAGCCAATGATACCAACTCATGACTGAAAAACTGATTGTAAAATCCTTGACTCAGAACTCAAAGGAACTTCAGTGATTGTATAGTCCAATCTCATTTTATAGCTGAGCAAGACTTTTGCTCATATTGACACAAATTGTAAATATCAAAGATGAATTTTGAACCAACTTTTCCCAACTCCAAGTCCAAAATTCTGTTCGATATACCTCATTTTAAACAAAGGAAGTATAAGAGTATGAAAAGAAAAAATGAGGGAATTAGTTTAAACTACAAAAAGTTTGATTTTCTCCATTGGAATGAGGGTAAACAAAGTATATTAACTTCATTTGGACAAGATTGACTACCTTGAAATTTTACATCCATTTTCAATAGCCATTGCTTTTTTGTAAAGATATTTCAGTTTATGCTATGCAACTATTGCATATCTAAGAGAAATGGATCCATTAAAAAAGAATGATATGTCAAAAAGGTAAATTATATAATATCTTTGCACAGAAGCCAAACATGTGGTAACCATCTGAAAAATGGGTTAAGAAAGTAATCATAAATTATGCTACCGCAATAAGAGCTTTAAAAAATTACCTTTACCTTCTGGCCTATAAAAATAATGAAAGTTTGAGTAAAAGCACCAGTAAAGTGTTTTGTCAGTTTCTCATGCAACTTTACAACATTCTTCTGTTTATGACTTCAAAGACACTATTAGTTGGACTTCACTTTGTTTTAATATTTTATCAGTTGCCTAATAAAATGCAACTCTTCTATTGAATGTGGTTAATAGCATTTCACTAATGGAAAGAAAACAGATTTTTGTAAGCAGTGATATATTGCCCAATCAGAAATATTGTACAATGCTAAAGTGTGTGGTTGTTTTTAGAAAATGGCATCACAGATATTAACCCAAGGCAAAATGACAAAGATTCAAAAGGGAGAAATACCAATGTTTTCAGGAACTAATCAGTCTGTAATATATTCAATAGATAAGAGATATTTTGCTCTATTTATTGGAAAGTACAGAAAAAAGACAAGGGCAATTTATTGCTTCAATACCAGAGTGCTGACGTGACTACAGTACAGTGAACTTGTGTTCAAGATTCATGATTAGGCTATATAGATGATAGAGAAGGTACATATAAGAAAGGGAGAAGTAGGAATAAGGAAAAGGAAAATGAGAAAGAAATGAATAAGAGAAGGAAAAAAAAAACATTTGAACTGAAGACCTGGGAGAGGATTCAAGTAAAATTCATTGAGAAGCCTTTTGAGGAGGAAAAACAAAGAAAAGAAAAGGGAACCAAGGAGAAGGAGAAGTAAAAGGAGAAGGGCTGAAGTTGAGGGACAGAGAGTGAATTTGAATCCCAACTCCGCCATCTATGTTTGGCAAGTCATGTCACTTAGCTTCTTGGGGTTTTAATTTCTTTAAATGAGAAGTGCAAGGATGACTTGCTTGGACTTCTAAGGTTTTTTCCAATAGCAAGTACTCTCCAGCTTCTCTCTCCCAACATGTGATTGTCTATATCTTCTACTTCTAGTTCTAAGAATACACTGAGAGGTTGCTCCATCTTTTCTTTAGAGCTACTCACTCAAGCTTCATTCTAAATTTACTGGTAGCCATCAATGACTAGCATCTTAGTTCCATTTCATCAGTTATCCTGAATTAGCTTTTGTAAAGATAAATAAATTTTAAAGATATAACAGGTGCAAATGTGCAAACTTTCCCCCTGTAATACATTAAGGATATGTTCTCCTACCTACCAATTCAGTCTCTTGGGGAAAGGAGATTCATAGTTCACTTTCTACATCAAATTTATCTTACCAAGTTTAGGTCCCAAAGTAGAATTGCTATTGAATTAGTTTTTATGTCATTTCCTGCTGTGTAGTATCCCCATAATTAATCTCATGAGCATAAATGTTGATCTGGCTACAAAACTCAGGATAGATTCTACTCTCAGACCTCACAAACTCATGAATCCTCCTTCTCCTGACCTTTCAAAATTGACAAGGTCAAAGTTTTCATATTATATTTCTTTACTAAAAATGAAATAATAATGTCCATCAATGGGGGAGTAGGTAAACAAGTTGTGTTTGTATATGATTATAATAAATATTACTATACTGTAAGAAATGAGGAATAGGCTAGTTTCAGAAAAACAACCACAACTGGAAAAGCTTTTATGAACTAATGCAAAGTGAAATGAGCAGAAACAGGAGAGCATGTACACAGTAACTGCAGTCCTATATGATGATTAATGTGAATGTCAGCTATTCTCATTAATACAATGATCCAAGAAAATTTCAGACTCATGATGAAAAATGCTATCTACCTCCGAAGAAAGAATTGATGGAGTCTGAATTCAAATTGAAGCATACTATTTTTTTCTGTATCTTTTCCCTTTGGTTTTGTGTTTTCTTTCACAACATGACTAATAAAGTAATATGTTTTGCATGATTGAATATGTATAACCAATATTAAATTGCTTACTTTCCCAGGTAGGGAAGAGGTGAAAGAGGGAAAAAGAAGATTGGAACTCTAAAAGATATTTTAAAAATTAATGTTAAAAAGTTTCTTTACATGTAACTGATAAAAATACATTTTTTTAAAAAAAATAAAAGAACAAACAGCAAAGCAGGCAAAAAAAAATGCGTAGTTTATATCCAAGGGGAAAAATATAGGTCTTAGAGAGAAGCAGTATATAAAAGCATCTCTTGACATCATAAGTTAAGGAGCCAAGCTAAGAGTAAAAATCCAACTTAGAGAGAGAAGCTGATCCTGATGAAAGTCTTTTTGAAGTGATCCCAATTCTCGTTCTACTACTGGAGTCAATCAGAGAAGCTGCCATTTCCCATGTGGTTCACAAACCCTATCTGCTTACAGAATGTTTACATATGTTCCCCAGTCTCTTCCAGTCACTTCCATTGAATGCTCTCATGGCTTACCTGAATGCAGACTCACCAGCTTTTATCACCTCAGCTCAGTACTTTGATAACATCCTATACAGGTTCAAAGGATTAAACTCATTGGCTAATGCTCCATTATAATCTAATAATGAGAACTTGAGGTGGAGGAGAAGGACTTGAGAGAAAAGAGAAGAAAAGAACCAGAGGAGAAAGATAAGGACATTGTAAAATAAAGGACATAAGTTAGTAAGACAAGAGGAATGATATTGGGCGGGTTGCAATGGTAAGCTGATAAGGTGCTTACAAGGTAAGGATACAGACAACTCTGGTGATGAAGACTGCTATATGCAAGTTTGTCCAGTTCTCTAGGGAAACGATTAAAAGTGAAAGAAAGATATTGCTTAAATCATCCTTTCAGGATATAGATCAGGGAGAATTTTTAGTGATCTCTTTAGAATTCTACATGTACATTTTTATATTTTTGCCATTGCTGAGTGACTATTATATATTCTCTAAGTACTGGTTGATTTTCCTCCCAAAAGAGAAGATAAAAAGACTTGATGTTTCTCTATTCCTCAAATTATTAGGAAGAAGAAGGTATTTGTTTTAAAATGGAAGAAGCTTAATCTGAAAAGGATGCAAAGAGGCCAAGGGAAATCCTTACCTATAGAAGAAATTGAAGCACGGTGGGAATGAAGAAGAATGTACCACAGAGGAAAAAAGGACAAAAAGGCTACAAAACTACTTTTAGTGATTTATGAAGGTGCAAAGGATGTATCATAAGGACTGCAGAAAGAACTGCTAAAGGCAATGAAATCTTGAAGAAGAAATTGAAGACTTTAAGGATGGGCAGTATTTTGTTAAATCACTAATGTGATGGAAGATAAAGCTTTCAGAAGACAATAAACTTGGCAAGTGAGTAGCAGGCTAATAAGCATGTCAGAGCATGTCAGAAAATTGAACTTGACATTATGAAACAGACCTGAAGAAAGAGCAACAAAGGGGTTCTTGTCCAAGGATAGAATTCTCTTAAGTAGTTCTGAGCAGAACATATTTACCTAAAATCTTATCAACTTAATAAAAATGACATTAAAATGAAAGGGAAGGAAAAAGAAAAAATACTTTTATATATCATATAATTATATAATATATATGTATATATATATATACATATATATTTATATAAAACATCAATTGGGTGTTAGATACTATGCTAAGTGCTCAGAATGTGTCCTTCCCTTCCCCCCCAAAAAAAAGGAAAATGAAAAAAAAATCCCCAACAACAACAAAAGGAAAAAGACAAAAGGCTCACATACTAGAATATGAGGAGAATATAATTATAATTATCTAGAAATTCAATGAAATAATATTTAAAAGAGTGCTATTTATATATAAAACAAGAACTATCTCAGAACATACTATTTTCACTTTGTTTTCCTTTTTTTGTCCTTTCTTGTGTTTTTTTTTTATTTTGTCCTGTTTCTTCTTTCACAACATGACTAATCTAAAAATTGATTTAACATGAAAGTACATATATGGTTTCTATCAGATTGCTTACTATCTTGGAGAACTCAGAAAGAATGAAACGAGAAAAAATTTGGAACATATACTACAAAAATGAATGTTGAAAGCTATCTTTGAGTGTGTTTAGAAAAATACTAAGCAAAAAAAAGTGTCTTTTAAGGTGCCTCAAAAGCAATAAACATTTAAAAATTAAATTAATAATATATATGCACATGAGGATATTGAGGAAATAGATGGCGAAAGCTTTGTAAAGAGGATGTGAATGACGATAAAGGGAGGCAAAAAGAGAAATTATAAAGTCATTGGCATATATAATGCATCTTGGGACAGAAAAGTAGTTATAGAGCTCAGTAAACAAATCATAAGCCTAGTATAGAGGCTGCCATAGTAGTGATGGGGAACTATAATTATTCAGATATCTGAAGGAAATCTCTCTTATTTTGCCCAAAGCTGGCAGCTGATAAAATTTCTTAACCTAAAATAAAGAAGGTAGCATTTATATAAAACTTTGAGATTTGCGAAGCAATTTATATAGGTTAACATACTTGTTCCTCAGAACAATCCTAAGTAAGAGTAAGTATCAGTGCTATTATTATTCCCATTTGATATAGGAGGAAATCGAGAGAGTGATTAAATGATCTGCTTAGTGTTACACCTGTCTTTGTTTGAGGCAGTATTTGAACTAAATCCTTCCCTACTAAAAGTCTCGTGTTCTATCTACTCTATTATCTACGTATCTCAATGATAATTTTATCCAACAAAATGTGTAGCAATTAATAAAGGAAATTATATTCTTGATCTTATTTTCACTAAAAGAATTGGTTGCTGGACGTAGAAAATATAAGAAATTTAGAAGGAAATCACTACCCCATATTAGAATTCCAAAATTAATAAAAAGAGCAGGACTCTGACATGCATTGGAGATTTAAGAGAGGAAATTTGAAGAAGATTCAGAGAAAAGAAAGCCAGTATCTCAAAGATTAAGATTCTATGGGACAATTAGGTCAGGGAAGATGAGAAACTGTCAAAAATGGGCTTCTGAGGCTTCTATGAGAAGGAACAGAGAGGGCTGAACCAGGAGAATGGCACAGGTGCCAGAGTATTAGAGCAAGGCAAACAATAAAATGTAGAATTTATTGTGCAAGCAATAATTTCATTCATTGTGCTCATATCTCCATCCATAAAGACTCATATAGTAGAAACTGAATTTATACTTTAATTGAAAATGTCCAAAAGAAGTGAAAATGATGCACACTTCACAGTAAGGTTTTTGATATCAATTCCTAGCATGATTCTATAGCATGGTATTAAAAAATGATTAATACATGTGATGGCAGCTAAGCTTTTTTATATCATCACAACAGTCAAATTATACTTACACTAAGTATATCCCCAACAAAGATACAGTTCTCAAGAGTTAAACATATCATCTTCCCATATAGAGATGTAAATTTTTAATCTTGAAAAACATGTTTTTCCCCCTTTCCTTTTTACCTTTTTATACTTCCCTTGAGTTCTGTATCTGAATATTTAACTTTCTGTTCAGCTCTGGTCTTTACATGAAAAATAAATGAAAATTCTCTATATCATTAAATGTCACTCTTTATCCCTGAAATATAATGCATAATTTTACTGACTAGTTGATTTTTGGCTATAGTCCTAGCTTCCTTGTCATCAAGAATATCATATTCCAGCCTTTCTGTCCTTTAAAGGAGAAATTGCTAGGTCTGGGTAATCCTGATTGTGACACCTTTATATTTGAATTTTTTCTGCCTGACTGCAGTATTTTCTCCTTGATAATTTTGGAATATATCTACAATATTCCTTGAAGTTTTCATTTTGGTTCTCTTTCATGATCAATGGATTCTTTCAATGACTATGTTACCCTTTAGTTCTAGGACATCAGGGCAGTTTTCTCTCGTGAGTTCTTTAAAGATGTTGTCTAGGCTGTTTTTTTCATCATAGTTTTAGGTAGTGCAATAGTTTTTCGATTGTCTTTCCTAGATCTGTTTTCCAGGTCAGTTGTTTTCCAATGATGTATTTTACATTTTCTCAGAAGAAAATTTTCATTTTTTTTCATTCATTTTATTCATGGAAAAGAATTTCATTCTTTTAGTTTTACTTGACTGAGTCTTGATCTCTCATTGAGTCATTCACTTCCATTTGCTCAATTCTAATTTTTAATGAATTATTTTCTTTAGTTAGCTTTTTCATTTAATTTTGCATTTGGCCAATTAAACTTTTAAGTAAGTTAGTTGTTTTGTTCATTGGCTATTTCCCCCCATTTCACAAATTTTGTTTTCAAGGAATTGTTTTCTTTTTCCAGTTCACCAAATCTATTTTAAAAGTTTTATTTTTTTTTCACTTCACCAAATTTATTTTAAGAAGTTTTCTTCAGATAATTTCTGTTTCCTTTTCCAAACTCTCCTAAAATCTGTCCTTTCCTTTCCCCATTTTCTTCTAACTATATTTTAAAATCATTTTTGATTCTTCCAAGAGAGCCCTGTGATGTGGGGACCAATTCACATCACTCTTTGGAGTTTCATCTGGAAATGTTTTTCCTTTAGTGTCTTCAGGGTTTGAGGTCTGTTATTCTCTGTCTCCATAAAAAGATATCTATGGTCAGAGCTTTTTGTGCTTTTTCTCTCATGCTAAAAGATTGAGGTCTGTTCTTAGGGAAAAGGGGTGCTGTCTCAAGTTTCTTCTGCAGGACAGAGGCTATCTGCTTTCCTGGGGCCACTGCTGTTGGCTTCCTTCCCATGGTGGGTGGGCACGGCCAGATTATTCTGGCTTTCAGGGGCTCACTATAATAGTTGGAGGTCTCCCAGCTAGTTTGCTGATACACTGGCTTCTGAACCTGGACAGAATAGCCAATGCTATTATAATTTGTCTACAACTTCCTGGTAGATTTCCCTGAAGCAAGGACTTTTTTCTGTCCTGGCCAGCTTCCCCCTCTCCCTTCTCTCCTGTGCAATAGAAACAGATCTTTTCTGAAGTTCTTCCAAAATACCTTCTGCTGGAAATTTGTTATATTCCATGTATTTGTGGGTTCTGAATGAGGGAAGCCAGGAAGAGCTCAGACAAAGACCTGACTATTCTCCCAACAAGATTAAACTTATTACAGATGAATATTAAAATCTGATACCTGGATTTAAAACATCTGTTTCAGAAGTCCAAGAAAATGTGGCTATAGATCACTTTGCTAGAAATTCTTTCTACTTAATTTCCACCTTATTACAAGTCAACAGTGTGGTAAGAGAGAGGAAAATAAAAAGAAAAGAAAAAGCTAATGTAATGTTAGGTTTCACTAAGGTAGAAGTAAAAGCATTGAAAGAAAAAGAATCCTCTGGATAGATCTAGTTCCCAAACTGGAGAGCTATATTCAGTTTAAGTATTACTACTTAATACAAAATACAAACTGGACAGTGTCCAGAGGCATGTTGAACAGAGTAATTAAAGTCTTAAGAATATACGATTTGATAATCAATTGAATTAGCAGGATATTTAACTTTGGGATATAATTCCATGACAGTATATCTCAAGGGCATTCATACTAAAAAAGGATTTCAGATCACAGAACCTAGAATCAATGGAAGAAAAATGCAAAAAGGAAAACTTAGGACTGGTATCCTTCACAAGAAAATATAGCTGCCTTGGGAAGTAGTTGGTTAACCTTTGCTAGAAGTCTTCAACCAAAGACTGAATGATGACTTTAGTGACTTTTAAAGGGGAGGCTTTTTCAGTAGTTGCTAACTAGATGACCCCCCAATGGCCCTTTGATCTTACAAATTCTTACTATGAGTTCAAGGGACATTGAAGAAACTTTTGAGGGTATCTAAATTAAGTATTTTTCTTATTAAAAACAGCATTTAAAAAGCATTACATTGACTAATTTTTCTGGGAGATTATCTTTTGTTGTCAAGCAAATACTGAAAAAAAACTAGGAGTGAGAAAAGAAAACCATGTTTGTATTCATCAAGTTTCTCAGACTAGTTTTCAAACCTTTGGGGTTTGGCAAAATATGGAGCTCCAAGTACTCCTCCCCCATCTTAATTTTGAAACCCAGGCGTATTTTCAAGGAAATGTAATCCTTATGTTCCTGATTCCTTTTCACTTAACTCATCAAAATGTTGTTCTGTATAAGACATTTGATATCCAAGAAGACTTTGGAGAATTTTTTCATGAATGTCTAATCCCCTTTTCTTAGAAATAGGAAGTTGCATTTTGCCAAGAGTAAACAAACTTAAACACCAAAAAGTTCAACTTCAGGTTGAGATTTCAGCCTCACAAAAGTTGAGTGGTTTCTACAATTGGCAAACTAGATTCCATCATTATTTCTAAAAATAATTCTCCTGAATACAAACAAATGAAGGGCATGGAGGACAATTATCAAGCAGGACACAAAATGAAAAACACTGACAACCAGACAAGGAAATTGGACATTTACCCATTTTACAAATAACAAAGTACTTCCTAAAATTTGATTTGCATATCATTGAAAGCAGGCTTCTATTTGGTCCAGCATTAATTTCTTTGGCTGATAGCAAGTGATCATCCAGTGGCCATGAAAGTGTAACTGTTAGTCCAGTAGAATGGGGATGTACTAAAATTGCAAAGAAAGAAAGAATGGGGTCAGCCTTTTGCACTTAGACAGTTTTCTTGACCTTTCTACCAAGCTAGTAGAAGTGAGTATCCAGAACACATTGCTGTTAATAATAATCCTATGTTAAGAAGAGATGACTCTCTATATAAACTGTACAGTTTAAAAACAAACCAACCTTATATCTCAGTTTTCACTTGATCTTCATAACAATTCCGAGATATTCCAAGATATTATTCTCTCTTATTCACAAATGAGGAAAGAGAGATCCAAAAGGTGAAGTCTTCAAGATCAGCTATCTAACATCTAGCCTTACCACAATTTGTTTACTTGGTTATCAGATATAAATTTGATAATCAGATAAAATACTCTCGACATGACACAACACGGGCAAAAAAATGGAAGTATTACATTAAAAAAATCCAACTCTTTCCAATACTTTCACTATAGAGTGAAAATGCAAAGTGACCAATGGGAAGAAGCTGGTAAGAAAGTCACTCCTGGCAGCGCTCTTGCTGTGGGGACATGCCCCCCTCTACGTGAAGGAAGTAGGGGTCCCACTTGTGTCCTTTCACTATATTAACTGCCACAGACCGGCCCTGAAAGAAGCCACTGGTGATAAGTCTGAGAAATTAGGCTCAGAGATCACACCCACTCCTGGAAAGTTCCAACAGGGTACCTGGCATGGAGGACTTTTATAAGCATCTGCCTCATTACCAAGAACTTATTGATCTGGCTTTCCACCCTGATGGTTTTAAAGTATAGGTGGGAGAAATAGGGAGACTCTAATTATAGGGGAAAAACTTAACAGTTCAATTTAGTCTTTTTATTCCAGGGAGAGCAAATCATGACAGGCAACAAGATGGCATGTAACCATTCTGTTTGAGGGAAAATTAATCAAGAAACCTGGCTTTAAAACCACAATACAGCTCCAGTTTTCTAAAACATCACCATCTTGGAGTTAAAGAAATCTATTCCTGATTTTATTAATTGTAAGCTTAAGACAGTAAATACTGAAAGAATACCACTGAGAAAGCCCCACAGGAACCACACTAGGTAAACAGTTCTTATACCATACTTTTCCATAAAAGGCTACTATAAAATGTATCTTCCCATGAAATTCTTATTATATTGTGGTTAAGCAACAAAACATAGAATTCATTTTTTATTAAATCTACCCTGGGGCTTAATCACTACATTCTGTACCTGCAGAAAGAGAGAATGTGTAAATCATTGTTTACAGAGGCTGACTGGCTGCTCCTAGTTAGTTTTGCAGAAAACAGAGCCAGAAAACAGGGCAAAGACTCAAAGGACTGATATTTGCCAAGCTGAACCCAAGCCTTTGGCTTATTTTATTTTATTTTTCCAGAGATACAAAGCCAAATATGTTATTAAGCTAGAATTTGCAGAGTTTCTGATTTTTATATGCAAGCAAAGCAATCTGAAGATTTTCATTTTTGTGCATTGGGTCCGTAGACAAAATTTGATACTGGTAGAAGAAGACTGCTTTTAGGGCACTGAGAAAGCACAAATGAATGGAAGCGTAGAAAGAATTAAACTGTTAGATTCGGCTTCGTCCTGCTGGCTTCTGACTCAGATTGGTCCAAGAGGAAGCCGACTCATGTGGCCTCAATTTACTTGCCTAATTCATAGAGAAGATTCCCCACTTAGCTCAATAAGACAGGGAGAGAGATGGAGAGAGAGACAGAGACAGAAAGAGACAGAGAGACAGTGAAGCAGCGACAGAGACACAGATAACAAGAGAGACAGAGAAAGAGAGAAGAGAGAGAGAAAGGGAGGGAGAGAGATAGAGAGAGACAGAGAGAGAAATAGAGAGAGTATGAAAAAGACAAAAGAAATAGAGACAGTAAGAGACAGATAGTGACAGAGACAGACAGAAAGAAACAGAAAGACAGAGACAGAGAGACAGAGGGAAAGAGAGAGACAAAAAGAAAAAAACACAAAGAGATAGAGCTAGACATACAGTCAAGAACAGATACACAGCGACAGACAGTGAGACATAGCGAGGGAGAGAGACAGACAGAGACAGAGAGAGGTAGCTTTCTCAATAATAGAGCTGTCCAACAATATAATATTCTGCTCAGGACAGAAGAGAACTTCTATGAAATTGAAACTATTTCTAGCCATATGAAAAGGCACTCTAAATCATTACTGATCAGAGAAATGCAAATTAAGACAACTTTGAGGTACCACTACACACCTCTCAGATTGGCTAGACGACAGGGAAAGATAATGCTGAATGTTGGAGGGGGTGTGGGAAAACTGGGATACTGATGCATTGTTGGTGGAGTTGTGAACAAATCCAGCGATTCTGGAGAGCAATTTGGAACTATGCTCAAAAAGTTATCAAACTGTGCATACCCTTTAACCCAGCAGTGCTACTATTGGGCTTTTATCCCAGTGAGATCTTAAAAAAGGGAAAGGGGCCTTTATGTGCAAGAATGTTTGTGGCTGCCCTGCTTGTAGTGGCCAGAAACTGGAAACCGAGTGGGTGCCCATCAATTGGAGAATGGCTGAATAAATTGTGGTATATGAATGTTGTGGAATATTATTGTTCTGTAAGAAATGACCAACAGGAGGATTTCAGAAAGGCCTGGAGAGACTTACACGAACTGATGCTGAGTGAAATGAGCAGGGCCAGGAGATCATATGTGGTGTTCTTTTTCTTTAAAATATAATATAATATGGTTCTCTCTGGGAGAGAGGGTTTCTTGGGGAAGTTCTCTGGAGGCAGCTTTAGTTTCAGTTACAAGTAAATAGTCACCCCAAATCGCAGCCAGCTGATAAAAGTTCAGATCTTTTATTGTGTCCCTCAATATAGCCTGGTTAGCTTTCTTAGAAGCCTCTCTCTCTGCTTGGTTCTAAGAGCTCTTGCAGCTTTGTCCTAGGTTTCTGCTTCTGCTTTCTTCAGCCTCCAGCCAAGCACCAAAGTGGAAGATGCAATGAATCTCTCTTGCCTCGAAGAGGGCTTGTGGGCTTCCTCCCAGAGTGCTCCTCTCCGACCCCAGTCAATATTCTGGAGAAAATTCTCTCAAACTCTAAGAGCTTCCTGTATATATATATATGATCTCCCAAAGGTTAACTCCTCCTTCTGGAGGGAATGGGATTCTGGGTTATCTCCCAGAGTGCTCTCTGGTCCTAAGAACTTCAAGGGAGGTGTGAACACAAGCATTATTGTCTATCAGTTGTACTTAGTACCTTGTTTCAAGTTCCGACCCAAAACATCTCCTTCCAAGATCAAATCAATCATTGAGCCATGCCAAATTAGATAATTATTGTCTCTTATCAACTCTAATGGCTTAACATTTTGTAAAGATTCCAACAATTATACATGACAACAACAAGCTTATGTGATGATCAATTCTGTTGAACATGGCCTTCTTCAACAATGAAATGATTCAAGCCAGTTCCAATGATCTTGTGATGATGAGAGCCATCTACACCAGAGAAAGTTCTGTGGGAACTGTGTGTGGATCATAACACAGCATTCCCACTCTTTCTGTTGTTGTTTGTTGGCATTTTTGATTTCCTTCTCAGGTATTTTTCTTTCTAGATATGATTTTTCTTGTACAGCAAGATCACTGTATAACCATGTATACATATATTGGATTTGACATATATTGTAATATATTTAACATGTACTGGACTACCTGCCATCTAGGAGTGGGGTGGGGAAGGAGGAAAGAATTTGGAACAGAAGGTTTTGCAAGGGTCACTGTTGACAGATTACCCATGCGTATGTTTTGTAAATAAAAGCTATCATAAAATAATTTTTTTTAAAAAAAGAAAGAACTTCTATTCCCTGCAGGTAAGGCAGCAGAGACTCTAGGGATCAGGTAAGAAGGATTCCTCACTGAGGGGGCAATTGAATGATAAACTTTAAAACATTTATTAAGTACCTATTCTTTGCAAGATAATGTGTCATATCTTGAGGAGACTAACACAATAACACATCTGCCCTATGGGAGCTTACTTGGTATCAGGAGAAATAAGATATACAAGTTATGTTTTTCATCAGAACTGCGACTTCGTTGGTACAAGAGGTGACATATGTGAAACTGCTTCCATCAAGACAAAACAGCACCTGCTCAGTAACACAAGTCTTAGGAGATTGTCTGGGACATTGAGAGATTGAGTGACTTGTACAGGGTCACATAGCCAATATGTGTTAAGAGCTGGACTTGCACTTCATTTTTTCTGAAAATGAGGTCAGCTCTTTACTATGAAAATATGTCTCTCTCTAAAGAAAATATATGTAAAAAAGAATAACTATTTTCAGAGAGAAAAACTAGCAGCTGGGATTGGGACTTGGGGAAGATGGGAAAGAATCCATGTACAAGGTGGTCTTTGAGTTCATCTTCACTAAGTTCCCTTTCTTAATTCTTGTCTTTCTCTTTAAGATCTTATCTGAATGCCAAAGGAAACATCAAGTATAATCTCTCTCTCTCTCTCTCTCTCTCTCTCTCTCTCTCTCTCTCTCTGTGTCTCTCTCTCTCTCTCTCTTTCTCTCTCTCTCTCTCTCTCTCTCTCTCTCTCTCTCTCTCTCTCTCTCTCTCTCTCTCTCTCTCTCTCTCTCTCTCTCTCTCTCTCTCTCTCTCTCTCTCTCTCTCTCTCTCTCTCTTTCTCTGTCTGTTTCTCTGTCTGTTTCTCTCTCCTTCTTTCTCTGTCTATCCCCCTCTCCCTCCTCTCTCTGTTTCTGTCTCTCTGTCTCTGTCTCTCTGTCTCTCTCTCTGAATACATGAAAGAAGCAAGTATGTCTCCTTTTACAACAGCTTCCCACAGCCCCCTTCCCTCTCCCACTGTTTCCCTATATTCCAGCACCACAGGGAGAGAGAGAGAGATTGGCCCTCAGAGGATCTGGTTGGAATCCCACCTCTGAAGCTGAATATGCCTATGACCTACAATAAAACAATTAAACTCTTTGGGCCTCGGGATCCTGATATAGAAAATGAATGAGTTAGTCTAGAAGGTCCCAATGGGCTTTTCCCAGATTTAAGTCTGGAGTCCAACAAGCTGCAGCCATTCCCCCATTTTCTCACCCTGTTGTCTGTATCTTTAAGCCAGAATCCTTGTGCATAAGCGTATCACAGTCCTGGGGGATTTATTTTCAACTTGATAACTGGGTCCTCTGTGTTTTCCATGGTAGGAAGCTCTCGGGGGACCAATGGTGAATGTTGTCCATTTTGGAGACTGTCACAACATTCACAAATTGGAGTGATGGAGAGAGGGATTGTGAGAGGAAGGGTTAGCTATTCTCACGAACTCTGTTTGCTAAGAACCCCCTGCTAAGTTATTTGTGGACAACCTAATTTCGGGCGACTTTCCACTAGTGCAGAAGAAAAATCTTCCTGGAATCTCTGGAATTCCAAGCCTTGACACAAGCCTTTGTCCCTCGGTCTTGGGGTCCGGCGAGCAGTAGGCACGTCACAGTGTCAGACAAGAGCTCCCCTCCTCCTCCCCCTCGACTCCTTTTCTCTAAGATGCAGAAAAACTTGTTTGTTCAGTCATAATTCACTATTTGAAGACTCCTTCTCAGAGGATATGTTTTTTATCAAAACTACATGGAAGCAAAAATTAGTATAATTAAACCTTCAAGTGGGTTTGAAGAAACTCTGATTTTGTCAGTAAATGCCAAGTTATACATAGCTGTGTCTATGTTCATGCAGTCTCTTCCTGGCCCATTCCCATGCAGTTACAACAACATCCCCCCTTCAAAATATACCCCCTTTTCCTTGATCCTTGTCCAAATGCTGACAATCTTTATTTTCCTATATTTTCCATGAAATCTTTGCTGACAGATCTATCCATGGTGACCTATGTCATCTTCACTTTCCCTATCAATCAATCAATCAAAGGGAACTTTGTTCTATAGCACCACCAATTACTCAATTAAATTTTGCTTTATATCATCCAATAATTATTTCATTTAGACTGACCTTAATTTCCCCGAATTAAATTATTTTGTCTTTATATTTAATTCATTTTTGCTTTTTTTTAAAACAAACATTTATTTTTAAAAAGTCAGAAAAACTTAGTTCAGATTCTATCATGCCTCTGACAAATACTTGCTCTGTGATCCTGGAAATCTTACTTGAATTTTAAGTGTTCTAGGTAACTTGTAAATTGTAGAGACAGCCAGGTGGCAGTATGGATAATGCATTGTGTATGGAATCAGAAAGACTTGAATTCAATTCCACACTCAGATGCTTATTAACTGTGAGACTCTAAACAAGTCACTTTACTTCTGTCTCAGTATTCTCAACTGTCAAATGGGGGGGGGGAGCAAAAACAGCACCTTCCTCAAAGGTTGTTATGATATTTGTAATATTTCAAATATTAGATTTCAGTATTTCAAAATATCAGATAATATCTGTAAATCACTTAATACAAACTTGAGATAGAGTAGGAACTATATAATTGTTTAATCCTTCCCTCAAAGAAGTATTGATTTAAAATAGAAAAGCAGGTTTTCTCTACTTGAAATTCCCTTTTCTTTCAATGAGATCACAAATCTAATTTCTAGTTACAAATACTATGTTCAGGATACTCTGCTGGGTCCTGTGGCCCAAAGATAAAACATGTATTTCTTCAAGTCTACTCTCAAAGGGCTTAAAGTTTAATAAGAGGGAAAAAACAAACAAACAAATAAATAGTAACTATGATACCAAAGAGAATCTGTTTTATATAATGGAAGTGTCTGGGCCACAGCATGTGGAGGCTGAGGAGTAAAAGATTATTTTCAAGAAGGGGCAGGAAGTAAAAATTCAGGGAAAGCTTTATGGTAGAAATTACAGTTGAATTGGGTTGTGAAGTGAAGAAATTGTGCATGATATTGTCCATTCCATGGGGATAACTTCTTGAGCAAAGGTATGAAGATTAGAAATGGGAATAACATGGAAAACAAGATTAGAATCCCAGGATCTAAGTTTATGTTTATCCAGTAGGAATATAATACTATCCTTGTAATAAAATAAATGTTCTGTAAATATTGGTTAGTTATACAATTCTTCCAAGGTAGACACATTTACCAGTACCACCATGTAATCATCTCCTTTTATTATTTTCCATTTAAAAAAATGAATACCAGTATATTTGTGATTTTTTCCAATGTGGATACTACTATTAATAGTAATAATATTTACAATGGTTATAATATAACAACAACATTTATCATTTATATAGCATTTTAAGAATTACCAAATATTTTAAACAAATTAGTTCCTTTGATTCTACAACAACCCTGGGAGATAGAAACTATTTTCCCCACTTGAAAGATGAGAAAATAAGATTATTGTAGATTAAATGGCTTGCCCAGGGTCACATAAATAATGGATGACTTAGGTAAAATTTGAACTTAAGATTTCCTCACTCAAGTCTAGCATTCTGTCCCCTGTGCCAACTATCAATCACTAATTCCCCCCATGAATATTATAACCCTTAACTGTTTTCAATCTCTGTAATTCTTGTCCTTCTCCTATCATTGTATTATATATTATCACTTCAAAACATATTCAAACAAAAGATGCCTCCTTCTAGGTCTTTTTAATTTTTGAGGACATCACTACAGCAAACCACCTATTAATCTGTGATCCTTTACACTTATTACACATCCAATACTCTTTCTGATCCTATGTTTTATAACTTCTGTCTGTAATGGTACTTTTTGCACAAAACTCATTGTACACAATGTGATGTAGCCAAATTTGGTGATACAGCCATGCATTTGTTCATAAGCTGTTTGGGTTCTCTGTAGTTTTGATTCTTCAATATTAAAAAAAAAAGTTTTGGGCCCAGAATCACCAAAAATTAATAACATTTCATTTTTATTGAATACATATTTACAGTGTATTTGATAGATATTTAATTTGATCAACACAATAACCACATAGGCTCTGATACATATTATTATCTTTTACATAAGGAGATAGAAACTGAGAGATGTTAATGAGGTAATGTTACAGTAATGAAAGATGAGAAGAACCTCAAAGTCAACTTGGTCTAGCTTCCTCATTTTTAGTTTAGGTTTAGGTTTAGGTTTAGGGAGGTGAAGGGTAATGGATTAAAATCTGCTGATTTCAAATCTAATACAAAGTACCAAATAAAAGAACTGGTATTCAGACTTAGATTATTATTAATGAATTAAAGGAACTGCAAATGGTTAGTCTGGAGAAGATAAGATACATTAAAAAACATTTTAAAATCATTTAAATGTTGTTAAGTCAGAAGAAGTAATATATTTACTCTACTTAGCTTTAGAGAAAAGAACAAGAAACAATGTTTGGAATTTGCAAAAAAGATAAATTTAAGTTTGAGAAAATGTGAATATTCCTAACGAATTATTTCTCAAATCCTAACAATTATACAAAAGTATTGGGAGGCACACTATTCCTACATCACTAACTAGTTATTTGGGATTTTTGAACTGATATCCTCATCAAAATTTCAATTTCAATATGTTTTCTTTAAAGTCACTCATTTTTCAAACATTTCTGATTCTCTCCAAGCCATGACCATTCCTTTAGTCCAGTGGTTCCCATTTAGTGGTTTATAAATAATTCGGTGCGTCACAATGATGGTCTATAGAAATTACACAGTAAATTATTTAATGGTCCCTTAAGTAGAAAAAAAAAAGCCAACTTAGGTAACAAATATATTTTTCCTCCATGACAAAAAGGATGTCTAATTTGGAAACATTATAGTTTCACTTTTATACTTATTTAAAACCTTCATTCTGTCATTACATCAACCTCACTGACAGCTTCTGACTAAACTCAACATGTTTTTGCAATTTTTCAACATGATCTCAAATTGTTTCCAAACTACTAAAAGGATTCAACACTTGAGTGCAAATTGGTTCGCTATGTATGGTCAAACACATGTACATATGCTCTGTATATTCTGTATAATACAACAGAATAATTCCACCATTACACCTCTCTTATTCATTAATCATACCACATGAGCAGGTTAATCAAAGTACTATGAAGATTGAGTTACTGTATCACAAATATCAAAATATTTGAAAACCATGATCCTTGGGCATGGGCTTTACAAGTCATGTTGAAATTCTCATTAATGACCAAAAGTTATGTAGAAAAGCTATATTGCTTTTCACTGCAGTAATGATAATGATATTTTTCTAATTAAACAGTTTATGTTGCTGTTTTGATGTTACTGATTGATACTAATTTTTTATCGAGTGGACTTTGAATGATGACAAGAGTGATCAATTCTTCGATAGAGTTTCTGTCATTGTATAGTTTATTTACCAGTGGTAAAAGAAAAAAGTATAATTCCTGAAGAATATTCTTTCTTATAAATTTTAGTTTATGCATAAATATTATTAAAAAACCAAAATGATAGATAGATGCAATTGAACTTTAAATATATTTATCAATATGGTATTTGTCATTATCCAGTCAAACCTGTAAACATTTTATATGAATTGTCACTAATTTTCTTTTGTTAGGTAGATGACTAAAAAATCTATTTCCTTGCAAGAGAGCTTGTAAAATTCTTTGCCATTTTCTCCAACACATTTGGCTAAGAAGATATTTTCACTTTAAATCATGCTTTAAATCAAAATAAAATAATACAATAAAGAACATAATTTCATTTTTTTCTGGCATCGAGCCAAAACTCTTCAAATAAGTTAAAATTTTAAATTAAATTTATATGTTTATTACATTAATATATACATTATATCTCATGCATTAAATATTATTTATACTTACCAAATTTTATAAAATGAAAAATAATATAATGTCTTAGAAACGTTACTGGAACACATCTTTCAATTCTTAAAACATATCTCACAGAAAATATTCATAATTGTAATGAGAGTTTCAGAATGTTAAAATAGGGTGTAATTATAGTGACTGACAAATTATATATGGTTGATAAATGTGATGGCAGCTAAATGACATAATAGATGAAGTATAGACCTGAATTCAAATTCTGCTTCAGATATTTGCTGGTTATATGACACATAACCACATGGGACATATTATTTACATAAAGTATATGAGAGTATGTACACACATGCACATATAATGTACTATATATATGCACATATACTATATTTACATATCATGCTTTTATATGTGTCTATACACAATATTTTTCTATGCACAAGTTAAAGTGAGGCTTCTTGAGAACAGGGGCTATTCTATTTTTGTTGTTTTACATTCAGTGCCCAGCAAGATTAGGTACTTCATAGCTGCCTACTGAATTGAATTTTGTGGTTGTTGAGTCATTTCAGTATGTGCATCTGACCCCATTCCTTTATGTCTCTATGGCCCTTTTGGGGCAAAGTTGTTGGTATGCTTTGCCATTGCCTTCTCCAGATCATTTTGCAGATGAAGAAGAGTGATAAACAAGGGTCATAAAGCAGGGAAGTACCCGAGTGATGTTGAGCCTTCCTGATTCCAGGCCAGATTCTCTAGCCCTGATTCTATCCAACTGTCCCAGAAATGAATTACATTATAACACTGTTCATCTCTAAGCCACCAAATTTAGTCCCTGACAAAGCAATAATAAATGTTTAAATAAATAAAATACAGGCTAATGGTATCTACAGAATTGTTCCCATCTCTCAGGCTAGTAATGCTATTAGAAAAGCAAATGAAGTTAGTGTCGTTTCTTGTTCCTTTTCTAAATACTGACTAATTCATTCATTCAATCAACAGTTATTCATTAAACTCTTATTATGTGCCAAGGGGTATACAAAGAAAATTTAAAAAATAGTCCTGCCCTCAAGGAGCTCCTGTTGTAATAGGTGAGACAACATGTAATCAATGATGATTGTATCAGATATATAAATGGGCTGTATAAATGTGAGGGAAGGTTAGCTGAGTTGGGAAAAGACAAAAGTTGGAAGAGAGAAGGGAGAATGAGACAAGAGTTGGTGGAGGGAAGGAAGAATATTCAACTCTATTCAGGAGACAGTCATTGAAAAGGTACAGAATTAAAAGACAACAGGCAATTTGTAAGGAAGATGATGGAGGCTCTCACTGGCTCATGGGGGGCCTGGTGGGAAAGAAATAAAAAATGTTAAGAAGGAGCCAAGTTGTGAGAAACTTGAAGTTCCCCACAGAGCTTTTAGGTTTGATCCTAGAGATAATGGGAAATCACCACAGCTTACTGAGCACTGGCTGAGCTTTGGGAAAATGACTTTGGCAGCTCAGGGACAGCTAGGAGAAATCTGCATCAGGTGGACCATCCAGAAAGATGATTACCATAGCCAAAGCTGAGGAAATGGTGGCTGTGTAAGTGGAGATGGGATTCCACTGGGCAGGTGGAAACAGCCAGACTTGACAACTGGAGGGCAGAAGTGAGTGCAAGGATGGAGAGTCCTGGGTGACAAGACCGAAAACCCAAGTGACCGCCATGATGGTGGAATTCTCCACAAGACCAGGGAAATTGTCAAGAGGAAGGATTTGGTGGGGCTGGGGTGGGAAGGAAGGAATGTGCTGTATTTAAAAATAAAGCCCTTGAGATGCCCATGGGACATCCAATATGAGATGCAAAAAAGGCGGTTGATGATCTGAGACAAGAGCTCTGGAGAGAGATTAGTTATGTTATATCTGATAATCACCTGCATGGAGATGATAATTGAGCCCTTGGGAGCTGATGAGTTCACCACATGAAATAGTAGAGTGGGAGAAGAGAAGAGGGCCCAGGACTGAATTTTGGAAAACACCTTTGGGTTGCTAGGTGTGACATAAATACAAGATCCAGAGCATAAAAAAAAGAGACTCAAAAGGATCAAAGAGAACCTGGAGCAGAAATCAAACCCTGAAATAAGTATCCTAGAGGACGTGATCAGCTGTGTCAAAAGCTGCTACAAAGGAAAGCGAGAGTGGAAAAGCCATTGGGTTGATTGATTAAGAGAATTTTTTATAACTTTGGAAAGAACAGCTTCAGTTAAAAGATGAAACAAAGACAAATGAAAGAATATTCTGAAGTGAATGCAAGGTGAAGAATTGGAGACACAGTGTAGAGAGCTTCTCAGAGTTTAGCTGAGAGAGGGAGAAATGATAAAAGATAAGAGCCAGCAGGAATAGTAGGATTAAGTGAAGACCTTTTATTGGATTGTTTTTGTTTTTGTCTTAAGGATATTAGAGATACGAGTGTGTTTTTTGGCATCAGAGATGCAGCCACAAGATAGAAAATAGGGAGAGATTAAAAGATTAGAGTGGAATAAAAGAACAGGCTGGAGAACACAGGAAGGATAGAAGTAGGTTTTCCCTAGTGGGGAAAATAGTCCACTTTTTATTTGAGATAGAGATGAAGAAAAATTTATGGGAGGAAAATGAAATGATGTGAGTTGAGGTGAAAGGGAAATGAGAACTTTTAGTAAATGCTCTCTTTGCTCTCTCTCTCTCTCTCTCTCTCTCTCTCTCTCTCTCTCTCTCTCTCTTTGTCTCTTTATAACATGAGGTGATTATCCTTTAATGATTTTTAAATCTTTATAAGACTGATTCTTCCCTCCCTCCCTCCTTTCTCTCCATCCCCCAGTCTCTCTATAGCCCTCTCTACCTCCATTCATTTTCCCTCTCCCCATTCCTCTCTCTCTGTCTCTCCCTCCTCCCCTCATTACATTAGGACGACATACATCCTTCTCACACTTTCAAATATCTTTTAAAAATCATGGGTAGGAGCTTAGTAATCACATCTGTCACTTATTTCAGAATTCTGGGATCTAGTTTATCTGTGCCAAGTGCCTTGAATTCATCAGTGGTAGCACATTACGTTACTATCTCTGCACAACTTTGATTATAAATCTCTGTGAGTAGTTTTAATTCCTTTTCACTTAAACATCATTCTCCTTATTAAAAAGTAGAACCAAATAAAAGATTTACCAAAAACAAAACTAGGAAAGAGTAAACCTTTACCTATTATCCATTATTACTATATTTGCCCCAAGCAGTGATTTTTCCTGTTCTTTGATCTTTTTTTTTCCCTGAATATAATTATAACACTCATTTCCCCCATATTCTTAGGCTTCAGAATCACAGAATCATAAAATTTCTATTGAGTAAATAAGACCCTAAGAGAAAAGAACCTAAAATATTATAGTGATCAATATCATTTAAATAAGATCATCCTCCAATTGGTGAATTTGATTGCCCCCCCCCCTTCTTTAGGGAATCTATCTTCTATTTGGAAACTAGATATGCTCCCTAAGAATGATGAGCCCTTTGGTGAGTAACAAAAACCAGTTAAAACTGGAAGGTACCACAGAGGTCATTTTGTCCATCCACTCATGTTATAATAAAGAAATTGAATCCCATCAGATGTGCCCCAAGTCACATGGAGTGCAAATAACAAAGTCAGGATTCAAACACAGATCCATTGAATCTAAATGCTATACATTTTTCTCTAGATCATCATCCTTCACCTCAATTTATTATTGTTTAATACTTCTAATCAATGGGTGAGTGAATAGGTATCCCTACGGTTACATTGTCAATGAATTTTGCAAAATGTTTAACATTTGTCTAAGAGAGGTTGTTGGGAAAGACAAATTAATGCCATATTCTGTAACCAAATTAAAAATTTTAATGAACAATTAGCCCGGGGGACTTTATTTACATCTTTTTGTCATTCACATCTAAAGATATGATTTACAAAAGAAAGGAATTTTTAAAATCTTGTCTATTCTATTTTGACATTTTCATCATGAATATTTTCAATATGCGTGCAAATTACTCTCATAAATTTTTTATAAAAATGAAAAAGTAGGCATATAGGTTGGTAGTTGTTGATATTCTCCAAATCACCTTTTATGGCAAGTAATTTTCTTTATTCTTTTAGTATTTTCCCTCCTTTCCTTCCTTTTCTCCAGACCTCACTGTGAGATAGTTTATCAAACATCCCTTAATGTTTTCAAAGTAGCATTGTCTCCAGTATGGATTTCCTTAGTTTATCTTTCATGTAGTTCACTCTTTCTATTTTTTAGGTATAACTTTTTACCTTCTGTAACATATCAAAGACAAGGGTATTAGTCCACAAACTCCAATTTAATTAATGCTTAACATTTTTTAGAAATTTTTTATTTTAGAAATTTTAGAAACATGAACAAAACTTTTCTGTTTCCCATATATCGCATGCCAATCTGTCAATTGTAAATATTCTTGGAAGCATGAAACTTAGTCAAAGGACTGAGACAGCTTTCCATGAACTTGCTTTTACTTGTGCTACTTTCTACTGTTTTATGAGGTAATATTACATGAAATCTAGTGCCCTCCTTTTTTGTAGTATTTTACAAATAAATTTGTATAATAAAAATAACTAACCTAGAAAACAGGCCATACATACTTATAAATATTGCTTTAGATAAAGATATATATATATATATATACACATATATAGATAGATGATATATAGATAAATAGATAGATAGATTGATAAAAGTTGATAGATACACACACACACACATATATATAAATACAAATAATAATAATGGTTTCTATTAGACTACTAGGAAATCATAATAAAGCATAGATGTCACATTTCAAGGTTCATCAAAACTGGAACTTTTATAATTAGAGTACAGAGTTTAGAGAGAATCATCCTCTGAATGGTTACTTCCAGGTCACCTCTTAAAAGAAAACACTAAATAAAAACTCCTAGGAAAGTTATAGTCATAATCCAAAGCTTTTAGTTTAAAGAGATTAAAAAATGCCACAAAGAGCCAAAAGAAAAAAAATAAAGTTCAAGAACAAAAGATGTAAAGTCAAAATGACATAAGATTTGGTAGCTTCCAATATAGAAGAAATGAGAACGTGGAATAAAAATGATATTCCAAAAGGCAAAAGATAAATGTTTACACTAAGAATATCTTATCTGTCAAAAGTGAATATAATCCAGAAAACCCTAAGGCAAGATCTATTGCTACATGAATGGAGCATCCAACTCCTACTTTTATAAGTGAAAGAGAACTTTCAGATCTCTCTGATGAAAAAGGCCAAAAATAAACACTTTGAAATGTTAATAGAGGAAACAAAAATAGAAAGTTATTTGTATTTAATCAGTTGGAAAGGTCTATATGAGAAAGAAATATTTACATGTCAATACAGATAAAAGTAACAAAAGTTCTCTCAGAGCCCTGATGTCTTCAGCAATCATAGAGAAAATGGAACGACACATATGGATATCTTTTTGTTTTTTCTGGTTTGATATCATCAGGAAAAGGAAAGGGGAAAATTCAGAGACTATTCTGGGGAAGGAAAAGAAAAAAAGGAGAGGAAACATTTCACAAAATAGGATTAAGATATAAAATATGGGAAAGGGGGCTATGGGAATATACATCACATTATTGGAAGAAGTTCAAATGACAGTGCTTCCTTAAATAAAGTTGAATGTTGGCACAAAGCAAAGCATTCTCAAAGGAGGTTTACTTTGCTATAATATAGCAGGATATATGACAAAAAGTACAGTGGCAGTCATCATCTCTTTTCTTCATGGAAATATGTCTTGGTCATCAGTGAGAGGTAGAGTGAAGATCATAGCAACTCACATAGATTTCTGAAATCCACCAGGTGAGATCATCTTCATTCACTACAGGTAAAATTCTCTATGCTGTTAGATGGCCAGGAAACTACATTAAAATAATAGGAGCCCATCAAGGCATGGGGCTTCTTGGGCTCCTTTTAAAGAAAACCAGTTTCCGACTCTGAAGGGAAATAGGATAGATGGCTAGCCATGTTAAAAAGAAAGGATGGTAGATTATCGTCCTATCATAATCATGAACCTCATTTTTATCAGAACAGAAAGAAGGATGTGTACATACACATACACACATACATACATATATAAATGTGTGTGCATACATATTTATGTGTATACATATATGCACACATATATACATAAATATAAACATACTTAAACCCAAATTCATCTACCTCCCACATTCCCCACATCTGTACATGTAATCACATATACAAACACACAAAAATGTGGACTAGAAATACACTGGGTTCAAGAGAGAATTTAGAGAAAGTAGGAAAAAGTGAGAGAGGGTGAAGGAGGAAGAGACTTTAGATGAGTGAGTAATTATAAAGTAAACAAAATATGATGCTAAAAAGGAGTACATAAAGAGGGAATTTAAATTAAGAAAAGGTGATCTGAAAAGGGGAAAGAGGAGCATGGCAAAGCAAAAAAAAAAAAAAGAGAGAGAGATGATCTCATTATATACCACAATTATTAAGAAATTCCTCTCATAATTTTTTATCATTAAAAAGTGGGAAGTGAAGAATATAAGAGGAAATGATAGAGTGAAAGGCCAACTTATAATCATAACCATGAATGGAAATGTAATGAACTTAACCTTGGCAAAGGATATGGACTATAATCATAAGAGTTGAATTGTTTTACCAAAGAATGGAAATAGGCAAGAAAGAAAGATATTTTAGTATAGGGATGATGGCCAGGGGGAAAAAACCAGAAGTGGGAAGAAAATAGAATTCCTGATAAGAATGAGGGGCAGGTTTAATGTTTAGTTTCTTGATATTAAATACAACAGAAAATGTGGTGATGTGATTTATTAATATTTTCCTATTTTCTCTTAAACAATTTCTTTCATCATCTATTTAGGAAATAATTGTCTTTGCAAATGATATCACAGACTTCTTGAAATGAAAACATTGGAATATATATTCTCTTTTCTTAATTGAATGAAGTATTTTTCAAGTAAAGGATATATGATATAAGGGCAGAGAGAAAGTACTGTATAATGTTTTAACTATTAGACTGATTATTTTGGTTCAATTTATCCCCCTCTTATTCCCATTTCAAGTTACTAGGATTAACTATGCCAAAATATGAGATGCCATATCAAATGCTTTTTTTGTGCTAAAATTCTGTTTTTCTCCTTTTTTATTTATTTGTTTGTACAATGAATACTTATTCCATACTTAATACTAATTTTCATTGTTGAATTTTCATTGGTTTTTCCTTTGGTTTTACTTAATTTTATAGTCAAAACAGTATTTTCACATTACAAAAGAATTATATCCTGTCTTAGTGAAAAAACTGACCAAACCCTCCATTGTGTTATGGTCAAAACATATTTAATCAGTAAAGCTGGATTTTCAAGTTTGTTATTTCCCAGATCTCAAGACTTGATTAATAAAAATTGTCAATCCATTAAGGAGGATTATAATGATTCCCAAGGAATTGGTTGTTAACATAATTAACAGCTGGTTTTACTTTGAAGACATTAATCAAAAGCATCATAAATTGTTGGTAATGACCAGTTTTCCACAAATGTTGTTAATTAGTAAAGGCACTGAAGTTAGATGACAAAGATTCCGAAGACTGTTATCTCTGCCCTTGGATCTCAACTTAAAATATCCCAAAGTGACCTGTTTTTCTAGCATTACTAAATCAACAGAAATTAGAAAATTTTTACATTAACAGCCACAAACTATAAATGGTCACTTTTCCACTGAAACAACAACATGTTTGGCTATTTCTTCCTTGGAAGAATAAAAACAGAATTTGGAAAAATACCACATACAAAATTTTCTGTACCAGATATAATAGATAATGCTAATTTGTTGTCCTTTGATCCAGAATTGCCTTAAAGTCGTCCAGTCTGATCTAGAATCAAGGCCTTCTGAGTCTTTATCCACTGTACCTCAGATACCTTGAGGGATAGAATGAGATAAAGAAAAAAGTCTTTATGAAGATTACTCTAATCAAGAAAATCAGTATCAAAGAATAGAGTGTAAGCTGGACTATGGCGCTTATCTCTCAGATCTGAATTGGATCAAATATCTGGACCAGAATGCCAGAAAACCCTAGGGCAAGGATCTCCTGCACCCAACTCCCACTTCAGTTCTCAGGTCTGGTTTATTCTTTCCTTATTAATTACATGTAAAATACTCAAGGAGTGAAAAGGCTTTTAATTCAAGCAATCAGCATCTTAAAACATTTGTCATGAAATCATATCAAATCAAAAGATCCCACTTGGAATTTTTTCTACATAGTAAATGAAAGGCAGATGAGATAAACAAGTGTGCCTCATAACAAAAGCTTTCTAATAGTATTTGAATTTCCAAACCAAATCAAAAGTACATTTTTTAGATATTAAATGCAAGATTCAATTTAATGAATTTTTCTAGACTTATTTATCTCAGCGTGTTGAGAATTTTTAAAAAATGTACGTTTCTAAGTCAATCTGAAATATTAGAGAGTAATCTTTTGTAGTATACCATTTATCCAGTTTTATTAGGAATGCTTTGTTACTCAGAGGGTTTTAATTACGGGAGGGAAATTTTTGTAGTTTGTGCATACCGAAATAAAATTTGGAGATACGGTGGTGGTTCTTCATTGTTGGATAAAATAGGTACCTGGTTAGGTACACAACAGATTGGATATATTTTAGCTTTCTACATAGAACTCTTCTGTAGTGGTCCAACTGAATAGCACTACTTGGATTTCTATGGTCTCACTGATACTTTTCATCCAGACCTCCAGATACAATAGTTGTGGTTCTGAAAATTCAAATGTAAATCGACATTTTGTGAAGCAAGTAAGATTTTTAAGTGCACCAAGGAGAGAACTACATCAATATTTCAATACATGTAGAGATCTATGACCTCAGTGATTTAGAAATCCTCTCCAATGATGAGTGCTTCACATCCATCCATACTCACCCAGCCTTTGTGGCCTCTCACCATGGCTGGAGGCCTTGCTTGCTTGAAACATGAGAACCATTTCAATGGATTCATATGGAAAACAACTAGATTCTTTAATTTATATGATGGAAATTATCCATATCGGGCTGCCAAAGAATGAGTTCTGGTGCCTTTCATAATGCTTTGTATATACTACATACATTATAAAACATTTGTTGAAAGAATAAAGAAATTACCTCATTCATTAAATTATTAATTTATGCAATAAATATTTTTGGAGAAACTAATAGGCATAAAGCATATAAAGATGTGTAAGATATTATCCCTGTTCTCTCTAAAGTTCTTGATAAACTTGGTAAAATGGAATAAGTGAAAACATTTTAGGATTACACATTCAAGCACTATTGGTTAACCTTCATAGGTTCCAATTCAATTATACTAGATGAATTTGTGTGAGATCCTAACTTTATTCATATTTTCCTCCTTCCTACTGTCCCTATTCCAGCCCATGTGGCCAGCTAGCTGTTTTTCCATAGGACTTTTTCTCTTCCACCTCCATACATTTAAACAAACGGTCTTTCATTGCAAGAATGCATATCTTCCTCACTTCTAACTCCATCTCTCTAGCTTCTTTGAAAGCAAAATACAAGTGTCAATTTCTATAGGATATCTTACTTAATATTGCTACTTTTGGTACCATTTCCCTCTGGAAACTATTTTGTGCAAACTTTGTATTTATTTGCATAAATTTATATGTGTATTCTATAGATATAGAGTACTAAGTTAGAGAAACTCATTTTCCTGAGTTCAAATCTATCCTCAGCTATGTGATTCTGGGCAAGTCATTTCACCCAATTTGCTTCAGTTTCCTCATCTGTAAAATGAGCTGGAGAAGGAAACAGCAAGAATCTTTCCTAAGAAAACTCCAGATAAGATCACAGAGAGCCAGACACAAGTGAAAAATACTGAACAATAACAAAATACACGTTGGAGCTCTCTCCCCAATCGGTCTCTAAGTGGAATGTAAGTTCCTTGAGGGCAAGAACTTTTTCATTCTTACCCTTGTAGATACAGGATGTAGATACCAGGAGATCCTGGTACTCAATAAAGTCTTATAGATCAATTGATACGGAATTTTATTGCATTACCACTCCACATGATTATTAGATATAGAAACAAAGACATTGATATGAAAATACTTAAAAAATGTACATTTCAATTAGAAAATGCAAATTAATCAACAGTTCCCTTGTCCACTGCTCACACTGAACCCACATATACCTACTCTACTGGAAGCATTGGCAATTGGCTTCCAATCTGCTCGCTCTCCCAGCTCTACTCCCTAAGTGAGAAGAGCCCTCTGAATTCAGCACATGTGGAAACAATACCCGAGGTAAACACACAAAAGGACATTTGATGGCTACTCTCTTTGAATAACTAATAAGGAGGCAACTTTCCTACTTTTTTTTTTTTTTTTTTTTTTTTTTTTTTTTTTTTTTTTTTGCTGGGAGAGAGTATGGTATGGTTGTGTTTAATTCTCTTGGAGAAGCTCTGTTGATAAGACTGCAAACAACAGTTTTCTATTTGGAACAAGTTACTTTTTATTCATCTGGTAAATTTAGCTTCTTGGAATACATGTACATGTGTTAGTGCCTGCATACACACAGAAGTGCACTCAAACCACCCTGTTTTGGGAAGAACACCTGAGAAACAGCATTGCCAAAAAACGTAATTTTCTTATTCTGTATTCCACAACTTAAAAGTCTAAGCCACTCAGCATGTCAATAGTATGTTTATAAAGTTATCTCAGCCCAAGAAAAACAAGCAACAATAAATGTTTTCTCTGGAAAACAAATGTTTGTCCTGAATAGAATTAGTCCAAGATTGAAGACTAAAAGGCTTCTTGATTAAAAAATGTAAAACATTAAAAACTGATTTTAAAAAATTGTTCAGTGTCCCCATTGGTTAATGGTTTTCAAAGAGGAACTACAAGGTATTAATGTTCCTATGATAAACCGTTCCAAATCACAAACAAAATAGAGATTATGGTAATTTTTATAAGCAACTTTCAGGTAAAGAAACTTATTTTAGCAATATAAGTGGGTACCTTCTCTGTACTTGTCGTATTTGTCTTTCCTAGTTAGTGAGGAACAAAATACCATCAGAAAAACTCTGAAATTGTGCCTATAGAAGATTGGCAAAGATGACAAGATCAGAATAATCAATATTGGAGGAGCTCTGTAAATTCAGGAACAGTTAGTATACTGAATATAAGCTATGAATTGGCCCAGACACTTGGGGAACCACATAGAAATTATGCAAAGAAACATGTTGCCCATTAACCCTGCTCTTAGATATTAACTCCTAGGAAGTTATTGAGGGAAAGTTCCCACATACACCACTAAATTCAGAGAAGTACTTTTCACAGTAGCATAGAACTGCAAATCAAAGAGATATCCATGATGGGGGATGGCTGCACAAATTGTTCATGTGAATGTAATGGAATAATTCTAATTGATAAAATATCAAGACTATGAAGAATTCAGAGTAGCAGGAGAAGATTTATCTACTTTGGCCAAGTCAAGCACTTGTAAGCAGCAACAGAAAAAACAAAACAAAACACGAATGAATCTAAATGTATTTATGATGTACCAATTGTGGAACCAGGTATTGTTCTAAGAATTAGAAATACAAACACAAGCAAGATAACCCCTACCTTCAAGGAGCTTAAATTTGAATAGTATAGATGAACTTTATAAGAAACTGATAGCTATACAGAAAAGTTTTGGAAAAGGAAGTCAGAATATATGTTGCATTGCATCATTGGGGAATTGAATGACATACCCCTAACCAGAATAATGGTATTAATTTGATAACTTTTTTGAGAACTGGATTTGGAATGATCTAAGAGAGAGATAATAAGAAAGATGTCATGACATGGAAATGGCGACAAAGAGAGGTGGTGGATATAAAAATGGGCAAGACAAGGAGAATCTTCTCCAATCAGAAGCCAGGCTCATGGAAGTAAAATTTTAAAATTGGAAGGAAGGGGAAAACTGCAATATGCTGCATGGGACAGAGATAATGAAAATAATAATGATGATGACCATAATAATAGAAAGAACAACAGCAACATTGACAAGTGTAAAATACTTTGTAATCATACTGATGGATCTTGGCCTCTAATGGAGAAATGGGAAAATGCACCTTCCTTTTTCCTTTGCAGAGATGGGGAATCATCAATGTGGGACACTTCATATGCTGGATGATATGCTGATTTTATTTTTGCTGAACTGTTTGCTTCTCTTCCTTCCTGTCTGTCTTTCTTTTTTATTCTTTGTCACAAAAACTGTCTGTCTGATTAGGGGAGGGGATGGATAATATATTTAGAAAAAAAGATGATGTAAAATCAAAATATGCCATTTAAAAAGGCTAAAGAGAATAGTGATATTGATATGAGAGACACTCCATACCAAGTATACTGATTTTTCACATCTAGTTAGATTAATGAATTAGGTCTCACACAGGGCAAATTGTCTTTGAAAAATAAAATCATATCATGATGGTAGCTTAGAGCAAAAGACATGATGGCAATAGATTTTCCTGAAGAGAGAGACACGTCATTTCTATGACCCACAGAAGTTTAATAAAAATGTTATTCACTGAAACAATCTTCAAATAATGTTCGGTAATGATGGTGATCAAAACTTTAGAGAGAGATCAATTCATAAATCCCTCCATCATCCACAAAAGCTACACTGTGACTCTCCTTGAGAAGCAAACAATGGAAAGCTCTCATGGAATATTTTTACTTGACACCTTTCTAAGGCCACTCTTCTATGGGGTTATTTATATTGTTATTTGTGATGAGTCACTCTTGAAGATGCTATTATTGTGGTTACCAGGGTTTCTTGGAAATAACTCTCTGTAGGTTGTCTAAGTGTGATAATAAGGAAGGATCAAGTAGACGTTTTTTACAGAAAGACTTCAGGGTCTTATGCTTGAAAAACAAAATAAATCCGATCCAAGTGCTTTTAAAGGCTTTTCCTTCTTATTCCAGAGATAGAACTGGGCCCAAAGTTGAGAGGTAAAACTAAGCCCAAATGACATATTTGTTGAAGGAGTGAGGCGGTTGCAGTTTACTCAGTTTTAATATGGCGACCATATGTTCTTGGAAAAATGAACATGTTCCCCTCAGATCTTACTGGAACACACACCAATGTTCAGAAAATTTCAAAACCTTAAAGCTCTTCTTTGAAAATAAAAAAAGTAAGTTAATCAAACTTGGTTTAGGTTTATAAAAATCTCATTTTTTCTCTGAATTTTTCCTTCTTTAAGTTCAAAACTCTTTTATATTGTATAATCAAGATTACACTGTGCACTGAAGCAATCCAGAAAAGCAATAAGAAAAAGATTATTTTCAACAAGATTTTTGGCGAAGCAACTGAATTAATGGGGTTTGAGTTCCTTGGGGCCAAGTCTCAGTATACATCCCATTGTGACATGAGATCCAATCCTTTTGGCTAAAATCAGAGTGTCTTTGGAGTACCCCCCCTGTTGTGAAATTCACAGGCCCATCTAACCTAATTATCTTCTACCCTTCATGGAATCTGTTTTGAATTAATCTTCTTGATTCAGAATTATTTAAGGAGGATATATAGATAGATACATGTCAACAAAGACATGGTTGGGTTTCATATTCTGTCTAGGTTTTTAGTCCCTAATAGATCAGATCAAAACAGAAGGTTTAATTGTGCCCCTTTTAATTTTTTAAATAATCACCAAGTTAAAAGACATATTGTAACAAATCGCATTATTTCTCTTTTCAAACTCTCTCATAAAGCCCAGTTTCTAATTAAGCAAAGGGGTAAACATGTGCATATACATATGCATATACCTATATATTTTGTCAACGCAGTCCACAGAGATTTGGAATTCTTATAACCAACAAATATTGGCCTTGAAATTTAACTTTGCACTGATCTAAAACAATCTAATTGTACAAATGAGGTTGCAGTCACAATGTTTAGCCTACTTGAGAGTCAGCTGTTAAAAAGCACTTCAACAACATCAGATTGCATACATCATTCATTTGCTAATTACAAATGGGATTTTCCCATACACAGTAAGACACTATAAAGAGCATAATAATCAATCAAGGAGAAGGATAAACTGGAAAGCATGAACAAAGGTGATTAAAATGGAGGCAGGATAGTTATATGAATAAACATTCATTTTATATATGAATAATTTGAAAAGTATTGGACTAGCAATCAAGAGACTTAGATTGTAGTTTCATCTTTGCCACTAGCTACCTAGATTGTGACACTGGATAATCTTACTAAGCCTCACTTTAAATCTGTGCAAAATGAGAAAGTTAGAATAAATCCCTCAATTCTCTTGCAGGACCAAAATTCTAAATTTGCAGTTTTATTACTGATATCAAAGAATTCATTAACTCCTTTTTCCCCATTTATTAACTTCCTCAAACTCTAAAGAAATAAATTTAGTTCTGAGGAAAGTGAAACTTTCCCAACAATCAGAATTGTCCAGGAATGGTGAATAGATTGCTTTAAGAAAGATTGGGCTGCTTTCTCCTTGAAGAGCTTCAAGCAGAGTCTAGATGAGAATTTAGCCAGTAATTTATAATGAGGATTATTTCATGTGTAAAGTGAACTGACCATTAGGGTCCCTTCCCAGGCTCAAATTCTTTAGTTAAGGAATGCAATTGTCATTTCAAAATCTCAAATTATATGTTGTATTTTTTTAATTTTTGAAGTGCAAGAAAAAACAGTTGAGAGAACGCGCCATAATTTGTACTGAGTTTGAATCTAGAAGCCCAGATGCATCATATTTTATTATATAATGTAGAGATATGAGCTCCAAAATATTGCTAGTAATCTTGAAGAATTTGCTGAGGAACGGTAACATGGAGAAAGATGGGGAAAATGGCATTATGATTCTAAGATCCACCAGTAGAGAATTCAAGCCAGTTCTACTAACTAGTTCAATGTAAAGAAATGTGTATTTGTTATTAAAAATAATCCATTCTTTATCTTTTTTTTCTTAATTTGAGACCATCATCTCATAAATGAGAGCAAATAGGCAAGGTCTGACTATGTCATAGCTGCCAAAGAGCTCCATGTTCCTAAAGTACATTTCTTCCAGTTTTCTGGTTTCCACTTTACTTGTCTGTACGGTGGATATTGGTAATCTGTGTCAGGGGCTGAGCCTAATCTGGTTCAGTACCAACTACACTGGCATTTTTAAAAGGCCACATATAATACATATAATAGAGGAACACCTTTCTTTTTTATATAAGGCTTTTTATTTTAAAAAATATGCACCAATAATTTGATAACATTGACCCTTGCAAAGCCTTGCATTTCAGATTTTCTCCTTCTTCCCCCACTCCCTCTCCTAGATGAAAGGCAATCCATTATATATTAAACATGTTAAAATACGTGTTAAATCCAATATGTATAAACATATTTATACAGTTTAGAGGAACACCTTTCAAATTTATTTCTTAGGGTTATATATCTTAATAGCATTCTTTTTAATTGTTTATTAAAACCTTTCATTTACAAAATATATGCATGGGTAATTTTTCAACATTAACCCTTGCAAAACCTTTTTTTTCCCCTTATTCCCCTCACCTCCTCCCGTAGATGGCAGGTAGTCCAATACATGTTTAATATGTTAAAGTCTATGTTAAATCCAATATATGTATGCATATGTATACATTTATCTTGCTGCACAAGAAAAATCAGATCAAGAAGAAAGAAAAGACTGGAAAAGAAATAAAAATGCAAGCAAACAACAGAGAATGAGAATGCTGTGTTGTGGTTTAATAGCACTCTTACTAAACCTTTAATATTTTGGTGCCGATGGTTACATCTTTGGATTGGGAATTTTTTTTCTGAAATCATACATACACATAATACATACATACATACATGTTATATATGCATTATATGTTATCCATAATATATATTATAGATAACCTATATAACCCTATGTTATATATACATTATACATACACATACACACATATATACACATACGCACATATACATGTATACATATACATACACATGTATATATGGATACATATAGTAGAGCCTGGAGCCGATTTGACGGCTTCCCCAAGTCAGGGACAGCCTTGGGCTTTTGTCTCACAAATGCATCACTGACACCCTCTCATTTAGGAAGGTTAAGATGCTTATGGTCTTGCTGGAAGGGCCCGGGCTGTCATTGGTGACAGAGAGGATGTCATCCATCGGATGTATAAATATCGGGTCCTGGCGCATCCTCCTCGGGCCGACCCTGACCTTGGCAGGGGAGAGAAGGAGGCGCCCGAGCTGGGGCAGCGTCTGTTCTCTTTGTGCTGAGAGACCCTGCGCGGAGATCTGGGCCAGGGCCTGGGGAACCCGGAGAAAAGGATCCCTCTTCAGAAAAGGGGCCGCTCCTCCTGTTCCAGGGCCCTGCTTGCAGCGCGGCCTCCCGGGGCTGAAACCAGCCTTCTGGCTTCTGGCGGGGCCCTCAGGCTCCTTGTCTGACCGCGGGATGCAGCCGCCCTGCTGCGCGGGGTTAGGGAATCAGTGTCGCGCCCCCCAAACCATAACCTTTCATAAAGTCACTGATCCATCCATCCCTTATATTCTACAGAGAGAAGTTGCTTTTCCGCCTCTAACCCACCAGTTAGAGCAGGAAGAGACTTCAGAAGTCACATCATTCAATTTCTTTCGTTGATGGGACATTTGCGCTTGTGGAAACTGATGCCTTTCTCAAGGTCACACAACAGGGATCGAAATGCAATCCCAGATCTCCTACCTTTCTTTTTAGTGGTTTTTCCCCCCATTACAAAATGTTGGCTGCCATATAGGAACAGAAAAAGGTTCACAAAAGGTTTTGTATATTTTTATTCTCAAGAAAACGTCACTGCTTAATCTAGAAGCAGAGGTTATTCAATTTTGTCTTTTCTTGTATATTTTATAGATCAAGAAATTACATAAACTGTAACCTAATCTAATAAGAGTAATAATAGATGACATTTGTTTGGTTCTTTAAAGTTTGCAAAGTACTTTACATATATTATCTGATTTCCATCTTGAAATGAGCCTGTGAAAAAAGATGTTTTTTTGGTCCTCATCTGACAGATGAGAAAATTGAAACTGAGAATTTTTGAAATACTCAGGATCTTAAAGCTACCTAATATCTGAGGAAAGGAGTACAAGTTTCCTTTATTCCAGGTTGGTCTTGAACTCCCTAATCTAGACATCTTTGTTCGCCCCTAACTAAATCATAGAGCATTTGTTATCTAAATCAATAGAGGAAATATTCATATCAACAAAATCACAAAAGCATAACATATTGGGGAATGTTTTGAGATGTATTTTATCTTGAGACTTTTAGGGAGAAAACAAATTTGACCAACTTTCATTTAATTTAGGAATTGTTTATCCATTCTTCAAACTGGTAAGATGCTAATAAATGTTTTCATTGTTAGACACTTTTTTCTGATCATAATTTAAAAAAAAATCACAATGATCTGATTCCAGATTGATACATGATTCAAGAAATGCATTTGGAGGAAAGTCTAAAATAAGATTTTCTAGTGTATGTTTAGGTTCTAAGCTTTGCGGTGAGACATATAAAAAGTACATGTAGCCAAGTATGTACAATCATATCAGCTTGGTGTAGATAAAGGTTTATACTTGGAAAGAAACTTAAAGATTTTCTAATCCAAATTCTTCAATTTACAGATGAGAAAATAAAAAGCCAGAGGTTGAGATTTATTTAAAATCAAAGGAGCAATAGAGCTGGCCTCCTACCACTGAAAAATATAGTATTATTTCCAATACACCACACTGGTATTTTAGCACAGAAAAATAAAGAACACATCTGCATTGACTTCTCTTTAACCCAAACCTAGCCATGTTGTATTGGTAATCATATACGCCATATATCAACAATATGTAAAAAGGTTAATGGCCTGGGGAGGTTAACTCTTCCTCCTTAAGAAAGCTTTAAATCATCACTGAAGGTATTCTTTCATAAGTTTCCAAAAATTCTGCCTTAGTTGGAAGTGTGAAGTCAGTGTTTGAGGGTTGTTCCTTTAGTTTAGAAGTTCAGATGAAAAGTCTTGACATGAATCATTTGTTCTTGAAATGCCATCCAGATGTGAGTCCTAAACTGCCTGAAAAGACAGAATGAGGAATATTAGTGCCAGTAAGTCATGGCATCCTGCGTTTTCTTGTTTTCATTATGAAAACAGTGAGCTCCTGCATTATCTCTAAATTAAGCTATCTTCTTTCAGTTGATTGCTATGTGATGTTCATAATCAGCATTATGATTGGCTCTTGAATGGTCAAAAATAAGAAATAATGTAGCCATAATGAACATCAGTTTGGTGACATTTTCCACGAATGCCTTTAATGAAGCAGATTGTTATCAATTATTCTTAGATCTATCTATAAATATTCAGTTGGTTGACAACACTCATTTAGCCTTCACTTGTGCAAAATGCTATTCTCCAGCTTCCACGGGATGCGGCAAGATGGAAAGTGGGTACCAAATACATGGATCTTGAAAGAAAAATATATTGAAATTAACAGGTTAAAGGCAAGAAATAAAGGTCAAAGGCAGGAGGTTTTACTAAAATATATGAATGACAGGAGTAAAGTGATGAGAATAGGTAGAATATAAACTGTGTTATTAGAAGTCCTTGGCTAAAATGGTGACACTACTTTACTAGGGAAATCATTTATTTTCTCCTTTTCTCACCTCTGAAATTAGAATCATACCCAGAATTTTTACTTTACTAAATGTAATCATGGATGTAAATAACTATGTAAATGGGAAACCATTATATAAACTGTGAACTATTATTATTAAAAATGACAACAAAGGAGACAGGGGCTTGAGAAGCTTTTTCCTAGATGCCCTAAGTTTGAAGAAATCAATAGAGGCATAGAGTTGTGTTAATTATAATTTCTGTAATAAATACGAAAGAAATAGTTACATTCAATTCAAAAACCACTGTTTACTGTGCAATATGTCAAGCAAAGTATTCCATATCTTAGAAGGCATAGAAATGAATAAATGTGATCTGTTAATCATGCAAAATAAACTTTTACATTCTGTGCTCAAAATGACAGGTTTTATATAATAAAAGCTAAAAATTATGAATGTTAAATGAAACAAATAACGCTTGATCATCCAGGCTCAAAATGTGAACAGTTTCCATGGTCATCATCTATTTTTGCTCCATTTTCAATGAACTGCCCTCTATTGAGAGTTAGATTTTATTTATTCCTTTAAAATCACTATTAAAATTTTTTATAAATATTATAGTATCCTCCATCACAACAAAGTGCAAACATGATTCTTTGTTAATATAAATTTGGTTTTCATTACATAATTATAAATGTAAGCTCCTTGAGGGAAGGGACTTTGTTATTTTAATTTGTTTTCTCTTTGTATTGCCTGTGTGTAGCAATTCAATTTGCTGCAATTCAAGGATTTGTTAAATACCTTGGCTTTACAAGGCATTATGCTAGGAAGAAATGAAAAAAAAATATAAACCCTATTTTAAAGAGATTTTATTTTCCTACACAAGACCTAGAATAAAGTTAATTTTTAATTAACAATCAGTTGCAAGCCTAGCTTTGTAGCCCCAGTTTAGAGCATATACCTATTTCTCTCAGCAAATACAACATTTATGGAAATAAAACACCATGATATTGCTATGAATCAAACTTGATTGGGGCTTTAGGGGTAACTTTGAGAAAAAATATATTCTTTCTACTCAAATACAGAACACACAAACCTAGTCTTTGAACAAGATGCTGCAATGTCCAATCAATTCATCTGTCTATGCTTATGGCAGAGCATCCACAAAGCCCTTCTCTTCCTTCTGCTTTTTCCTCTCAAACCCTAGAGAAAAACAGAGTATAATCAAATGCTTCACCTTCCCCTCGATAAATGGAGCTGAATTTCAAGAGTTGAGACTGTAATCTAAATCATCTATTAGCCAGTCATTTGACTCCTGGCCTTTCTTTAGTCAACTCAAAAGGAAACCTTCCTTCCTAGATTGTTGCTTCTCAAAAACAATAGCTGAAGTCTTGCTGTCAGCTGAATGTTTCTACTGGCAAATTCTTACCTGCTCTTCTTCTATCATCTTAACTCTTGTCCTGCTTGATTCTTAATTATTTCTAATGTCTTAAACCATAGCCTCCTGGTCACAATGACTCATTCTTCTTTTATCAAATTATTTTTAAATCCAATTTTCAGTAAGTTAAAAAACTAATTTTCCTTATTTAGTCATCCAGTAATTTTCAAATAGTGAATTAATTGATCTTTGGTGTGTTTTAACCTTTCAGTCTCTAAAAAGTTTCATGCAAATGAGATAAAAGTCTCCAATATCCTGTAGCCTCAATTATTTTCCTGCCTTCAAGCAAATTCTCTAAATCCATTCATCCAAGTCCATTCAACTCTCCATTCCATCCTCTTAAAATTCTGTCTCTCCTCACATGTTAAAGGGGAAAAGTGTGGTTTTTCACTTTTAGATTGCATCAGATTTATACACAAAAGTTATTTTTATTTTCATTTTTTATTCATATATGAAAATGACAGTAAAATACATTTAAATGTCTTGCATTTATATAGTGCTTCATGACTACAAAATGCTTTTACTTGAATCATCCCAAATTGACAGTTTGGTGGTGTTTATTTCTACAATTATGGCTATAACTACGGTAATTTCTATAGTTCTATTGGAATGGAAAAACAGAATTTGGATTCAAGTTCAAGCTTTTTCTATAGAATTTTGAACAAGTCATTTAACCTCTGAATGTCACTTTCCTCAACCTCAATCAGTAACTTTATTAAGCACGAAATAAGTATTTATTAAGCACTTACCATGTGCCAGGGACTGTGCTACGTGCTGGGGATACAAAATGAGATAAAAGACAGTTCTTGTCCTTTATATAGAAGATAAGTAGAAAGGAACAAGAAAGTAACAAAGGAGGCAGGAACTAGAATTAAGGGGAATTGGGAAAGGTTTCCTGTAGAAAGTGTGATTTTCATTGGAACTTCAAGGAAACCAGGAAAGTTAGCAGGAAGAGTGGAGGATGGAGAGTGTTCCAGGTTCAGAGAACAGCCAAAGAAAATTCCCAAAGCCAAGAGATGGAGTGTCTTGTTCTTAGAACAGTTTGGAGACCAGTGTTACTGAATCAAAGAGTTAGTGATAGGGATAAATGGGGAAGGAGCCTGGAAAGGAGGAGGAAGCTTGCTTATGAGAGACTTTGAATACTAAACAGAGGATTTTGTCTGATTCTGGAAGGGAAAGTGAGGTGACGTGGTTGGACACATGCTTTAGGAAAAACATTTTGGTGGTTGAATGGAGGATGGATTGAAATGCAGAGACCCGAGGCTGCCAGACTACCAGCATATTAGAGAGATGTTATAAAAGCAAAAAAGACAAGTCTTGAAAATCACAGTATGATATTTTACCTATTTACCTCTCAGAGGGTCGTTCTCAAAGCCAAATGATATAACTGTTGGAAAGCTTTATAACATTTAAGTTATCATCATACTTACAGATGGCTATCTCTTGTTCTTTCTCCATCTCTCTATCGCTACCTTCCTCTCCCCCATTTCTTCTTCTCTTTTCCCTCTTTCATTTCCCTCTTTCCCACATTTCTCTCTTCCCTTTAAAACTTCTTCCATTCCATTCTAAATGCAAATGGATGTTTTGTTTTGATTGTCTGCTCCAATTTTACTCCAGCTTCTTATTTCATTTAAATTTTTTTTCAAGCATCTTATCTTAGACAGGAACTTACCATATAAGACTTGGTATATGTCAATAAAGATAAGCTTTCTTGCAGTTAACTGGAACCAGGAAACTCAAAAGACCACTTAGGAGATTTGGAGAAGAGGTACAAAGGTTTGTTTAGTTTAGGTTGCAGATAAACACTGAAACTTTTGAGAAACTCTGTGAAAGAGACGAGAATGCCATCACTAAAAAAAGGTTTCATATCAGGAAATTTCTTTATACCAAATAAAGTCAAGTGGGAAAGATACCGTTTATTTTATTTAATTAAGACCAAGTGTTAATGTTTAGCTGTACAGTTACATTCAAATATAATCTTGAGTACAAATCACTTAATATATATAATACAAACATAGGGCATGTGTGTGCTTGTTAAGAATTAAATTTTAGTTTCCCTAAATTCCTAATGTTTATTGATGGAATGGAATCACCCATTAACAGCAAAACCCCAAGAGACAATCTTCAAGTACTTATTGTAAACTGAAGAGTCATTTCTTCCTTTTGGTTGACAATTCAAAAGGAAAAAAAATCTATTAAGCTTTGATGAAGATCCACGACAGCCCCAAGGGAGAAGACAACAACATGAATTTTCCTTTTGTTAAGAATTTTCATCTGGGGATGAGTCAGATGTCAAGCCACAAAGGAAAGTCCCACTCATTTGGGTTAGGGTTCAGAATTTGGAACCTCATCCCAAATACCATCCTGCATGGAAACTCATCACAAATGCCATCCTGGTCATGCAGAATACTACAGAAACTGTATTTCAAAATAAATTATGAAATAACAGGGCAAGTTGGTATTTGGGACCTCTGATTGATACAATGGTCTTATTTTTTGAGCTGAGGGAGTATATTAATCATAGAAGTAGGTATAATTTTGTTACTTTAAATTAGTTTATGATAATGATTAAGCCATTAGTCATAAAAGAAAAACAAAATCTTTAATTCAAGCCAGAGAAAGTAGATTCAAATGTCACTTCTGTATCTATTATTCTTGTCACTTTGGGCATGTTATATCTTTGAATTTTCACTCTTACTCCATGAATGACAAATTGGTATTAAATGACAAGTCCCTTCCAGCTCTACATCTACAAGTTATTTATTGATTTTTTTATTTCTTTTTAAATAAATCATGTACTTATTACATACCTCATTATTGGTCATTATTCCTTTGGGGTACATGTATTTATTAGAATCATGCTAAGTTCCTGAGAGCTGGGTAGTAGCTCTCTGATATACCCTAACAGCTATCCAGATTTCTGATCTCCCAGGCTCCTCTCTCTGGTTTTTGACAAAATGTAGAATTTTTGAAAATAGGGTTGTTTTGTTTTGTTTTGTTTTTTGCTTCATTGGGCTTCATGTTCAATGGGTCCCTTGTCATAAATGCCTCAGAACAGCTCTTGTAAAGATATAAATGAGGTCTCTGATTTTATAGGAAGATGGTAGGGTTTAGTTCAAACCACCTCATTGGTTTCCATCTCTGATATGTCCCTAAGACAGGGAATCCTCAGGGAGTAATTAGAGAAAGCCAGTTGTAGTGTGACCCACAGAAGTTTCCTGAAACTTATTGAAAAGATCCAGAAAGAGGGGGTGTATAGAGAATAAAAGCCTTTCTCAAGTACATGACATCTAAAATCAGCCATAGAGGCTTCCTAAAATAGCATGAATATCAATAGTAATTGATCAATAGTAAATATATAATCAATAGTAAATACAATGGGCAATATCGGTATTACCTTGCATTTGGCCTTCAACAAACTTAGGAACGACACATTTGTGAATAACAAATTGATAATTACATTACAATTGGTCAAAAACACATTTTAGGCTGCTTTGCTAAATTATTTATGAGAATTCTTTATTATATGATTGGTTTATTTGGAGTTTGCTGTTCTTTCCTTAGAGATGATGCTTTTGTTTTTCATTTTGATTGTACACTCGCAGGGGTCCTCAAACTACAGCCGTAGGCCAGATGCAGCAGCTGAGGACGATTATCCCCCTCACCCAGGGCTATGAAGTTTCTTTATTTAAAGGCCCACAAAACAAAGTTTTTGTTTTTACTATAGTCCAGCCCTCCAACAGTCTGAGGGACAGTGAACTGGTCCCCTATTTAAAAAGTTTGAGGATCCCTTTTGGTCTTACAGATTTCAATGCATGTGATCAGTGGAATGTTATATAAAATATTAGTAATAAATAGAAAGCAAAAAACAGGGATTCTTTGACCATTTGATGAGTATGTCTCCAGAACTCAACACCTCACACAGAAGTACCTGTCACATAGCAAGCTCTTAATAAATCCTTGACAAGTCAATTTGCTAATTTTTTTGTTGTTGTTTGTTTTCATTTGGTTTATACTATGAATATCATCATTGTGGATAACTATGAGTCTCTATGAATGGAAAATTCCTCCGACAATACAGTTCAGAAACTCTCTTCCAACTAAATATTTTAGAATCTTTTAGAATTGTTGGGCTTGTTTCTGACAGCTTAAGTGCCCTGCCCAAGACCACAGGGAGAGTTAAGACTTTAATCCAAGTGGTCCTGACACTAACTCTGGCTCTACAGATCCACCCTCCTATTAGCAGATATATTTGCTGCTAAATTTTTCCCAATCTATTATGCAAACAATGGAATAAAATGTCCATACCTTTGGACCTAATATTCCATTTCTAGGCATATGCTGCAACCAGGACATTAATCAATTGAATGACTTACTATAGATGCCAGAATATTTATACTTCACTTTTTGTCACAGGCAAGGACTGAAAACAAGGTAGCTGACCATCAGTTAGGGAAAGGTTAAACACACTAGACTGCAGCATATGAACATAATGGGATATTTCTATGTTGTAAGAAACAAGTGAACAATGCTGAATTTAGAGAAGCATAAAAGGTTAGGGTTAGGACAAAAGAACAATAACCACACATCACAAAATATTTGAAACTTAATATTGAAAATCTATAAAAACTAAACTTTGTCTCTAAACATAAATATGAGAAATACCTTTCCTTATATCTTTGTAGAATAGAGATTCCACATGTTATGTTCTTTCATTTTAAAAAAATGTGCTTGTTGATTATGAAGATATTTTTCAATTTTTTTATTTTTGTGAAATAAAATCTTATTATAAGGGATGGTTCCTTAGGAGAGTTGTGGGAAGAGATACAGGGGAGGGATAGAGGGGGATTTTTACTTTTGTGATTGAGTTCTGCTCCTGGGCTAAAGGAGGCAATGTCCTAAGCTTCCTGTGCAGCTCTGAACCTTGGCTTTGAGCACACAGATCCCTTGTGTTTGCTGGGGGGGAAGCTTTGCCCATTCTTTTCAGGAAACAGCCTGGCTTCCCAGAGTTTGCCTTCTGAGCTGGTCCTGGGGTTTCCCTGCTCATTTGCTCCCCTACTGAGCCTGAACTGAGGGTCTTAGTTCCTGATTTTCTGTGATTAAGACCCTCTCACCACTTTCCCAGAGTCTGTCTGAGCTGGGTTGAACATCCTTTTCACTCCAGTGAGAATGACTATTCTTCAAGTTTCCAATCTATCTTGAGCTGACGAGGGTTAGGAGGAGCACAGCTCAACCATAAAAGTAAAAAAAAAAAAAAAAAAGAGGAAATATCAAAAGAAAAGGAAAGAAAATGAACAAGCAACAGAACAGAACCTTGATCATAGGAAACTACTACAGTGTCAGGGAGGACCAAACCCAAACTCAAAAGAGGATGAAATGTCGTGGAAGAAATCTCAAAGAGTGATATGAATTGGTAAATGCAAATACGAAAGGTAGAAGAAAAAATGAGAAAGGAAATAAGCGATATTCATTAGAGAATCAATAGTTTGGAAAAAAGGAAAAATTGCCTGGAGAAGTTTATATCTCTTAAAAATTGATTCCTTGGATCATGTCATATGTCTACTTGGCAAATATGATATTGCTATAGGATATTGAAAGGAACCTTGGGAAGCTTCTCAAGGGGACAATTGACCATCAAATCACAAATCCTAAATCACAATTTTCAAGCTCAAAATTTTACCATGTACAACTCCTAGATATAGTGCGACAACAGTGTCTTTCTTTTCAAGTGTTATAGAAGATATGCTCATCTTATTCACTTTTAAGGGCTATTATTGTTATTATTAAAAAGAAATTTGATTCATCACAGGTAAATGCCAGTGAAAACCAAGTTCACCCACCACCCTCTCACATCATGTGTAGAATAATTCCAGCAAAAATCACTCAACTCTACTTTATTCTTATTCCAAACATCAAATAGAAAAACATTACCTACCTAGTTGAGGAATAACTGCAGGCTGTAATTGAAAATTTAAGTCTTCACCTTCTTCGGTTTAGTGACTTACTAAAACACAGTTCATACTTTGGCACTGATGTCTTATCCAGTCCATTTGAGAAGTGAAAAAATATCTAGGAAAAAGAAAGTCTGGTCCAATTGACAGACAACTTAATATTAGGTAACTTGAGAAACATTGTCCAAGCATATAATAATCTTCAAATCAGCAATTGATTTCCCCTCCCCAAAGAAAATATATCAGCTCATGTTTCTCACTCTTCAAGAGAGCAAGGATTTCAGTTTTCACCTTTTCTTGGTTATTTCCCAGCAGCGCTGACATCCCAGTGAAAGTCTGTTTTGACACTGTATATAACTTTAAATTCACAGGAAGCAATTTTGGTACATTTACTCCTTCTGCGTTAAAAGGTTCCTTCAACGATATAAATGCTGTTTTTTGCTTTGAGTCTTCAAAGAATTCTTAGGTCCCAGATGGGAGAGTGGGAGACAAAAATCCCCATAAGTCTCTTGTACTGCACTCCATTTGTTTCCCTTGGTGTTCCTTAAACCCTTTCCTGTTGTATTGTGTTGGCTGTATGTTAGAATGGGCCCATTATTATCGGGCTTTTTCGTACTTGATTAGGAGTGATCAGACTCAGGGAGGAAGAAGAGGGCGAAAGGAATTCAGACATGGGAAAAATGAGGACCAAAAAAGAAAGGAACCAGAGGCAGAGGTCGATGCTAATTAGATTACTGATGCTGGTTGTTCTCTACCACCTTGCAGTTATTAGGGCTTGGGCTCTGAGGAGTTCAAAGTGCTTAAAGGATAAAGTTACATACCACCATAGTGCCTTGTTTTTATTGGAAATGAATGTGGCCTGGCTGCTAAAATCCCTGAGACTTGGTTAAAAGACATGCCCTACCTTAATCAGTACGGCAGTGAAGGAGATTGGAAGGAAACTTATTCCCTCTTCTGTTTGCTGAATAGAAAGGTGAGTGAAAATAGGCGACTTTCTACCTTCCCATAATCTCTGCATGTGTTAGAATATAAAATCATTAAAGTATAATCAACAATCTTTATCTTCAAAACTACATCAGTGGGAATTAGAATAATGATTCAATCACTGACCCTTTTTTATAAAATAAATAACTATACCCATATCTATATATCAATGTTTATGTGGGTGTGAAGGGGTATAAAGATAAGAGAGGGAGAGAGAGAGGCAGACAGAGAGAAACAGAGATAGAGACAGAGATCTCTTCAAGCTTTTAATGTTCATGAGAATGATACTGAAAAAAACTGAAGCTCCCAGAAGTTAAAAGTGACTTAATAATGATTAATGAGTAAGCACTGAATGATTGAGGCAGGATTCCAACACAGATCTCCTGATTCCAAAATATGAACTCAATCTATTTCTTCAATGCTATTTTTCAGTATTCTTTTAAATTCTTGTAAATTATCTACTTTAACTGAGATAGGAAGCCTTCTCTTGTGTTATAATTGGTAAGCTCTCAGGCTACAACCTGGGACTATCACCAGAAAAAAGTTTTTTTTTTTCTTTTCCTTTCCCTTTTTCCTTTTCCTTACCCCATTCCCTTTCCCTTCCCTTCCTTCTACTTTCTTCTTTCTCCTTTCCCATTTCCTTTTGCTCTTTTCTCTTTCCCCTTTCCTATCTTCTCCTCTCCTTTCTTTTTCTTTCCTTTTTTTTAGGGGGGCGGGGTGCATGGTTGGTTGTTCCTTGATTTAAGAACCATGCAGGAGCAATGGTGGGAAGGATGGTTCAGAAAATTGCTACTATAAAAGGCCACAAATGAGAGGAAGAGCTCTTAGCTATAGCCTCAGATTTTCTACTAACTTGCAATTTTAACAGGGAAAAGTCAATTTCTGTCTCTGTGCCTCAATTTTCCCATCTTTAAAAAGCCAGATGAGGAGGGTATATGCCCTCTATGTTCCCTCCAGGTCTAACACTCTGTGACTTTGTCCAAATCCATACAACAATGCAATTTTCTAGGGCTGACTGCCTGTCCTAGACCCACAATCTACACTTGTCTCTCTTACAGAATGGCTTCTATTTGACAAGACTAATCATGAAGGACAGACCTCACCTTGCTTTACAATTAACTAGAAACAGTGGAAGTCTCAGCAGAGAGGTTTCCCCATTATACACAAACTTTACAAAGATCACTATATCAGGTCATTGGCTCCCAAATAATGGGAGAATTTGTGGGGAACACTCTTTAAAAGGTATGAATTAGAATAACCAAAGTATAAATTAAAGATACTCTTGATTCACTTAGGAATCTCTAGCATCTCTTCTCAAATTGACCTGAAGTCTTCAATATCCTCCTTCAGTGAATCTTATAGCTAAGGAACCCAGAGGCAATTTTGTATTTCTATGCTCATCTCTATTCACTGGAATTAGAACAAGCAATTCCAATTTTCTCCATCTTTTGTAAGTGCAACTATCTTTTCATATTTTTAACCATACTTAAAATAGTCATTTCTCATTTCTAAAACTTTTAACTTTCTCTTTTGGGGAAGTTTTTTTTTTCTATTTAAATCAAGGAATTTTAACCTTTTTTGTCATGAACACCTTTGGTACTCTAGTGAAGCTATTGTTCCCTTTCTCAGAATTGTGTTTTTAAAGATATAAAATAAAATTCATAAGATTATAAAGACAAATAATTACATTGAAAAAGTGATCTCTCTCCCTTCTTCTCCTTCTCTCTGTACCTTTGCCTCTTCATTTCCCCCTTCCTCTCTCCCTTTCTTCCTCTTCCTCTTCCTTCCCTTCTCTCCTTCCCTCTCTCTGTCTGTCTGTCTCTGTCTCTTTCTCTCTTCTTCCTTCTCCTCCTCCTCTCCCTCTGTACATACACACATACACACACACAGAGACATACTCACATGCACACACACAATTCACATGCTCTCAAGTAATAATCAAACTATAAATTAGAAGTAACTTAATAAGTCTATGAAATTTCTTTCAATGCATGTTGACAATGGAGGAATGGTTCTGGACTCTAGAACTAATACTTTTGGGGTTTTTCTGCACATTGAATAGACAGAAATTCTCTTCCCAGCTCTCATCCCTGACAATATCAGAAACCGGGGGGTCAATTATTCTTTGTCTGAGCTCCCTAGTCTTCCAAACACCCTACAAACAAAACCAGTGCTCTAGGGATGCTGGCAACATGCTAAACTTCTAAAAATACATCGTTGGATTATCAACTAAAAACAGAAAAAGAGAGTTCATAAGGTCCCAGATCTTCCAAATGTTCCCATTAACCTTTGGGTTATTTGTAATTTTATATGTTCTAAGATCATGGATTTCCATGAAAATTAGTCACAAATCAGGACCAACATTACATTAATTCCTTCTAATGCAAGTATACAAATCAGGGCTCTGTGCATATGTGCAGAGGAGGAATGTAAAGGAACCATGGTTGTGATGTATTGAGGGCAGAGACTGGAGTGACAATAAGAATGTTATTGTTGGATAATGGTGTTCCCTCATTGTGGTATCGGATTCGATGGGCAAGCTCACATATTACTCTTTTCCTATTTACTAATCTCTCTTCCTAAGAGTTCAGAATGATTCAAAGTCTTTAAACTTTTTCTGCATTTGCTATATATCATGTCTTTTTCCAATTATAACTGAACTCATATGGAAACATATTTTCCAATGTCTCAAAGCCTCTTTCTTAAACTCCTTATTTTAGTCTATAAGTAAATATACTAATCTTTGGGGTCTACAATCCATAGTCAAAAACAGATACAATTGGCGAGGTGGCAAGTGGAGGAAATATTTTTATGATGTCATAATATGACTTCAACTAATATTACCACTGTAAAAACAAGCATACATGGAATTCTCTTTGCTAAACTTCCCTCACTGAGATAATAACATATGTCACAAATTATACAAAGTATGTTAGGATGGTCTATATAGAATTACAAAAAATCTATTAACAATCCAGTATGGCCAATGAATGTTGTTATACCCTTAGCAAATCTGACTACATTATAATTATAGGATACAAAAATATTCCAAAGGGATTTCTCTCTTTGTTTTTTTTTTTAAGCTCCTAAGTAGATGCAAATAAAAAGAGCCCTGAGAATTAAAGGTTAATCGAAGGAAAACAATTTCCAGGGGGAGAAACATACTACACAAATCAGAAAAGCAGCCCACTCCAAAATAACTGAACCAAAAGCAACTCCAAACCACCAATATAAATTCATCTGGACATGGGTGAGGAATCATATGCTTAAACAAGAAATATCTCCCAGGAATTGACATGTGGTTCTGTGACAAGAATACAAAATAACACAAGCAATAACAGTGATGACATACAAAAGTCATTTTTGCAGCTTAATAGTGATTAGTCGCTGTTATTAAAAGTACCATGACCATGTGAAAATCATCTGTGTTCTGTGAAGAACAATTTTGTTTTTCTTGATTATCTCCATTTGTAAACTGCCATTTATTAAATACTTTTCTCTTGGTGTTTAAGTCTTTATTTCTCACTATTCACCCGACCAAAAGTTTTTTTTCCCCCAACCTCTGATATACCTTGACTTTTATACCTCCATGTTTTTTTATCATGTTTTTTTTTTTTTTACTATTACCATCACCTTCCACTATCCATCACTATACCTGTTCAACCATTAGTTCAGTTGTTATCTCTTCTCTGAAGGCTTCCTTGAGTTTCCTAAGCCCTCAATAATCGCTACTTCCTTTCTTCCTTTTGAATGGATTTGGTACATTACCCCTCTCTTACCCTGTAATATAGTCATTTATATAATACATGGAAGAATGGATAAGGAGTTGGTCAGATTAGAGAAAGCCCGATTTAATTCTCAACACATGATGCGTACTGGCTGTGCATCCTGGGAAAATTACTTCCTTAAACTCTAATTGAACCAGGTAATACTATTTGAGGAATGTATGTTGATCCTCATTGGTAGGTGTTTTCTCCCAGGGAATTCACTTGCCCAGTGAAATTACAACTGTAGTCTGGAAAAAAATCACAATATGTCAATGATATGCCATTGTGTGGTTTTCTCTTCTAAAATAGAGGTCACAATGTCCTTTGGCTCGATAGAAGGTCTCAGAGAATTCCCGTGACTGAAAAAGCCATCACCCTGGAGACAACTTGATGATAAAATTAATAGCTCCCCTTCTTATGATGACTCAGAATCAGTCATTAGGCCAATTCATTCATCCATCAATTCATTTAAGAAGTGTTTAAGGTCCAAAATATTCATAATTGCTTAAAAGAAACTTACTAAAAATCTTGCTAAAAGAGTTACACTTTGATGTCATCTAGAACCCAGAGAGATCTCCTCATAATAATAAGGTCCTCAACTTCTTTGAGGACTTAGTGAAGACATTTCCAATAATACTAATAATGGTAATGTTTATGATATTCCAAAAAAGGGGAAAACAACAGAACTAGAAAATCTTCTCTTCACTTAACAGCAAGTCCAGAAATGCTACATACTAATGATAGAAATGACAAAAATCATCAATGCTCCAAATGATTTTGAATAGGAAACAGAGATTTTTTAAAGCCCACAATTTTGGAGTTTAAGTCGAGCAAACATACCAAAATAGAATAATAATATTTTCTTTTAAAAACTGGCATTTGCTCCTCCATTTGCATTCTTTGACAATATTAGACAGAAAATTTGAAAAAAAAAATTCAAAAGCTTACTTGCCAGCAACAATATAAAGTAGGCTTGTTGACATGGTAAGGACCAAAGGCGAAAATGTACAATTATATCGAGGAATAAACACTCTATGATAGTGTCAAACACAAGAAGCAGCTTGAGAAAAGCATTGAAGACTTCCAAAAATAGGTGTAGAACAAATGGGCATTTTGTCAGCATTTGCGATAGACAACCAGAAATGTCAGATTGTTCAAACACACTCTACTCAACAGAAGCTTAAGAGTGAAGTGGCATTTTGTGGTGGCAAAGAATTGGAAATTGAGGGAATGATCATCAACTGGGGAATGGCTGAACAAGCTGTGACATATGAATGTAATGGAATACTGTTCTATGAGAAACGGCGAACAATTAAATTTCAAAAACAAACAAACAAACAAACCTGAAAAGACTTATATGAACTGATCTGAGTGAAATGAGCAGCACCAGGAAAATATTCTACACAGTAACAGCAAGACTGTGTGATGAATAACTATTATATCCTTAGCTTTTCTCATCAATGCAATGATCTAAGATAATTCCAAGGGACTCCTGATCAAAAATGCTGTCCACACACAGAGAAAGAATTATGGAGGCAGAATACAAACTGACTTTTCTCCTTTTGAAGTTTATTTCTTTGTTTTGTTTTTCTGTCTCATGGTTTTTCCCTTTGGTTCTGAATCTTCTTTCACAATATGAAGAAATGGAAATATTTCTAAGATGATTCTACATGTATAGCCTGTATAACGTTCCTTGCTGTCTTGGAGAAGAGGATGGAAAGGGAGGGATGGAGAAAAAATTGAAGTCAAAATTTTACAAAGATAGTTGACATGTAATTTTTTTCTTTCTTTACATGTAATTAGAAAAAATAAAATACTATTAAATTAAAAAGGAAATTCTTGACAACCCCAATAAATGAGAGTAAAAAATCAAAGCAACAGAACTAGACAAAATTCACGATTGCCTCAAGTTCTTCAAAATGTCACCTGAATTACTAGCAGAGAACTTTATCAGCTTTCTGTCAGATGAAAGTCTTGCTTCAACTTTCTTAGAAGGAATCACATATATATTACTATATATAACATCTCTTGCTCCTCTAAATTTAGACCAATTACATCTTTATGTATTCTATAAAAGGCACTACCTATAAGATCTCACCAAATCCCTGCTCACTTTGAGGAAAATGAGCTGGAAAAAATAAACATGCCAAATTATATTTTTCCAGCTCATGTAATATATATATGCATATATGTATATATATATATATATATATATATATATATATATATAAAATCGACCAAAATATATTAAGAATGGTAGAACTTTTGATATATACATGGAAAAATGATTTTGAGTAAAAAAACAAAAACAAAAAAAAAATCACTACAGAAACACAGCATTTTTAGGAAGTTATTTTAAGTTAATTATAATTCTGCTTTTTCCTAAATTCACCATCATTTCTCCTAAATTGGACTGAATGCTTTCCAAGTTAGAGAGTTTCACAGATTCATCATTTAATCTCTTTGATGTATACAAATGACATTAAGTTATATGTTTCCACTTAAAAAATACATTAACAATTTCTTTAGCTAATGGAAACTTTTTCTAATGCTATCAAAATTCCATTTAATCTCAATAAGAATAAAATGAATAATGGTCACCAAAGACGATTGGAGACTAAAGGAGTTGGGCTGGAATTCAGAGGCCAAACAGAACCAATAGATAAAGGTTACACTTAAAATTATCATGGTCTTCACTTGGCAAGATATATTGAGGAGAAAATAATGAAGGAAAAACGATAGCTGTGTATGTCTTTTTTAAAAATTATATACAAGTATTATGTATATACATATATATTTAAGTTTAGTGTTTTATTTTCATCGATTACATGCAAAAACAATTTTCAATATTTTGTTTTTAAAATTTTGAGTTCCAAATATTCTCCCTCTGTCTCTTCCCATCCTCCTCATTGAGAATACAAAGCAAATTTATAGGTTATACATGTACTGTGATATAAAATATATTTCCATATTAGTATAGTACTTTTTACCATTAGCTCTTCAGAACTATCTATGTTACTTAGAATGTAGTATTGCTGAGAATAGCTAAGTCATTCACAGTTGGCCGTCTTATAGCTGTTACTGTGTAAAATTTTTTCATGGTTCTACTCATTTCACTTTGAATCAGCTCATGTAAATCTTTTCAGATTTTTCAGAGAGCATCTTGCTCATCACTTCGTATAGCACAATAGTATTCCATCATAATCATATACAATAATTTGTTCAGCCTTTCCATGTGCCTTGTTATCTGTGTCTCTGTTTCCCTCCTTCTTTCTCTCCTATCTCTATAAATATCACAGCTAGACTTTATTATAATATAAAAACATGTTTTGGTTTAGTTGTTTAGTAATTTATAATGCTAATAATAAAGTGTTTTGTGTATTTTATTATTGCCTTCTCTTGTGATTTTCCATCCCGGTTAACCTTAATTACTAGGTTCTAAACTCTGTAAAGGCAAGATGATTTTCTTTTTTGTATCTCCTATAGCATCTAGCACAGTGTATTTCTCCATCACAAAGTTTTGATAAATATTTCTTTAATGAAATGAATGAATTAATGAAGAAAATAACTAAGTTCATTATTTCCTGCAGTCTAATAAAATGCGACCAATCACACGAAAACCACTTCTGAGTAGTAATTGCTGAAATGAAAGAACCAAAGAAAATGTATTTCTTAGAATATACTGACATGTTCTGAATCTTTGCATCTAAAATTAATTAAAATAACTAAAGGTTTACATTTATTGTAAATATTGTCATCTCTAATATATAATGAGGACTACATATTTGGGGCCACAATAAGATCCAAATACAACCAAAACTGACTACCATATACACTCTGAGGCAAAATAATATCGCTCACTGATCTGCCAATCACTGACATAACATCATTTGGTTGTGTCCCATCCCTGTCCTCAGGTGTCCCTAGGACAGCCATCCATTGTATCTCCTTCATCTTTACTGATGAAAAGAAAAATCACTCTATCTTTTCTCTACCTCTACTCTCCAGTGCATGTTATCTCTTTTATCCAGGACATCCTTTTTTTGTGTATTCAAGATATATAAAACTACTCATGAGGGATCATTACTGGTTTTATTTGAGGGGAGAGGATGGTTGGAAGAAGCAATAAAATAAAGTATAAGAAATAAGATATTCCGGAATAAAAAGTAGTTTACAATGATCAAATTAAAGAATTTCAGAATCCAAATGTTGGAGTTGAAAGGGATTTTAGAGACATCAATCCAACTTTTTCCATTGACACATGAGGAAATTGCTGCACAAAGAGATGATAGAATTGTCTTAATGTCAGATAGCTTGTTACTGGCAGATTTAGGCAAAGAACCCAAATCTTTTGAATTCTAGTATAATGCTTTATTATTAGAAGTCCAAGGATGCTTTCTTCTAGGGCAAATAAATTAACATGGTCAGCAAGTTAGGGGTTCTTAATTTGAGATAGATGAATTATGCATATATGGAGGAGAAGAAGAAGAAGAAGAAGAAGAAGAAGACGAAGGAAAAGGAAAAGGAGAAGAAGGAAAAGGAGGAGAAGGAAGAGAAGGGGGAGGGGCAGAGGAAAAGAAAGGAAGGGAGAAAGAGACAGAGGGAGAGGGAGAGAGAGAAAGATTGAAAGAAACTAATTTTAATATAATTGATTTATTTGGTAAAGCCACTTATTTTATTATGTCATTTAAAAACCATGATTTGAGATTTTGAGAAGAGGTTCATAGATTCTACAAGGCTTTCAAATGGTACTGTTTATTTAAAAATCTATTCTATAATGGATGCTAGCAAATAGAAGTTCCACCTTTTAAAAAATACATTCCCCCAAATTGCATTAAATTATTGTACTTTTCTAAATTATTTAAATTAAATTAAATAAGTCAATCCAGTCCATTACACAATTTTAAACGTGAAAAAAGCAATAGCTAAAGGCAGAATAATCACATTATTACCTAAACCCAATGTCCCAGATAATAGACTAAAATCCTGATATATACTAGTTCCATAACTGGCATTTAAATTCACTTTCAAAATAAATAAATTGATGGCACTTACTAATTTACCTTATTAAATCTCTTATGATTTCTTGAAAAATGATATCCAAGTGGTTTCTTTTATCATGACTTTCAGATAGTTTAATAACATTATAAGTACAAGACAGCACAGGAGGTTGGAATGAGAGATCTGTGTCAGAGTGGAGGAAGATGACATGGAACCTCCCTGGATGGAAACATCCATGGGGGGACTAAATGTACTGACAGAAGTAGTAGTGGCTCTTAAGTCAGAGATAGTAGAGGAACCTGAGAAGAGGTCAGGAAGAGATTATAGGATACCGTTGTACCAACACTGAATGCAAAACCATTTGTGATAGCAAGAGATCAGGGACCCAGAGGAACATTATCATTTTCAGTCTCATGGAAGGAAGACTCTGAGAATCAGATCAATTATAATTCCAAGGAATCAGGGGCCCTTCCTGAGGAAGGGTCAGAATATAGATATTGAGAACAGTGACCACACCTCTCCCCAGATCACCCTACCCTGAAAGCATAGAAAACTTCTAAATTTCCAAAATTTATTCTAACAGAAGCACTGCAAAAAATTCTGAAACTTGTGACAGAACTCCTGTCCACTCCATTATGGAAAAAGTGTTCAACATTGAAATAAAGTTCAAAATCAAGAACTAAAGTGGAAAATAAGCAAACAGGAAAAGAACCTGGACATAAAAAATTGTTTTTAGTGACAGAGAAAATCAAGACAAAGACTCAGAAGACTATATAGTGAAAACAGTTACAAACAATGTCTCAAACTTTAAAAAAAAAAAAAAAGTAGGTCAAAAAACAAGTCCAACAAGGATTCCTAGAAGAGCTAAATGCTCTTTTCAAACTCATTTAAGAGTGGTGGAGGAAAAAAGTAGATAAAGAAATGAAAGCACAGGAAGAAAATTATGAAAATCAGACAATGAGAAAAATAACTCTTTAAAAACAGAATTGGCAAAATTTAAAAAGAGGTTCTAAAGCTCACTGAAGAAAATAATTCCTTAAAATTTAGAACTGGGCAAGTGAAAGCTATTGATGCCATAAAACAACAAAAAACAAAGAAACAAAATCAAAAGAATGAAAAAGTATTTTAAAAACCTTACTGTAAAAACAACTAATCTAAAAATAAAGATAATTTAATAATTATTGGATTTTCTGAAAGCCGTGATTTTTTTTTAAGAAATGACTTCATATTTCAAAAAATCATCAAGGAAAACTGACCTAACACCCTAAAAGCAGTGGATAAAACACAAATGGAAAGAATCTACCAATAATATGAAAGACACTCCAAAGTGAAAACTTCCATACCCATGTTCCAAAGCTCCAGGTCAAAAAGAGAACATTTTAAAAAGTTAGAAATAAGCCATCAAAATATCATGGAAGTACAGGAGAATATTACAAGATTTAACAGCTATCATGTAACAGAAGTGGAAGGATTAGAATCTGATATTGTGGAAAACAAAAGAGCTGGTATTACAGTCAAAAATAGCCTACACAGCAAAACTGAGTATACTCCTTCAAAAAAATGAATATTTAGTGATAAAGAAGATTTTTCAAACATTCTTAATGAATAGAACAAAGCTGAATAAAAATACATGACTTTCAAATAGAATACTCAAGAGTAACTTACATAGTTAAACATGAAAACAATCATAAAAACAATAATTTTAAAATGTTTATCTTTTTATATAGGAAGATAATTTATAGATCTTTTAAGTATTTTAATCATGATTATATGACAGAAGCATATATATATATGCTTCATATATCAAAAATAATTGATCACTTCCTCATTCATAGAAAGAGAATGAGGAAGTGATCAATTATTTTGGGGTTAATGTTAAAAAATGAAAAGGTAAAAGAGAAGTGCTCTGGGAAAAGTAGGAAGTAAATGAAAGATATATTTTCACATAAAAGAATAGTGGATCAGTAGAATATGTTGAAGTACATGATATACCGTATTAAATGACTATAGTAATCTAATACTTAATAAACTCAAAGATTCAAACTTTGGGAGTAAGAACTTAAAAATTTCTAGCAAAATTGGAAATCATTTGGAAGAAACTAGATAAAGAATAACCTCTCAGACTATATACCAATATCAGGTCAAAATGGATAAATTAATTAGATATAAAGAGTTCTATCATAAATAATTTGTGGAAAGATAAAAAATGCACCTGTCATATATAGAGGTAAAGAAAGAGTTTATGTCCAAATAAGAGATAGAAGGAATTATGGGAAATAAAATAAATAATATAGATTCGATGAAATTAAAAAGCTTTTGCACAATGAAAACCAATACAGCCAAAATTATAAGAGGAAACAGGAAGTGGGGAAAACATTTTACAGTAACTTTTTCTGAAAAAAAGATTTATTTCTCATATGTGGGGAACTGTGCCAAATTTACAGAAACTAAGAGGAATTCCCCAGTTGATAAATGGTCAAAACATATGCAAACCAGTTTTTAGAATAATAAAACAAATCCTAGAGAGCAATTTGGAATTATGCCCAAAAGGCTATAAAACTGTGTATAAATTTTGATCCAGAAATACCACTACTAGACTTATATACCAAAGGCATCATAAAAAAGAGAAAAGGACTCTCATATACAAAAATATTTATAGCAGCTCTTTCTGTAGTGGCAAAAATTGAAAATTGAGGGGATGCCCATCAGTTGGGGGTTGGCTGAACAAATTGTGATGCATGCTTGTGATGGAATACTACTCTGCTATAAGATATGATAGGCACAGAAATTTCAGGGGAAAAAAAGGAAAAACTGAAAGACTTATATAAGCTGATGCTGAGTGAGGTGAGCAGAAGCAGGATAACACTGCACACACTAACAGCAGGATCATGTGATGATCCTTCATTTCTTCTCAGCAGCACAATGATCCAAGACAATTCCAAAAGACTTATGATGGAAAATGGTGAAAACCAATGAAATAATAATGGAATTCTGAATAAAAATCAAAGTGCATTATTTTTCAATTTAATTTTTTTCTTTCTCATGTGTTTTCTCTTTTATTCTAATTCTTCTTTTACAACAAAACACACGTGGAAATAAGTTTTACATGACTGTATGTAAATCTATGTATATAGATTTCTTGATGTCAGGTAGAAGAAGGAGGAAGAAAAATTTGGAAGTCAAAATCTTACAAAAAAGAATGTTGAAAATCATCTTTACATGTAATTGGAAAAATAAAATACTATTAAATGCAAAACAATTAAAGAATAATAAAATAAAGGTATTGGTGATCATAGAAAAAAAATTTTAGATAACTGGTGAGGAAAAAAAAAGCATATTAAAACAACTTTGAGATACCACCTACACATCAAATGGACTAACATGGCAGAAAAGGAAAATGGCAAATTCTTGAGGGGATGTAAGAAATTGGGGTATTAATGTTTTCCTGGTGGACTTGTTAACTGATCTAACCAATTTAGAGAACAATTTGAAACTATGCTCGAAGGACTATTAAACTGTGTATACCCTTTGACCCAGCAATAACAGTATTGAGTCAGCAACCTAAAGGGATCAAAGAGAAAATACCAAAATGGATATAAAATATTTTAAAAAGAGAACTAATGAACTCTGAATACAGATTTTAATATATTTTGTTTCTATTGTTGAGATTTGCATTTTTAATGATAGTATGTGGTTAATATGGAAATATGTTTTATGTGATCTCACATGAACAATCAAAATCCAGTTGCTTGCCTTGTCAATGAGAAGGGAGGATGGATGGCAGGGAGATAATTTAAAACTCAACACTGAAAAAATATATGTAATTGGGAAATATTTAATAAAATAACTGAAATATTATAAAACAAAATTGTTTTGAGAGACATGCTTAGAGATTAAAAGCTGATTTGTTACCTCTATTCCATCATCTTGCTTTGGTATCTCATGATAGAATCTTTGAAAAGTTGCTACTTGGTCCATATTAATGTGGCCTAGCTGCTGTTGAACAATTATCCTTTATCCAGAGCTGTGCATTTTGGTTGGGTGGTCCAAGATGGACCTTCTAATAAGATGGATAAAGTACAATAGGCTTCTGTTGTTTCAAATGGATATGATACATTCTATTTTTAACAGTCAAAAAGCATTTATTAAGCACTTACTCTATGCTAAACACTATTCCAAGTCTGAGTTTACAAAGAAAATGAAAAATAAGTCCCTACTCTAAAAGAAATGACAATCTAATGGAGGTGAGCTCACTATTATTATACAGAGTAGCAATTTACAGTTTTAGATGTAATCTGCTTTTTCTATTCTTTGTATAGAGAATGTTCATGGTTGTTGATTTTTATCAAGGTCAAAAATAATAACAATTTTAAAAAACAGGAGTATAGAAATTGATATGCAAATGATAGACATCAAAATCAGCTAACATAATAAACCTCAATCACAGAAAGAAAAGCCATGATAGAATAATATTTAGAAACAAAGGCTGAATTTACTATATTTTTGGAACTGATGACTTTTGTTTTTAACCGAGTAACAAAGAAGATAATTGTGATCAAATCCATTAGATTTTAACATGTGCCTGCTCATTAATTTACCAGCAAAAAATACCTTCTAAAAACTGATCGAGTCCCATTGTATATACTTTTACATTCATACTTCATACTTTATATGGTATACTAAAGTTGTCGCTTACAAGGAAGTGGTGTCAACTTATATAAAATTAAGATATTTATAAATTTGAATTTTCTGCCTACATGGGTAAGTGGATGCTGAGGTACAAAAGTAAACATGAAAGTTGCAGAAACTTGTTAATTCCTTTTCAATTTTAAAAAATTAATTCCAAATGAACAGATACTAGTAAGAATGGATTTAGTCTACACCAGTTATTTCTACCCCTCTTTCTTGTCCCCCCTTTTTTTTCTCGGTTACTCTAGCAATTGTACTACATCCCTGTGATAAATTGGTTAATTTCTGTGGGAAGGCCCTCTTCTTCAGCACGTTGTCCAAGGCTGATTCATGCTTTTCAGAGTCTGAACTAGAACAAAACAATGATCAACATCTGCTATATTCTCTGCTAATGCTGAGATCAGTTTCCAAGGTCTTCTATTTGATTTCAGCTTGCATATCTTTGATCTGCTTTATTCTGGAGAAGTTTATTATTATTTTTTTAAAAGGAGCCGGATTCCTCCATGAATCTAGTGTTTCCTGAGTGACAAGCCCCAAGGCTTGGCCACCGGTGGTCCTGTAGCTGAGGAGGTCTCCAGGACCCAGGAGTTGGCAGCTGCCATGTTTCTGCTGTCTGTCTTTTTCTGACTTATATGGTATATTCTGAAGTTAGTTAAGTGACTCGCCCAACATCATACAGAGAGTATTGGAGACTGAATTTGAACTCGTACGTTCCTGACTCTAGGCCCAGCACTTTATCTACCTACATGTGCCAGTATCCCCCTGGAATTAGTGCCATTCACAAAGAGGGCAACCACCAACTTTAAATACAGAATTGCTTCTACTCTGCCATTTTGTCTTCCGTAGCTTTAATGTAAACACATTTAAAACAGTGAATCTCATTGTAAAAATGACTATTATTAATAAAAAGGAGTGACGCACAGTGATAGTGATAGATTATGTAGTAAAAATGCATTAAACTTCTTATTCAAGGCCTTCCTCTCTACTCCTCACTGACTAGTGATTGTATAATCTACACTCAATATCCACTTGTTGATGGATTGGCTTTAAGAACTGAATTTAAATCTAGCCCCAGATACTTGGTAGCTTTGTGTTCCTGGAAAAGTCATTTAAACTTCATCAGGCAGTTTCCTGAACAATAAAAATAATAACTGCATTTAGGGTTGCTGTGAGATTCAAATGAGATAATATTCGTAAAGCATTTAGCATTGTTCTCGGCAGATAGTAGGTGCTTAATAAATGCTTATTTCCTTCCCTTCTGTTCCTCTACCAGATCAAGAACGTCCCTATTGCTTCCTGGAAATCATTCAACAAGTCTAAGCTTTTTGATAATAAGGAATGTCTGTTGTATGAGCGAAGGCATTGGAACTCATTAAGCTTCCACCTAAATCCAAAGCTTGTGGGAAAACTAATTCAAAAGATTACATGGTATATCCCTTAAACCATCATATTCAAAGGGCATTGCAATCCATGTATTATCTAGGTCAACCTAAAAGAACACCTAGAGTTATATGGACAGAGTATCTACTAGTGGTTTATTAAAATTCTCCGTTAAGATTTAAATAATTCATAGTTTAGTTTAAATTAGAAAGCTCTGAGCTTGAGAACATAAAGACTGAAGATACAAAAAGAACAAAACAAAACAAAAACAAACAAAAAACCCAACTAGATTCTCCCACTCCTCAAGTAGATTCAACTTTTTCTTCAGGTGATTATGCAATCCCTCTAGAAAGTGGTAGTTATAGCCTACCTTATAATTAATTTATGACTGCCTACACTAAAGTAAAATTAACCAAGTTAATACGTTGAGTAATTTACATTGAAACACTGTCACCACAAGATTTAAATAGCTCCCTCAACAAATTCAATGCTATGGCCTTCTATTATAAAAACTTACTTTTAAATTTAAAAAAATCTTTTAATGTTATGGTAATGTACATTCTTGGGAAAGGGGTTGCTGCTGGGGTGGGGGAATTATTAGAATTCTGAAATACTTAAAAGTGGCTAAATCAAAGTTTTCCCTAAAATTTTCATAAGACTTCTGATGCTTGAATTGGAAAGGGACCATATGGGAAACTGAGCCCTCTTCTTATCTATTACATGAAGTCATTCTTTAGTATCCTTAGAAAAGATCATCCAGCCCATACATAATAAATATGCTAAATATCAAAGAAAATATAAACCTTATGGCACTATTTTCTGTACCTTTTTAGACTACTTATCATGTTTTAACCTTCAAATATTTTCAATAATGTAAACATATTTTCAAGATTTGGGGAAGAATTTTCTTAGGGTCAAAATTTATTTTATTTTTCTTTTAAAAATATAAACAAATCCTAAAAATGGAAGTACTTTTGATGACAAAACATATCTTTTAGAAGAATTCTAAATAAAGTGGATTAGATGTTAAAGACTATTTCTGACTATAATTGAAATCATAAAGGGAAAATCATTTTCAAATATGGGGTATTATATTAGACATGGATAGTTTGCTTGTGAAGAGATTCCAAATAGATTGCTCCATAAAGTCAGGTGATTTGACCATTAGTATCCATTTTTAACAGTAGAGAATAAGAATTAAGGTTTATAAATATAGTGCTATAAATACCAATTAGTATTGGACCTGTGCTTTCATTTGTTAAAGGAATTCTGGGTGAGGAAACTATGTCTAACAATGCAAATTCACACTTTCTCTGCAATTTATACTTTTAAAGAATTGCCAGGCCATCTAGATGGCACATGGATAGAGGACCAGCCCTGAAGTCAGGAGGACCTAAGTTCAAATCTGACCTCAGACACTTAACACTTCCTAGCTGGTGACTCTGGACAAGTCACTTAATCCCAATTGCCTCAGCAAAACAAACAAACAAACAAACAAATTGCCTGCTGCAAAGAGACTTTAAGTGACATATCTAAGATCACAAAGTCAGTATGTGTCAGAAATAGAACTTGAATCTAGGTCTGCTTTGGTGTGAAATTGGCTTTCAATTTCTGTTAGTTTATTGTCTTTCCTATAAATAAAAGGAAATTACCATTAAGACGATGGAAACCAACACTAGAAAATTTTAATTTATAATAACAGAACATAGTATAGTGTAAACTTTAGTCTTAGTCATAATCTTCAACATTACAACAATTTGAAGCCCAATTATTACTGAAAGAATAATAGGTTACTTTGACTCTTCCAGTTATTATTCAGAATATTTAATGCCCTCAGGCAAAGACTCCAAATGTGAAAACAAAAGTATGGAGGGCTAGTCTGTAAAAGGATAAAAATATTAAAAACATCCTATGAATGAGAGTGTTCTAATTCTTCACCAACAAGAACCAGTAATTGTTCTGTGAATGCTGTTATGAAATAACAAGTAGCAAAACCAGCGTTGCTCTTATAATTATAAGGATTAAAACATCATGGGAAAATTAAGAAAATGTTTAGCTTACTTTATTTTCTATGAGAGATGTCAAGGAAAACACACAAGCTAATCTCCATCTTTACTAAAAACAACTTCTTAAATTGCAAAGATTCACTAACCTCCAGAGACCTTAAGAGAGGCAATTTGGCAAAAAGAGACAATATTCTAATCTTTTTTTTTTTTCCTGAAAGAAAAAGCATGATATAGTAGGAAAGGCTGGACTCAGGTTTGAGCTCTATCATTTATAGATGGTTGAACAAGTCACTTTATATCTGAGATTCTTTTTCTTTACATCCATAAAATTAAGATACTGGAGTAAATCAGTGGTATCAAACACAAATAGGAATGGGGTCCTATTGGCTGAATAATGATTTATAAACATTATTTATGTTGCATTATATTTTATATGGTCTGTTTAAACATTTCCCAATTTCATTTAATCTGCTTTGTCCCCACCTTCAGCTCTCCACCCTGGAGTTTTCCAGACTATTTGCATGAGTTTGACATTTCTGGCTATATTGTATAGCTCTGACACTGTGTGAGTCATTCATCTATGAGAAATAAAGATGAAACATATAGTAAAAAACACAATGAAATCTGGGTAAGGAGACAAGGCTTCTGGCTTGGATTCTGCCAATAATGAGCCAAGTAACCATTGGTAAATAACTTCTCATCTCTAAACTTCATTTATAATTAGGTTATTTCTAAACTCCTTTACAATGCTAAAATGACATAAAAATGTATTCCAGTCTCCTTTTTTACTTTTAAATTTTTATTTATTTTTAAAGTTATAGAATAACATACACATTTCCATAATATAGTATAACAAAAATGATTGCACATGAAACTGCAAATCTATTGTATACAATTTGCTATTCCTTTTACAAAGAACACATTTTTCATGTAAATTTCTTTATTTTCCTGTGTTTTCTTCCCTTTCTCCTTTTCTAGAGATGGCTGTGAATAGACACCAATATGTATATATGTAAAATCATTCTATACAAACTTCTATTTATCAAATGTTTCTCTGGACACAGAGAGCATCTTCCTTCATTGGTCCTTTGTAGTTAATTAGGGTATTTATGGTAATCAAGATAACTTTGTCATTCAAAATTCTTCTTAAAACAACACTGTTGTTACTGTATACAATGTTCTCTTAGTTCTACTCATGTCTCTTTTTGTTATTTTGTGCGATTCTCTCCATGTTTTTCTAAGATCACTGAGCTCATCATTTCTTAGAGCACAGTAGTATTCCATCACAGTCATATAACACAACTTGTTCACCAATTCCCTAACTGAAGGGCAGCTCTCCAATTTCCATTTCTTCGTCACTACAAATAGAGCTACTATCAATATTTTAGAACATATAGATTATTTGCCTTTTCCTTAATCATCTTTGGAAATAGATCTAATTGCTGGATTTATTTTTATTTTTATTATTGACAAAATCAATTGTGTTAATAGTTGCCCTTATGTTATGCCATTCCTGCATTCCTGGTATAAATCCCTCTTGGTCATAATATATAATCTTTGTAATACATTATTGTAAACTTTTAGTTAGTATTTTCTTTAGAATGTTTGCATCCACATTCAGTAATGAAATCAGTCTATAATATTCTTTATTGATAATAAATCAAATTTGTTTGTTATCAAAATATGTAGAAATGCCCTCCATGAAAAAAGGTAGTAAGGTGAATGAGTTTAGAGAGGAGCATTATTTTGACAAATAAAATGTGTTGAGATTATTCAGGTGTGAATTGCTGGCTTTGTGCCCCTTGCACTCTGCTAGCACTGATTTAGTGATACTTCAGAGGTAGTTTGGGCAGTGGCTTGTGAAAGGAACCAGTGCACATCATGACAAATAATATGTACCGAGAAAAGGAAAATAGAACCCATGGCTAGTCAGAATTAAAATTGGAAAGGTCATCTATAACTGAAAATTTTTTTCAGGAGGAGTCATTGGTCACATTTTTTTCTCATCCTGCAATGAAATTAGTCTTATTCTGTGGAAATTGAAATAGGAATACACATTTAAAAAAAAAACAATTCTAGATTTATCTAGAGTGATTTAATTCACTTGCCCTCTCTTCTTCAGGTTTAAAAATGGACTTAAAAATTGTCAAAATATATATGATCACTTTCACTTAATTTTGATTGTTTTAAATAAGGAGCACTTTGATGTTTTATGGGGTTTTTATGGAGAGGGAAAAAAGAGGAAAATTTATATCCAAAAACTCTAGTGATGTAAAAGACCAAAAGAATCAAGAAAATAATTTTAATAGAGTAGAACCATATATAGCTTCATTTCATTTTCTGGAGGAAAAAAAAGGAAAAAATGTGGAGTCTTTTTGTTATCTATATTACTCATGATCTCAAAATTTTACTGGATTTTATGAAGTTTTTTTATTAGGCAATAATGTTATCAATTCCTATAAGTTTCAAAAATGATTAACATTATCAGAAACTGAGTATTATATATAAATGAGAATCTACATATGGGATGATGAGGGTTACATTAATAGGAGTAAGTAGAAAGAAAGTGATAGCCCCACCTGTCCAAAACTGCACTTATTACTGTTTCCCACAAGTCCTCTCCTCTTCCTCTCCTGATATTACTCCCAAAGGCAGCACGATCTTTCTGGTCTTCCAAGATCCTGACTTAGATTTCATCCTCAACCCCTCACTTTCTTATCCCTGAGCTGTATTCTGTTTAAGTTCAGTTGATTCAGCTTTTGTGACATTTTTTGCAAGGTAGATCTTATTTAGAAGAGGCAGACAGAATGACAAGGGATCTAGGAGCCGTGGGAGACAGGGAGAAGTAGAAACAGTAACATACTCATACATTTAGTATCAGAAGGAACTTATATGGGTTATTATCTAATCCCCTTATCATTACATTAGAAGAATTTGAGATATAAAACGGTTAAGTGGCTAGGTCAAGGACCTTAAGTGGTTAAATGACAAAGTGAGGATCTGAACCCAGTTCCTCTAATCCTGGTGTTACTCTTGAGCTAACATAAAGAAGGATTAGTGAAAAATTATCTGAAAGTCTGAAAAACGGTCATTTAGAAGAGAGATTTATACACATTTTACTTGAGAACAGAAAAGAAAAACATGATCAGTTTCAAGATTACAAATTCAATTTAATAAAAAGAAAAATCTTTAACCATTAAATAATTATATTAAATGAAAGAAACATTTGTAAAAGGTCAATCTCAAGATGGTGGAGTATAGATCGGGATTCAGCTGAACTCTCCCAATATTCCCCCCTAAACTTCAAATGCCTGAAATCAAATTTTGCAGTGGCAGTACCAACAAAAGTTCATAAGGAGACCTGTTTCCTGCCCATAACAACTGCAATCCCGGGATGAGAAGAGGCTCAGAGTGGGCAGGAGCTCCAGAGATGGCCCTCGGAGCTGGCCGCAGCAGCAGTCCAACAGCATGAGGACCAGAAGGAGGGAGAGGTCCCTCTGGGGCAGAGATCAGAATAGACACTAAGACGGTCGTGGTCACCAGGACCATCAGGGTCACACAGCCAGGAAGCCGTGAATGTCTGACTTCAGGACTGGGACTCTATCCACTGAGCTATCTAGCTGAGCCTGATCCAAAATAATTTTAAAGGACTCATGATGAAAAAAAGCTATCCATTTTCAGAGAGAGAACTGATGAACTCTGAATGCAAATTGAAGGATAATTTTTTTATTAAAACCTTTTATTTACAAGAAGGATAATTTTCTTCCATTTTCTTATTTGATTTGCATTTTGTATGACTTCACAAGCATAATTGCTATCATATTGTTTGCCTTCTCCATGGTTAGGGGAGCCATGGGAGGGAAGGAGAGACTGGAACTCAAAATTTAAAAAAAGAAGAGAATGTCAAAAATAAATTAAAAAGTAAATATTATAATGTTCAAGACATTATGACAGGATTAGGGGTATCCTCCAGTAGCTTACATTCTATTGGGTGATGGAGAGAAACCTTCATCTCTGGAGTGGCCTTCTTCCTTATCATTGGAGGTATACAAATAGCCCAGTAATTAAGGTGTCACAGGAGAGACCGCTGTGATAGGATAGACAGGTTGGCCTCTGGGATCCCAAATCTATGATTCTGGGGCAAACTCATTTTACATTTTCCCAATACCATCTTTTGAAAAAAAAAATCCAACCAAACAAATCCCAGCATTACTCCAAAGGCAGGTTTAGTTTATTTCTTCTACCTTTGTGGTGTTGAGGCTTTTGATGTAATAAGAAGAAATCCTGTGATCTGAAAGGATGCAATTTTTGTACCATTTTGTTGCAGTCATTTAAAAGTCACTCTTTGAGTCAATTTTAACTCAAAATAACTGCTGGGTTTGTTGTGATTGTTTTTTTCTATATCTATTTGATGAGGAAGTTGTGGTGTTTTTTCCTAACGTGGATATGACCATCATCCTCCTTGCCTTGAAACTGTAGCCTTAATTACAATAATCATCTCTACTTTAAGCTACTTTTGCGTTTCAGATGGTGAGGAAGGCAGCAGTCTGCTTGTTTGTGGGTAGCCACTGCAGGAAACATATTGTACCAGTGTCCCATAGCAAAAGGAGGGAGAGCTGCACTTTGATGAAGCTGCAAGGACTCTGAGGATATTTGAGGAACAGCTTGAATATTTAATAAGTCTAAATGGCAGGAGGAGGTGTGGTTTTCTGTAGAGCTATTTTTCCTCTCCACACTGTAACCAAAGATACTTAATGAAAACATCTTAGCTCAATATTAACATTTTCAAGACCATAGACATTTACACAAGAGAAAAGTGAAAATTCACAGCAGGTTGGAAAGGCCTTTTCACAAACACAATGGGAAGGGGGGTGAGCAGTCAACAAAACCATAAAAGTACATGGATCCCTGCTCTCTGATGACAGCACATCTTCCTGGACAGGGACAAAACAAGAACCATTTTTTCCAGGGATAAGAAAGCACTGTGAGAGAAGCTTGCCTATATGACAGAATAAGGAAGAAAAGTCGTAAAAAGGGAAATATTCAAATGGGCTTAGCATGCTGGATGGGCCATAATATCTCCACGATTTGAGGCACATGATGTGCATGAATACAAAAACGTCCTCAGTATAGGACTCATGCTGTTTTCAATGCATGTGTATTCATTTTGAAGATACATTTTCAGATTTGTAGTTGCCATTCTGCTCTATAGCCATTGAGGGAAGCTTTCATCTTTCTCACTTCACATACCCACTTGCATCTTTTCATTTATTCTCATTGCCAGGGTTATTTCCTCACTTAATTATGGTCTTCAGAGATCCAAGGATATCATAGCTCTTCCATCAAGTCTTGCCTATTTGTGAGTTCAGCATTGCTCCAGCTATGTTTTCATCATTTGTGCTCTATTCCTTCTACCTAGACTGTTTGAAAAAAATAATTTAAAAAATTTGGCAATCATTTATGTTCTTTCCTTTTTCCTCATGAAACAAAGGGAAAGAGATTAAGAAAGAAGGAAATAAAAGTAGAGACAAAGGAAGGAAGGGACAAAGAGAAGGGAAAAGAAGAAAGGAAGGAAGGGAAAAGGAAGGAAGGAAGGAAGGAAGGAAGGAAGGAAAAAAGGAAGGAAGGAAGGAGGAAGGAAGGAAGGGAAGAAGGAAGGAAGGAAGAGAGGGTTAGGTTCCTTCTTTAAGGAAGAGAGGGAGGAGGAAAGAAGAGAGGGAGGGAGGGAGGGAAGGAGAGAGGAAAAAAAAGAAAAAGAAAGAAAGAAAAAGAAAAAGAAAGAAAGAAAGAAAAACAAAGAAAGAAAGAAAGGAAAAGAAGAAAGGAAGGAAGAAAGGAAGGGAGAAAGGGAGGAAGGAAAGAAGAAAGGAAGGGAGGAAGGGAGGGAGGAAGGAAGGAAGGAAGGGAAAAAAACACTTGTAAATAATACTTCTAATAAAGCAAAGCAAATCTCTGCAATGACCCTAATGAAAATTTTTGTCTTAATTTCCTATCTTGAATCTATCAGTTCTCTATCAGGCGTTCTTTAACATGTTTCCTTGACAGTCCCCTTGAATCATGCATTCTTACTGCGTTGATCAGTGTACTGGAGGGAAGTGCTCATTATTAAATCCATGGGATCCAGCTGATTAGCAACTTGAGCATGGCTGTTTTCCGTTCTATTCCTCTGGGACCCCCGCCCCCAGGAGATTCTCCCAACACAGATCCTTGGAACTCGCTTGTTTTAGAAGGCCATGAAGATTCCCTGGATAAGTCCCCCAAATGCGACCTAGAGGTAAATGCTTAGGAGTTTTCTAAGTCTTCTGGCCCAAGCACAGAGGCCCTGAAGCTGCTGGGGGAAAAGCTGGCATCTATTCTATGTATTCTAACATGTTATTCCAGGTGATAGAGTTCAGGCTCTATGGAAGCTAAAGTAAAATATCCTTTCCTATAGAGTAATTCTAAAAACAAAGAAGGAAAAACACAACAAAGCAGAATCCAAACCAAAACCATAAGCTATGTGCACTCTCAGCAGGGTTTTGTTACATCTGCCCAAACCTTGAACTACCTGCTTCCAGGAGATACAACAAGTGGACGTTTGTGTTTCTGTGAGTGCTCTGAATTAATCAGCCAGTTACCCACTGCACAGAACTGGTTGCAGAGGGCAGGGAAAGGGGAGAGGGGCCTGAGGGGCAAAGAGACAGACGGTTCTTACAAGGTTAGGTTCTTACAAGGCCAGACCTCTGGCAGCCAGGGAAGACAACTCCCCATGTGGCTGTTACCTCAGTTCTCCCTCTGATTCAATGAATGTTATCTAACTAATTTGAATGGTTTCTGTAATGCACCAGACCAGGTCTTTGTCATACATTTCTGACCCGTTAGTAAGTTTAATTAGGCATCTGGGCAACATGAAAAGAATTTCATGACCAGGAGATCATTATATACTTCAACAACAATACCATATGATGATCAATTCTGATGGACCTGGCCCTCTCCAGCAATGAGGTGAACCAAATCATTTCCAATGGAGCAGTAATGAACTGAACCAGCTACGCCCAGAGAAAGAACTCCGGGAGATAACTATGAACCACTACATAGAATTCCCAATCCCTATATTTTTGCCCACCTGCATTTTGGATTTCCTTCACAGGCTAATTGTACACTATTTCAGAGTCCGATTCTTTTTGTACAGCAAAATAACTGTTTGGTCATGTAGACTTATTGTGTATCTAATTTATATTTTAATATATTTAACATCTACTGGTCATCCTGCCATCTGGGGGAGGGGGTGGGGGGAAGGAGGGGAAACATTGGAACAAGAGGTTTAGCAATTGTCAATGCTGAAAAATTACACATGCATATAAACTTGTAAATAAAAAGCTATAAAAAAAGAATATCATGACCTCAGAAAGTTCAAGTTGATGGAGTTATATAGAAACAAAGATCTTGAATTAGAAAGAATCTTGGAGTTCATGAGGTTTGGCTCATTTTACAGATAAGGAAACCAAGTCATGGAGAGCTAAAGTGACTTCCCCAAAGTCACAGGGCAAACAGGAGGAAGGACAAGACTAGAATGCCAGGCTCCTTACTTGGTCTGCCTCTCCAGCCATTATACCAAGATATTCTGGTTTAACTGTATCTATCCAGTCCTATCATTTTTGCGCATGATTTTCTGTATAGTATGTGGGGAAACAATAAAGAACTTTAAGTACACAATAAGAAACCTAAGCTCTCTACATCAGAAGGTTTGCCCATTTGGCCCATTTATTGAATTTCCACTTCCTTCTGCAATTTTTCCATTTAATTTATAGGCAAGGAGGAATAATTAAGAATAAAGTATGATGCTCTCCACCAAAGGAGGTCAGGGAGAAAACCTCAATGAGTCCCTCTGAAAGACTGAGGAAGCAAACCTGCAATGTAATTAGTTTCTCTCTTCTGAGCATGAAATATGGAAGTGACAGCGACAGGTGTAAATATGTACACTTGTGATTTTTGTAAGAAACTCATTTCATGCTCCATTCTGATGTTCATTGAAAGATGTCAGATAGATATTCAAAGGCTCTCTTCAGTCAAATTTGACAATTCCCTCTGCCTAACTTTACATCCTGTCCAATACTCTGTATGGCTGTGTTTGATCTCATTTCCAAGGCAAAAAGTCCAATTTATTTATTTTTAAGTCCAGATATTGCGAGTTTGAATCTTTTATTGATTGTATCCAGCCTGCAGCACTTAGCCTGCTGTTTTGCAGTTCAATGTGCAATCAGTGCAAGACATGATCTTTCTTTTAATCAAGCTTTTCCCATAGTGCCTGAGTCATGGGCTAGAAGACCTATACCACCTGATAATGTAAAAGGAAATCTGGCAGCTCTCTATTCCTATAAGGAACTTCGGTCATTAGTGGCTCTTCTAGATTGATCCTATATCTAAAAGAATAGATTAGGAAAATTCTAATACCCAATTTTACTATTTTCTCAGTCCGGGAATATTTTGGGACGGTCATACTCATGTATGTTGTGAAATATGGATTGCTCTGATGGAAGAAAAATTTCTTCAGACATTTGTCTTCTGCTGTCAGTCGGGTAAACTTCTGGACTACTGGCCAAGAACCTGATTTATGCTCCCTGCCTCTTACTTTTCTGAAAAGTGAGAAATTACAGATATGCCTTAATGGTTTCAAAAGATTAATTGTCCATAACACCAATTTAGCTTGGATAAAGTCTGAACAGCTGTGATCCTGCTCACCTTCCCCAGTGGATAGGTCTAACAGAGCACTTGGAGGTAACAAGTTCCATCATGTTACATTTATGAGGCCAAATTAAATACAACAAAACTCGCTTGCTTTGCTCCTTTATGAAATGTTTTCCCACAGATTGCATTCAAATTTCAGCCTTCACTAAGGATCCCAAAAACAAGGTTTTCAATACCAAAACGGATTCCTTCTTAACCCCTCAGAAATGAAACAAGCAAGTTTTCCTGTTCAGATAATTAGTTTTGATTAATATCTCCCTTTCTATTTGCTTAGAAGTAGCTAAAACAAAGACAGCTAAATAGAAGATAAATTTGGAATACAATCCCCCTTTTAATCATAAGTCTTTGAGTTGACCTTACTGCTATTTTATCCAAGGTTACTGCATTGGGATGCAAAAAAAAAACAAAAAACAAAAAAAAAAACCCATCATTTTGTGTTCAGAGCAAGACAGCTTTATAGGGATAGATTTCTCTAGGCCAATAGAAAGAGGAAAACATTTTTTGAGGAGGGTAGAGCTTCTAATTTTATCAGGAAAAAGAATTATTAACATAGGAAACTCCTTCAATAAATTTATATTAGCAACTCATCTCTAAATGGTGGCCTTAGAGATTTACCTGAGGCACAGAAGTGAAGGGATTTGCTTGCAGTCACACAGTAGGAATCAAAGGTAAAATGTCCGCTCAGGTCTTCTTACTCTCGGTCCGCTGTTCCTAGCACTAGTCTCACACAGAATTTTCATACCACAAAGACAATTCATAATGATGCCTTACAAAACATAGGTCTGTGGCAGATAGATGCTCTCCAGGGAGCAGCGTGGCTCTCTACTCTAGGGTAGTGGGACTAAACACCTTCATCCCCCCTTTTTATTTAGGATGAGACAGATGCTCATAGCCGGATCAAGGGTAGGCTAAATCTGAATTATTTTTCTTGTGTGGTGGACAGCACCATCCTTCCAGTCACTTAGGTTTACTCAAGCCTCACTTCCATTCATCCCATATAACCCAACAAATGCCAAATTTTGTCATCTGTTCTATTCACTCTTCTCTCACAATCACCCACCGAAGTTCAGGATTTCCTCACCTCTTGTCCTTAGTATTATGACAGCCGCCTAATCACTCTCTCTGGGTAACCCAAGTCTCTCCCCTTTCCACTCCATCCTTCACACAACTACTGAAGTGATTTTCCTAATGTTCAAGGTCTGATGATATCTGTGAAATGAATTCCAGAGTTTCTCCATTGATTCAAGGATAAAAGATTATTTTATTTTATCTCATCTTTATACATTTCTATATCATAAAAATTTCATCATGTACACAATTATTAGTATGCATACTAATATATATATATATATAATGAATATAGCATATATTACTAGTAATATAAATATATCATATTAAATACACATTATGGGAATGTGCTTTTTCTTTTGCTAATAGAGTGTAGAACTGAAAAAGTTCAGACCATTGCCCAAATTAACAAACATGATTTGTTTAGCGTAATTTGTTACTGTTTTGGTGTGTATAAGCCCTCTCTATGCTGGATCTCCTTATAACATATGATTAGCTGTAGGTTTACTAGATCAAAGGGGATAGATATTTTAGTTATTTGTTTATCATCATTCCAAAAGGATTTTCAGAATCAATTCCCTCATTTTAGAGGTGAAGAAACCATAGTCCGTAGAGGAAAAATTACTTGAAAAAGATCACGCAAATGAGCAGTAAAACTGATGCAACTCAGCTTCTTATCCTAAATCTGGAGCTCTTTCCATTATTTAATTGTATTTCTGTCAAATACAGAAATTGAATCTTGACATGAGTGTTGGGACCAAACTCAAATCCAGGCTTTTTGATTTTCTTTCCATTTAATCATTCTAATAATTTAATGCAACAAATATTGGAACTCATTTAGCCATTTAAAAACTCGGTTTTTTATTTTATTTTGCTTTTACTGTAAACTTTTTTCATCATTTGGGAAATGTTATGAGAAAGCAATGTCCTTGTTTTATGAATGTTCTATAAGAGAGGAAACCAAAGTTATAAATGCTAGCTACCTCACTTCTCTCAGCAGTTTATTATTTGTTCTTGTTCTTATAACATCTATGCTTATTTCAATTGTGAATCAAATTATTATTCTTTTCTTTTGGTGTTTTCTCTGGTGGCTTCTATGCAAGCAATCCTAGAATATACAAGATGCTTTAATTCAGTGTTTGGAAGGGGGGAAGAGAGAACAGAAGAGTAAGAAGTGGAAAGGGAAAAAATGTGCGGCCAATAAGGGTTTTGATTAATAAGTATGGGAATCATCAATTAATCAAATAAGTAAAAGGATCAAAAAGCTGGAAGAGAAAATTAAGCATCTCAAAACTGTAAGGTGCCTCTGAAGTTATCCTCTGTAACATACTAGTGCTTGCTACAGCTTACTGATTAAGCCATTACCACTAACTGAGATATTTTTCATCTGTTCTATATTAAATAATGCCTTTCCTTTATTCTCAATATCAAGAATCTATAATTTTATGCCTCTATAGCCAGATTTTTATTTTATAGCTGTAGAAAGAAATGCAGAAAAGTTAGATGAGTTGGCCATATTCTCACAGCAAGTTAATGGAAGAACTTAAATTGGAATTAATTAGTTTAATAAAATAATTAAGTAAATTGGCTATTTTTGGGGGGTTTGGGGGACAATGAAAGAATTTAGGCCTAGGTTTTCACTCCTAGATTGTGAAGAGAAGTTCTCTTCAACTATCCCATTCTCCAATCCTCATATTATTTTAATGCTGTAGCATTAAAAAAGAAAAAAAAAAAACAACCTGAAGAGTGAAAGGGAACTCCAAGATCTTCCAGAGCAATCTATCCTTGAGTGTGAATAACCTTTAAAAATGGCCCCAAAAGGTCATTTGTTCTTTACTTGAAGACCTGCAATAGGGAGGAGCTCATTTCTTCCAGAGAAATGCTATTCCATTCCAGAGCAGAGGGAGATGTTGGCTTTATAATACAAATTCCAGGAATTGCTCTTGTTTTGTCTTCTAGGATCACTCTCACTACAAATAGCACAGGGACAAAAATCCCCCTGTAAGAAAGGGGTCCCAAGGCCTACCTGGCGGTCCACTTACTTTCGGCAATATTTAAATGAATGAAATTCCAATGCAGCCAAATAATCGGAGTGTCCCCATAGAATTGACTTAATGGCAAATGACCTTAAGAGGATTTGGTTCACTTCCTTCTGCTGAGCGAAAGAAATCTGCCTTCAATAAATCTTCGGAATGAAAATTAAGAAATAAAAAGCTGAGATTTTCTAAATTGAAAACTAATATAGAATATTTACCCACAAATCATGTAGTTTGTCAGCAACATTCAGATGGAAGCACTGTGGCAAGGAAACAAGTAGAGACTCAAATGTCAGGAAATATGAAGTCTATTGTTGTTTGTCTTTCATTTTTGAAGAGGACCCTTGACATGGGTGACGTCTTGATTCGCACGTGAACTGGATTTAAGTGAGATAATGTCACACACAATTGTCAACTTCACTCTCTCTTCTAGAGTCATCAAAATCCAGGAACAAGGCAAAAGTCAGGATGGCCTGAGCTGCAGTGAAGGATCCTGGCATCCCGAGTGATGTCCACAGAGCCTGCTTCGGCTGCCTTCTTTGTCACCAGAAGGAATTGTTCTCACCCTCCCAGCCCACTGTGGGATGTCTTCACCTTCTTGGAGAGACGGGCTTCCACCTCACTGACAGGTCTGTCGCCCATCAGTCACCCTCACCCTGCTTTAGCCCTTCTGAAAGGATGGTTGGACCAGGGGTGGGGGACCAGCTGGCAAACACACGTATTACCCAGAGTGCAAGTGATTTATTTACATCAATCTCAGCACTGATAAGTATTTCGGAGTCCCTGACCTGCGACTCTGAGACCAGCAGTCAATAATCCAAAAAAATTACGCAACTAATATTGATGGTTGCATTTTGAACTTTAAGTTTTAATGAACTTCCTTACTTGACCACCACCTGATTCTTTTCAGGCCTGTGAGTCTGATAATTTGCACAGCTGTTTTCGATCAGGAGCCACTCAGTATAAATCTGAGCCTATTTTGCAAAGTATTGTGTTATTTTTAAGCATTTGTTAATAGGCAGCTGAGTTAACTCTTCTGGTCAAGATGTGAAGAGAATTTCATTAGAATTCACCACAGAGTAGTAGTTACCATTTCCTTGGCAACTGAATTTCCAAGACTATTAGTGGTCATGGTAGACATTAGAGTTGAAAGCTCCAATCAACATATCCATCCCTGGTCTTAAATAACCTTCCACAATGCTGGAAGCTACAATGTGAAATAGTCAACTGAACAATAAATCAAGCATTTATTAAGCACCAACGGCATGCCAGAAAAGGGCTGATTAGGATTAGATTATGTTTTGACAAACAACAAAAGCCCTCAATTATTATTTAAAAAAAAAAGAAAATTCTTTTGAATTAGAAGGGTTTCTAGTATTGGTTTGTCTCAGACCTCACCCTGTGCTTTTCTCCTTCCTTTCATCGTATCCAAACTTTAACTTCTCTGCCAAGCCAATAGAAGAGGAAACCTAGAATAAGGACCAACACCACTAGTGGGACTATAAGTCAGAAGGTTCAGGCTCTAGACCCAGCTGTGCCCCTGTATTAACACCATGACCTTAACGAAGCCCCTTACCAACTCTCCCACTCAGTGCCCTCATTTATAAAATGAAAATAGTTCTGTACAAATCCCATGTAATGATCCAAATTATAGCTCACATAAATGTTTTTCCAAACTTTAAAAGCTCATAACATGGTATATTTTGTATTATTGTTAATTATAAGTGATGAGTTTTTTCATACTCACACTGCTGAACTGTAAGGTCATCAGAGGTCTATCTATATGTGTCTCACAGTACCCTGAACACAGAGGATACTCACTAAGTTTTAAATAGGATCATTATCAAGACCAAGGGAATTTAGAATATTTTAAGCTATTTTGATAAATTTAACAGTAAGCCCCCCATCTCTCAAGAAGTATTCCTATTGTACCGGCTCTTATTTCTTTCTCTGAATTCCCATCCCACTCACTGTCTAACATGTGGGGTTTTACCTTTCTGTGAATAGCAACTACCTTAGTTAGCCTGGTAAAGCTTCTGGAGCCTTTCTTAGAATAACAGCTATTAATGCATAAATAGGATGATATGACAATGGAAATAAAGTTATCCAAAATATTTATTAAAAAGTTTACAACTCCAGGATAGACAAGAATTTGAGAATACCTTAAAAATGAAAGTCCTTCCTTCCTTTATCCCTTTTTCCTTTCCTTCCTCCCTCCCTCCTTCTCTCTCTCTCTCTCTTCTTTGTTTCTCTGTGTGTATGTTCCTTTGTCTTTCTCTCTCTCTCTCTCTCTCTCTCTCTCTCTCTCTCTCTCTCTCTCTCTCTCTCTCTCTCTCATACACACATACACACACACACATACACACACACACTTTTGCTATTTAACTGATATACCCTTTATTTCTTATCTTCCCAAGAAAAGTGTAAGCTGCTTGAAGATTGATTTTGGCTCATAATGCTTGATTTATGTGCTGGAGCTGGAAATAAAACATAGAGACTCCATTTTCCTCATTTTACAGATGAAGGAAACCACAGACAGTAAGTCAGTTGCCTAAGGACCTTTGTGCTAACAGGGACTTTAATTTCTAATACATTGTTTAATAAGTGCTTTTGATTTAATGTGGGAATGGTGAAGTTCACCCAAAGTGGCAATTTTCCCCATTTGTTTGTGAGAGAAAGGAACTATTTTAGGAAACAAACGTGTAGCAGTGGTAATAGTAATTTTGACTATAACTAGACCACCATTTTTTTCCATTTCCCAATCTGGTCAACGATTGCTTGGTTTTGGGATCTCTGTGAATTCCCTAATTCAGAATTCAGAGAAAGAAGCACAATGAACTTGGGCGTGGAAATTTGGTATTTGGAAATTGGTAACTTCCTCTCCTCCCTCAAGAGAACCAGGAAAATATTGACACTGCTTTAACTAGAATCCCTGCCAATAGGAATGACTTAACTGATGAAATCCAGTCACCCAGCTTTCCTTTTCTCTTTGTCTTTTAAAAGCACTTCTGGCAACATGTCCTCATCCACAGCTCGCAGACTAAAGCTCCCCAGCACTGAGGGCTGCTAATAAGGCCTTTTAGACTCAGAGTTTATTTAGGGTTTCAGAAATATGAACTGGAGGCCAATCAAGTTCATGAGAGAGAGTTGAGCTTAGCATTTCTTGATCCGAATACATTCAATTCAGTTTTTCTACTTCTAGAAGTCCAAGTAATCATGGAATCAAAGAGTATGAAGCTAATTTTAAAGATTTCATCATCCAAGCCACTCATTTCACAGAGACAATGGAGGTACAGAAAGTTTAAAGTCACTTAGTTACAGGCACACAGAGTCAGGTCAAAAAGATAAAATATCCTTCTAGTTTTTGACAGAAAGAGATCATGTCTTCTAATCTTTAGTTTGCCTGTATTTGATATCTATATGCTTATATAGTAGAGTGTAAACTGATTGAGGACAGGGATAGGTACATTTATTTCTTTGTATGTCTAGTATTTAGAATAGGGATTTTTATGTAATAAATGCTGTACAGATGGTTGCAAATGAAACTGAATAAATTTTAAATGATGGGCACAGCAATGGCACAATTTGGTTATAATTGACAATAATTCATCTTCTGATACATAATAGTTTGTGACATTGGATGAGTCAACTAAATTCTTGGTACTTTCAGAGCTACTTAAACTTTTTTCTCTTTATGACTTTATTTTTTTTGCCTGAAAAATTTTTACATAGCCCTGGGTATATAGATATATAAAATTGACATGCAAATCAAACATTTACTGATAATAAATGATAATTTCATGACCCCTCACATTCTTTTACACATGGAGTTACAAATTAGAGTTTAAGAAGTTGCACTCTATAATCAGAAACTATGTCCAAAGGGCTATAAAACTGTATATTCTTTGATCCAGCAGTGTCATTACTGGATCTGTATCCTAAAGAGATCATAAAAGAGGAAAAAGCACTCACATATACAAAATTGTCTGTAGCAGCACTTTTTTTTGTAGTGGCAAGGAATTGAAAATTGCGTGGATGCCCTTAAAATGGAGAATGGTTGAGGAAGTTATGGTGCATGAATGCAATGGAACACTATTGTTCTTTGAGAAATGCTGAGCAGGAGGTTTCAGAAAAGCCTGGCAAGACTTACATGAACTGATGCTAAGTGAAGTGAGCAGAATCAGGACAACATTGTATACAAAAATCGCAAATATATGATGAGTAACTATGATAGACCTAATTCTTCTCAGAGATGAGGTGATTCAAGGCAACTCCAATAGGCTTGGGATGGAAAACGCCATCTGCATCCAGTAAGCGAACTATGGAGATTGAATGTGAATGGAAACAAAGTATTTTCACTTTTTTGATTTGTTTTCTTTCTCATGTTTTTCCCCTTTTGGTCTGATTTTTCTTGCACAATATGACAAATATAGAATATGTTTAATATGTTTATTACATATATATATATATATATATATATATATATATATATATATATATATATATAAAATGAGATTGATTGCCATCTTGGGAAGGGGGGAGGTAAGGGAGCAGGAGAGAAAAAATTGAAAAACAAAATCTTACAAAATGAATGAATGTTGAAAACTTTTTATATGTAATTGGAAAAAATAAAATGACATTAAGGAGAAAACAAAGCTGGGTTCAAGATAATTCTATAAGACTAACTAGCAAGGAGGTGTTCCTCATGGGAGTTTCTTCATTAAAAAGTTGTCTCTCACAATGAAACCAGACCCCATCCATATATACTACTCTATATATATTATTCTGTCTGAGGAAGGTTGTGGGAAAAAAAAAAAAAAACTAATTTCTTTAGAATTAATCATCCAACCAATTTTGGAAAATTCATACCTGATCTTCCTTCTCTAATACTGTAAAATACAATCATGTGACTCCTTTTAATATAGCAATTATAAGCATTATAACCTAATGACCAGCATACTGCAACACGGACTGTTTTGTAAATTTTCAACTGGTTCTTTCAAGGCTTGATTCCAGTTCACAATATTCTGCCCATCTATATTGTGTCTATAGGTAGACCTAGAATTAATTAGTGTTTTCTAGCAGAGTCAAATGCCATATTTTGGGATATTTTCATAGATATTTCAGATTAAGCTTTAGAACTTGCTGGTAAGACAAGTGATTTTTAGTGATTATGCTGATCTCATATGTTGAAAAATCAAACTTTTCTGCCTTAGCACTTTTTTTTTCAGCGAGCAAAGAGGTGGGTGTAATAATTACTGCATTTTCTATTCAAATTCACTATGCTACTGTAATGATTTTCTTTTTATTTGCAAGAAAGGGTAAGGATTTAATCTAATAATAAAAAGTACACCTATCTTGTGGTATGAGATTAGAATTAATCATTTTCAAAAACTCTTTCTAAAAATCTTTTCTTCTGTCTGTCAAAATAAAATAGGATTTGTGAAAATCCCCAGTGAAAAGCTCTCTGGCATGTTATTGAATAAAGACTAACTCCTCTTTACCTTGTTTTCCTGTGTAATATTCCTATAAGTTACCATGATCTACAACTTTTAACTACACAGGGGTTAAGCAGCATGAACCCAAAGTGTTGCTATATTTTCTAAGTTTTGGCTTAAGATACGTGTTTTATCTCTCTATTAAAATAGTAGTAAATAGCCTGAACATTCTGTTGGTCACACATCCTCTGGGGCTTCAAAGTGGTTCATCTGGGAAGTCATGGAGCAAGCTCATTTGAATTCCAGCATCCTCAGAAGGCGCTTCCTACTGAATTATCCATGGTGCACAAGCCTGTGATTGTAGCTCTCCTCTCTTATGCAAATTGTCTCATTCATGAAGCATTAAAACCAAGAGAAGGTACTTCTCAGGCAGGCCATGGGTAAAGCTATGAATAATGTGAGCAGTGAAGTCTACCTGGAGATAAATCCAGACAGCAGGAGTTCTCAGAATGGGGACATGGACCAGCAGAGAGAACACCTCCTGGGAGTTCCAGCTTCAGTTTCTTTGCAATGAGAAGGGGGATAAAACCATCTGCATTACCTGCCTCCAAGAGGTTCTTGGGGAACAACAAGGAGCAATTTTGTGAAATGCTCGAAGAAGATGGAGTTGTGGCCCAAATGGACTATAGTCTCCCTGCCCTCAAGGAGTTTAGAACATCCTCAATCCGGTTGTCATAAATTATATATAAAGGAAAAATCTGGTTGTCGTAAAATATATACAAAGGAAAAACTAACAAAGAATAAAAGATAGTAATTGACTTGAACCAAATGAGAAGCCCAGATAAAAAGTGCTCTACATTTCCAAAAGCACTTCAGACTGTTGGGGTCAGAGTAGATGGTACCCAATTGGGTTGGATTTTCAATAAGAGTAACTCACATTTGTGAAACACATTAAAGTTGGCTTTAGTTATATTATTTTATTTTATACTACAACAAACCTGTATTACTGGGATATAGTTACTGTTATTCTCATTTTTCAGATGAAGAAAATGAATCTTGGGAAAGGTAATGAGAAAAATAATAACGTAGCCAGCATTTATACCTCCTTCTAAGGTTTTCAAAAAACTTAACATATTTATCTGATTTAAACATTACAACAACACCGAGAGAGATAGCTTCTATTGCTATTCCCATTTGCAGAAGGGGAAAATGAAGTTCAGAGTGATTAATAATAAGAGTAATATCTAATATAGCTATAGCATTTAAGGTTTGCAAAATGTTTTCCTTGTATTCTCTTAAGTGATTCTCTAACCAACTTTTTACTAAAGGTGCTATTATTACTCTTATTCTAAGTAGAAAGAGATGAAACTATTTAGTATCACACAGTAAGCAATTAATTGTGGCAGAATTTAAATTCAAGACTTTTTGACTCCAAAATCTGGCTCTGTCAGCTAAGCCATTTGGAAGTTACCTGTTAACTAGGAAGTACCGTGGAGTGGAGATGGGGAGTTGAAACCATGTCTTCTTGGCTCTATGACAAGTACTCTATCTCCTAAATGTGAGGTGTCAAACATTTCATGGGGGCACTGCATCGGGCCAAGAACACTTGATTGAGAGTAGCCTGAATTAGATGCATATAGAAGTGGGAGATCTTTTACAAAATTAATAAAATACAATTAAACAGAAATGACCTTATATTTTAAAACTAGCTCAATGTGACGTCTTCAAGAATCTTTATGGATAGTTTAATGGGCCCCCATTTCTAATTGAATTGGACACCTCTACCCTGTCCAATGACAAATGATGGGTAGGATTTGAAGGAAGGCATTCTAGATAGTCAGGGCCTTGTGATTAAATATACACTGGGCTTAGAGGGATAGAGAAAACCAAAACAAAGCATTTGACCTCTAGGGGAGTTATACAACCAAATAAAATCCCCCAAACACCTAACTAGTGAGATCATACGTACAGAACACAAAGGGAACAAATCATCTGGACAAGTGGTTCCATCAGTGTAGGCAAGGTGGCTTGAGTTTTATGTGTGACATGGACCCTCGGGGCAGTGTGCTAAAAACTATGTGTAGTTCTCAGAATCAGTTTTAAAAGCAAAGAATAAAGTAAATAGTATAATAAGGGAAACCAAACATATTGAGCTGCAGTCTATCTATCTATCAATTATCTAGCTATCAATTATCTAGCTATCTATCATCTATTTCTCTATTTGCCTCTGTCTATATGTATATGCATGCATATTTGTATATATTTATATCTATCTCTATATGTGTATATATATTCATATGCATATATTTATATCTATACTCTTTATATATATACATAATTATAACGTCTACCTGTGTGCACATGCAAATGTATATATACATATATACTGTATATATATATATAATATATAAGAAAACTTTATATCAGCTTGGTGAACAATAATTTTAATGTGTATATATATATATATGTGTGTGTGTGTGTGTGTGTGTGTGTGTTTAATCTGTTTCTGTGTGCATATGTATATGCATGTGTAAGTATATCTATCAATCTATAAATGTGTATATGTGTGCTTATGCATTTGTGATGTATACATGTGCATAGGAGTATATACCTGTGCTTATCTGTTTTTATCTGTCTATCCACATATATAAGTTCATGAACCTCAAGTTAAGGATGCTAAAGTAAGTAACTCTCAATCTGCACAAATCCTTCCCTGGGCAACATTAATAATTCTTTTGTAACTGGACCCGCTAGATCTCTGCCTGGGACACGCTGAGAGTTTCAGAGGCCTGGCTGTGGTCACACAGCTAATATTTGACCCGGTGTCATCCTTGGCCTTCCTGACTCCGAGATCAGAACTCTGTCCCCGGCCAGCACCATTTCCCAATAGCGAGCTATTTGGGAAGTATCTGATTAGGTGCTAATACTTGTGGCACGCACTATTTGGGCTGTAGGAATTCAGGGAAGGAGACGCTCTTCCCCTCTGCCCCCTAAGCCTCCGGGCAGCTGATGGTGTCCTTGGGCACTGCTGGGCTCTGTCTGAAGCACTCGGGATTCAAAGAAATCCTGCTTAAGAATGACCCCGGGCTATGGGCCCAGCCTCTGTCAGGGGTACAGTAGCCATGGGTATAACAGCATAATTTTGGTTCTGTATATTATTGGTTTGATAAGTGTAAACTCACATCACAATTTGCCTTTCCCCAGAAGAACTTTATATCAGCTTGGTGAACATTAATTTTAATGTGCATTGAAGTGGAATCCCCAAGGGGCAAATGCTGCTAGATCTGGAGTAGATGGGGAGAAGGAATGCAGTAATGCAGTAGGGAAAGGGAATTAATCATGGCCACATGACATAAATCATCCAGCATCCAAAAATCCCCGTGTTAGGGGGGAGTTAGGAGGTCTGGCCAAATATCCCCGGCAGGAAAGTCTTCTAGAGCATCCCTGAAAGGGCTGGCCAGCCCTGTTTAAACAGCAGCAATGACAGGGAGATCAAGAGTTCCTAAGGCAGCTCATTCTACTTTGGGGCATCTCAAATGGTACAGAAGACACTCGTGACATTGAACTGAAATCGGCTTTTCTCTGAGTCGTATATGCCATGGCCAGTTAACACCTATAGACTCCTACAGACAAATGACCTGGGAGGAGCATCCATTGGGCTCTGAAAGTGAGATATGCTAAAGGGTTCAGTGGATGGAGTGCTGATGTAGAGTCAGGAACACCAGAATTCAGACATTCTACCCTAAACAGATTAATTTTGGTCTGCCTTAGTTTTCTCATTTGTAAAAATGAGACTAATAATATGGCACTTACCTCCCAGGCTTATTTTGTAAGGATTCAATCAGATAATAATCATAAAACACTATGTCAAACTGCCACAAAATGCTAGCTTTTATTATTAGGCAAATGAGGTATTTGCCTTATAGGTGCAAAGCATATTGAATGAATGAATGAAAAACCATTTATTTAGCACTTGCTATGTACAGATTACTATGTACTGGGCCAAATACTTGAGATGCTAATGGAAAAGCCAACTGATGCTGTACTAATGGGAAGAAAACAGAGAAAATTTCACCTAAAGTCAGATGGGAAAGACCCACGATCCTTGGGGTGCAATACCAAAGAAAATGTTAAGGCCCCCTCCTCCTCAAGCACCAATTCTTTGGCAGATGGTAAGGATGGCCTGCATGGTCCTGGCAAGAGAGGGGCTAGAAAGCATCTCTGATTTCTGCAGGTTCAGTCCCACTCAGGACATGCTGTTAGGGAAGAGTATCGAGTTGGGGTTTGTTTAGAACTGACATTATCGGTGCTGGAAAATCACAGTGTGGAAATGTCCTCTATTGACACAATTTTTGCCTAAGGTGATATTAATTTTAAATGTGCTGCTAGCAAACTGTCCAGGACTACCCAGTGTCAGAGAAGGGAGGTCTCCACATGCCCAAATGTAGCCCTCACTCTAGCCAAATGCTCCATGTGGCTTCTAGAAAACGTGGGAGTAGAGATATGAGAAAAGTTAGACTTTTTGCCTTTGGCACAAAGTGAGCAGCTTCAGTGTTGTTTTGACCCCTCAGGGCTAGAAAAAAGCATTGTGTTTAACACATTGCCTGCACAGAAATAATGCACATGTTGTAAAATATATAAATTTCCAAGAACAACGAGGAAGAAAAATCCTTCCTGGAAGATTTGTCACATGTGGCATTTTAGAAAAGGGGAATGGACACAAAATATTAAATGGGACTGTAACTTTTAACTGATTTCATGGGATTGATGATGCAGAATGGTGAAAGAGACTAAATACAGGGTTTGGAGCCAGAATGAAATGGGTTCAAATTCCATCTGTGATTCTTAAAAGCTGCATCGTCCTGGAGAATTCACTTCATTTCTTTATACTTCAAGTAATTCACTGTGACTTTTTAATCAGTAAGTCTAGAGGAGTTTCAATATACTGTGGAGCAGGGAGTTCCTATTACTAATAAAATCACAACTCTTCCATGTTCATAGGACTTGAAGGCTCCAGGTTCAAATACCACCTTTGCTATTGATTAATTATGTAACTTTAGACCAGCCACTTACTTCTCTAGAGCTCAGGTTTTTGTCTTCTTTTTGTTGTTGTTTTGTTTGTTTTTGTCTTGTTGTGTTTTTCTATTTGCTGTGAAATATACAAATAGTCAAATGAATTTATTATCTCCTTAATCTGAGTATTTCTCCTCAAAATTCAGATCATAGCCCATTCTTGTCTGTCCCTTCTGTGTTATTTGTGGCTATGATCTCCCATAAGTGGACAACAAGTGAAAAATCTTCTGCTTTCTTCAGATATCATGAAGATATCAGTGGGTCATCCAACTACCCATTTGCCATCCCTTAACACTTATTAGCTGTGTGAGCCCGGGCAAGTCACTTAACCCTAAATGCCTCTAATTGAGATAGAAAATACAGATGGCTAATGGGATACAGCAAAGTTGTTTTTAGAAAAAAGATTCTTTGTGACATCAATGCATTGTTGGTGAAGTTGTGAATTGATCCAACCATTCAGGAGAGCTCTGAAGGAATCTAATTCTAATTGAAATGATAAACCCATTGGAAGATTTCATTCTCTGCATTTTTAATTCAATTCTTGACTATCAAGAAATGGTCTGCTATAGAATACTGTTTGTAGAAAACAGATGTTCTTTTTCATATATTTATTTTTCAGCAAGTTTATATTTGATACATATGAACACTGATCTCATAAAACTTTTTATAAAATGTCTTTATAATTAAATTATTAAAGGACAAGATGGTGGGATCATTGGCTGTGTTTGAACTCAGTTTCCCTAAATCACCTCAAAAATAGCAATATATGGACCAAAAGAAAACAAAAATTAGAGTTAATGTGACAAAAAGGGAAAATGATCAATGTTCTATAAAATTGGGACACTAATGCATTGTTGGTGGAGTTGTGAACTGATCCAAACATTCAGGAGAGCAATTTGGAACCTTGTCCAAGCTGTACATACTCTGATCCATGGCAAAGATATCACATAAAAAGGGAAAGGGACTTACATAGTTAAAATATTAAAGCAGCCCTTTTGTGATGTCAGAATATTAGAAATTGTGGGGATGTCCTTTAATTAGGGATTAGTTAAACAAGTTGTGGTATATGAGAGTAGTGGAATAATATGGTGCAATAAGAAATGATGAACAGGCAGATTTTAGAACAAACTTAGAAAGACTTGTATGAACTAAAGTGAGCCGAACCAGGAAAACATTGTATACAGTATCAGCAACATTGTGTGATGATCAACTATGAATTAATCAGCTCTTCTCAGCAGCACAACGATTCAAGAGAAGTATAAAGGACTCAAAAATATGCTATCCATGTCCAGATAAAGAATTTATGGACTCTGAATACAGATTGAAGCATAATTTTTTCACTTTATTCTTTTTTTGCTTTTTTCTTTTGATATTTCTCAAATGAATGTTTCATATAAAATGCATATATTTTATAATATTTTGTAAAAATTAATGCCAAAAAATTATCTTCACATTTAAGTGGGAGGGGAAATGAAATATTTTTAAAAAGAAAAAATGTTATTTAAAGAAGTGATCCATAGATTTCACAAGACTTGAAAAAGGATCTCTCTTTTTCCCTCCCCTTCTCCTTCCTTCTCTCCTTAATTTTTCCCTTTCCCTCTCCCTGTGTTCTTCCTTCTCCCCCTCTCCTTCACACACAACATGCAAAGATTTAGAGACTTTGAATTAGAGTATGTGAAGAATAATGTGTAAAAGTGCTTTAAAGTTGTCATAAAGATTTTTGAAATAGACTGATAGTCAAGCAGATAGGAAGTTAACTAGACTATTTTATTAATTTCTTAGTATGTTGAAGATGCTGTGCTAAATTTTAGAGAAACAAATACAAGTAGCTAGGCAGAAAAATAGATAAGCAAACTGACAGATGATTTATTAAATGCTTATTGTGTTCTAGGCCCTGTACTAAGACTGGGGATACACAAGTGAACAAGACCATATTTATTCTCAAGTAGCTTACATTCTAACCGAGAAAAATGAATCTGAAGGGGAGTTATCTGGGAGTTGGGGATTAGGCAGATCGTATCATGATGTGAAAGCTTAGAAGTATCCTAGAGCAGAGCTTCCTAAATTTCTCCCACTCATGACCCCTTTTCACCAGAGAAATTTGTGTGTAACCCTGGGTATAGAGGTACTTATATGGGATAAATCAAACATTTACTGATGATAAATCCTAATTTCACAACATTCACATTCAATTATGAGATCCCTTATAGGCTGAGAACCACGGTTTAAGAAGCTAAGACTTAGAGGACTGGTTCCAATCAACATAAAGTAAAAGTTGATCCATCTGAACCCCATAACCCAAGAGCGGAGTCCAGGATTCCAGTGAGGAAAGCACATTATGGTGAATATGCTGCAGTGTTTCAGGGGTTGCTGCAACCAGCAAGATATCATCAGCCAACAAGTCAGCTGGAGGATGTCACCGTTCACTTGGAATCCTTCTTCAAGTTTTAGGCTGCACTGTACTTTCTCTGAGATAGTGGCAAATAACTTTGTCAAAAATCAATCTCCTGGTTTCATAGTTGTCCAATATTAATGATTAGAGGATCTACTGTCATCTCTTTCAAATTATTTAGATTAATTATAATATATGATAAGAGATACTTTTTGGAAATGAGCCTCTAAGAAAGAACCTTGCCAACCAAAGGACATATTTGTTGGATCCTTAATCAACAAACAATGAGTGGAATCTTGTATTTACAACAATTTTCCATCGGTTGCTTAATGTTGAAGACGTGGTTTACAATGGAGATGAAAGTCTGGCAGTTAGTTCTCCATTACATTTTTCTCTCTCACTCTTCCAGCCCAAGGGGCCCATTTATAGTTCTTCACTTGACATGTACATCCTGTCTCTGTCTCGACGATAGGCTGTCATACATACCTTTCTTATTTCTCAATTAGCAGCTTCCGAATTTCCTCATCATTTTCATCAGTTCAATCCTGATTTGTAAGTGCCCTGGCTCAGATGAGCAAATGCAGTCCTGTATCCTGTGTCTCTGAAAGTTGCCACAATGGAATAAAAATAAACCTAAAAAGGGGCAAATTCAAGTTACCATAGTAAGGCAAGAACTCGCCTGAACCTCCACATTTACCTCCAACAACTAGAAAACAACATCTCAAATGAATTCAGGAGCAATACAAGCCACAAAAGGACTGAAGGAAAAAAATTTCCAACCCAAGACAACTTAGAAAGTTGGCAGTTAAGGTCTGTCTCACGTTATTTGCAACATCAGCAAGCTGACACTAGCCCACACCCTGGCAAGCCAGTGGTGAGGTCCTCTGTCCTGAAACAGGTCAGCAGCAAGACCTTGCAGCCCTGGGGTAGTTGATCAGGAACCTGGTGGGTGCATGAGTCAGCAGCCAGGCCCAGGTTTAGTAAGTTAGTAGTGAGATTCTGCATCTCAAGCACAAGAAACCGAGGGAAGTATCCCCTCTAAGACAGGAGAAGGGCTCGACTTTTAAAAGGCACAAAATATACTAAAAATGAGAGAAGAGGAGAAGGATGACAATAACAATGATGATGAGGAAGACAAGGATGAGAATAAGGATAGGGAAGACAAGGAGAAAGAGGAAGAGGAGAAAAGAAAGAAGAAGAAAATGAAGAAGGAAGAGTAGGAAGACAAGGAGGAGGGTGATAAAGAAAAGGAGAAAATAAAAGAAGAGGAGGAAGAGGAAGAGGAGAAGAAGGAGGAGGAGGAAAAGGATGAGGAAGAAAAGGAGGAAAAGGAGTCAGGGACCTGGCTCTAGAAAGTTTCTATTGTGACAGAGAAGATCAAAATACATACTTAGAAGAGGACAACAATGTCAAAAGAGCTATGCAAAATGCAACAAAGAAAACTTTAAATTGGTCTCAGGCTCCGAAGAATTCCTGTCAGAGATCAAATGAATTTTAAAAATGAAGTAGGGAAAGAAAAATAGGAAAAAATATGGGTGGTAAAAGATAATTATGAAAAAAGGCAATAGCTTGGTAAAAAAAAAAAAAAGCACAAAAATGGAAAAAATAACTGAAGAAAAAACAATTAAAAGATAAAATTGGCCAAATTAGGGGTATGGTACAAAATTTCAGTGATGAAAACCATTTCTTAAAACTTAAAATTGGGCAAGTGAAAGTCAATGACTACATGAGACATTGAAAAACGATCAGACAAAATAAAAAGAATTTAAAAATAGAAGAAATGTGAAATATTTCATTGGAAAAACAATTGAACTAGAAACAGATCTAGGAGAGATAATTTAAGAATTATTGGAGCACCGAAAAGTCATGATCAAAAATACTTCCTGAAGATCTCAAAATTAAAATTCCTGGTAATATTTTAGCCAAATTCCAGAATCTGCTATCAAAAATACTACAAACAGACAGAAAGAAAAAAAAAATCAAATGCCATGGTGCCACAATCAGGATTATAAAGAATTTAGTAGTTTCTATATTAAAGGATCAGAGACTTGGAATATGATATTTCAAATAGCAACGGAGCTAGAATTACATTCCAGAATCATTTACCCTGTGAAACTGAGCATTTCCTTTCAGTGGAAAAAAATGAGTATTTAATGAAATAGAGGACTTTCAAGCATTCTTGAAGAGAGGAATAAAAACAGACCTGAACAGAAAATTTGATTTCAAAATTCAAGAAGAGCATAAAAAGGCAAAAAGAAAAGAGAAAACATAAAGGATTCAATAATGTTAAATTATTCACATTCCTGCATGGAAAGATGATACTTGCAACTTTTAATAATTTTTATCACTATTGGGAAATTAGAAGAACTATACATTGATACAAGTCTGAATCAACAAGAAATATGTTGATTCAGATGGGATGTTCTAAAAAAAAAACAAATTAAGGGGTGCCGAAGAGGATTGCACTGGATCGAGTGAAGGGAGAGGGAGAATGGGGTAAAGAATCTTACATGAAGAGGTAGAAAAATACCACTTCTATAAAGTGGAAGATGGGGGTGGCCTTCATTTGAAACTTACTCTCATTGAAATTGGCTCAAAGAGACAATGATATACATACTCTATAAGGCATAGAAATCTATCTTATCCAATAGGAAAGTAGTAGGGGAAGAAGTATATGATTTTAACATAAAAGATAATATAAAGAAATTATGAGAGGAAAGAATAGTTTATCTGTCCGATCTATGAACAAGGAAATAATTTAAGACCAAGAAGAGATAAAGATGTAAAGATAGAGATGTGATGTAAAATGGATTATTTTGATACATTAACTTTAAAGGATTTGCACAAACAAAACCAATGCAACCAAGATTAGAAAAAAACCCACAAAGCTTGGAAACAATTTTTATCTCAAGTGTTTCTGATAAAGGCCTCATTTCTCAAATATATAATTTTACTAGAGAAAGAATATTCAGCACAAAAATTAATAAAACAAATATTCTGAATGATTCATTTCCCACTTTATTTTCCTTCCTATTCTCCAAACTTCCTGCACATATTCCCACCATCAGTAGGTCACCAGCTCCAGGAAAGAGCTGGAAGTTGTTTCTATATTTCAATTTTCATTTTGTACATGTTGTGAATATACTTATATGTATGTCTGTGTTTGTGGGTTTCAAGAGACCAACACTAATTTTTTCATGTTGTCAATAAATGGTCTTTTTTTCTCTTATCCTCCCCACCCCACCTATTTTTTCTTAAAGGTTCCTTGAAAATATCTAGCTATTGGTATTATATATGGAATGGCTTCAATGGAATTAGAGTAAAAAACATTGTTTTATATATATTTTTTCTGAATGTGAACTTTGATTTGCACAATAAGCCCCTTTTTTATAAGTTATGAAGGTAAACATATTTTTAAAAATATTCTTACAATATAAATATTTAATCTAGTACTGTTACCAGAAACCTGTCCTACTTTAAAGTTGTGGACTTTATACTAAAAAAATTTTTAAATTTCCATATTAACACAAACAGAAAATACACAGATGTTATAGTAATCGTGATGGAAAATGAGGCAGGAATTCTAAACTAAAAACCTCTGCTTTTTTCAACTCTAGAATGAGAATAATCTAACTGCAAATGAATAGAAGTAGAAAGACTCTTTTCAAGTTGTGATATATCTGATGAAATAGTTTGATTTCTCAAGTACATTTTGGCTAAAATCAAAGTAGGAAGATAGATCCTTGAAGGAAAAATTTCCACACATTATAGGTAAATGTGAACAAATTAGTCTCTTTCTTTGTCCCTAAATATAAGAACTTAAAGAAAACAATAATTTAGAATTGGAAGAAACATCAAATGTTGCTTATTTAATCTTCTAGTACTTTACAGATGAGGAATCTGTAGTATGAAGATGCTAAGTGACATAAAAAGGAAAGGAAGTATTTGAAGAAAACAGCTGGCTGTTTTAAACCCAGATTTAATGTTCTTTTCATTATTCTGTTCTCACTTTACAGGTGTTTATACTGTTTGCCTATAGGCACAGAGTGAATACCTACTACAGAAACTTAGATAAGACACTATTTCTCTATTTGATAAGAATAATTATGCAGACAACATTGTTGTCCACATTTAAATGAAGTACAAAGAAATCCTTGGGTTATATCTTTTAAAATTGTAGCATATAGATTATTATGGTACATAAACACACAGAGATACATGCACATGAGCAAATGTGTCAGTGCAAAATAAAACCTATTGCCATAAGAAGGGTAATATAAGTAATTATATTAGCAAATTCCATTGGATTTAAGAATAATATTCACTCTAGTGGAAAGCCAAAACATTGGAAAGAATGAAGTAAAAACACCTTTTAGATAAAAGGATGTTTATTAATTAGGGAACAGGTTTCATGGGAAGCCTAGTGAGAAATGAGAATAGAGGCAATGTATGTAAATATTTTTTTCTCCCTAAAATTTTGTCTGTGAATAAAGAAGAGATAAATAGTTGTTTTACAAAAATCCAAGTCAAGAATTAAAAAAAATTTGTCAGGAAGACCTGGGTCTATTTATAAATAGTAAGGAAGGAGACTATGGCTATGAATAATTTTCAAATTAAAGAGGGAGGGGATGATGGAAGGGTCAGTGTGGCAGGGAAAAAATGGGGAGATGAAAAAGAGGTAAGCGTTGATAAAGAGAATTTCTCAGAGACAAGAGCAAAAAAGAAGTTGAAAAATAATGCTGAAATTTTAACATAAAAGATAATATAAAGAAATTAGGAGAACAAAGAATAGTTTATCTGTCACATGCATACTGAGGGAAGAGAAAGAAATGGTAAGACATAATGTTTTCAGGGAAGAATGAGATGAGGGTCCTCTGCTAAGGGATAGCAAGGCATTAGTAGCATAAGTGATTTAAGTATATAAAAGATTTCAGAATATCTGCTATGAAAGTTATATAGGGAGTGATCAGGAAAAAGTAAAAAGATCAATATACATTGTGGATAAATGGCCAACATAAACTTGAAATGCATTCAGTCAGCTTAATTGTGTAACTTCCTTATTTTTGCAAGGTAGTCTATGATTCTTAGAACAAGAAGAATCATTTCCCATCCACCCATCTCTGGCCAATAACTGGAGACTTGATGGGGCTAACTTTTTATGAGTTAAAGATTATTCATATATACTCAAGCAAATATAAATGCAGTAAGATAGAGTTCAAGTACCTTATTGATCTGCACCAAGATTTCTATAAAAATGCTGTGCTATATCATTGGTGTCTCACTTTTCCATACTTCAGTATTACATTTAAACCAATTTTTCCCTTCACAAGAGACTAGTAACTTTGCTCCTTTCATAGGATCAGATCTGGACAAAACATTAGAGATCATTAAGATAAACTGACTTGCTGAGGGTTACACAACTAGTAAATATCTTACATGAGATTCAAAGATAGATCTGTATGATTCTAGATCCGGCACACCACCCTTTACATCACAGTACTTCCCTAATTTATAGCAAGAGAGTTCTTGAGGGATCAACTCATCTATTTGAATCATGGAAGCAAAATTTCCAAAATCAAGTTCTAAAGGAGGGAATATATTGATCATGGAATATTTGTGTTTGGGATGGAATTAGGAGAAAATATAATGAGTACTATTTTGGATATGGTAAATTTGGAATGCCTAAGGAATATCTAATTAGATATTAATAACTAATCTTGGAGTCCAGAAGAGAGACTGAGTGGATTTGTAGATCATTTGCATAGAAGTCATTTGCAAAGAAATGTTCATTGAATTAATGGGAGACCATAAGATAGTCACCTTGGTGTTAAAGAGGATAGAGAATAAAAAAGAAAAGGTCCTTTGACAGAGCACTGGGGAGTTTTCCATCAATTAGGGAGAAGACTATTGCAATAGACCAGGTAATGAAAACTTTTATTATCATAGATACAACATAAATGGAAAAGAAATAATGACTACCAAAGGAGACCCTAACAAAGTAAAGATAAGCACAGTCCAAAATTAACAGCAACCTACACTCACAATTGTGACTATTTTGGAAGCATTCTCATTAGATTTTTACAACTCCACTGAGTTTGATATGATGCAAGTCTTATATATATTTTACATATGATAAAATGAAGACTCTAGGTAAATTACTAGTAATTAAGAGAGTTGCATCTCAAAGCCATGCTTCCTAAATAAAAATTCAGTACTTTGAAAATCTCATTTCCCTGTTTTCTTTACTGTATCATTGCATGTGAGAAAGAGAGTTAAGTACAAGATAAAATGAACAAATAATTCAAGATCTAGCAGAGTGTGATGAAAAGTTTTAGACTAAGATCTAAATTGCTGGATAGCATTTAAGCTATTTAAGATCTGCTCATCATGGAATATTTCACAGGAAATAAATTCATTATTATTCTAGCCACATACCTGTTAGTATGATTATATTTTACTTCATCCTTCTAGAATTTAGCTCTCTGTGGAATGTCTGGTTATTTGTTTGACAAGGTATTTTGGCAGTGCACTGAAAATTTAATAGTTGAGCATGTGCAATACTGAGATCCTTTCCTCCTATTAATGGAAAATGCCAAATAGGAAAAAAAAAGCAGCAAGTCGCTGCATTTGAGAAAAATGTGACTTAGAAAATTGTTTTGCAAGATGGTTTCTTACTCATTTTGATAAAAGGGAGGTGGATTTATGATACATATTCACAGCTGATAAAAAGTCAGATCATATTTTAAAATATCCTCTTTTAGGCTATTTTAGATCAGGAAAGAGGATCCATTACCATTTTGGTATGTTTAGTATTTTTTTCTTTCAAAGGTCTTCCTTTGTGTTCATTCCACAGGAAGTTGTTTGGAGTCCAAAGCATTAACACTATAGCTAATCATAAATATCACTACTTAACAAATCACCTACTCTATGTGGTGAAATAATTTGGGGGCGTGAATAATTTCTCTCATAATCTGAGGCAGGAATCACTCCTTTTGACTGGAGAGTTCAGAAAAAAGCTACATAATAGATGAGTTGGGATCTGAAGGACTGGTGGCAATTTAATAAGTAGAGATGAGTGGGCAATTCATTCCAACATTAGGGAACTTTTTGAGTATGTGCACAAAGGTAAGAAAGATAAGACACATTTAGGGAATGACAAATAGCCCAGTTATATAGGTTTCTTGAGCATGATTTTTATATGGTTGGAAAAATAGGTAGTAAAGTCTAATGAAAAAGACCTCAGCCAAAATAAACAAAAAAAAATGCCTAATTTTTTCTTTGCATCTTCTGTTTCTCAAACATTTCAATGTAAATTATTATCAAATTTACATATAACAATAAGGTAGGAGAGATTGAAATATTTAAAAAAATCCTCAAGCTAAAATTATCACTCGAATGCAAGAAATAAAAATAAAACACAACAAGCCTACATCTGTCCTAAGTGTTTTATGAAACAAAGATGGCAGAATGAAGTCAGGAAGCTGCTTAAGCTCTCCCAGTTTTCCTTGAAAGTCACTTGGAACTAAGTCTCTGAACATACTCTGTCAGCATGAAGCTACCCTCCAGTTCAAGATAAACTGCAAAAACTTCAAGAAAGGCCAGTCTCACTGAAGTGAGCCGAGCTCAGACAAGTGAGAGGCTCTTAATCACACCAAATCGGCAGCTGAGACCTTCGGTCCTGGCTCAGTGCAGAAGAAGATCAATAAGGTAGCCTCCAGTCCTAGCTCAGAAGGCAAACTCTGGGAAACCAGGATATTTCCTGAAAAGAACAGGCCCCTGCAAATACAAGGGGCTTCTGTGCTAAAAGCCAAGGCTCAAAGCTGCACAGGAAGCTTGAGACAACACCCCCTTTACCTCAGAAGCAGAGCTCAACCATAAAAATAATAAAAAAAAGAAATACCAAAAGAAAAGGAAAGAAAATGAGCAAGAAACAGAAAAGAACCTTGATCATAGAAAGCTACTATGGTGACAGGGAAGACTAAAAAAAAATTCAGATGAGGAGAAAAAGTCCACAGAGGAAATATCAAACAGGGAGATGAATTGGTCTCAAGCCCAAATAGGTTTCTTGGAAATGATCAAATAGACTTTAAAAGGCAAATGAGAGAGATAGAAGAAAAAAAAATAAGGAAAGAAATAAGAGATATGTATGCAAGAGAGAAGCAACAGAGAGGAAAAATAAGGAAATTCTTAAAAATACAATTGGTCAAAAGCAAAAAAAAAAAAAAAAATCCACTGAAAACACCACCTTCAAAAGTAGAATTAACCAACTGGAAAAGAGCTACAAAAGCTAAGTGAAAAAAAAAACACATTTAAAAGTAGAATGGGGCAAATGGAAGCTAATGACACTATGAGACATGAAAAATCTGTCAAACAAACTAAAAAGAATGAAAAAATGGAAGAAAATATGAAATACCTCATTAGAAAAACAGCCAACCTACAAAATAGATCCAGAAGAAACAATTTAAAAATGATTGGTCTATCTGAAATCCTTGACTAGGAAAAAAAAAAAAAAAAAAAAAAGCCTGGATAGCACTCTTTAAGGGATCATCAAGGAAAACTGCCCTGACATTCTAGAAACAGAGGAGGAAATGCTCATTGAAAGAATCTATCAATCACCTTTGGAAAGACATCCTGCAAGGAAACCCCCAAGGAACATTGTTGCAAAACTCCAAAACTACAACCTCAAAGAAAAAATACTGCAAGCTGCCAGACAAAAAGAATTCAAATACTAAGGAGCAACAGTCAGGGTTACCCCCAGGATCTGGCAGCTTCTACAATAAAGCACCAGAGAGCCTGAAATACCATATTCCTAAAGGCAAAGCTCCTGGGGTATAACCAAAAATTAACTACCCAGGGAGACTCAGCATCATCTTTCAGGGGAGGAGTTGGAACTTCAATGAAGTAAGAGATCTTCAATCATTTCTGTTGAAAAAAACAAGGACTAAAAATAAAAGTTAATCAACAAACACACAAATCCAGAAAAGCATAGAAAAATAAATAGGGGAAAATTTGTTATTATTATTATTATATTAATTATATATTATTATATTATTATTAAAGGTTAAACTATGTACATCTCTAAATGGGAAAATGATATCTTTAACTCTTGAGAAAGATATTTGTTACTGGGGAACACAAAAGAGGACATTACATGGATGGAGGGTGGGGACTCTATTGAGACATGAAGGAGTAGAAAAGGGTCTCTGCTGAAAGAAGAGGAAAGGGAAGGTATAATGGGACAAATTAGATCATGTGAAGAGTCACAAAAGACCTATTACAATCGAGGGAAGAAGGGAGGGAGATAAGCATTGTCTGAAAATGATCTCTTCAGTTTTGGCTTTAAGAAAGAATAATTTAATCATTCACTTGGGTATAGAAATGTATCTAACTCTATAAAGAAGTAGGAGAAGAAAGAATTAAGAAAAGGGAGGGGCTAGATAGAAGGGAGGGAAGAAACATTAAGAAAAAGAGGCAAGAGAAGTGGGGACTAGGTGATAAAAGATAAGGTGGTGGGTGAGGTTAGAACATTAGTAAGAGAAGGGGGAGGAGTGATAGGACATAAGGTAGTGGATGAGGTAGGTTAAAAAACACTACTAAGGACAGGGTGCAAAGAGAGAAAAAACATATACAGGGGAGAGATAGGATGGAGAGAAATATAGAGCCAGTAAACATAACTATGAATGAGAATAGGATGAACTCTTCTATAAAATAGAAATGAATAGCAAAGTGGATTAAAAAATAGAATCCTACAATATGTTCTTTACAAGAAACACATTTGAAACAGAGAAATATATACTGAGTAAAGGTAAAAGGCTGGAAGAGAATTTATTATTCTTTAGCTGAAGTTAAAAATGCAGGGGGAGTAATTCTGATCTCACATAAAGCAAAAGTAAAAATAGATCTCATTAAAAGAGGTAAGGAAGGAAAGTACATCTTGATAAAGAGTACTGTGAACATTGAATTAGTAATGATACTGAATGGGTACCCAGCAAGTGGTAAAGCATACACATTCCTAGAGAAGATATTAAGCCAGTTACAGGAAGAAATAGACAGCAAACTATATTAGTGGGAGACCTCAAAATTTCCCTCTCAGCACTAGAAAATTAATAACAATATTCATCTGGAAGAACAAAAGGTCAAGAATATCAAGGGAATTAATGAAAAAAAAATGCAAAGGATGTTGGCTTAGCAATATCAAACCTAAAACTACATTATAAAATAGTAGTCATCAAAACCATTTGGTAATGGCTAAGAAAAAGAGTGGTGGATCAGTGGAATAGATTAAATACACATGACACAATAATCCAGACTGATAGTAATTTAGTATTTGATAAACCCCCAAAGTCCAGCTTTTGGAATAAAAACTCAGTACTTGACAATATTTGCTGGGAAAACTGGAAAATAATATGTTAGAAACTTGACAGAGACCTACATCTCATACCCCATACCAAAATAAGGTCAAAATGGATACATGATTTGGGCATAAAGGATGATAGCATAAACAAATCAGGAGAACATGTGATCATTTACCTATTGGATCTCTGGAGAAGGGAGGAATTTATGATAAAAGAAGAATTTTAGAACATCATGAAAAGCAAAATGGACAACATTGATTACGTTAAATTAAAAAAGATTTTGCACAAACAAAACCAACAGAAACATGATTAAAAGGGAAATACTATGTGGGAAAAAAAAAAACTTTACAGCCACTATTTCTGATAAAAGTCTCATTTCTAAAATATATAAAGAACTGTGCCAAATTTATAAGAATACAAGTCATTCTACAACTGAAAAATGGTCAAAGGTATGAACAGAAAATTTGCAGATGACCAATTAAAGCCATCTTTAGTTATATGAAAAAATGCCCTAAATCACTATTGATTGGAGAAATGCAAATTAAAGCAACTCTGAGGTACCATCTCACACTTCTCAGATTGGATAGGATGACAGGAAAAGATAATAGTAATAAATGTTGGAGGGGGATGTGGGAAAACTGAGACAATAATGTACAGTTGGTGAAGTTGAGAAATGATCCAACTATTATGGAGAGCAATGCCAAAGGGCTATCAAATTGTACATCCCGTTGATCCCGCAGTGTCATTACTGGGTCTGTATCCCAAAGAAATCTTAAAGGAGGGAAAAGGCCTCACAAGTGCAAAAATGCTTGTAGTAGCTCTTTTTGGAGTAGCAAAGAATTAGAAAATGAGATGCTGCCCATCAATTGGGGAATGGCTGAACAAGTTGTGATATATGAAAGTAATGGAATATTATTGTTCTTTAAAAAATGATGAACAAGCTGATTATAGAAAGGCCTGGGGAGATTTCCATGAACTGGTGCTGAGCAAAACAAGCAGAACCAGGAAAACACTGTACACAAGAACAGCAAGAATGTCCGATGATCTACTATGAAAAACCTGGTTCTTCTCAGTGGTTCAGTGATCCAAAGCAATCCCAAAGGACTTTGAAGAGAAAATGTCATATGCATCCAGAAAAAGAATTATGGCAATAAAATGTGAATCAACACATGCTATGTTCACTTCTTTTTTTTCTGTTTTTTTTTCTCTCCCATGATTTTTCCCTTTTGTTCTGATTTTTCTCAACATGACTCATAATGCAATGTGTATTAAAATAAATAAACAATTTTGAAAATATATCTTATTACATACAAGACTAGCTAACTTTGCCATTTTTTTTCAGCTTGGCCACTTTTCAAGAATTTTAGACATAGTTGTCAAAAGCTATGAGTGAATTCAATTCCTTACTAATGCCTATTGTCTTTCTAATACATGACATGGCCACAATAACACAATCAACAAGAAAAAAAGCTGTTTAATAGGGAAAAAAACCTTTTGGAAGTAAGAAAATCCAGGTTCCCATTCATGATCTGAAACAAACCATCAATGGGTCCTTCGCAAGGTCCATTTCCTCTCTAAGTCTCATTTTTCTCACCTATATAATAAATGTATTTGAATAGATATCCTTCCTCTTTTCCTCCCCTCAAATTGTAGATATAGGAGTGGTGGAAAATCCCAGGAATCCATGGATATGCTTCCAACTTAAATACTGTTTTTAAGTGGCAAATTTGTACAGTTGGTTTGTATCAACAAATTAAGTCATTGCTTTCCATAATCTCTCAGAGCCCTCATAAATATCATCATATTTTTTCTCACTTTTGGGTTGTTAGTCACCAAACATCCATCCACTTTATTATTTCTTGTACTGGAATTGGTGAAAAATCCCCATGTTTAATTTCCCCAAAACTTTCTTAGCTCACTGGGGTCTGAACACAGTGAGACGGCTCCATAATTAGGTTAAGTAGAACCACAGCTGGTGGTGAAGGGATTGCTCCTTCCTATCTCTCTGACTTTTTATTACTTTCCAAAGAGTCAGGAATAGGTTTCCCCTCCTTACCTTTTGAAATCCAGCTTAGAGTCACCCCACAGCATGAAGCCCAAGGAGAGGCAGCAGAATTTGCCATCTGGTAAGAATATGCTGGAGAACCTTCAGCTATTTTATTTCAACAAAAGTAAAAATAAAAGTCTATTAATTCAGCTCCTTGCTTGGCTGAGAGAGGAATTCCACAAGCCTCAAATTGTATCTGGTTTACTACATGTCTGGCTCTAATATGTACAATGAAAGCCAGACAATTTGGATGAAAATATTGTTCCTTTCTGAGCTTTCAACAATTGGAGCATAGAATTGTGTTATTCATTCCTTAAATTTATAGTTCTTCCCTCCCATGTCTCCACTGCATTGATCTGAAACCCACAGTCTGTTTATTTGGGTTGTTTCTTTGATGGTGGCATAAGGACTAAATATCTCCACGTGAAAAAGAAAATGGTGGTTGAGAAAGAGCCAAGCTCAGCAGCACATCTGTCGGTCAGAACACCCCCCGAATCCCAGAGCCATGTTGGTCCACCATGCTTGCTCTGGCCATGACTAATACCCACAGCCAGAGAGATGGGGGGACCCTCCTATCCATATCAAGCATTTGACAACTTAGTAATGTAGACTTAACCCTTAACCCTCCTGGATGATATTTTTAATTGAGATGATAAGTTTGTATATTTTTATTATCACCCACAGAACACAGAATTCTAACATCTCAGCTAGAGAGAGCTTGCTAAGGTTATTCTGAATAGGAATCTTATCTACCATATCCTTTATTAGTATTCATTGAGCAATATTTGAAGGCCTTCAGCAATGGGGAATCCACCATTTCTAAAGGCAATTTATCGCACTTTTTGGCAGCTCTAACTAGTAGGATGCTTTTCTTGATCAATACACAAATTGCCTCTCAGCATCCTTCATCTAAAATTCTGATCCCCGGAATCAGATCATTACCTGATATTTCTTTTGCATGATAATCTTTCCAATAATTAGAAACAGGATTTATTTTTAACTCCAATTTTTTCTCTTTATCCAAGCTAAAGTTCCTTGATATGACCCATATATACTATTCATTTTTCTCACCATCCTGGTTGTCTCCCTTTGAGTGTACTCCAATTTGTTAATGTCCTGGCTAAAATGTGGTGCTTAAAACTGAATATACTCGTTATTCCCAATGCATGACCAGAATAGAATTGATCAGGACTATCATATCCCTGAGGCTGGAAAGGCTCAGATATAAAAGCATATTAGTGATTTTGGCTGAAAACTCAGTCACTTAGTCAATAAGCATTTATTAAGCATCTGCTGGGTGCTAAGCACTGGGCAAAGTACTAGGGAACAACAAAAAGGAAAAGAAAACAGTCCCTGCAGTCAGAGTTCATATTATAATCAAATCATGCATGGCCCTTGTAGTCTACTAAAGTCCCAGAATTTGTTTTCATATAAACTCTTGCTTCATCCCAGGTTCATCATCTTATCCTCTACAGTTGCTCTTGTGGACTCCAATATGGGATTTTGCATAGATTTAGAAAGATTTAGTCCATCTAGTGCAGATACTTTTAGATCTGGACTTTGTCAATCAGCACAATAGTTATTCTTCCCTATTTATTTCATCTGTAAATTTCGTAAGCATACCATTTCTGTGTTCATTTAAAGCATTGAAAAAGTGCTGAAAATTCATTTAATCAATAAAATTTACTTAATAAACATAAACACATACCATGTGTTAAGCACTATACCAAATTTTGGGGACACAAAGAAAGGCAAAAACAATCTCTTCCCTAAAGCATCTCATATTCTAATGGGGATAAAGAAGAGTGCTAAGGGAAAGGTAAATCAAAGGGAAAGATGGAATGACACAAGATTATGATCAGAGAAAAAGAAGCTAATTTGAGATATCATGGACAAGGCAAATGGTGACAAAATCAAGGTATGATTCTCTGTGTGTAGCTCAAGCAGAATATAGGAGTAGGTCATGAGAAATGAAAATTAAGGAACTGGGAAATGAGGATATTTGAAGGAAAATCCATATGTATGTTAAAAACACCTTTTGAAATAAGGACAGAAATTGGGGAGGAGAAAAACGACTGTAAATCAGACATTGGATGAATTGGAAAAGATGGAAAGGAGATTGTCTTGGAAATCAGAAGATAACAGGTACTTGAATCTCGATTGGCTGATCTACATCTATTAAATAAACCTCAAAGGAGAAGAGATTAGTGAGTGATGGTAACAGAGAGAGAGTGTCAAAGGGAATGTGGGGAGCTGGGTTATGTAATGCAGGGCTTCTTAAACATTTTATACTCATGACCCCTTTTTTGCCTGAGACATGTTGAGGTGACTGAGTATATGGGTTTATTAAAAAGGCATAGAAAAAATTTAGATAACAAATCATAATTCACATTCAGTTATGAGATGCTATATGGAATCATAACCCACAGTTTAAGAATCTGAGCTATAAAAGACAACCTGACTTATTGATTCAACTGAAGTCCTGGAACTACCTGACTTCCCTGACTTTCTGCTATAGATGTGTTTCATTCCTATTTATACTTCCAATTTCTGTCTTCTAAGAAATATTTTAAATGTTCACTTCCATCCTCATTTCTTAGTTTTCAAGACTCTATGGAAGGGAGGTCTAGAGGGCCACAATACTACAGAAAAGTGAAATAATAGCTTGAACTTATTCCTGTTTTTGTTATCCAGTTGTTTTTTGTGTACCTATTGAGATACTCCTACTAAATATTAAACTACTGTAGAGCAAAATGTGAAATGATATGCTTTTCTTCCCCAAATGCTTGAACCTTCTAAGTTCACCCACAGAATGTCAAAGAGGTGGTTAAACAAAGACCTGATATTGATCATTCAATTGAATTTATATTTCAATGCCATATCATCTAAATCATCTGTCTATTCTTTCTGCCTTATGAACCAAAGAAATGCTCATTTTATTTATTCCGTTTACAAAAATTTCAATTTCAGTTATTTTAATTTTCCCCAACATATTACTAATATTAAGTACGGCATTAAATTACAAAACATTAATTTGAGGACAGAAAAATACACCATCTATGGAAGCCAATGAAATCTAAACTCTTAGCTTCTCAGGGAGAGCTACAAAAAGAAAGTGAAAACAATCATTTCCCAATATTGTTCTATTAAGGGTATATAGATCAAATATCATATTCTTCTGTGCCCAATTTTATTTTTTTAAGTTTCTTTTTTTAATAAAGCTTTTTATTTTTCAAAAAATATGCATGGATAATTCTTTACAAAACCTTGTGTTCCAATTTTCCCCCTTTTCCCCACTCCCTTCCCTAGATGGCAAGTAATCCAATATATGTTAAACATGGTATAAATATATGTTAAATTCAATATATGCACACATATTTATACAATTATCTTGCTGTGCCAAAAAATCAAATCAAACCAGAAAAAATGAAAAAGGAAATAAAATGCAAGCAAACAACCACAAAAGGAGTGAAAACATTATATTGTGATCCACATTCTGTTCCCGTGGTTCTCTCTCTGGATGCAGATGGCTCTCTCCATCACTAAACAATTGGAATTGGTCTGAATCATCTCATTGTTGAAAAAAGCCACATCCATCAGAATTGATCATCATATAATATTGCTGTTGCCATGTATAATGCCCTCCTGGTTCTGCTCACTTCTCTCAACATCAGTTTATGTAAGTCGCTCCAAGCCTCTTTGTAACTATCCTGTCGGTCATTTCTTACAGAACAATAATATTCCATAATATTCATATACCACAACTTATTCAGCCATTCTCCTACTGATGGGCATCCACTCAGTTTCCAGTTTCTGGCCACTACAAAAGGGACTGCCAAAAACAGTTTTGCTGTGCTCAATTTTAAAAGCACATATAAAAATATTTATTGATATATACTTAAAATGGCTTCTAATATACCATGTCTCAGTAGCATTAATTAGGGTATTGTTTTAATAGGAAATTTAGAGAAGCAAAAGAAGGTAAGATACATAATAACCCTTATAGGAAGCAAGTAGACTCTAGAGTCCAGGAAAAACCCAATCGCTGAGACTTGTCATTATAAATTTCACAATGAAAGTTGCTTTCAATTGGAAAAATAAAACTAGAGCAAAACATCACTGTTTCAGTAATCTCTTTGGGGAAATGCCATATTTCTGAAAAACCCTGTCTTGCCTGTTATTGAAAACCAAGAAACACAAATTTCCATGATTTCAGTGACTGTCCAAATTCAAGGGGGCCTTAGAAATGTAAGTGTAGCAGTTCTAAGAAGTCCTTGAACAGATTTCAGGGCTCCCATGAACTTGGATGAACCAAAAGTGCATTTTTATTTTCACTAAAATATAAACAAAAAATTATCCTTTCAATCAACAATTTCAAAATATTTTTCCAAGAAGATGTTACCGAAGTTTTGCTAGACTACCAAAGGAACCCATGATTCCACAAAAAAGTTGAGTATCTCAGATCTAGGGCAAACAACACATTAGAGATGTTTCTGGGCTTTTTCAGGGTCATGCTTTTCTTGATCTTTATGTGCTCAATATTAAATCAGAGCTAGAAATTAAAAAAAAAAAAACAACATGTGGTTCTGACATCAGATATCTTTTATTTCTGTTGGATTTTTCTCACCAACTGTGCCTCAACGTTTTAGAAAATATGATGGCATCTCTAGATGCTTGCCTTTTCTTCTGGACTATGGCTTCAATTCAATTTCTGTGACGGTCCTACAGATCCGTTTCCTGTGTGCCTTGTTTGCTCCCCTAGTCTCAGAGTAGTTTTGGACAGTGTCTGGTTTTCCTCCGAAGGAAGGACCAGCAATTTCAATATCCTTAGAAGATATATTTCATGTTCCAGTTAGCTCTGGAACTTTAGACAATCTCTACATATGTGGGACTGTTTCTACCCAATGAAATAGGGTTACTAGCAAGAATACTAGTTTGGGAGTCAGAAAGCCTGGGTCTAAATACTGTCTTTTCCAAATGCTACCTGTGCAATGTTGAACAAATGACTTAATCTCCCTGGGGCTCAGTTCCCTTAAATATAAAATTATGTGATTTACATGTAAGTCTCTTTCCACTTGAAAATCTACAATAGCTAATAAGAGAGATACCCATACATATGTATGTATATATTTTTATATGTAGAATATAAATGAAATTTGTCTGTCTGCCTCTGTTTCTGAGTCTCTGTGTCTGTCTGTCTGTCTGTCTCTCTCTCTCTCTCACACACACATACACACATACACACACACACACACACACACACACTCCTGATGAGCTAAAACCCCAAGAGAATAGTGGTTAGGATGGGCACTCTGAGAACGTCATATAGAAAATTGTGTGGTATCAGAAAATCAACAGAGTTTGCATCAGGAGATTTGTGCTTGAATTCTCCCATCCCTCCCATTTCTTGGCTTGCTCTGTGTTCGTCGCCAAGGCAGTCAGACCTTAGTTTCCTCATCTGTGAAATGAGCGCTGAGTCATCCAAAGCAGTTCTATTAGATGCTATGAACCACTACAATTGACCGTACAAAAGAAAATGAGCAGGGAAGAAAATGTTCTCTTAGGAATCATCTCTTCCGCGCACTTATATTTAAAGCAACTATCACTTTGGGGAAAGTGGCTGCAGTTTATTCAGAAAATGATTTTATTTCAAAGCTCTGCAATTTGTCTTTTCAAAGCAACTGATTTATTCAGAGTGCTTAAAGTAGCCCGTGCTAGTAAATAGGACCCATGAACTCCTTTCTATGTCAATTCAGCTTGTCTTTATTCCTGGGGTCTTTGCAAAATCGTGGCCTTTCTGAATGGGCTAGTTCCAGGGGAATAAAACACAGAGCATCTGTATCATCATTTTCTGATTTACTCCCCCCCCACCCAGGTTGTATTTATTTAATCTTTCTCGAGTCAGAAGGAAGCAGAGCTCTATCTAGCCAGACTGCGATGAATCACACTCCTAATAGAGTTATAAATTGAGACTAATTGGTTTACGTGATTGTTATTAAGTCCAATTTCAGCTGGTTAATGGAATTTTGTTTGGCAAGGGAATAGTGCTGATCTTATCAGATTATATATTTTTTCTTTTGAAATATGCTCCCATTTCAGCCTTTGGGTCCCCAAGTTGTTAGTAAGCACAAATCAACCCCTTAAAATGAGGTGCAGGGGACTGTGGAGGAAGAGAGTGGAATTAGAAAAAAACCCGAATACTCCCAATTTAGTGGTTTTCTATTCAGGGTGTTTTCACACCCAGTCACCATGTTTGAAGCTGCCTTCATCTCTGACCAAGACATTACAATCAGTGAAACAGTTCAGTGGAGACTTTAATCCCATATCACAATTGCCTAAATGGTTTCAAATGTCACATAATGAACAAATAAATTGGCTTTCATGGAAACCAGATTTGGCAGGAATGCATGAGTGCCTGGTTAAATAAGCAAACTGGGACTTCAGTGGACTGCTACACAATTTGTTGTTTTTCAACTATAATTATTCCTTAATTGGCCTCCAAAATATGAGCTGGTGGAAACTGGAAATCAATGCTCACATATGTGGTTTGAAAGTTGATAACTTGCTGAACCAATGTATGGTGGCAACATTTGCAATTCTTGCCTTTTGATGAAGCAGTGAGATAGAGATAGACCAACTATGAAAATGTAAATCTTCCCTTTCCTTGAAGTTCTCAAGATTGACTGATGAACCTCATTGGTTCTTAAAGAATCCTAAATAAAAGAAGATTGGGGGAATTTGGGGTATAATAAGAGAGCTTGCTTTTTTCTAGTTAGGTTAAGCTCACCAGCATTTGAAGTCTTCATGAAAATTCAGAGGAGAATAAAAGGGAAACAATCATATTTAGCAAATTAACTGGATATTGTTCCTTAGTAACCTTCTGGATGGATCACTTTATAATCCCTCTCCCTAAATCATATACTCTCAAGGAACCCTAATTATGGCATTGGAAATACATGGGATCCTGCCAGTGATCTAGAGGGAGAGCCATACATCATGTCTGTCACATTTGGTCTTGCTTATGAACCAAGGACAAGGATTAACTATAGTTATGATACAAAAATTTGAGAGATTGTTTTTTGATATATTATAGACAATGATGCTGTTTCTTAGTAGTTGGGCATATATTTTCCCATTCTATTGAAAGAAGTGACTTCTTTTTCAGAACTCACACAGATTGAATATCACAAGTGGATCTGTAAACCATTTAATATTCTAATGCTGATTTCTCTTTGTGATACCAGAATTGATGGTATCTGATTGAGAGCAAGCATGTGGATATTTTGTACTAAGATTTATTTTTTGAGATATAGATCACAGAATTTTTACAATCTGTAATCCCCCTGAGAGATCACCAGCTTTCTTATTTTAGAGAAAAATGAAGGTCAGAGACATTTAATGACTTGCCTGAGGTTGTGAGTCACCAGGGAAGGAACTAGAACTCTGGTCTCTCAATGTCAGTGGGAGAACAATTTGTTCCAGGAGACTTACAGGCAGTGAATACAAATGCTGTGGAGTACTTGGAGCTTAGTGAAACACTGAAGATGACAAGGTCTCCCACTGTCTGCTGAGCTATTACTAGCCCCCTGATTTTGTTTCCCCACTGGACTTTCATTACTCTGGAAGGGAGAGTGAACCTGATGATTCCGCAATTCTGTGTCACTTAAATCTGATTCTTGTGCAAATTAAGACATCACCCCATAATATCATTGGTCATTTTAAAAAATGGAGAATGGCAAAAATGTTTGGAGGGAAGGATTTATTTGTACAAAAATGTTTATAGCAGATCTTTTTGTGGTCATTAAAATTGGAAATCAAAGGGATGTCCATCAATTGAGGAATGGCTAAACAAGCTATAGTCTATGATTTTAAGGTAATATTATTGTGCTGTAAGAAATGATGAGCTGGATGGTTTTAGAAAAATTTAGAAAATTTGCATGAAGTGTTGCATGGTGAAGTGAATGTAACTAGGAAAACATTGTACATACTAACCACAACATTGTTCGGTGAAGAATTATGAGTGACAACTATTTTTAACAGTACAATGATCCAAAACAATCTCAAAGGACTTTTGATAAGTCATATTATCTGCCTCCAGAGAAAGAACTGACTTTGATTGAATATAAACTGAATCCTGATATTTTTATATTCTTTCTTTCATTTTTTCTTTTATTTGAATTTTTATGCAAAGTGATTAATATAAAAATATTTTACATAATTGCAAAATTAAAAAAAATTAAAAAAAATGAAGGGCCATACTTCTGGGTGCCATGAAGATGGCAGAGGGAGGGCGGGTAAGGGGAAACAGGAGTGGAGGGAACTCCAAGAGAAGCAGACTCACAGTAGAAAGATTGCAAGGCTCCTCAAGGCTCTAAGCCTGGGGGAATCTATCAGTAGTTCCCTGCCCTCTGGCAAACCAGCCAAACAGCATCCTCTGCAGTACAGCAATGCCTGGCCCCAGGGACCCCAGCGCTAGTTCAGCCAACAGGGAGACCTGGATCCCATTGCTGAGCAGCACTGGAGCCCCATCCCAGGGCTGGACAATAGTGGGAACTCTCCTTGGGGTCCCCCAGAAGCAATTTCTATTGCTATTCAGCAGCAGAGCCCCACACTTGGGGCAGACAGAAACAAGGTCCCTTCTCCACAGCCAGCCATCAGATGGATTCTGTTACCATGGCAACCCAGCAGCAAGGTCCCATTCCTGAAGTAAGTCAGCCCCACATCCAGGGGAGGCTAACAGAGCTCCCATGCACAGTACAAAGGGCAGCCCACCCTTCAGAGAGAGCAAGCAGCTGAGCCCTACAGCCCAGTGACAGCTAGCAGTAAGACCCAAAGTCGCAGCACAAAAAACTTGGGACAGTGCAGGACCAGAGCCCAACTTTCACATAAAAATATAAATCACAAAAAGACAGAAAAACGAGCAAAATACAAACAAAAAAACAGTTTGATTATAGGAACTTACTTTGGTGATAGGGAGAATCAAGGCATAAGTTAGATGAGGATAAAATTGTTAAAATGGCTACATGTGACGCCTCAAAGAAAAATATCATTTGGTCTCAGATCCAAAAGGAAGTTCTGGAAAAGCTTAAAAATGATTTTAAAAGCAAATTTTAAAAGCAGAAGTAAAGGATAATTGAGAAAATAAATAAAATAATGCAAGAGAATCATTTAAAAAATATGACTAGCATAGGGAAAATTTTTTTTAAATGTCATGGAAAATAAGCCCCCTAAAAATAGAACTTGCTGAATGGAAAAGAAAATACAAAAACTCACTGAAGAACCCAATTCTTTAAAGTTAGAATTGAATAAATAGAAACTAATGACATTATGAGATATCAAGAAATAATAAAACAATATCAAAGCAAAAAAAGGAGAAGAAGAAGCAGAAGAGGAGGAGGAGGAGGAGGAGGCAGCAGAGGAAGATGATGATGATGATGAGGAGGAGGAGGAGGAAGAGGAGGAACTGGAACAAAACCAAGAAAATATGAAATGTGAAATTTTTCAATGGAAAAACAACTGATCAGAAAATAAATCTAGGAGAGATATCATAATCAACAATTTCATTAAAGAAAATGAGAATGAGAAAATATACCAAAATTTATAAGATGCAGGCAAAGCATTCCATAGGGCAAAATATTTATCTCTAATTGTTTACATCAATAAAATAGAGAAAAAGCAACTCAATTAATTGGTCATGGGACCTGAAAAAAATAACAATTTAAAAATCCTCAATTAGATGCCAAATTGAAAATACTGAAAATCAAATAGATTAATAAGTTGAAAATGAGAAAATCATTGAATTAATAAATAAAACAAGAAGCTGGTTTATATTTTAAAAAAATTATAAAACAGATAAATCATTAATTTGATTAAAACTGAAAGATGAAAGCCAAATTACTAGTATAAAAAAAGAAAAAAGGTGAATTCACCACTAATGAAAGTTAAGACAATTATTGGCAGTTATTTTGTGCCAATACATTTGTTGATTTTAATAGAATGGATAAATATCAACAAAAATATAACTTTCCTAGATTAGATGGATAAGAAATAAAATACTTAACACCATTTAAAAAAATAAATTGAATAAGTCATCCATGAAAATCTTAAGGAAAAAACAATTCTCAGAACCAGATTCACTAGTGAATTCTATCAAACATTTAAAGAAAAATCAATTCAAATATTATATAAACTGTTTGGAAAAATAGGCAAAAAAGGAGTTCTACCTAATTCTGATTGCTTATCACCTTAGGGATGCAGAATGGAAGGGATAGAGAGAGGCATGGAAGTGAAGACAAAATTAGGAACTCAAAACTTTAAATAAAAATATTTTAAAATTAGGTATGTTTGTGTATGTTCGTGTGTGCATGTGTGTGTGTGTGCAAAAGAAAAAAAAAGAAAATGAAAGATAAATATCTTGCAGATTAAAGTAATTTACATAACATATAAGCAACATGTATATCTACACTTAAAGTTTGGGGAGCTACGATTGATTGTATGGGTCTGCTAGAGACTAAAGTTTGAATACATATGAAAAGGTTATATTCTCTATTAAGTAAAACAAACAAACAAACAAAAAACAAAAGAAATAAAAAAACACTCTACCATTTCCCTACTCCAATGCTGCTTGGATCTAAAGCTAGAGATCATCTAGCTCAATTTACCTTATTTTGAAGGCAAAAAACAAACAAACAAACAAACAAGCAACCCAAAGCAAAACAAAACAAAAACAAAAACAAACAAACAAAAAACCAAACCAAACATATATGACAAAGGTCAGGTGAATGAAGTGATTTACCTAAAATTTCCAGAGAAGAAAATAAGATTTAAACCTGCCACAAATTAAAAAAAAAAACTTACCTCAGAGGTCAGCCAATACAATATACTTAAAATTAAGAAACTCAGGCTTAGATAGAAGTAATTTGCACTAAATCACAATTAGAAAATTGCAGAAAGAATATTTGTTTCTCAAGTGCTCTCATTCTAAACCCAGTATTCTTTCCACTGGCACATAATTTCCTTTATATAAGTCATCTCTCACAACCTCTTTATTTTAAAGCTGAGGAAAATAAGATAGCAAAGCTGTATGACTTTCAAAAACACAATAGTATCCCAACAAAAGCTGGGAATTGAATTCTCATTTTAAATTGAGTATTTTCACACCACACCATACCACCCTTTAGCATTATATAATCTAAATATTCTTAATCTGGGGTTCATGTATTTAAAATTTTACTTTTCTAAATCTATTTCAATGTAATTTTTTTTCCCATGCAATATCATGTATTTTTCCATTTAAAAATATTCTAAGAAGAAGTCCATAGAGGTCTACCAGACTCCCCATGTGATTTTAAATGGGTTAAGAATCTCTGTTCTAATTCAAACTCATTATTTTATAGATGAAAAAGTCAAAGCACTAAAATGTAAATTGATTTGCCAAACATCTTACACCTAATAAGCAGCAGATTAAAACCTATAATTGTTGGAATGATCAAGGAATGCTATATTATATTTCATTAGATTTCCTCCCAGCTATATTTAATTCTAAAATCCCTTCAAGATCAGCTATTACTAAAGAAGCAAAATAGTCCAGTAGGAAGAGTGTAGGATTTGGATAAAGAAGATTTAAATTCAAAACACTCTTTACTTCATATGACCATCACTACAGGTAAATCACTTTAAGTCTTAGACTTTTCAATACTTCCTCTATAAAAAAAAAAGGTCTTGTATTAGATCATTCTTAAGGTTTCTCCCACTAAATAATAATTATGTTACTAGTATCTTTCTCATCTTAATAGATCATATAAATTTCCAATACTACAATCTCTTTTGCAGTGTCTTAAGTTCATCCTTCTAATAGCAAAATTGTTGTGGAAGACATTTCTAGCTGTGAAAAGCATTAGAAACTGAACAAAATGGAGAATTACCCAGGATCCATTTACATAATGGATGGGTCTTACACAATGTACACTTAGGCAATGTTTTCCAAGGATAATAATGGCTCTTGGAAGTTAAAAAAACAAAACAAAACATACAGCTTTCCCCAAAGAAAATCCTTGATATTTTTATCATATTTATGTGTTTCTTGTTGTTTACTTTCTGCATTATATCAATGATATGAATGAAACAAGCAAGACCCCCAATAATTTTTATATGTTTATTCTAATGGAAACAGATTTATTTTACAGACTTATTTCTCTTAAAATGATTTTAAAAATACAAAAAGGTAACATACAAAACAACAATAATATAAACACATGTACACATAAAACACAGAAATATGATAAAAATAACAAGGCTTTTCTTTGGGAGAGGCTGTATGTTTTTGTTTTTTGTTTTTTAACTTCCAAACATTCACTAAGCACTTATGACTGTCAATCTCTTATATGCATAACACTATGGCAATACAAAAGTAATATTTGATATGGTCTTTGCACACAAGGAGTTAACAATCAGTTGCAGAGACAATGGCATATGAAACACTTGAAAGAATATGGCAGTATACAATAGAGCACTGGAATTTTAATGGAAATAAGCACAGAAAGGAGAGAGCAATAGTTCCTGGAAAAGTCAGGAAGAGCTTTGTATAACAGGCAAGACTTGAGCTAACCTTTGAAATATTTGCAGGATTTAATTAGATAGATGGGAGCAAGAGGCAAAGCAGGAGCCAGGATGGAAATAATATGTTCAATTATAGAAAGGCTTCGCTATTGATTTTTCAAGTATTTCTAAAAGTTTCAGAAGAATGGCTTCATATCAATCTATCCAAACACACTTGCAGACATAGATTATCATGTAAAAAGCTCTTTTTTTGGGCACTTATCTATAATGGATACATATATGTTTATAAATACATTGTTTTTCAACATGTACATACTAAAGTAAGATTATTTTAAGACTTCCAGCAAATTCAAGCTATGAAAACCCGTTATATGATTATAGGAGAGAAAGAGAGAGAGATGGGGAAGGAAGGAAAGAAGGAAGGAAGGAAGGAAGGAAAGAAGGAAGGAAGGAAGGAAGGAAGGAAGGAAGGAAGGAAGGAAGGAAGGAAGGAGAGACAGGCAGACAGACAAGCAGAAAAGAAGAATATTCTAAAAAGGGTAGATGCTGTTTGGCTCTCAGATGTTTTACCCTAGGTTTCTATAAGTGGAATGTGTATACAATTGCATACTTCTATTATATACACACTCATACATACATATAGACATGTGTATATACATATTTAGAAATGACAATTATATAATGTCTTGTATATTTTAATGCATACATATCTCTATAAATGTATATCTAAATGATATGTTTATCAATTATATACACATATGGGTGGGCATTCCATTTAAAGAAGCCTATATTGAGTTACACTTATATAGATATGTCTAAAATAAGCCAATTTAAACATATATAGAGATCTGGGCATTATAAATGCACAGAAAATATTATGTAATTGTCATTTTTCAATATGTGTATTTCTACCATATAATTATATATATATATATGAAGATATATGTGAATATATGGGAGGATATCCCTTTTATTGAAACCTAATCTTAAAAAATCTGAGAAACAAAATGGTTTGCTCTCTTTAAAGTATTTTCTCTCTTCTCCCCCCAAGTTTATTATATATATTTTTTGCCCCCAACCCAAGCTGTCTACAAGCCTACTTAGTTTCTCTTATATAAACAACTTATACTCATGTAACACGTCATATTTGGCCAAGATTTTTAAATACATCTCCATATTTGATACTTCAAGAATAAGTTGATTTTTTCAAAAAATTAGCAAGAATTTATTAAGCACTTAGTATATGCCAGATAGTTGGCTAAGCTTAGAGGATAAAAGAAAGGGGAAAATACAGAAATGGTCCTTTCTTTCAAAGACCTCATATATTAATGAGGAATGCAAATAAATGTAAGTAAAGAGGAACAAACGTGAATAAAAGGAAAATTATGTTGGAAGTTGTAAGTGGCTAACTAAGGTAAGGCAGTATTTTAGCTGAATCTTGAAAGGATATGAAATGGCAGAGATGGAAAAGGAGAATGTACAGGAGAGTCAGCATGAAGGAACAGAGAAAGGAACTAGAGCATCCTTTATATGTAACAGGAAGAAGACTGTTTTCAGTGGATTGCAGAATGTAAGGAAGGGAGATGTGAAATTGGAAAAGTTAAACACTTTGGGGATATGTACAATAAGTGCAAATAAGTTGAAGAAGGCATGAATGTTGGAATACTGAGAGTCTAAGAGGTAATGGGACCATCAATAATAATAATAGGTAAGTGTAGAACAGAAGAGAATTTGTAGGAAAAGATAATGAATTCTGTTTTAGACTTGAGGAGTTTGAGATGCCTGAAGGACATCCAGTTTTCACTATCCCATACACAATCAGAGCCATGAAATTGAATTTCATAAAAGACTATGGTTGGAAATATAAATATGAGATTCATGATATAAAAAATGAACTTGCAGAAAATAATGGGATCACTAGGATATGTAGTATAGAAAGAAAAGCAGAAGGCCTTTACAAAGCTTTCTGCTACAAATGTCTTAGTATAACATGTTCATTTCTGTCTTTGTACTTTTTCAATGGTATTGCCCCAATTTCTCATACTTTCCCCGCCTAACCAAAGTATACTCATGGTTCAAGGGGCAGTATAAATTTCCATCTCCTTGTACCTTTTGCTAAATGCCAGAAAACTGAACCTCTTTCATTTGAATTGTTTTGGAAGATTCTGAAGATTACCTGGTATGATAAGGTCCTGAACCTTTCTTGAGCTGAATTGCCAACCATTTACATTTTGCTTTAGAGCCAAGCACTGATGAACTCGTCACATAGTCTGGATGACAAACACATATTTACACAAAGGTTATTTTATGGAGAACTCGGCACAGAACAAGTATTCCCATCGTGGTCACAAATGAGGGAATCCCCAATGTCTCTCTGGATACCTTCAGTATCAATCATGAGACAAGAGGAGATTGGCTCAGGAATGGCCACATCAAAGAAGGTGCTGAACTCCAGGAGAACAAGGGAATCACAGAATTTCAGAAGCACAAAGGGGACCTGAGCTGTGCAAATCCAGAATTTTAGAGACAACACGTCCTGACCTGTGCTGGTGCCCTCTGAATTCTCCCTAGACAAATATAACCTGACTCCAGGATTGTAATGTCATTGTTCTCCCTTAAAAACAAAGGACAAACAATAACAACTCACACTTTAGCCAAGAATGATCTCTATCTTCCCTGAACTCTTGTAGCATTTTATAGTCTTTTTTCTGTAATTGAGAATGTCATAAAGTATTTACATGTTAGTCTCATATCCTTAAATAGATTTTAAGTGGTCTGAGGGTACAGAGTTAGTCTAGTACATATGCATACATATTTGTAAAACTGCTAACATGTGACAGCCACATTCTATCATCATATGGAAAAATATGATGTTTCCAATTTTAATTTTGTTGTCTCATTGCAAAAAAAAAGTGGTCACTCATTGACCAGAGCACAAAACAGGAGAATAGTAAACACACCCTAGATCATATCACCTTAGAAGAAAAAATGAAAGACTGAAGGTCCCCAGAATTATCTTTGAAAATAACTGCACAAAAACCTAAAGCTTAAGACAATATACATTTCATTCCAGAAGTTTAATCATGTTTAGCATAGAGTTAAAAGTCAAGAAATAGACTGGGAAAAATGAGCAAAAAGCACAGAAAGATCCTGACTAGAGAAAATTACTAAAGAGGCAGAGAAGATGAAAACAACAAAATAAGAAGACAACAAACTCAAAACTGTTACTGAAAAAGTCTCAAAGAAAAATATGAAATAGATAAATTCAAAAAGTATTTTTAAAATTAAATAAGAAAGGTAGAGCAAAAATGGGAAAAGAAATGAGAATAATTAAAAAAAATCAAGAAACAAGAGTCAACAGCTTATTAAAGGAGGCACAAAAATATCAAAGAAAATAATAAAACAAAAACAACAGAACAGACCAAATGATAAAAGAGGTGCAAAAAATCAATAAAGAGAATGCCTTGAAAGGCAGAATTGGCAAAATGGGGGGGGGGAACTATTTACAAAAATTCATTGAAGAGAAGAATTCTTTGAAAACTAAATTTGAACAAATATAAAATGAGGTATAAAATCTCACTGAAAAATATTTCAATAAAATAATATTGGGAAAATGGAAACTAATGACTTTATGAGACATCAAAAAGCAATAAAACTAAATCAAAAGAAGAAAAAAAGCAGAGAAAATTTAAAATATTTTATAGGAAAAATAATTGACCTGAAAAATAGATTCAGGAGAAGTAATTTAAAAAAATATATTGGATTAGCTGAAAGCTAGGATCAAAACAAAAACCTATACTTGATCTTCTAAGATCTTATTAAGGAAAGCAGCCTTAATATTCTAGAACCAGAGGGTAAAACAGAAATTGAAAGAATCAAAAAATCACCATCTGAAAGAGTTCTCCAAATGAAAACTCCCAGGATTATTATAGCAAAATTCCAGAGTCCTCAGGTCAAGAAGAAAATATTGCATGTGGCCAAAAAGAAATAATTCAAATATTGTGGAACCAGTCCAAATAACACAAGATTTGGAACTTTCTACACTCAAGAATCTTAGGATGTGGAATATGATATTCCAGAGGGCAGAAAAGCTAGGTTTGCAACCAAGAATCACCTATCCAATAAAACTGAACATAATCCTCCAGGGGGAAAAATGGATATTGAATGAAATAGATGACTTCCAAGAATTTCTGATGTGCAGACCACAGCTGAATGGAAAATTTGACTTTCAAATACCGGATTCCAGAGAAACAAAAAGGTAAACAGAAATGAGAAATCTTAAGGGATTCAATGAGGTTAGACTATTTACATTCCTACATGAGAAAATGATACCTGTGACTCCTAAAAATTATTAGGACAGTTAGAAGGAATATGCATAGACAAAGTACATGAGCATGAGCTGAATATGGTATGAAATTATCTAAAAAAATGTAAGTGTTGAGAAAAGCAAATGCACTGGTAGAACAGGAAAGAGAGAGGTAGAATGAAATTATCTGACATAAAAGAGGTAGGGAAGTTGGTGGAGGTTGATGGGAGCACATGAACCTTATATATATATATATGTATTACCCTATTTGAGCCAATTCCAATATATATATATATATACTCAGTTGTTTATCAAAATCTCTTTTAGCATGTAAGAAAATAGGAGTAGGGGGAAAGATAAGATAAGGGGAGGGGAATAATAAAAGGGAGGGCAGATTAGGGAAACTAAGAGTCAGAAGCAACACACTTGAAAATGGATAGGGTAAAACTAGAGAGAGTGTTAAACAGGAGGAAATAGGATGGAGGGAAATGCATAGCATCCATAACTGTGAAAAAATTTACAGCAAATTTCTCTGATAAAGACCTCATTTCTCAAATATTTAGACAACCAAGTTCTCTATTTTTATAAAAATTTATTTATTTATAGAAATTATAGAATTTATAGAAATAAGAAATATTCTTGACTATTGATAGTCAAAGGATATAAACAGGCAGTTTTCAGACAAATAAATCAAAGCTATCTATAGTTATATGAAAGTGCTCTAAATCACTGTTTAATGGAGAAATGTATATTAAAATGTCTATCAGATTGGCTAATATCACAGAAAAGGAAAATGACAAATATTGGAGAAGATGTCGGCAAATTGAGAATTTACTGTTGATAAAATGATGAAGCGATTCAACTATTCTGTAAAGCAATTTGGAACTATGCCCAAAGAGTTAAAAAAAACATGCAAACCTTTTACCAATTAATATCATATCTATATCCCAAAGAGAATTTTTAAAAAAGAAATAGACCCATATATTCAAAAATATTTATAGTTGCTTTTTTTAGCGGGAAGAAAGATATGGAATTTGGGATGCCATTAATTGGGCAAAAGGCTAAATAAGCAAGTATCATATATGATTATGATGGAATAACATTGTGCTATAAAAAAAGGAGCAGGATGCTCTCAGAAAAACTTCTAAAATCTTACATGAACCAGTGCAAAGTAAAATAAGCAGAACCAAGAAAATATTGCCCACAATAACACCAATATTGTATGATTATCAACTGTGAATGATTTAAGTATTTTTATCAATATAATAATCCAAGATAATTCTGAAGGGACTCAACAGGTTTTTTAAAATAAATATTATTTTTTTACATATAATTGGGTAATGTTTTATGAAATAAACTTAATTTAAATACTCAACAAACATTTTAATTCTTAAAGAATAGTTTTTTTGAAACTAGACTATTATATGAAGTTTGAAAAAAGATATAAATTTAATTTTGAAATATGTTACCAAAATTGCCCTTCTTGTTAACTTCTATAAATCTTGATTGTTTTATTAATTCTTCTTCTTTTCTCTTATTTTTTTCTATCCTTTATATTTCCCATCACTTCCTTAAAGGAGTTTGAACATCTTTACTGATTCTATTGTCTCTAAATTTTCTTCTGCTTAATGGTGAGTAGTCAAGCTCTAATCTAAGCAATAAGCCTTCTGTCATTATCCTTGTATGGTCTTTATTCTTTTATCCTTATCAAAAGTAATTCCTCCAAGATCACTTATGTGAGTCAGCACAAGGGGGGCAAAGAAGCCCACTATGTCCCAAAAAAAGATGTTTCCCCTCTTACTGATCTAATCTGCTCTTCACAGAAGCCGACATTGCTCATGATTTTACACTTTGATCTTTGAGTTTATCCTAACACTTTTGAAACTTGGCCTATTTTTTTTTTACATCAGAGTTTCTTATTTGTATTTCAGTTAGAAGTTCAGCTTTCACAGCAATATCAACTTCATCCCTCTAAGTTCACATCCTGAAATCCTGGCATTAGCACCAGGAGAAAGGTGTGAATTTCCTCAATTTATCTTAATGAGGTGTAAACTCCACTTTTAATTATGGCTACCATTCAAATGTCAACATCCTGTGGTATGAATATACCCCTAACAGGCTTTATCAGAGTAAACTCCTTATAGTGTGGTTTTTATAGGATCCTCAGCTTAAATCCATTACATTCTGATAGTATGGGTTGTAGATTTTGCAAGGTATTGAGGAATTTTGTGGGTTTTCTATAAAACCTTCTATATTCTTTGCAGAACACCTGGTAGTAAATTCCAGCCCTTTGACTTCCCATTTTCATCTGATGCTGAGTTGTTAATATGAAATATTTCATGCTGAAAGCCACTTATAGCCAGCTAATTAGTAGTGGAGGAAATGAGATTAAGGAATGAAAGTGGTAAAGTAGGGAACCATTGAGGAGCTAGGGGGTGAAAATTTATAACAGTATAACTTGAGAAGGAAAATATATGTTCCTTATCCTACCTAAATAATTCCCATTTGCTCATATTACTCCCTTGCTAAGTTGTGTTTCAAGCGTCCTTTTTCATTTTAAATAGATTGGGGGAGAGAAAATCAACAAACTAATGTCATAGAAGGATGCTGTTTCTTCCACCCAATATTTATCCATAAATACTAAAAAAAAAAAAAAGAAAAAGAAAAAAGAAAGAAACAACAACTTCAGACCTTCAGACTCTTGCCATTCTTCAACCAAGGATTCTGATGATTATATAATTAACAAAAATGATAATCATCAAAATAATAATATTAGACTCTATGATAATGAGAAATCCAAATATAGTGAGAATGATAAAAGGCAATTTCCATGTGGAAAATATTTCCCCTCTTTTAAAAATATGTCCCCAAAACAATGATGTTGAGAACAATTGCTACAAAATGTGACATTTATCAAGGACATAGTTTAAGCTCACCATGGCTGCACCTAGCTTTAATCATTATCATCTCTAAAAATACAACTAAGGATAAATTACTTGTTAAAGAGGAAGACCAAATTAAAATATCTGCTAAATTGTTTCACATAGATAACAGAAATCTATGAGATAATACTGAAAAAACACATGAAACAGCTTCTTCATTTCATGGGAACATTCTCCAATATTTCAAATTGATGTTTGGTTTCAGTAAATATAAAAATTCTCCTCCCAGATAGACTCTGGACTTTTAAAAAGTGTCCCCTCTACTGCTGTCTCATCCTGAAAATTACTCAATATCTGGTACCTGCTCACCTTAGAATAGCTTACTACTCTCCCTACAACTCATGAATTATGGGATATTCTTTCACAAGACCTCCCAAGTTCCCTTGCTGAATGTCTGCTCTGGCCTTTATTCTCTTCCTGAATCTGTTCCTGACTTGCTTTGGACTCCAGAAGTTTGCCTCTTGGACATTATTCTTCGCACCTCAGATCCCCTTCCTTTTCAACTTCCTTTATTGTTCTGTGTTCAAATGTAACTTCCTTGAGAACAGGATGGTATTTCTTTTAGCATGCGTTTGTATTCCTAGGGCTTAGCACAGTGCCTGGAAGATAGTATAAGAGATGTTTGCTTCCTATCAGCAGGCAAATCTTGGAGTTAGAATCCGGAGTCAAAATAGAATTAATGGTTAAAATCAAAGCTTACAAATACATTGGAATCCTACTGGAAAGATGCCCTGATAATAAAGTTATCAGTGAGAAACTTGTGGCTGACCATGTGAAGAATCTTACTGGTATTTTGATGTCAAAACTTTATGGGAATAAGATTTTCAAAACACTTAACACCCCCACATTGTGAGAACTGATGTGCCCCTTCAGAATTATAAAATAAACAAGAACAGATATGGAAAGATCATTAAAAAATAAACAACTACCATATTAATCAAACAGAACCCATCAAAATACATATTAGAAACATTCTATTTTAATTGTTCAAGATAATTAATAATATTTTATCTCCATGGGCAGTTTCTGCAAAACTAAAAAGTAGAAGCAAAAGTACCTCATGGATTCCGTCCATTAATTCTGTCAATAAGACACTGACTACGAAGTAACTAATAATTGGCTTAGAAGAATAATTCAGGACTAAAATACCACTACTATTAAAAGGAAAAGAATTATTTTTAAGGAGCATCTCTTAGTGATCCATGCATATTATGGAAGGAAAAGGGAGAAATTTTGCAACACATCAACTAAGTTTTGTAAAATTTAATGCAAATTAAAATTAGCACAGACCTTGTATCTAGAATTGCATATTAGAAAGTTACTCTCTCATATGACTGACATATCAATCCTCATATAACAAATATAGACCTCAAAATGACCTAGAAAGCTCATTCAAGACATGTTAATTCCTCTGAAACTCAATTTTCTTATCTGTAATGAGATAGTATAGTTATTACTTTGCAAACCTTAAAATGCTATATAATGTGGCCAATTGTTATTTCTACTAAACCCATTTGGATATCAATACTGTCTTTTCTTCTAATGCATTGCTTTTCTTAAGATACCCCCAGACAGTTAAAAACCAAATTGAGATTCATTTAAAACAATATGTCCTTACATGGAGGCCCACCTCTAGCCACTCAGTAAAATAAACAGACACATAGACAGAGAGACAGACAAAGAAAGAAAGAAATGAATTTGTGGATGAATGAATGAGTAGGGGAACCTTTTTTTTTTTTTTTTTCTCCAGGTGCTCTCTTTGGAAGAAGAATGATTATGGCAACATATGTGGGAAAAGTTGACGGGGAATATCTCCTGTATCTTAAACATGTGTACTTCATCAGGACTGACTAGAAGAGACAGTTATTCTATGTACAGAGCCAGTCTTACAAATATCCTGCCCATTGACTGGCACATTAAAGACAAGGCATGCTTTCTATTAGGAAACTAATATGTGCTTTCCATTGATTTCAGTGCTTTTGGATCTCTTGGGGAAAGTGGCCTTTTCTCTGTGTGAGTGCATTGGAGAGAGGGGAATAAAGTGAGGAAAATGAGAGGGAGGGAGATCAAAGAATGAGGGGAGGGGAAGAGGGAGAAAGGGATGGGAAAATCTTAGATTTGGCTCCATTATAGAACCCTGGTCTGAATCCTGCATCTATCTCTTACTACATGCATCACGATGGGAAAGTTTATTTTCATTTATGAATCTGTTTTCTCATTTTAAAATGACATCTGAAAGTAGATGAGCTTTATGAGTCTGCCCAAATCTAAATCAATTTGCACATATTTATGTGCTTATAGATATTCTATTTTGCTATTTTTCAGGTAATTAGAATTAGAATGTTGTGTTGGTAATGACTAATAATTGTGTTAAGGAGTTGTCTAATATTTAGCAATCATTTCACACACATTATTGTACTTTTTCACAGTAGCTGTCCTAGGGAATAATACATATGACAGGCATTATTATTTCTGTATTGGAGTTAAAAAAGGAAAGGTAGAGAATTTATGTACTTAAATATGTAATACAATATTTATTCAGGACCTAGTAGGTGCATGTTATTTTGCTAAACTGAGTATATAGAGCACTGGAGGTCTGGAACACCTGAAATCAAATCCAGCTTTAGTCATTTACTAGATCTGTGATCTTAAACAAGTTATTCAATTGTTTCCTGACTCAGTTTCCTTCTCTGTAAAGTGGGGATAATATCACTTATTTTAAGTGATATTTATAAGATATTTATCTTATGAAGATAAAATGAGATAATATTTGTAAAATGTTTTGCTAACCTTAAGTATTATATTATGAATGATGTTATCATCATCACCAATAATCATTATTCAAAGACAAAAATAAAACAGTCCCAGACATCCAGGGGCTAACACTTCCCTGGGGATGCAAGTAAATGGGGAAGATAAAGCTAGTCATTGTAAGAGCCAAGAATCAGTCCCGAGCTCATCTATCTTCAAGTCCAGTGTTTTATACACAATTTTCCTTTGCTTTTTAACTTTTTTGCTGTTGAGAATCATGGCAATCTTTGTTAGTAACTTTCAAGTACTGGCACAGGTATCCATCATTGATAGGAGACAGCTCTACCCAGAATCCTTTTCCAATAGTCAATACAAAGCGAGAAGTCAATTATTTGTTACCAGGTAACTGTTAATCAGACAAAAAAGGGATAAGGAGGCCTAAGAATGAGTATCACAAACTTGCATAAATGGTCTATATTTATTTAAATTTTGGGAGGGAGGAAGAGTAGGGTAGATTTTAGCACTTTCTCCTTTTTTTGTATTATTCTTTCTTTTAGGTACAGAATCAATTTGAGAGGTTGATGGAACAGACTTAACGGATAGTTATCATGCTGCGATCTCCTCTGCCAAAAAGTGGGGTAAATCATGATTAGAATCTGTATCTATAGTTAAAATGTTGTTGTTATTTTCTTGTTACACTTGGATGCTCTAGATCTCTGTATGTATTTATGTGTATGATTAAGTGCTCGTGCCCACTTCTATTCTTGCCGGTGATAGGAGGGGAAGTGATGATAAGGAAGTTAAGGATCGTTTAGCAGAGTTTCTAAGTGACTGAAATAAAATGAAGACATGACAGCAGGGAGGGGGGAGAGCATGGGCAACCAAACAAAGGAGAAGAGCCCAGAAAACGAGATAGAAGGCCACTGAAGACAAACTGTTTTCTCCTTCCCCACGTGGCTTTGGGCCAGACTTCCTCAGGGTCATTAAGTTGGGAATCTCTCACCATTTCCAAATTCTCTCAGTTTGCTAAGGAAACATATCATTCATTCAAATATGCAAATTTCTTAACTGGCAGACAATTAAAATGATATTTTTGTCAGTGGTTGCGTTTTTATTTTAATGTCCTGCCAAGTATCAACTGGAAACTTAAACAGAGGTGAAGGCATTTTTCAGCTACAAGTCTCTGTCTGCTTCCAACTCTCCTAGGTGGGCCATCTTGAATATGTTAAAGCAATTAGGTGATCATGCATTTTCTAATTGATGAAAAATGTTAATAGTACCTTCAAAAATCTCTCACTTCTTTTCAGCGGTGCAGAAATGGCTGCCAATGGAGCATGCACTGAACAGATGCCAAAAGACAGCTCGGAAACCTCCAAAAAGCATAGAAACAAGAGTTGCTATTCATCCATATGGCAGGCTCAGTCCTGGCATATCAAGCTCCTCCTTTAGGTTGCCAAGGAGCTGAAATGGTATTCAGAATGGATCACTTAGTTTATAAAACCATTAAACATTTTATGATACCCTTTACATTAAAATGGAAGAGTAGGCACCCAAAGCATGGACTTTAAACTCCCTTCAAATGGTGTGAAATTGTTTGGATTAGACTATTGAATTTTCCAAGTTTTCAAAAGGTTGGCTTTAAGAGATAGGACTATCTAAGAGGGTCTTATAAGTAAGCTGAGGAGATAGAATATTGATTAATACTTCTATTAAAGAGAAGTCTCCATTCTTACTGGAGTTCGCCAACCTTCAGAATATGTCTTTTTCACAATTCCCAATCAAATATACTTAAATCATTCCATTTTTCTCTTTACCTTCTCCAAAGCTTTTCCCACATACATTGCTGGAAAATCCTCCCACTTCCTTATACCCATTCAAAAAATATTGATTTTTTAAAAACTAATTCAAGTTCCATCTTCAAAATAAAACTTTCTATGATTGGTACAATACATATTGGTCTCCACTTTATCAATCTATAGCCTAATAATCTGTATGAGAAATGTTGACTATATAAACTATTTTGTATTGCTCATGAAGTATCTTTTACACTTTAGCTTTATCTCCCTCATTAAATTGCTAAATCTGTGAGGGCAAGCTCTCTGACATAAATAATAAACATCATATTAGAAATTTAATAAATAATTACCAATTGATTGTGATAGAAGAAGAAAAAAAATGTTTTTCTCCTCCATAATAATGGCAATAACAATAACTAACATTTAAATCATCTTATCATCTTTAAAGATCACAAAGAAGTTTATACACATAATCGCATTGGATTCCCACAATAAACCTCTGAGATATTATTATTTCCATATTATGGATAAACCTGAGAGAGATTAAGTGATTCATAAAGTATCACATAACTATTAAGTGTATATTCAAACTATTGCCTAGTGCATGCAGAGTGATCTCCTTCATGCATAAGAGGAATAGAAGCTACTTTATATAGATTCTCACATAACATATCTTTGATCTTGATTCTGAACTCTAGATAATCATGACTTAGGGGTTGATTAGTTCTGCATTAAATCTAGTAGATCTAGTAGTCTAGAGCATGTTTGGGGTTGGTTTGATATCATAAGCTTTATTGAAGAAGAGATATTGGGGGGAGGAGTCACCCAGGACTCAACAGAGTCATTATTGCTTTCATATACAATTTTTATCTTTATCGGTCCTGAAGTCTGGGTACACAATACTCACTCTGGAATTTTCTCTGCATGGGTCAAAACTTTGTTTATAGAGAGAGGGGAGGATTTGTGTCTTAAATAGTCTCCAGTCACAGGATCATGTAGAAAGGAGACTTGGTTTTGGCTCAGACTGGTCCATACTATATTTACAATGTAGAACATTTTCCTCCAACATGGGGAAATACTAGACTAGACAGTCAAATACTAGATTAGCTTTCAGGGTTAAGTGATATATGGATGCTCAGGAAGACTCTGCTGGCTCTGGCCAATTGCCACAATAAGGATTTTTTATCTCAGCAGTTATTAACCTGTTTTACACAAATTTGGGGAGGGAGATTCTTATCTTTATTTTTCTTATATGTAATACTCACAATAAATATAAAGTGATTGATTTGCTATCTATTTCTCACAAAGGTTGATTGATACTTCTTCCTCTTTTCCCAAGCCTTTGTCTCTATCCCAATACTACTTACTGCTCCATCCCTATATCAGATGATCACCTTTTTTACTTTGTTAAAAATTGAGATTATTTGAAATGAGATTCATCAATTTTTTCTACATATCTCAATTCCCCTAATTTTTTTTTAGTGAAATTGGGATGGGGAGCAATTCATGTGTACGGTAGACATTATTGCACTTATTCCAATTATTAGAAGGCCCGAATTTTGTTCAATCAATTAATCTGTCAAAGATAGAAACTAAGTATGAACAATTTGTTAAATGGAAATAAAGCTATTTATTGATGATAGAAATATTAAATGAGAGAAATATCCTATAGTTATTTGAAAGAATCAAATAAAGCCTTGGATTTATGTATAAGATAGTAATCCATTTAAGAATTGTGCAGTCAAGATTTTTTTGTGTGTGTGTTCAAAATTTCTATTTATCATCTATTGGTAGGGATTTTATTTTTTTTTTATTTAATAGCCTTTTATTTACAGGATATATACATGGGTAACTTTACAGCATTAACAATTGCCAAACCTCTTGTTCCAATTTTTCACCTCTTACCCCCCCCCTCCCCTAGATGGCAGGATGACCAGTAGATGTTAAATATATTAAAATATAAATTAGATACACAATAAGTATATCTGACCAAAACGTTATTTTGCTGTACAAAAAGAATCAGACTCTGAAATATCGTACAATTAGCTTGTGAAGGAAATCAAAAATGCAGGTGGGCATAAATATAGGGATTGGGAATTCAATGTAATGGTTTTTAGTCATCTCCCAGAGTTCTTTTTCTGGGCATAGCTAATTCAGTTCATTACTGCTCCATTAGAAATGATTTGGTTGATCTCGTTGCTGAGGATGGCCTGGTCCATCAGAACTGGTCATCATCTAGTATTGTTGTTGAAGTATATAATGATCTCCTGGTCCTGCTCATTTCACTCAGCATCAGTTCGTGTAAGTCTCTCCAGGCCTTTCTGAAATCATCCTGTTGGTCATTTCTTACAGAACAGTAATATTCCATAATTTTCATATACCACAATTTATTCAGCCATTCTCCAGCTGATGGACATCCATTCAGTTTCCAGTTTTTAGCCACTACAAAAAGGGCTGCCACAAACATTCGTTGTGCAGTCAAGATTTAAAGCAATCTAGTTTGCTTACGTGTTTAGATTCAGGGGAGCCTTGAAGAAACACGTTTAAATCTTCAGCAGAGTGGTAGGGAGAAAATTAAAGGGGAAAATGATCCAAGAAGGAGCAAAGGGTTATGCCAGCATCCCCATTGACCATGTTATCAGAGGTAATGGATTAGTGGAAGTCAATTCAGAAGGATAGAAACACAAACAGAAGGAGAAATTAATGACAAAATTGATGAGGCAGCTTCCAGGTAAATATATAACCCTATAAACCAAAAAATAAAATAAAATATGGGTATGGACCCAGTAAAGAAACATTCATGACTTGAGTTTGCATTTTGGTTGCATATGATCTTCACATGTACATCTAAACTAGATTTTACAACTATATTCTAACTTTAAGGCCACTTTTAAATTAGATTCAGTTAATATCCATTCCCCTAATAATTTATATCAAATATTTTTGTGGGAAGATATTTTTGATCAGCTGGTCTTACTATATCACCTTAGTATATATTTTTGCTAAAAGCAAATTGAGACAACTTTCTAATAGTCAATAGAAAAATATCTTGATGGGGACTCATGACGATTAGTACTAGAAAACCCAGAAATTTTCAACTATTGCTCTTAGAATTCAGCTTATAATTTTGCTCTGATTTGGGGGGATTAATCCACCAATGTGAGGGAGATTTGGTGAAATAGCATTCAATTGGTTCCCCCAACCACAAAGTATTTAACAAGAGAATTAATTACTGTCCAACAGGTCATACATAAGAAAACAGAATGCTGGGAGATTTTGAGATAGAAACTTTAGATCTTAGTAAAGAGGTATGGATGATCGGGAAAGATTGTCTCGTGTTTGTTTCATTCATATAATGAATAGACATTGCTGTCTATTCACAGTTATACCAATATTTTTGATCTGCTAAAGCTGTGTATTTGTTAGCTTAAAATAAAAGCTACAAATAAAAATTGTATACACAGATATTACCAGTTTTAAGAAATTCATTTCTATCATTTTCATCCTACAAATTTATTTTTCAGCATTCAGATGTGTAGTATGTTAATTGATCTTCATTATCTCATAATTGAAGGCAAAACAAAGCACTAGGGAGAATTCATAAAGTAGAGATGGATCAAGTGTCAAATTATGGTTGAATCAAGATTACAAAATGCAATCCTTAAGTGGTTTAACTACTGGACTGTTTCCTAATGTTGTCCAAATATGACAGAACTCCATTTAGAACACTGTGTTTTACCATTCAGGTTACTATGATTTTGCTTTATTTTTTATTAATCTGCCAAATCAAATATAAATGTGTGCAGATCAATGTTTTTTACATGTTTGGGAACAGACTCGAGAAGTATGTTTTTAAAGGAAATACCGTAACAACTAATCTATTGGGGATCAATATGTAGAATTTTTATGCCCAATTTCAGCATGGTAGCTCAAAATCTATGCCTGAATTAAGCTCAAAACACAAATAATCATTTGATTTACAATACTGAGAATTTCAATAGCAGCACCTTTCAACTCAAATATATAAATAACAACATATACACATGTATGAATTTATATATGTATTTGGGTAAATATGCTTAAATTTATTTAGTTATTAGTAGTACTTAATCTATAAATTTAAACCTAAACTTTTCAGTAAAGTTAATATTTATGCGTTTAACATTTTTAAATGCATTTTAGGGCAAAAAAATTAAATAAAATATCATCAAAGAGCTATCTTATCATATCAACAAGATTTCATATTATAACCAGATACAATTTATCTCAAGAATGCAGATTGGATAGATAGATAACTAAATAGATAGAAAACTAAAAGGTATTGAGTCATATGAATAGCCAAAACAACTAATATTACATGATTATATCAATATATAAAATTTAATAATCTACAACATTTATTTTGTTAAAAGCATAGAAATAAATGAACTTTTTCTTAACATGACCCTGGGTCAATGGTTTATTTAATGAAGATATAGTTAAAGCCTTTCCAATAGGATTAGAAAACGAATTAAGTTCTCAATTATCACCATGATTACTTGAAACAATCCTAAAATGTTCACATTAAAACAAAATGAATAAAATAAATTGAGAGTATAGACAAAATATAGACAAAGGAAAAAAAAAAGCTTTTGATTTTTGCAAGTGATGTGATGATTTACTAGTTAACCCTAAGGTTTTCTAATTATTGATCAAAACAAAACTTAGTGAAGAGCAAGATTTAAAATAAACCCCAATAAATCATTAATTATCTATACACTACCAGTGACATAGCATAAAGAAACATATATTTGATTCAAAATAACTATATTCAGTATAAAAAATTTATGAGTCCATCTTGTGATAAGCAGGAACTATATCAATACAAATAACAACACTCTTCAAAATGACTCAATCAATATTTATAAATTACAAAAATTAATTATCATCCCAAAGTAGTTATGAGACTATATCTCTCCTCTTTCTTTATTTAAGTGAAAGGTCCACACATTATATCTTGGGGGATTCTATAGCACATATGTAAACATGAATGCATACCTAAACATTGTATATGTTATATTTATAGGTGTACATTTATGCTATTAATTTTTGCTTATTTTTTCCTCATCCTTTTTTCTTTTTTAAAAAATATCCTTTTTAAAAGGGAATAGAGCCCTCAGTTATGGAAGAAAGACAGATATATGAGAAAATTTAAGTTATTTTAAAAGGTTTTTAAAAAATCAGTAAAATACTCTTAAAACACATATTTCTCCAGAATTAGTCCAGTCTGCTCTCCTCATTTTATTATATTCTGCTCCTAATAGGTGATATGTCTATAATTATGAATGATTAATTGGCTAACATGTTTACAGATTTTTAATAAAGAACTAATTTTTAAAAATAGTTATTTGCAGTGACCAAATCCTTAGAAAATAGTCATACCCCATGTCAATGTCTGTTTTTCTAGTATGTCTATTTTTATCATATTATTCAAATAGCTCATCTTGGAGCATTTCAATTGTACCTCTTAATCATTTCAATGTTTTCTAATTGAGTTTTTATTTTATAATTTGCTTTAACAAGTTAAAGGTCTCACTACACAAACTACTGATTTAGAGATGACATATTAATGTTGTTACATTAGTAACTGGTGTTTTTCTCTCACTTGGAGTATAATCCAATTTCACTTTTTTTCTGATTTTATTTGTGCTCAACTTGGCCAATGTCTCCTTTTTTTGAAAAAAATAAATGAGATACATAATAATTTTATGAGACGTTTATATATATTCTACAAGCCTTTGACCTCTCTTGTATTTTATTTTTCAATAATTTTACACACTATATTACTCCCTTTCCTATGCCTTTTTTTTGCACTGAAATCACCAAATATTAAATTATATGTTTAATTAACTTGTATGGAATTTTTAAAAATTGTTTTTATAGCTTTCCTTTTTTGAATTCTTCTTTATACCTTTTCTTGACAAAGAGATTTATTTCCAAGTGATCAGCCAATGATAATAATTTATCTGCATTTGCCTGAGCTGGACATTGGAAATAACAAACCCCTGTCACAAGAATACTTTGTCTTCCCAACATGGTAGAGAAGGTTCCTATGGGAACCTACCATGGGAAGGTAGGTGTTCCAGGAGTCTCATAGCATAAAGGGCCTAAGGCTTATCTCTTCAATAATAATGAGGCATTGGCATAGGCCTTTGAGAACAGTTATGACTTGCAAACATTGAAAAAATAATTCTACCTTTCACTTTCATGTAAAATTGACTCATATTAAAGAAATATGAAAAATAGTTATATAATTTATATATTATATATGTAGCATATAAATACAATTATTTTAGGAAACAATTGTAAAAAATTGCAGTTTTATAAAAGCTTGACACAAGCACATATCCATAAGATGATTGAACTTTTGCCAATTGGCTCATGTAAAATAAAATGTCATCTCAATGCTCATAGCTCTTGCAGCTGTAGTTTTATTTCCATTTGCATGGTAAGTGATTTTCGAAGAATATTGTGTAGATGGTCAAAATCAGCAAAGTGCAACATCTAATCATCTCTTAGATGTCTAGGATAATTAAATATGGCAGTGACAGAATCCTTCTATTGATGATTTTTTTCTTGAATATTTGTTGCTATTCAGCTTAAACAGAAATTTCCATCTATAAAAAGAAATGCATTATGAATCTTACAATCAAGTGACCTGTATGAATATTTCAGACTCTGTGATAAAAAAAAAAGTCATATGTACCTCAAGCTTCCCAGAGTTAATGAGAAAATTTTGGGGATTGGAGAGGGAAGGAAGGGAGGGAAGTTGATATCACAGCAGAGTCAAAAGAGCAGAAATGAAGCAAAAGCAAAATAGAAGAATGTTTGAGAGAGAACATGGTCATAGCCACTGAAATTTGGAAGCAGAGCAAAGGCTATTTAATGGAATGGGAAATAACTGGACTTTCTTTGAAAGGATTTTATTATTGCTCATTAAAGACAGACAAAATTGAAACAACCGGATTGGATGAAAAACCAGATTAGTAAATTGAGGATTCTCCTCTCTCTCTCAACTGTGAAGCTCAGTAAATTAGATTCATCTTCGTTTTCCCCTCTATCCTCCTTGGGCCCATTTAGGTGAATATTTAAAAAAAAAACAATAAAAATCACTTTATCCTATTTTGCTATTAATCACTGCACTGATACTAGTAGTTTATAAGGATTTTATGAGAATTATAAGGATTACTTTATATGTAAAGCATTCTTAACATTCTTTTTTCAAATCCTTGAGAAGACGAACAATATGACATTGATTATATATGTGAAGTTATGCTAAACGTATTTCCATATTAGCCAGGTTGCAAAAATACACACACAGAGGAAAAGTAATATTTTAAAAGTATGCTTCAGTCTATACTCAGATCTCAACAATCCTCTCTCTAGAGGGAGATAGCATTTTTCATCATGGGTTTTTTGGAATTGTCTTAGATCATTTTCTTGATCAGAGTAGTTGTCTTTCCCAACTGATCATCCTTATAATATTGATGTTACTTGTGAAGTATCCTCCTTGTTCTGTTTACTTTATGCTGCATCGGTTTGTATAAGTCTTCCTAGGTTGTTTTTTTTAAATCATCCTTCCTGTAGCACATAGTATTCCATCACAATTATATACCACAACTTGTTTAGCTATTCCCTTATTGATGAGCATCCCTCAATTGCCAATCTTTTTCTACCACAAAAAAAGAACTATTATAGATAATTTTACACAATTATGTCCTTTTCCCTTTTATTAATCTACTTGGTAAAATTGATCTAGCAGTGATGTTGCTGTGCCAAAGGGCATAACCATTTTTATAGCTCTTTTGGTATAGATAATTTTTTAGATGAGATTATTCTCATTTAAGATCTTTACATATTTGACATTAAAATGTTCATGGAAGGATGGCCATGGAACATGAGAGTTTATTTCACAGACCCTGCAGATTATAGGAGGAGGGTTACAAAATGTCCTTAATCACCAAGTAAAAGTTGAGTTTCGTGAATAATCCTGTAACTTTCCAAGTAGAATCCTAACTCAGGTGTCATATGGATTTCCCTTGGAATAATGACTCATTGGAATAATGGTTCTGCTGAGGGTCTAAGTGCCTGTTCCACAGGCTAATGATTGATTTATCACACCAGGACCAACCAAAATGGGGAGTGAAAGTTGTAAGGGACAAGAGGAGAAAGTGTCATCTGTTGAGATGGCGCAGAATGCATTGTCTGTGAGAATTTTCATTCATCTACTTTAGATTAGGAGGGGAAAATAAGGAAACCACACACTCATATTTCCCAATCAAATTTAGTATTACAAAGATTTAAATCTAACATAGCTTTACTGTAGATAGATATCTATATCTATGTTAATATGTGTGTGAATACACACATAAACACACACAAAAAGAATAAAATTAAGGGCATGTCTATACATGTTATAATTATTTTCTCATTTGATCTTCATGACAATGTTGAGAGATAGTTTAAAAAGGAAGTGATGATCCCATGACAATGCTGAAGCACAATATGTTGGCGGCCCAAGCTTTACCTTGATGACCTGGCAATATGAAAAGAACAAGACTCAGTTCTCTAATGAATTGAGTAGAAAACATTACTTATAGGAAAAAACACAAGCTAGTTACCAAGTCTAGCCAGACTGGGAAATGTTATTAAATAAAATCTCCCAACATTTGACTCCAGTCTATCTTTGCAACTTAAATTCATAGGACTTTTTTGCATTCTACATTCAAGCCAAGCTACACTGCTAGTTGTTCTCTGAATTGCATTGACAATATTTTACCATTGAATACTTGCTAAATGTCTCTACATTTTCACACCTGTTAGAGATCTTTCAGAATCCAGATCCGGTGCCATCCAGGTAAAGCTGTTACTGACGCCTCCATCTCAAAATGTCCTCTCCCTGCTCAAATCATACATTTTGTCTCATTCTTTTCCCATCATATCCTACCTTGTGTTACATTTATCTCACCTTCATAACTTGGTTCCAGCCCATCTCTCTGGGGTATATTTGTTTGCCTTATGTACCCTAACTGTCAGACAAGGGCTACTGGTTATTTGCATAAGAAGACATTCCACCTCCTATTTTTGTCCCTTTACATACGCTATCCTCGTTTTATGGAATTATTCCATCTTTAATTCCACCTTTTGGAACTCTTAATTTGCTTTAAGACTTTGCTGAAGTCCCACCTCCCAAAGTCTTGCCTATTTTCCCCCATTATTATTCCTCTTGCACCCCACTCTAAAATGCATGATTTTAATTGGACCGAACTTTTTCTTTACTTCTCTATGTATGACTATAGGGGAGGAAGGAAGGACATCGATGTTTAACGAAACTCACCCCTTGGATCCAGCTGTGTTCTAAATAAGTTGTCTTGCTCCCAGCTGTAGAGGAGAATTAGAGGGAGAGGGGGAAATATGGCACGATGTAGAAAACATTGCCCTTGCAGACGGGAAGACATGGATCCAAATCTCATTGCAGACAATTACTATCTTAAGATCCTAGGCAAGTCACTTAACCTGTCAGAGGCTCAGTTTCTTCATCTGTAAAAATAAGACTGACCTCCATGGCCTCCTTGATCTTTTTCAGCTCTAAGTCTCCGCTCCTCTGTTTCTCTGATGGTGGGCATTGGAGCTAGGGCTATGTTTCAGAAGGGGAGATTTAGCAGCTTTTACACTAAGTTTACCTGATCAATTATTGCTAAACTGAACAGATCAAGTGAGCCATGCCTCTTTTAAGAGCAAATTGGGAAGCTTGGTAGAGAAATCAGAGCTCATAAAGCCTTAAACCTCTCTCTGCCGTGAGGGGGGTCCTTTTTGCCAATGTGTATGTTACCTTATACCTAAGCATGAAATTTTTATGACATTTACCTTGTTGTAGAAGTTGAGTAGGTGGCCTGCACTTCAGCAACTCCTCTCTATCAAATATAAACTCTGTTGTATATTTAAAGATGATGTCAGTCTTTCTAAATATAATTTTAAACTGTGCCGGGAAAAAAAATCAACTGCAGCACTGTAATAATCAACACATAAATAGCTCCAACATCTTTGCCATGCAAATTTGGATTCTGATATTATGGAGAAGAACCATCCAAAAAGGGCCTTCTGTTACTGCTGTTTCTGTTAACCAGTGAGCAGCTGGGATTGATGACATTTTTAGTTGAAGCCAGCTTGGGTAAGCTTTTAGTCCATGTAGATAAGCTTGAACATCAATATAAAACAATCCAAATTTGCCAATGTTTGATTGGATTGAAGTTACTAGTGTTGGATGCCTGACTTATCCTATGTTTTAAAATGGCCATCCAGGGGCACATCATTTTCCCTTGTCTGTTTTGTGGATAGGTATCTGACAACCTGGAGATTTTTTAAGGAAAAAAACCAATTAGGTATCTCTTTTGACTTGCCAGAATTTATAAAGACCCATCTTTCATCACCGTTACCATCAAAATCATGTATTATGCTCCCTTTGCTCATCCATTCCCAGTGTAAGCTAAATAGCCAAACCCTCTATAAGGCAGAACTTTGACTATATGAATAACTTGAGAACCATAGCAGATACATGGATGAACTAATTAAATCAATAAGCCAGTCAACATTACTGTTTGTGAAACTTCTGCATGATCTTGATTTAGCTTCTGTTCAGTTGTGTGCAGGTAAATATACAGCTCTTGTAAAAAAAACTCTTTACTCATGATATGCTTTTAAAGCTAATGTGCATTATCAGCATTTTCCTCCATCACTTTATTAAGACAAAGGAATCGACAAACACTAACTCAAGTTCTGATGTATAGCCTTTGCAGATTTACAAAGTATAAATGTTCATACTGAGAATTCAACAATTGACTCTCCCAAGCCAGTTTTATCTGGTTCAAAATTAAATCATTCTATTGGTGGAAGGAATTTTTCTATAATTAAAATTATATATATATATATATAATTATAATCATGTTACATATGAACAGATAAATATCTATGAAAAGTACTATGCAAAGGGAGGAACATAAAAGTCTTTCCTCTTAAATAATATTTTTCCTGATGCAGTCAAATGCAATCTCAGCAGTAAGCATCATTTCTTATTCATTAGGCTGATCACTTTCCTAAGACTTGTTTGTTGGAGAAGTAGATCAGCTTAATCCACAGCATGGGTTTTACCCTGGGAGCCAGGGAGAGATACAGGAAGATCTGCCACAAGACACCTTTTTGTTGATACTCCATTTCTGTCTGAATCAGACAAGCTGTCCTTTTTCTATTTCTTTTAACTGACCTCATATGTTCCTGATTGTGGACTTAAACCAGATTTTCATTTCCTCTCTTCTTAGTTTCCATTTCACTTCCAATTCTGATCACAATGCTTCACAATAACCATATAACCTAACCCCGAGTTGTGATTGTTCTGCTTCCTGATAGTTTAGTCTCGGTGTTTCTGAATCCTAGCCTGTGCTGGATGATTCTGATAAAGCACACCATAGTTACTGAATAGAAATTGTTAACAATCGTTCCCTAAAAATCCAGCTAACTCAAAGGTTGCATTGAGACTTCTGTGATGAGGGACTCCTGGATCCCCAGAGAGCCTGTAATTAAGCACAGTTAATGCCAAAGCTCAAAATAGAATAGAAGATAGCAAAGAATTAGTTCTTTACCATGGGCCTGCTCTATTATTTAAAAATTAAATCTTCTTTATCAGAAAATAGTCTCGGTCATTTTAGAGTAAAAATTCACTAGGATAGATCATTAATGCTCATTCTGTTTGACATCTGAGAAACCACAGTTCTCTTGCAGAGACTTCAGAAAAGTTATTTCAGGTTGAAGGTATTCTAGGTCTGCATTCTTTCAAAATCATAGGTAATAAGGCCTAACCATGTATTTTTATTAGTCAGCCAGAAGGCACACTCAGTTCAAATAAGTGATATTACATGGTAAGAAAAGAAGCAGAAGAATATTTTTTCCAAAAACTGGGTCACATTTACCCATAAATATATATATATATATATATATATATATCCCAGAAATATATATATATTATCCAGATATATATATATATATATATATATATATATATATATATATATATAAAACTCACAAATACATATATATGTATATATATACACACACTATTAGGTGGTAGATAAACTTACATAGGGAATATTTAAGGAAGGACATAGGTAAGGTACATATATATATAAGACATCTCACCCCTCCAAAAGTACAGGATTGTCATTGTCTTCATTTTATATAATTTCTGATATGTCTTGTGATTAATGTTGCACATGATCACTTCTAAGTATTATTCCACTGGCCAAATGGTTGCTGTGCCTTTTTATTCTTTTGCTTGTCATCCTTATCTACAATTCTCAGCTAAAGAAGAATGTTTTTCCCCCATAAGAGGAAAGAGATACTCTGTTTTTTTTAAACCTTAGAGCCCAGAAGTTTAAGCTTTAGTTCTTTTAGGAAGTGAGACAGACCCTTCACCTGTCAAAGATCAGAGTAAGAAAAAAAAAAACCCTCAGAAGGTTGTAAACTATACAGTTAGACAATTTGGTCAGGTCATAGAATTAGAATCATAGGTGATTTTTCTTTCCAGCAAGAGAATCTTTGCCTGAGGAACCAAGCTTTTTTGAGTATAATTATAGCCAGTCTACTAAAGTAAAGCCCACATACATTTAATCTGTCTTTGAACCTACTTCCTTCTGCTTAACATTCTTAACTTCTGCTTAATGTGTCTGTCCAATTCCTCTATTTGACTTGGGTTATAAGTGCCTCTTTAACTTCCCTTTATTTCTGAATCACATCAACTATTTAAAAACTCATTTTTAGAGGCTCTTTTTATACAAACTTCCCAGGACTATCTGAGTCTCAAGACCATATTCCCCCCAATTTCATAAGATTCTTTGGGCTTCCTACACAAACAAAAAGGAGGAGGGATGCTGAGGAGCAAAAGAGGCCAGGAGTCCTATGCTCCATATCAAAGGAAAAAAGTCCAAAGATTTACTGTTAAGTGATAATGCTTAAGGGAAAGTATGTTTCTTGGATCACTTGCTAAATGAAGTATTAAATTTAAATGGTATTACAAAGGGAGGGTGGGTATTAGTGAATCTGAAGACAGGGTGGGGAGCCAGAATTTGGGAAAACCCAAACAAAAAAAGGAATGAAAAGTAGAGATGGGTTTGCAAAGAACCCAGGATGACGTGTCCAGAAACTTGCAGTAACAAGGGAACCAGGAGTTAGTAACTAAGTAAGTAAGTAACTAAGTTAGTTAGTAACTAAGTTCCACAGATAAGGAGGAAGCTAGAAGAAGTCAAAACAAGGCAGTGTTTGCAAATGAGAGGTAGAAACCCTTTCAATGCAACTCTGAAGATGAAATAACTTGTCTCAGGTGAGAACTCTTGTTCTCATCTATTTCTTATTGGGATAAAAAAGCAAAACAAAACAAAAAAGAAACAACAACAAACTGAATTGAGAAAATGAGGATTTATAGCTTAGAATGAGGAATATAGAAACAAAGGTAAAGATAGCATCTTTTTTTAGTTGAAAAATCATGGGACTAGTTGTCAGAAGATATTAGGCAGCTTTGTCTCAAACAAGTAAATCATTTAACTTTTATGAGCCTTGTAACCCAGCTCTGCTCCTGATTCTCCAGACTTGTACAATTCCACGCCAACTGGCTTCTCATATTGGACATGTCTCTCCCTTTGTGACTTTCTCCTCTGATTGCCCTGCCCAATACATCCTTTGGAGGAAATTTTCTTGTAACTTGGCTCAGCCCCCAACTCCGCATACGTTTGTACTTTGTCCCTTCATGGCTACTCTCTCCCATTCTCAACCCCTACCAGAGCTGTGTTTTCTTCCTCCATTATAATATAAATTTCAGGCGTCTTTTTACTTGTATTTTGCTTGTATCCCAGCACTTAGCACAGTACCTAGCTTCTATGTATCCATGTATCTCTCCATGTATCTCTCCTTATCTATCAATACTATCTATATTTCTATATCTTTGTCTACTTCTATCTCTGTGTATTTATGTAGCTCTCTATGTATGTATCTATTATCTATCTTTCTATATTTATGTCTACTTCTATCTCTATGTAAATTTGCTCCTATGTGTGTAAGCATCATGTATCCATCTATGCAGAAGAAACTGAGACAAACAAACATAAGTGACTGGTCCAGAATCACATAATTAGCAAATGTCTGAGGATTTAACTCAGATTTTCCTGATTCCAAGCATAAATCTATGTCCTATTCAGCCTCTTGTTGATTCTCTCTCTATGTCTATGATCTCCACCTTCTAAACCAAATATTCAAGAGTCATTAAATGCATTGTCTGTGCAAATTACTATATTAAGTTCTGTGAGTACAATTACAAACATGAAATAATTCCTGCCCTAAAAGGAGTGGGCATCCTACGTGCTATGAAGCTATGAACTTACCCTAATATAGATCCCAGCAGAGAATTCAGGTTGAATGAAATCCATAGAAGGAGTAAGTACCCACTCATGCAATTCCAGGAAGAGAAATCCAAAGTCACTTCCCTTCTCACCCTACTCCCCTTAAGTAAAACTAATCTCTTTTTTTAAACTTGGGTCCAGAACCCAAACTGTCCAAGTCACATTAGCTTTTTTATTATGGATTTTTGGAGACATTGTTAGAAAAAAAGAGTTCAGAATCACAAAGGACAAGGGTAGAAATAAGCAACATCTTTTTATACTTGGTAAGTTTTGTTTCTCTTCTCCCCTCAGCCAAGGCAATGGAGCTATATTCTAGATGCAATTTTTATTACCTTGAGAATATGGTCATCAAAAATGATTTTTCCTCCATTATTTTAAAAGCATAGAAATTGTAGCAATAATTATTTAAGGGACATTAGTAAGTCACATTTAAGGTCAGAAATGGAGTTCAATGCCTTTGTGCCATTGAAAGGATCAAGGATTTTGCAGGTAATTGTTGACTAGTTTATGTAGTTGTTGATTTTTGTCCTATTGCTTTTCCCTTTGTCTCTGCTCTCCCCAGGTCTCTTTTCAAAGGATCATACATTGAGAGCTGAAAAAAAAATTTTTTATAGCATATTCAATCCATTTCATTTTACAGAGAAGAAAACAGCACCAGAGTAGTTAAGTGCATTGTGTCAGGTCTTCTACATGCAGATCTATAATTTATTTGATTGTTTTTGCCAATCAGTGTTTTTCTCTCTTCCTACCTTCCCCCACTTATCCTTCCATTTCTCCCTTGCTTCCTTCCTTCTTCCTTTTTCTCTCTTCTACCTTCATTTCTCCACTGTCTTTCTTTGTCTCTTTCTTTCATTCATTCATTCCTTTTTCTTTTCCCTCCCTCCTTTCTCCCATTCCCTTTCTAGCTTTCTCTTTCTAAACATTTCCCTCTTCTTTCCAAACTCCTTTGGGCCCCAGGTCTACCCGTAGTCCTTTGTAGTCCTTGTGAATATTGCTTTCCCTCTCACATCTAGGGAGTTACACTGATCCTTACAAGACGCTAGACAGTTTCACCCTATTAAGAGTACCAGCCAAACAGAGCCATAGCTCCCTTGAGAATATTCAGCCAACTAGACTAAAAAGATAGAGAACATGATCAGGAAGCAGGTAGGAGGGGAGGGATCAGAGGGAGATTGTTAGTAGAGATGGTTTGCATAGTTGGTAATAGGCTAAGTTTGACCTGCCATGCTGAGCACACTGGAGAACAGCTGGTTCCTTGCTTTGACTAATTTAGTCTCGAGTTAAGCAAACTATTGGCCACAAAGAGAACTATTTTCTAGGTTAAACTGGTTCATTGCCAATGGCAAGGACTATTGGGTGAGCTCACTCTTAACTAAAGTTTACCTCAGATAACACTGGGAGTGGTCTCTGTATTGTAATGAAGACAGAGCTAAGTTGTTCTTAAATATCATATAAATATATGTACATATAAAATATACAGAGATACATAAATATAAAATATATGTTATATGTCATGTAAAATACATATATACTGAGTTCTCTTTAAATATGTGCATGCTATCATATATGTGTAAATATGATCGAAATATGTAAGCTATGTGTTAAATTGTATATTTAAATACAATTTAGTACGGTGTTTTTATAGGTGCATGTGTTCGTTCCTTAGCATAGAGACAAAGAAAAATTAATACCGAGCTGTTACAGATGATGTCGTATAAAAGAAAGGCTAATAGAAGAATCTTTGTGCTTGCAAGGGACGCTTCTGATTCGTGCCATACCCAGCAGTGTGGGTGTGACTAAGGAAACCAAAAGGGGAGTGTCCCCCTCAGCCCTGGAAAGAATAGTTTCATTGGGCTGGCAAATGGCTTTGCTTGCCATGTTTAATGGGGCTTAGAGCTCTCCATTGCCTTTGCTGACAGCCCATTGTTTTATTGCAAAATGACCTATCCTGAAAGTGACAGGATCGCAAGCTTAGTGCATAGATGATTTCCTCATTGACATGGGAGGTGAGACTATGTTGTTTTAGGGCTAATTTGTCAACTTGTCTTTCAATTATTTCCCTGACTGCTCTGTGATTGTGGCTCCTGATCTGTTCTCAGAGAAGTTGCTTGAAAAAGACCAATCCCCTTACATCCCTTGCTCATGCACTAATATTACATGATAATTACAGTTGGGTTTTTATGAGTTCAATTTCTAGGCAGTTATAGATTGTCGGTTATAAAGTTCTTAGTTCATTGAGACACTTGGTTGTTGTGTGACTCTGTGTGAGTCGTTTAACCTCAGGATAAAAAGGAGTTATATTTGTAAAGAACAAAACAAAAACAACAAAACAAATAGGAAAAAACAAATTTAGAAGATTGCCTGTCACACTGGAAGAAGCACTTAATAAATGTTTATTCCCTTCTCTACTCGAGATTCAACAAAATTTTCTAATACTCACAGATCTTTTAGTTAAAGAGTGGGTATTTATTTTCACTTGTGAAAGGGTTTATTTATTGGGAGTTTCTTAAGGTGATGAGATCTTAGATTGAATAAACAGGATGAATGGATGAATGAATATAAATAAATGAATAGATGAGTAAGCAAATGATTGAATAAGGAAAAGAGAGACAGACAGAAAGGCAGAGACAGAGAGACAGAAACACAGAGAGAAGCATTCAATATGTGAGTGGAGTATAATAACATATAATGGTTAATTGACTAATAAGTTTATTTAATCCTGAAAAAGAGCAATTTACTTAGATCTCTAGAGGAGACCAGCAAAGGAGTGAGCTTTCACAGTTATTGAAAATTCTATTTGATCCCAATCTGCTTGAAATTCCCATCATTAGAGACAAGCCTCTGGGTTAAGATGGCACCTTCAGAATACCCTATGTGATTCTGGGAATAGAACTCCCAGTAACTAAGGTAGGAGATACCCAAATAGAAGGTAGAAGATCTTCAAAGACAGGATTTAGGTGACTCATAAGTTTGTTGTAAGGATCAAATGAAATGAGAGAGGCATGCAATTTGAAAGCCACTATGCATTATATAAATGTCAGGTATTGTTGTATTTTTGTTGATCAAATTTAACCCCACCCTTGAAGGTGTATTATCCTTAAATAATGCTCCCTTGCTTTATGGATTAAGTGGACTACTTTTACAGACATAAGTTCCTGTAGAGATTCAGAATAAATGGTTAAACATACTTAATCAATATATTTATAAAGAACAAAAAAGAAAGAGCTTAAGTTTATTCACTGAATTATCCTCCTTAGAGATTCATCACTAGCCAAGTGATTTTGTTTCCTTAACATCGAATGTTAACCAAAGAAGCATTTTTTAGTGATTCATCTATTTTTTTATTTAAAAATTTTATCTATTTACTTAGGTGATCAACTCTACTTAAATAACTCCCTTTTATAGCTTCAATTTTGATCTCTTTCTTAATACCCAATCATATATTTCCATTGCTACCTGGACATTCTCTGTGGAAATCTCATTATCACCTCAATTTTAACTTGTCTAAAACTTACCTTTCAACCTCTTCCCCATTGATTAAATGAAGATAACAGTGGCATGTGAGTCATAACATTTAAAATAAGACTAAGAGGACATTTATCATGCTTTGAAAACCTTAAACTATAGAAATATTATTAATTATTTTTCTAATGTTTTCTTTTTATTATGATTTCCACAGGATAACATCATCCAGGTGAGAAGCCCTCTGTCAGTTGTTACCTGTGTCATCTTGGTCAAATCATTTAAGTTTTTTGGGCCTCACGCATAACATAACATGACCATTAAAGCCCTTGTAGCTCTAAATCTGTGACAGAGTGTCTATGACCATGTGTATTTGGGAGCAATCTTTCCCATCCTTCTACATTCCATATCCAATCTGGTTCATAACCTTATAAAATTTTTATTGGCTACAACTTTCATGAATATCCATTTCTGTGTTCCAAACTGCTTTTACAATAGTTCATCCCCCTAGTTAGAAATATCTAGGTTTGGTTTTAAAAGCCATCTATGGTCCTTATAATCTTAGTTTGTATTTTTCTTTAAAAAAACAAAAACAAAAACATCTTATTTCTCTGGCCCCTTAATGAACCCTACATTGTCCTATTTCTGTGTCTTTGTTCATTCTAATAATATACTTCCTTCTCTTTTTCTGTTGAATTCCTACTCACATTTTAAAAGCTATCTTAGTAATTGCCTCTTAGAAAGTTTCATCTAATCCTTCCAGTCTAAGTGCTATTTCTCCCTTTGTACCATAAACAACACTCTGATTTTACCTCTGTACATTGGACTTATTACAAGTCAACTCCAGTTAACAAGCAGTTTTGAAGTACCAAGTGTAAAGTTAAGCACTGGGAAAACAAGGAAAAAGAACCTCAATTTTTAGGTATTATATAGTTTATATATAGTATTATACATATATATATATATAGTGTATTATATAGTTTAATAATAAGTAGTGCAAACTACTACATAAAATAAAATAGATACCCAATAAATTAACAAAAATTTGGGATTGTGGGTATTGGGAAAGGCTTCTTGTAAAAAGTGAAATTTTTAGCATGATTTGAAGGGAGCAAAAGAAAGAAGGAGAAAGAGAAGAGGAGGAAAAATTAGGTTATGAGGAACAATTAATGACAATTCAAATAGTCAGGAGATGAGTGTTTTTTTGTTTGTTTGTTTGTTTTTTTTGTTTTTGTTTTTTGCTTTTTTTCATAAGCAGCAGGGAAACAAGTGTTATTATCCATTATGTGATGCTCAAAAATCAACTAGAGATATGATACTACAGATTAGGATTAGAAAAAAATAGATCTCAGAATCTTCTGCATAAAGATGATAATTGACTCCATGGGAATTCATGAGGTCAAGAAGTCAAACAATATATAGAGAAAAGAGTAAAGACCCCAGAATAGAGACTTGGGTCATACTCATTTCTAGTGGATGCAATCTGAAGATCCATCACAGGAAGAATCAGTGTATAATATAAAGATGTAATTTTAAAGAAAAGAGGATGATTAACAGTGTCAAAGTCAACATGCATTTCCTGACATGTGTGAAGATTCACTATTTTTTTTCTGTGAAAAACATGAAAACAAAATTTTTGCCTTGTCTAGAACAAATAACTTGCAAAGCAGAAATATGTTTAGTCCATGGTATCAATTTTTACCAAGAAAAGAAAGAACAAATGATGATGTGAAGACCAAGTTAGCATCCTGAATACTTTAGAATCAGCCAGAGTCAGGATAAGCAAAAGTCCTTGGTCTAAGTGAGAGGAATGGATACAGTAATCTCCATGACCTCTCCTCTTCCTCTCCCACCCAGAAGTAACTCTGGCTTGTCTTACTCCACCCTCTAATCCCTTCTCCAATTCTCTGTATACACCAACAGATAGAGCCAGCACAGAATAGTGGGAAGGGCCATTTCCCAAGCATATGCTAATAGAGTATTGTCCTATAAGTAATTAACCTTAAATGCTTGGTTGTCCAAGTGCATCTGCTCAGAATTTCAGCCCTTTACAAGATGGACTTTATGAATAAATAAAGGGGAAGAAAAAATCTGGAAGAGAAGAATAGAAAAGTATTAATGTCAAAAGAAAGTATAATATTTATAAAGTAAAATGTATTAACCTCAAAGATAGGGTGCATTGTTATAGGACCAAAATATACATATAATTTAATAATATAAGATATAACAATAATAAAACTAGAACTTCAGGACAAAAAAAAAAAAAAAAAAAAAAAAAAACAACAAAGTGTCAATTAAAAGAATCCATACCCTGTTGTGCAAACTTCAAGATTAAATTTAACTACTCCAATCACAAACAATAAATACTGCAAGTGACCAGAAGAAAGATATTCTAATACAAAGGAAAGGAAATCTAAATAACAAAAAAACTATTTCTTTTACTCATTGGAAACAAGAAATGGGAATAAAATTATGTGTTATAAAATAGCATGGATTAAGAAATCTCACAATAAATCACATTGTGACATACTCTGCAGTTTTAAACTGAATTATGAAAGAAAAAAGATAAGACATCCAATAACAATATTAAAATATTCTTGTAGGAAAAAAAGCATAACTGAGTATATATTGCCTATCTGGCAAATAGCCTAAATAATTAGGCTTAAAACCTAAAAAAAAAACAAAAAAAAAAAAATTGATCAAATGTATCAAGCAAGGAAGATATAATGAAATAAATTATTTCAGAAAAATAGAAAGGGAAAACAAAAGATACCTGTGGAGTTAACCTCAACAAGAGCATGTAATATAATGAAACATAATAATAATTAAATCAAAACAAAGATAATAAAGAGATTTATTTTTGAAAATACAAAATGAGACAAGAGTGAAAGCATACATCAACTAGAAGTGATGGTGAAGGAATAGTACTGAAATAGTACTCACAACACCCTGCCTAAGTGCAATCAGTTTTTCTATGTATTACTAAATTAAAGAATTGAAGGGTACATAAAAGGGGAAAGGATAAGAAGATGATAAGAGGAGCGTGAATTGTGTATCTTAATCAAATAACAGTTAATAAAAACGAAAATTGTTCTTCTGTTCTTTCATGAAAAAGAGTCAAAAAGAAAATAGGTGAGGTGACAAAAGGAAAAAAGAAAAGACAAAAGTTCATCTTAGTGATTAGAGAGGGCACCACTGAAAACTGTTTCCTGAAGGGAGAAAGATCCTGTATAATAGTTAAGAAGTTTAGGTTTATGTGTTTTTCCATCCCTATTGGTGGATTTTTTCTTCTGAATTGATCTTTTTTAAATTCAGGAGATTCAGAATTTAAATTCTCCTGCAAAAGGAACATTTTGTTTCTTCATTAATTTTTGTTTAATGTATTTAAAGGCTGAACAGAAATTGCCCTTTCCAGAATTATTAACAATAACCTTAACGACTAATAATCAAATGTGCTTTCCTCCATCTTTATCCTATTTGACCTTTATAGCTTTTGTCAGTGAAAATCACCAACATGAGTTCATTCCATTGGCTTCTGAACCACTGCTGTTTCCTGATTCTCTTATCTGTTTGATCAATATTTCTCATCAGATATCTACTACTCACCAATTATTGCTATCTCCTCAGTCTCTTTACTAAAGATTTTAAAAATATTTAACATATATATTCTCTCAATTGGCAAATACATTTACTCCTATTATTTGTCAGTTCTATGAAGAAAAGTAAAAGTAAAAAACAAACTAAAAACTGAAACTAAAAACAAAAACACCTGTGTATAGAACTCTAACAACTCTCCTGAAATCCAGTATCCCGATATCAAGATGTTAAAGATTTGCAAGTGAAAATTATTTCAATATCTCAAAGTCAAAATTCATTTTACCTATTACTCTATCCTACTTCTTTTTTCCGCCAAATTTTTCTGTTTCTGTTGTAACAAAACCATATCCTAGGTGCTGAAACTCAACCATTTCTCACTCTTTCTCATTATATACAATTAATTCTTGAATCTTTTTAATTCTACTTTCTCAATATCTGTATTCCTTGCTTTATATTCCCATAGTCATTTTCCTTTATTAAAGCAACTAGTATGATACTCTTAATGCATTAGAAACAAATATTTCTTAAACTCAGTTGAGTAAGCAATAGTCTCCTTTTTGATTTTTGTTGCTATTGGTAAATGTATTTGCCAAGTGAGAGAATATATAGTAAATAGTTTAAAATCTGTAATAAAGAGACTAAGGAAATACCAATAATTTGAGAGTTGTAGATATTTGATGAGAAGTTTTGGCCAAACAGGTAAGAGGAGAATCAGGAAAGAACAGTGGTTCAAAAAGGTTCTTATGTATCACTGTCAATGAATGAATATTCCTTAAATATTATCTTTGTCTTGTCCCTATCATGTTAAAATATTTTCAACATTTTCTTATTGTTCAAAAGATATTTCAATTTCTGACACTTTTTTGAAGTCATATCCTATTATGGTTCCCTTCAAATATCACCATTACTTCTACCATGTGACACTTTTCCATTTTTCTCATCTCTATAGATAAACATCAATATCCAGCTCAAACCTTCTGTAAAGACTTCTCTGACGAATCACTTCTTTTAAAGCATATGGAACTTGCTTTGTTTACCACTAAATTGATAGTTATATATCTTGTCTTTGAGTTTTATTTTGTATAAGTACATATAATCATTTTAACAATTAGTTTTTAATCACTCTGAAATCAGAATTTGACTAATATTTTGAATTTCCACAGAGAATCTTTTAGCGAATTATACATAAACCCATTAACTAATAAATTGTGGTCAAGGATGTAATATTCCCCTTTCCTAGACCACTTATAGTGCTAAAGTCACTTATGAGAGTGTAGTAGACTTAGAACACGCAGATTTTTCATTGTATTTTCTCCCCAACTACATGTAAAGATAATTTTCAACACTTAAAAGATTTTGAATTTCGTATTTTCTCCTCACTCCCTTTACTCCACCCCAATATCAAGAAATCTGATATAATTTATACATGCACAATTATATTAAACATATTTCTACATTAGTCATGTTACAAAGGAAAAAATCAGAACAAAAGGGGAAAAATGTGAGAAAGAAAAACAAAATGAAACAAAAAAGTGCATTCAGTCTCCATAATTGTTTTTCTGAATGTCAATGGCATTTTCTATCCCAAGTCCACTAAAATGTTCTGGATCATGGTATTGCTAAGAAGAGCTAAGTCTATCATAATTGATCATTCCACAATGTTATTGTTATTTTTTACAATGTTCTAACCTGTTTCTGTTCACTTTATTCAGTAACACAGTTCATTTAAGTTTTCCATGTTTTTTTTTTTAAATCCACCTGCTCATTATTTATCGAACAGTAATATTCCTTTACATTAATATCCCACAATGTGTCCAGCCATTTATCAATTGATGAGCATCTCCTTCATTTCCAAATATTTGCTATCCCAAAAAGAGACGCTAAAATATTTGTACATTTTTCCCCTTTTTATGATCTCTTTGGGATACAGATATAGAAGTGGGATTGCTGGATCAAAAGGTAGGCACAGTGTACACACACAGAGACACACACATATGTGTATGTATGTATATATATACACACACACATACACACACACACACACACACACACACATATATATATATATATATATATATATATATATATATATATATATTTCCAAATTGTTCTCCAGAATAGTTGGATCAATTTAACTCCACCAAAAATGTATTAACGTCCCATTTTTCCTACATCCCCTCCAACATTAATCTTATCTTTTTCTGTTATATTAGCCAGTTTGATAGAGGTGAGGTATTGATTCAAAATTGTTTTAATTTGCATTTCTCTAATCAATTGTGATTAAGAGCATTTTTGTATGACTATAGATGGTTTTAGTTTTTCATCTAAAAAGTACTTGTTCATAACAATTTATTAGTAGGAGAATCACATATTCCTATAAATTTGACTTGCTTTTCTATATATTTTAAAGTGAGATCTGTATCTGAAATACTGGCATTAAAAATCATTTTACAGTTTTCTGCTTGAGGATATGAAGATCTTAAAAATAAACAAGAATATAAAGCCCCAGATCAGAGTGGTAACCAGTAAAGAGAGCTTGATATCCTGAATGATGTGAGTATTTCCATGTAAATGCTTAAGAAGAAGAAAGAAATAACTTTGGTGGTTTATAAATTATTAATGGTTGGATATGCTAGGGGAGATGTATTTTCTAGGGAAGGATAGAGCCAAGATGGTGGAAAGAAGTCAGGAAGTTGTCTGAGATCTCCCTTGTTTCCCTTTGAAACAACATTAAATCAAGCCTCTAAACAGATTCTGGGGAAACATAATCCACAAAAAGATGGAATTGGACAATTTTCTAGCTTAAGATAATTTAGAAGGACTTCAAGAAAAGTCTGTTTCGCTTAGGTAAAAGAACAGTATGGCTCAGTGCAGATGGTGTCCAGGCAAGCCAGTGAGAGGCATTCATTCACAGAATAGACTAGTAATTCAACCACCTGAGTCCTGGCCAGAGGCAGGTGTTCTAGCAGCAAGAGATAGAGAAATTCTATTTAAAATAAATATAGACAATATAAAATATGTGGGAATCCACCTGCTAAGACATACCCAGGAACCATATGAACACAATAACAGAATACTTTTCATACAAATAAAGCTAGATCTAGAGAATTGGAAAAGAATACCAATTGCTCGTGGGTAGGGAGAACTAATGAAATAAAAAATGATCATTCTACCTAAATTAATTTACTGATTAAGTGACATCAAATCAAATTACCAAAAGTTATTTTGATAGAGATGGAAAAATAATAACTCCACCAAAAATGTATTAATGTCCCATTTTTCCTACATCCCCTCCAACATCAATCCTGTTTTTTTTTTTTCTGTTTTATTAGTCAATCTGATAGATCTGAGGTATTGGCTCACATATAATAATAAATAAATAAACAATAAACAAACAAACAAATAAATAAAATGAACTCATGTGGAAGAATAAAAGGTCAAGGTCAAAAAATGAAAAGGACTGGATGTACTAAATCTAAAATTGTATTATAATGTGACAATTAATGAAACTATTTGTTACTGACTAAGAAATAGTGTGTTGGATCAGTGGTTTAGGTGAGGTAAGTAAGACATATTGTTAATGAATATAGTAATCTAGCTGATGAATCCAAAGACTTCAGCAGCTGAGATAAGAACTCACTATTTAACAAAAACTTCTGGGAAAACAGTATGTCAGAAAGTAAGCACAGACCAACATTTCACTTCCTATGTCAGGATAAAGTTGAAATGGGACCATGGTTTAGACATAAAGGATGTTACAAGAAAATCAGAAGAAAAATGAATAGTTTACCTGTGAGATATATGGAAAGGGAAGAACTTAAGACCAAAGAAGAGATAGAGAATGTTATGAAATACAAAATAATTTTGATGTCATTAAATTAACAAGTTTTTGGACAAAGCCAATACCACCAAGATTAGAAGGAAAGCAGACAGCTTAGAAATATTTTTAAATAGTCAGTGTTTTTGATTAAAGGCCTCATAAAATATATAAAGGAATCAAATGTATAAGAATACAAATCACTCACCAATTGATAAATGGTCAAATGATATGAACAGGCAGTTATCAGATAAAGAAATTAAAGCTATCTATAATCATATGAAAATGGACCAAATCCCTATTGATTAGAGAAATGCAAATTAAAACAACCTTTAGGCAAATTAAAACACTTCCTATCTATCAGACTGACTATAATGGCAGAAAATGAAAATGATAAATGTTGGAGAAGATGTAAGAAAATTTGAAACACTGATGCATTTTGGTGGAGTTATAAATCGACTCAACAATTCTGAAGAACAGTTTGGAGCAATATATAAAGGGCTACAAAACTGTGCATACTCTTTGATCCAACAATACCACTAATGGTTCTTTATCCCAAAGAGATCATAAAAGGGGAAAAGGATTGCACATGTACAAACATTTTTTTTGAAAGCCATGCAATTTTCTTTTATTTACAATTTTTGAGCCATTTCCTAAATTGAAAAGCAACCATTCACCCATTTCATGTTTAGATTATTATATGTTTAAAAGATGCAGAAACATTTATCAGTATGCAATTGGTCCATTTCATTGAGCAAATCCAGATCAAAGATAAATGGAGAAATTCCCAAAATGCCGATTTGTTTTTGTTTTTTTTTGTTGTTGTTGTTTTGTTTTGTTTTAATAGTCTTTTATTTACAGATTATATGTATGGGTAATTTTACAGCGTTGACAATTGCCAAACCTCTTGTTGCAATTTTTCCCCTCCTTTCCCCCACCCCCTCCTCCAGATGGCAGGATGATCAGTAGATGTTAAATATATTAAAAAATAAATTTTATATATTATATATATATTTATTTATATTTTTATATATTTTATATATAACATATATAAAATATAAATTAGATACACAATAAGTATACATGAACAAACCATTATTTTGCTGTATGTACAAACATTTATAGTAGCTGTTTTAGTGGTGACAAAGAAGTAAAAATTGAGGGGATGTCTATCAGTTGAAGAATGGCTGGACATATGATATATAATGTAATGGAATACTATTGTTCTATAAGAAATAAAGAATATATGGATTTCAGAAAAACCTGGAAAGACTGAGATGAACTGATGATAAGTGAAGTGAACAGAATTTGGAGAACATTGTATACAATAACAACATTGTGAGATGATTGACTATGATAGACTTAGTTCTTGTCAACAAGGCAAAGATACAAGACGACTGCAAAAGATTTGTAATGAAAAAATACCATCTACATGTAAAGCAGGAACTATGGGGTCTGAGGGCATATCAAAGTATGCTATTTTTACTTTGTTTAGTTTTTTTTTCTTTCCCACACTTTTTCTCTTCTGTTCTGATTCTTCTTTTACAACATGAGTAATGTGGAAATATATTTAATATGATTTACATGTATAACCCATATCTCATACCTTGCTGTCTTCAGAAGGAAGGAGGGAAGGAGGAAGGAAGAAAAACTTGAAACTCAAAATCTTACAAAAAAGAATATTGAAAACCATCTTTACACATAACTGGAAAAAAATAAATAACATTAAGTGCAAAAAAGAAGGCTAGATGAAACGAGGATCTTACCTTCTTCAGGCTTTCACTATAGTTAATTAACTAGTGGTGAGAAGCTAGTTTTCTATCATCTTAAGGTCTCTTCACTTGTGGCATATGAACATTTTAAAGTACATCTTAATATAATCAGTTTCCTATGTAACTTAGGTATTTTGTTTTTGCCTTTAATAGGACTATTCTGAGAAGGGATCTGTAGACTTCAGCAGATTACCAAAAGGGCCCATGATACAATAAAGCTTTAGAATGTTTGAAGGCTACACATCTCTAATACAAGTATGATAACTATCTAATTTTGGGTTGTTTTTATGGAGATGTAGACAATGATAATTACAAATTTTATTCTGCTATTGCTGTTTCCTTATTTTTTGTATCCTTCAGTAATATTCCTCATGTGTGCTCTCATTTGCTTATGGAGATAATCTGATTCAACTCATTGTGGGGCTCAGCCAATGGAATAATTAAATTTGATAAAGAGACGAGGGAAATATCCAAATGTTGGGAACACAGGAAAAGAGAACTTATCTTGAATTTAATGGCTAATTTTTTTTCATTATCTCATATTTAGAACTGTAACTTTTAAGTGTAAAATATAATGAGTCTATTAGAAGAACACATTTTGATTAGGCACAATGGTGACTTTCTTGTCTTATTATAGATGCTGTGACTCGCACATTAAATTCAGGTCGAAGTGTAACTCAATTACAATTGAAAATGACATTTTTGCCATTAATGCCTAGCACCTCTGAGTTAAAAGAACTAGAAATCATAGCATCCTATGCAGTATTTTAGAGCACCTACTTTTAAGACAAACTTTAAGATATGCTCAAATTCAATTGTCTATGATAAATTAACTGGCAAATGCATAATTTGAATCTCACATTTTAGATAGTTCCTAGACATTCAAAGGGGTTCCATAAACATTGTCTGACTGAATCTTTCTAGGTAGATAGGGCAGGCGGGATTATGCTCATTGAGCCCTGAATCTGAAGCCAGAGGGTCTGGTTTCAAATCCTGGCTTTACTGCTTAATGTAACTGCAAGCAAATCACTTAAGCCTGCTCATTTTCCCCACTACTTCCCCAAATCCTATTTGTACTGGCATTTGGGGATTCCAAGGATAATGCATATTTCTCAATGCTCCAGAGGTGATCTGAGGGCTCAGGTTTCTAGTAGTGTTGTTCCCTGGCCCAGATTGGTATGTTTCCCATTACAACAATGTATGGATCTCTGCTGAGCTCCGAGGGGAGCTCCTTTTACAGAGTTTGACCAGTCCTTCTGTGTTCCCTGAAGCCACTGATGTCCAGATGAGACTCTTTCTACTTATCTATAGATCACTCTCAGTTCAATCTTTGCCTTTTGCCATTTCTAGATTCAGAGTGGGCGAGTGAGAAACAATTAAATGAAAATTTTATTTTATATTTTAATAGAATAGCAAGTTGTGCATCATAGATTTGCAGTTTCATCTACAGTCTTTATTTAACCTATTATACTATGTCATGGAAATGCTTATGTCATTTAAGTTCAGAATTAAATAAATAAAATTCAAAAATAAGGAAACTAGGACACAAATAAATAAAATTACTTTCCCCAAGTTCCTGCATCAGAAAGAAGACTAGAAGAACTCAGATGTCTTGACTATGTCTTCTTCTTTCTATTCACATAGCCACTCTATGGTATTTTACCTCATTGCTTCAATCCTGAACTATGGCAATATCCTTGTTTTTGGTTTTCCAGTCACTCCAATCCACCTTCCCCTCAGCTGCCAAAGTGATGTACCTAAAGCACAGGCTTGACCCTATCACCTCCCCTGCTCAATAAACTCCAGTGACTACCTACCACTTCTGGGATCAAATATAAAATCCTGTATTTAGCTTTTAAAGCCCATGACAAACTGAAACTTTCCTATATTTCTAGTTTTCTCATCCTTTACTCTTAGCTACATTAGTAGATAGTATACAAGTAACAATAGTTTTCTTGCTTTTTCATACATGATCTTCTATTTTTTTAATTCAATGCTTTTTCACTTACTTTCCTGAAATTTCTCTTACCCTCTAATTTCTTTCTAATGGCTTTCTTTAAGATTCAGCTCAAATTCCATCTTTTATATGGGATTTTTCTCAATCCAAATTAATCTTTCCAACCTCCATTGTCTACCCTCCATGATAACCTACCAGCTGCACCACATAGTTTATGAGCCCAATTATTGGCTTGGTTTCTCCTTTCTAAGACTACTAATTCTTTGAATGCAGACACCCTATTTTGGCCCTTTAAAAACGTCTTTAGAACTTAGCACGATCCTGGCACATGTAATAAGCACTTCATAAATGTTTGTTCCTTGACTCACTGGCTAAGTTGAGTCACTCAATTGAATGACAATCTCTCTATCATAAATTTTGGAATCACAAGTTTCATCTCTTTTTCCCTTCAAAGTGAAATTTCCTAATTGAACCAAGAAGGTCCAAAATGAAATTAAATTCAATTTTATAGGGAAATCATTGAATCTTGTACCATTTAGATGTGCTGAAAAGGATCTTCCCAAACCTTGCATTGTCAAGGATCAATAGAGTCTTGGAGAAACCTGCAAGCTCTTGCAACCCGAAAAAAGAGATTAAGTACTCTTACATGCTTTCACATCTTCAAGTACATTAATATGCATTCTCCTGCTATGAAAGCTCCTGATTCTGACATTGTAATAATTTTTGATCACACAAATTTCAAAGTGACAGGCTTAACAGATACAATTTGCCTTTTAAAGCCCATCCCTACTAGCTATAGAATTTAGCTACTCCTCTTCATAGCCCTCAAAAGTATAAATATCAGCAATAAATAGACTGGTTCTCTTGGCCACAGATTCCCAGTCATCAATTCCCAATACATATGTAGTTCGAGAGGCACTACTGAGTGACTAGACAAAAGGGTTTTTATTTGTTTGTTTTTCTTAAGCATCTTCCCTCTTCTCCCAGCTGTAAATCATAGCTTCCTTTGGAGCAGGGAAGTAAATCTTTAAAAATAAATCAAACTTGTCTCTATATTCCTGCTAAACTTGTCTATCAATCCTAGAGAATTCTGTATAAAGGTTACCTCAGCTTGAAAATAGAAGAGTGCTTTTCATAATGACAGGATTATTCCAACTCTGAAATGAATTTAGATAGACAACCTATGGAGTTCATCCATTAATATCTGCATATCTTATACAGATCTTGTGAATGGACAGTGAGTTAGACCCAGAAGTGAAGAAGGAGAATACCAGGTTAGAATGCCTTTGGGGAATAGAAATATTATTTTAATGTTCTTGAATGTTTTCCTGAACCAAAAATCTTTCTCTTTTTATATATGAGAATTTTGCTAGTGCTATTTTATGTTTAGCCTTAAATTTCCAAGGGAAATTTTAGAAGTGACATCACATTGAATGTTTCCAAAAAAAAAAAAGAAAGAAAACATGTTAGGAGAAATGACTGTGCTTCTGCAAAGCTAAATGGAAAGATTTGAGTGTTTACATGTGTCTGCCTTCTCACTACTTGTTTATCTCTGTCTCTACCTTTCTTATGGTCTGTCTCTATCTCTACCTCTCCTGTGTCTCTCTTTTTATCTTTTTTTGTGTCTGTCCCCCAACAGAATGGTATTTCTTTGAGAAGAAGGGCTATTTCAAGTTGATATGAGAATCCTTAGAATCAAATTCAATACTACATCCACTTGGTACTATTTCTTGACTCAGTGATTCGCTGTCCATGGTAAGAGGTGATGAATCCTCAGATCATACTGTGGTCACTGCACCTGTGGGTTACTAAGCCATTTTGGGGTTGCTCATCTGTCTTTGGGGTTCACCTTCACCCCACTCTCACTTGTGGCCACACCCAGATAAAATTGCCTTGGCAGAGGACTAGGAAAGGTTAAGGGTTTCAACCCTAAGTCAGTTGGGGGATATCTACCTTATGCTTGGGACAATATCCTCCCATGCAACAGGCAGAAAAGAGCGATTTGATTCAGTGAGGATGAAGGGGCTGTAGCAGGTGCTGTGGCGGGGTCAGAAATGGAAGATGTCAAAGTCATCCACTGTATCCCAAGCCATTCTGGACTTTTTCTTGCCAATGGACTTCCACGATCTGGAAGGGAAAGTGAGGCTGATGATGGTGTGCAATTCTACCTCACTTAAATTCAATACATGCTGAGTCAAGATAACACCTCAAGATTTGTTCATTGGTTCACTTTGAAGAGAAGGACAAACAACAATTACAACAACACCGCGAGGACTGATACCAGCAACTTTCCCAGTCTATTTCTGTGAATGAGGCAACAATGGTGCTGTGATTACATGTGATTCACTGGATTGAATCCAGAAAAATCTGGGTTCAGTTCACATCTTGCTTTAGATTGGGGATCCTTCACCAAAGTCAGTCAGAAATAAAAAGGCTCCCATCCCTCTAGGACTGGTGTTTCCAATTCTGTCTTGGTGACATGAATACCACATAAGAATCAATGTGAGAATATTTCTTCATCATTGCACAAGTCTACATTTTAGGCAGGAGTAAAGATCAAGCTTAGATTAGACTTTGTGTTGCACATTTGGAATAGCATGAGACCATAGCTCATATAGAATTTAGTTTAAAAAACAGAGGAGCTTGACTTGGGAGAGCTCCATGGCTACACAATTTGATGGTGATATTATTCTTTAGTCTAGAAGGAAAAAATGGACAGCTTTCCCCTTACCTTTAGCAAGTTTAAGAAGAGAAGATAGTTGAAGATGTCCATGAAAGTTAACTGCTGACGGCTCTCACAGCTCCTAGTGTCCTGGACCTGCATGGGTGACCTTAGGACAAAAAGAAAAAAGGAGAAAAAAGGAATCTGGCATTCAGAGTCCTTGATTCATACAAATTATAAAGAGCAAAATCAGACTTTTCTTCTGACATATAGACTGATGGTGTGTGTGAGTGTGTGTGAGTATCTCTGCATGTGTGTATTTATATATCTATGTGTTTGTGACTTAGTGACAACTAATAGTCTTAAGTGCCTACAGTCTCACTTGAAATAGTCTCTCTTCTTATTCTACTGTTTTTCTGAACAGTTCAACCCAACCTTCTGTGAACAGTTCCAAATGCTCTCTATCTCACTCAGATTCTCACCCAGATACTGCATCTGCTCTTGGGCTGAGTCCAAATCTGCTGTCATATTTAAGCTTCATACTCATACTTCCTAAATTGGCTTACTCTCCATTCCTCAGATGAATGCACCTTCACAAAACAAGGTCGTTGCAACTTCCTTCCATGCTATCATGTGCATAAGTCTCAGGTCAACCAGACTCTAAAATTATTAAGCATTGATCAGCCCTGAGGATACTGGATGATACTCCTACATACACAGTAAAGAACTGTTGTCAATAAAGAGATAAATGAAGAAAAGATAAGGAGAAGATACAAAAGAAAGGAATGGTATGAAAAAAGGGAAGGGAAAAAAGAAAAGAGGAAAAGAGAAAGGAAGGAAGGAAGGAAGGAAAGAAGGAGGGAAGGAAGGAAAAAAGGAAGGAAGGAAGGAAAAAAGGAAGGAAGGAAGAAAGGAAAAAAGGAAGGAAGGAAGGAAGGAAGGAAAAAAGGAAGGAAGGAAAAGGAAGGAAGGAAGGAAGGAAAAAAGGAAGGAAGGAAGGAAGGAAGGAAGGAAGGAAGGAAGGAAGGAAGGAAGGAAGGAAGGAAGGAAGGAAGGAAGGAAGCTTCCCAAAGCACACGAAGAGCAAGCATGGTACGGTTTTCTTCAGATTAGCACTTTAACAAAAATTTATGTTGGGAGCATGAGGCATTTCAAGGCACAATGCTTTCTTGAGGGAAGATCCTGGGATGCTGTGAGAGTGCTATTAAGGAAGTTATTGTGGGGGAAATGAGGGTAAAAATGACAGGGTTAAAAAGGAACTAACCTGAGGTTAAACCACATTTCATTTCAATTAATTAATTAATTATCTAACAGTGTAACCTGGTGAATTAGAGAGCCAGCCTCCGAGTGAGGAAGGCCTGCGTGCATGTCTTAGCTACTGACAGAATGATCCTAGTAAAGTCAAGTAATTTCTCAGTAACTCCAGACTACCCTTTAAGATTGAATTGTAGAGAAGACGCTGATCTGCTCAGCCAGAGAAGGCTCCTCCAAGGAGAATTCCCTAAAGCAGTGGAATTCCAGGTCCAGTCCCAACCCATCCCATGCCATTCATGCTAATTAGGTGATGAGATCAGTTGTTGCCACAGGGTGAAATAAGTTTAGTGCCCTGGGGCAATTCCATGGCTGCCTACCCAGATCTGGTTAGAGCTGTGATGATAGGGAGTGAATCTAGCTAGGATGGAGACCATCTGCACTTTTGCTTTGTGTTTTTTTGTTTGTTTTTGCTACTCCCCTCTTTACTAGTGTTCCAAATTCAAGACATAAACTTCTATTTTATAAAATACTAGCTTCCTCTCTATTTGAGCATCATAAGTACTCATAAAACTATTGCATAACCTTAAATTTAATGTGGTTTATATCCAACCTTGATTCTTGAACTAATCCTTATTAAGGTCTTGTTAAATAAAACTTATTTTCCTCAAAGAAAGTCTAGATGTCTATGCTATATCTTCATTCAAAAATCAGTCTTTTTATCAGAGGCTCTGATGAATTCAGTTGTTAGACAAAAATTGATACTCTTTAAAAGCATAACATCCTGCACACATATGGATGAAGGGGATGCAATTTATGATTCTTCTTGGAAGTGAACTTATAAATCTAATCTCATAATATCCTAAAGTACCAAAGAATCTTAGAAATGCAGATTGTTGGCATCTAGACCATGTCAGCCACTGAGAATGCAATTACACACACACACACACACACAAACACGTGCACAACCCATATTTGTATGGATGTGTGTGTGAATAGTATGGATATGTACACATGTATTTATGTCCATAATAGCCCCTGACTCAAGGAGTTCCATTCAATGTATATGCAAATAAATAAATAAGAAGCAATTTTAGAAGAACTAGAGAGTTTAAACAACAGGATGGGTCGTGGTGATCCAAAGTGCTTGGAGGAGGAGGTGTCGGGCACCTGAGCTGAGCCCAGAAGGAAGGTCCCGATCCTAAGAGGCAGAGAGTGCCTTCAGGATTTGGGGCAGTCAGTGCTGAAATGTGGAGATGAGGAGGAATGGCTTGTCTTCAGGCAAACTGAGGAGACCAACTTGGCTGCAATGCATAATGCAAAAAAGGAATAACAGGAGATAAATCTGGAAAAAATTAGTGGGAGCAAGGCTTGGAATGTCCAACCGAGGAGTTTGTATTTTCAGCTAGGGAGACTTTGAGGACTCTCTTAGCAAGGCAAGGAAATGTTTTTGCAGTACCTAAATGGGCAACATCATCAAGACAAACCATCTCCTGTAACAGAGGAGGCTTCAGAAGTCTCTAGAGAAAGGGGACCTGCCCAAGATGATGGAGTTTATTCCATGTTAGAACTGGGACTAAAACATGTAAGAGAAGAGTTACCAGAATTTTGCTCATTTTCTTTACACTGATTATTCACATCATTTTGTATCTTAAAGATACTGCTCTGGTTGCTCACTACAACCACCTACTAAAGCATCTGGTCTCATTTGCCCATTTTTATTTTTAAATAAATTTTTCTAAAGCATAGTTCAACTCTGGCATTCTCCTGTTCAATAAACTCCATTGATTCCCTCTTACCTTCAGGATCACATATAAAATACCCTCCTCGGCACTTAAAGATCTTATAAACTGGATGCTCCCTAATTTTCCATTCTCCTTCTACCTAAATCTTTTCCACAAGTGACATACTCAAGTCCTTGCACAAGATAATTCATCTCTGATCTGGCTGTGGCTCCTGGCTGAAATTTTAATTTCTTCTACCCTGTCTTTGGCTACCCTAGTGTCTTTCAAGGATCACCCAGATTCCCACATTCTGCAAAAATCCCGTTTAACACTGGGCCTTCTTTCTGAGAGCACCCTGGATATATTTTCTTGCTACATATTTGTTTTTAAGTTGCCTCCCTCATTAAGTTGTGAGTTATGTGAAAACAGCGACTCCCCTCCACCTTTTCTTTGTATCCCCAATGCTTGGCCCAGCTCCCTGAACGTAGTGGGCACTTAATAAACACTGATTGACTTGACTCACTGATAGAAAATTTGAATAAATAAGATATCAGAAGCTGTGACAATAATTACAGAGGAAATCAGTAAGAAAGCCCAGGTTCAATCTGCAGCTGTGGCTACACAAAACCAACATTATACATCCCTTCAATCATTCATTTTGTTTTGCTTAAATGATGCCAATCAGTAAAATTGGCTAATTATTTGTCCATTTAATCAATTGAATGGAGCATTCATTTAAAATCATTTTGACCAAAATATAACCACTCAATATTTTCCAAAATTCTTCTTCAATTATTCTATTCTTCCTTATAATTTATAAGCAAGAAAATACCTCATTTACATAATAAATACATCTTATTTTAAAAAGAATTGGAATAGTTTATATAACATCATAGCAATTGAAAAAGCTTCCCCCTCAAGGTCACTTGATCCAGTGCCTTGTTTGTAGGTAATTCAACAAAAACTGTCCTAATTCATAGCCAGCTATCTTATTTCTAAAGCTCACTGGGGATATGTTTTTGCTATCTCCCTTGGTTACCTGTCTAATCAATCAATATGAGGGGAAAAAAAAGTTACTTCATACTCTTCTCTCTCAATTAATGTAAAGTACATCTCTAAATTTAATCTTATAGGAAACAAAAAAATACCCCTTTTTCATAATCACAAAGGCAACTACTTTACATAATGGAAAGCATTCTATTTCTCAAGCTCTGTACTTTATCTCAATTGATGTGGGGGAGGGCAGCTATTGATGTGTTTTCTTTTAAAATCATAAGTATTTCAAGATTACTCTCATTCCACAAAACTTTCCATTGTAACAATGGAAAGCAGTTAATTAAAGCTAACAATATAGTAGCCTCATCTGAAAGTTCATTCAGATTTCTATAGCTATAGTTCTTCCCCAACTTTCTAATTTGTTTTTTTTTTAATTAACAGAAATATATTTTCTTCTCCCCACCATGATAGAGAAAAATAGAAAAGAAAAATGAATTTCTTGTAACAAACATGTGTGGTCAAGCAAAACAAAGTGCCTCTCTGGTTGTATATATAAATAAATGTTTCTTTCTGCTCTTGAAATCTGTCACTTTGCAGCTAGGAGGAAAAGTATTCTCCATCATTGGTTCCCTGAAATCACAGAAGGTCATTTTATTCATAATAATTCTTAAAGGTTTTTATATCCAAAGTTGCTATTGTAGTACAAATTGTTCTTCTAGTTCGGCCTACTACACTGCATCAGTTTATATGTTTTTATTTTATGTCTTTTTACAAATTGTACGTTTCCTCATTTCTTAAAGCACCATGGCATTCCATCAAATTCATGTGCCATAACTTATTGAATCATGACAAGAAATGTTGCTAGAAAACATTTTTATCCTTATGAAGCCTTTTCCTATTCCTTTATGCTTGGGCATAGATTTACCCTAGTCCAATCCGATTCAGCCTGATGTTCTAGGAGCTTTTAGACATCTCTTATCTTCTACCTTTAAACAAGTCATTGACAAAAATGTAAGATGGTAGGATCCTGCCATCTCCCTGAGGGTATGTCTTTGAAGAAAACTTTTCCAATTGATGTGAATGATGACTTATTGATCATTCAATCATTCTGAATCCCTCAAGTTATCCTCCATAACAATAGCATGAGAGCCTGTGAAATACTTTGTAAAATTCCAGAAAACCTTATCTATAGAGATTCCATGATCAATCAATTTAGTATTGAGCCAAAAAAAATTATCGTGTCTATTTTTTAGTGAAACTGAGTTGATTCTCTGAAGCTATCATTTCTTGTTCTAGATGTTTATTAGCCAAATCATTAATAATCTTTGATCATAGAATTGAAGTCAAGCTCACTGGAATATAGTAGGTAGACACTAAATGTCTATTTCTGAACATCAAAACACCATTCAACTTTTTCAATCTTCCATTACCTTGTTCATTCTCTACAACAGTTCGAATATTATTGTAGCTCTGTAATTCAGTCCATGGGATATTTCAATAATTGTGGGTGTAGTTTTTCTAGATCAGTTATTTGAATTAATGGAGGGTAGATATTTCTTTCTTTCTTTCTTTCTTTTTTACTTTCCTTATTTTTAGTGAATACAACAATTCCTCATTAACCATCACCCCTCCCTGCCTCATGGATCCTTTCCAGTCAAAAGATCATTCTTTCCCATAGAAGTACAATTTTTAATAGTAGCATTTTTTCTACATTAGCAAAGAAATGGAAACAAGATTGATGCTCACCAATTAAGGAATGGTTAAACAAATTGTAGTAGAATAATGCCATGAACTGTTACTGTGCCATAAGAATCTAGATATGTGAAGAATTCAGAAGATAGTGAGAAGACTTAAATCAACTGATACAGACATAAATGAACAAAGCCAGGAAACAATATATCCAATCACTACAACAATATAAAAGGAAACAAAGAAAAAAAGACCAAAAATAATATTTTTATATATAGTATATATACTTTATATAAAAATATAAAAGTGTTATACTTTTGGTATAACACATGGTATATATCTTCAGACACAAATGATCTGTTGAAGAATTTCACTGAAATGCTTCCCTCCCTTTTAAAATCTTTATTACTAAGGATGAGTCACTGATAAGAATTATGTCAGAAGTACCAATTCTGAAAATGAGCTTAGGCTGCTGAGGAAAGTTAGAGACAACAAAAAAAGGATTAGGAAATTATTTTTAAAAGGTTAATCTCTTTTGTAACGAAAATAGCAAAATGAGAATTGAGCAGCTTTGGGTTTTTTTCTCCATTCAATTGTTATCATCCCATCCATCCCAAGCCTGACTCCTATTTTTCCCTTTGATGCTACTTTTTATCTCAATTTAACCTTAACAATCCTTTTTTTGTTGTCTCTAACTTTCCTCAGCAGCCTAAGCTCATTTTCAGAATTGGTACTTCTGACATAATTCTTATAAGATCTTGCCTGCCTTTGTATTCATATTCTGCTTTTTATATTGGTTTTCATCATCTGCACATGCCTTTTCAAAATTATATTCAGATATTTTCTTATAAATCACTTTCATATCATAATATATTTTGACATCTTTCCCCATCTAGTTAATTATCTCTTATAACTAAGAAGGGGAGGAAAAACAATAGTGCCACAAAAAATGGATAAAAAGCATTTGAGAATATAGGTGATATTGTCTACCCATAGTTCCCCACCTGTACAGTTCTTTTCCAGAGACAAGCACGGTTTTAATAACTATGGTGCATATTGTTGTGTTGCATGTCTCTGTGTTTATAGATATGTGTTGCTGTATTTACATTTTGGAGATAGCTGTATATTGTGTTTTCCTCTTTGTTAACTTCATTTTATATAAGTTTACCCATTCTTCTCTGAATTGTTCATATTTAATATTTCTTATGGACCAAAACTTGTTGTAATTCCCAAAGCAATGGGTGTATTCTTTGTTTATAGATATTTGCTACCCTCCCTACACACACACACACACACACACACACACACACAGACTACTATAAATATTTTGGTGCTTATGGGAATTCTCTGTCATTGATTTCCTTGAAGTTTATGTCTAATTATGAGATCTCTGAATCAAAGTGAATGGACACTTTTCCACTTTCTTACCATAGTTTTGTTTTCCAGTTGTTTGGACCCACTGACCTCTCTGCAAACACTATAACACTATAACTCTTTCTGTAATCCCTGCAACAACAACTATTTCTTTTTATCTTATGACATCTCAAGGATAACTATGTGAACAAATTTGCCTCCTTGAATTAATACCTGCATTTTCTCAACTCAATTCATCCTTCATACAGCTGCCAAAATAATCTCCCAAAGGCAGTAGTTTGGACGCCATCTGCCCCCCTACCCCAATAATACAAGCATACATTCATATACACACATTACACACACATTTATATACATATAAATATGTATATACACATACACACATATATACAATAATTCAGCAAATTATCATTGTCCTTAATAATGGTTATCATTTATAAGGTACTTTAAGGTTTGCAAAGTATGTTATGTACATTTTCACAATAGAGCTTAAGAAGAAGCCTGTGAAGTAGGCACTATTATCCCATTTTACTGATAAAAATAATAATAATAATAAAACTGAAGCTGAGAGAGCTTAAAAAATAGACTAAAGGTCACATAAGTAGTAAATTCTGATGGAGGATATGAATTTAGGTCTCTTGATTCTTGACTTCTAACCATCACAACATGGATCTGTTTCTTACTTCCACCCTCCATTTCTGTGCCTTTTTACTAGCTCTTCCCCATTCCTAGAATGGTCTCCCTCTGTCCCATAGTTCTCTCATTCACCTCTTCTCCTCAACCACATGCTTTTCTATCCATCACACCCCCAACACAAGAATCTAGAGCAGACTGTGTACATTACTGTATGGATGTGGGGAGGGAACTGAGAATGTTCCCCTTGTTTGATTCTTTTTTTTTTTTTGCTAATCTATTACATTTAAAGAATTTGTTATTTAATTTGTGATGACTATGACTTTTCATAGAGAAATATACTAGGATGAAGGAATTGAATCATATGAACAGAATTATTATTACTCTCAGATATTTCATCTAGGATAGCAAATGGTTCATGACATACAATATACTGCTTTTGTAGAAGGGACTTGTTTTATATTTATATCCCTATCCCTAGTTTATTTCATTGCACTTCATAAGTATTCACTATAATTTTGTTTTCAATTCAATTCTCAGGTTGAATACAGGAGATTTCATTCTTTTGCTGATATTTTCCAGTGTTCTCTTAAGTATTTACATATTATCAACTATAATACCTTGATTTTCTGCAAGAAGCTTTTTCCTTCTTGGTCTATATTCCATCTCCTCCCATAGGTTTCTATGGAAAAGTAGCTTAATTAAGAGACCTCAAATCACTGTTGCTCATTTTGGGCTAGTTTGTTTTTTTTTAAGGACATTACCTGGTTTGCTGATTTTTGTTTTCTTTTATTTCAAATGAAATTTTTACTTTTAATTTTATTTTTACTTCAGGCTATATTGCCCAACTTCCTGCCCCATAAAACTAGATTGAATTGTAATTGGGGAATATTTAACAAAGAAAGTAAAATAGAATAGAATATGGATAATGTTAATAAGTGATTTTCTAAATGAACAGGCAGCCACAAGGATCCTTATTTATATTTAGCAGCCTTGTTTCTATTTGAATTTGATACCACTGTTTACCATCATTAATTTTTGTTAGTCTGTTCTTAAGATAGAATGTATTTTGGATGCAGAATGTTCTAAATTAATGGAGAAGGCCTTTTTTGCTTATTATGGGATGGACTCTCTTCTACTTTTCAATTTCATTATACACTGAATTACATCCAGAAATTGAAAGAGTAAATATTCTTCTTCCTGTACTAACTGAAAGAGACACACTTGGTTGAAGACAGCAAAGAATCAGATTTGCTATTTTTTTTCTCAGACTTTCTATAAGGTGGACAGCATCCTGTCTCCAAGGAAAGATTTTCTGCTTTCTCTCAAGCTTCTGTTTTTTCTTTTGTAAGATAAGGATAATGATATTAATACTGCTGATTTTACAGCGTTTTAAGAAAAACCCTATATAACACAAGTTTTATATATATATATATATATATATATATATATATATATATATAAGTTAATTATATATATGTTATATAAACTTGAGTTGTTTTTTTTTTAAGGAGGAGATATTTGGATTACAAAACTTAAATCCTTTCCATAGTATGAACAATTTCCATTCCTCAGTTCCACCAACTACAAAACTCCTGAGATGGTGGACTACCAGATCTTGTAAATCCAAGTCTTAGATGCTCTGCATTTTACCACTTGACAAGCTCTCTACACACTTGGCCACTGCATATGACCTTCTTATGTATGCTGAGGACACTTTGGTCTTGCCATTCATTTTGCCGCTGAACCCACAGAATTTGGAATCTTTTCTGCAGCTAAAGCTGAAGTCACTGAGATGTTGTTCACACTCACCCCCAGCCCCAATTAGAATATGTCCTCATTGAGAGGAAAAATTGCTTCCCTTTTTTTCTCTTTGAATCACTAACTCTTAGCATCATTCTAGGCACATGATAAGTACCTGATAAGTACATTTCATTCATTCCATTGTATCATAGCTTTGGGAATACATGCCCAAAGAATCCTTTCCCCTACCTTAGAATAGGCAGAACTATTCTCTATCCCTCCCCTGTTCTCAATAAAAACACTTTTAATTAGCCACTGAAATAGAGTCATATGCTTATACTATTGGAACAATCCCTGGAGCTCAGGGCTCTCCTACTTTCCTCAAGGTGTGCAGGTAACGTACTGAACTCTGTAAATATGCCCTTTCCTTGACTACCTCACTTCCTAGGCCACCCTTTGCCTGGGATGAGACTATCCTCTATTTGTATATTTCTCTCCTCTTTTGGCATAGGAATTTATGAGCTTTGGAAAAAGAGATGTCATCTTTCCTCTTTTCTGGGCACCTGAACAATGGGGTATCAGCTACCGAACTAACTGAAGCAATGGTAGAGATGACATCAGATCATCTGAGAAGAAACGAGTCGATCATAGTGAAACAATCAGAAAAAAAAGAACTCATTTGACATTGATCAGATTGTATTCCATGGAGGCAAAATGTAAACTATCTAGTGAGAAGCTCTTACATATTACCCTCTCAACTGAATATTTTTATCTTATAATTCTATATTTCTCTGTTTACTCCTTTTTTTCTTTTTCTAGAGTATTTCACTTTTCTTCAATTACAAGTAAGAAAATTTTAAGTCATTTTTATGAGATTTTTAGTTTCAAATCCCCCCCCCCATTTTCCCTTCCCTCATCCCTAAAATGCTAAGCAACTTGACATGTTTTATGTTTCCATAGTAGTTACTTTGTTAAAGAAGAAATCAAGTTCCTTCTTCTTTGTGGGAATAAGACTGTCCACTCCATATTTTATTCATATTTCTACTCTAGATCTCCATTTCTCATCCCTACTTTCTACAATCTGTGAAACGCTTTTTAATCATTTAGACAAAAGCCTGAAATAGAATTATTCCTTATCAAGGTGAGATGGAAATGAAACAGAAGTATTGGGGGCATTTGTCCCTTTATGGAAAAGACAAAAAGGACAAAGAAAAAAATCAGAAAAAAAATAGATCCAGGACAAACCAAGTGGACAAATAAAAGGCAAAGAAAGACAAAAATCATCAGTCCCTGTGATCTCAAGCTAGTGATGGCTGCTATAATAGACATTGCTTTTCTGAATCTATTTAAGAGACTGAAATCACTACTTCCCACAGATGTCCAAATGAATAGCAGTAATTATATTTTGTTTTAAATATAACAAAGATGAAGGGACAGTATTAATAAAGAGAAACTTTTTAAAACCATTCCACAAACTTCTCAGCAAAATCTTGTTGCAACTTGAGATTTTTAGCTCCCTTGATTTTACCTCTATTGGTTGAGGTCTCTCCTAAACATCTCCAATTACTCACGAGTGTTAAATGTCTTCCTACTTTGGAGATGGAGATATATGTGTTCTAGGGAGCAAAATGAAGGAAAATAGGAGATAGATGTTCATTTGACATATTCATTGAGTGTTGGCCAATCCTTTAAATTGGAATGGGAGGAAACAGGTAACAAAGCTATGTAAAGGCAGCCCAGGAGCAGCCAGATGTTTCAGTGGACAGAGCACTAGCCCTGGAGTCAGGAGGACTTGAGACAAATCTGGCCCCAGACACTTAACAGTTACTAGCTGTATGACCCTTGGCAAGTCACTTCACCCCAACTGCCTTAACCCAAATAACATAATTAATTAAAGCAACCTAGTCACTAAGCTGTTATTCTTCCTCATCTCTGAGTTTTTTTTTTTTTTTAGACAAAGCATCAACTAAAAACCATTACATTGAATTCCCAATCCTATATTTATGCCCACCTGCATTTTTAAATTTCCTTCACAAGCTAATTGTACAATATTTCAGAGTCTGATTCTTTTTGTACAGCAAAAGACGGGTTTGGTCATGTATACTTATTGTGTATCTAATTTTATATTTTAATATATTTAACATCTACTGGTCATCCTGCCATCTAGGGGAGGGGGGGGGGTAAGAGGTGAAAAATTGGAACAAGAGGTTTGGCAATTGTTAATGTTGTAAAGTTACCCATACATATAACCTGTAAATAAAAGGCTATTAAATAAAAAAAAATAAAGGCAAGAAGGACCTTAAAAAATTAAAAAAAAAATAAACAAAGCATCAATAAAACGGGCTCTAAACCAAATTTAATCAAAGAACCTCAGACTTGGAAAGAAGCTCAGAGGTGATAGTACCTATCCAAAGCCTGACTTGCCTCTTCAGCATTCATTACAAGTGATTATCCATCCCCTGTTGGCAGGTGTCTCAAAGGAGTCCATTCCATTATTGTGTAGTTTTGATTATTGACTTTTTTCCTCTCTTAGTCAAAACTACCTTCCTACAATTTAGGATCCAGTGACTTAGAGCTACAAGAGGCCTTGGAATACATTTATTTCATTCCCTCCTTTGACAGATGAGGAAACAGAATGCCATGGAAGTTAATGACTTAGGCAGGTCGCAAAAGGTCTTATTTAATAAACGGTGTTACAGGACTTCAGGATCATAGATCAGGAACAAGAAGACACTTTCGAGGCCATCTATTCCAATCCCCTCAATTTAAGAAGTAGTTGAACCCAGACCTTTTGACTCAAGTTCAATGTTCTTCCACTGATCTTCACTATATTATGATTATCTTTTATAATTCATTTCCTGTCCTCATTCTCTCCTACAGAAATGCAAAGAAGAAAGCTGCTCCTTCTACCAAATTTCCAAAACAACTATCATATTTCTTTCAAGTCCCTTTTTTTCCTCCAACTTAAATAGCCTCACACCTTTAACCAACTCTCCAATGACATGATGTCTGGTCTCTTCACCATTGATTGTGCTTCATTATGTCCTGAAAATATGCTATCTGAACTGAACACAGTATTTTTATTTTTTTTTTCTGAGAAAATTGGGGTGAAGTGACTTGCCCAAGTCACACAGCTAGGAGTGTTAAGTGTCTGAGGTCAAATTTGAAGTCAGGTCCTCCTGACTTCAGGGCTGATGATCTATCCACTGCACTACCTGTCTGCCCCCGAGCACAGTATTTATGAACTCTCTGCATGAATGAGATTATAAACCTAACTGAATTGTGTTGCAATGTTGAATGGCTCTGCTATTCTGACAAATGTAGGATCAATTTTGTATCTCCTTGAATGTTCTCCATGAGGTGCCTAATATGGTACGACAGTCTGAATTTGAAGATCTTTCTTTACTGGGAATGAAGAAACACAATTTTTAAATAAGCCTTTAGATAGACATCTAAAAGAGTCCAAAATGAAGGAATGGATTTTACACAAGAGAATCCATTTGCAGTTTCAAAGGAAGTTACCCTAAGGCCCAGTAATCATTCAATAAAAACAATAGCAGCTGTGCAAAACTATACTGTTCCATGATAGTTGCTATTAAACTGATTTGCAAGGGAAATATAAGCTAAATCATCTCCATCACTCTGCATGGAAAATGGGGCTGATGTCCCTTTCACCTGGAGAGATGACAGCTAAAGAAAGAAAAATATTAAAGCCTTTGCTGGTAAGCAGTTAAATGAACATTATTAAAACTTTGAAAAGATTTCTCTCTCACCAGAATATTCAGTATACTGCACTTTGTAAGGAACCAAAGCTTAGTTTGTCCTAGTCTTCTGGGTCACTGCAGAGTCAGAAGATTGAGGGAAATAAAGCTTGTTTCTGAGAAGCTTAAGATGCTAGTCACGATTTTTTAAAAGTGTATTTTCAAAGAAAGGGTTTTTTTTAAAAGAAAAATGAAAAGTATTTTTCAAATAGGCAACAGATGCAGTTGAACAAAAATAAAGAGTAATTCCAGGAAGAGAGGTTTGACAATAGGTATTTCCAATGAAATTATTCTTCCTAATGGGATGATTCTCATTATCACCTGAAATTAACTAATATGACTAAGTTCCATGTTAAACGCTCTGAGGTATCAAGTACATTTTCCCTTTAATTTTATAATAGCCCTGGGATTTTCTTTAATATAGTCACTTCCTGGTATGGAAATTCCTTCTACCAATGCAGACCAGCACTTACTCTATAATTTATTGTCTTCTATAGTTGTTTTTAACCTTCCCTAGTCCCAAGCAGAAAATGAGTATCAGAAGTAGAATGTGAAATCAGATCTGGAGGCAAGGTCAGTTCTGTTTCATTAGACTACCCTGGCTCTCTGTAAGAAATCTGTAGGAAATCTGTAGGAAAGATCTGTAGGAAATATTCATTTGGAATGATCAGTTATAATATGGATACCAAGCCAATGCTTCTGAGTCCTTAAAATGATCAACTGCAGGTGCTGCCATGGGGTTTTATTCATCCTTTAGTGTTTTCTTTCGGTGTGAACATCATGATTCATACAAAGAGTTGGGAGGGCTGAGATTCTTGTCTTGACCCTATTGCTAAATGGCTGTATTAACCTGGTTAATTTATATCACCCATATCAGTATCTTCAGATAGCAGTGAATACAATGCATATATCTATCAATCTATAGATAGATAGATAGATAGATAGATAGATAGGCAGCTGGGAAGATAGGTAAATGACAAGTATGTCGATAAATAAATCATGAATAGAGATAGATGAAAGACACTTGATAAATGATAGATAAATAATAGAGATAGATAGATAGGTAGATAGATAAATGACGGATGGATAATAGATAAATGGATGGATGACAGATAGGTAGGTAGGTAGGTAGCTGGGAAGATAGACAGATGATAGCTATATAGATAGATGAATGCTAAGGATAGATAGATGAATAGATCAAAAATAGATGTTAATAGATAATAGATAGATGACAGATAGAGATAGATGAATGATAGAAATAGCTAGATGGATACATGAGAGATAGATAGATGATATATGGATGATATAAATAGAGAGATGGATAGATATTTGCTATTGTTTGTTTTCAGCAATACCTGGTTCTTTGTGATTCCTTTTGGGATTTTCTTGGCAAAGAAACTAAAACTTTTCCACCATATTTTATAGAGGAGAAAATTGAAGCAAACAGAGTTAAGTTTCTTGCTCATGGTCACATGGCTACTAAGGTCTGAGATTAGAGTTGAACATTGCACCACCCACCTGTCATATGAATACCTGTATCCCCAAGCCAATGAATGCATAGCTATTTGCTTTCTAGCGTCTTCCACTCTCTTACCTTCCCTAATTTGTGTACAATCCATCCTAAATTCGGGGGAGCTGAATTTTCTGCCACTTCATGGCTTAATTAGCCCTTAGGGAGGGGCCCATTCCAGCCTGATATGAGGCAGTACTTGATTACCAGCTTGGGACCGGGGAGATGGAGAATAGTGATTTTGAAGCAGGCCCACCCACAGTGATAGCCAGGGGTGAAAGCCCTCCAGACTCCTAGCTGGATTGCCAGTTGTCAAAAGAAAAAATATTTTTCAGGCTTCCACCTGATTAACAAGGCAAAACTCAGGAAAAGAGGAATTAAAAGATATTAAAAAATACAGCAAGCCAACAAAATGGTGGGCTGATTCTCACATATTCAGATATATATAATGTATATCTGTCTGGATAATATATAAACATGTGTGCATGTGTGTGTATATATGTTCTTTAAAAAGTATAATATGATTCACCAGTGCAAAGTTGCTAACCAGTTCTGGGTATTACACTCAGTAGAGCTGAGCAGTAATGACCGTTTGTATTATAACTTGATAGAAAATACACACCTATATCAATGGAGTCACAAGGGATTTGAATCAGAAAGAGTTTTAGAAATAATCCAAGTCCAATACCCTTATCTTGTAGCTAAGGAAACCTAGACCAGTGATCTCCCAAAGATTACAGAAGTAAGAGACAAGATCTGAATCACTATAGGAAATGCTCATTTGGAATGATCAGTTATAGTATGAATTCCAAGCCAGTGTTTCTGAATCCTTAAAATTAAAAATCAATTAAAAACTATAAAAAAGTTATCTACCTCTTTGTCACTACATTGGAATAACTTTAAAATATACTTTTACTACTATACATATAGAGAAAGTTGTAATTATCTTAGGATAAGGGCATCCCCAACAAGCTGACCTAGGTTCAGGTCACTTTTGGGACCAGCACCTACTCAAAGCTTTACCTATATCTTAGCCTACAGATATATTTAGTTTCACTAGGCTAAACAAAGGACATATTTATTCCAAACAAAAGGCATTTACTTAAAAATAAAATTACAAATGAATGACAAGAAAGGCCCAACACACACATTTTCCTTTCCATAGTTTTTATTGTAATTTTGTACAGAGAACACATAAAACTGGAGAATATGTACAGCAGCTTCAGAGGTTCTATGATTCACCATCAATATTACCTCTGTATTCCCCAACGGAGCAGGAATCTCAGTTCAGACCTCCTTTAGTTCTTGTGAATCTTTGGTAATGCAAAGATAATTTAGAACATTGTCCTCAAGGGATCAAATTAGGATAGAAAGTCATCTCCAGTAAGAATGGGCTTGGGTGGTGTAAAATATGAATCTTTAAAAATCTTCAAATCTTTAAAAACAAAAAAAACAAAAAACAAAAAAAAAAAAAAAACCCAAACACCTTTCAGGACAGCTAGGTGGTGCAGTGGATAGAGCACCAGCCCTGAAGTCAGGAGTTCAAATTTGACCTCAGACACTTAACACTTCCTAGCTGTGTGACCCTGGGCAAGTTGCTTAATCCCAATTGCCTCAGAAAAAACAATAACAAAACAAAACATCTGCTTTACCAAAGTATCATCAATAAAAGAAATAAACTATAAATCAAAAGCCAATAAGGAAAAGAATGCCTTAAAGAGCAGAATTGGCCAAATGGAAAAAAGAAGCAAACATTGAAGAAAAAAAAAAACTCCTTAAAAATAGAATTGAAAATTAGTGAAAAAATAATTCCTTAAAAATTATAATTGAGCAAATGGAAGCTAATGACCTTGTGGGAAACTGAGAAGCAAGAAAACAAAATAAAAAGAATAACAAAAATAGAAAATGTGAAAATAGATCCAGAAAAGATAATTTTTTTAAAAAAATATTGAACTACCTGAAAATTATGATAAAAGAAAATCTAAGACATCATTTTCCAAGAAATTATCAAGGGACACTGTCCAGATATTCTAAAACCTGAGGGTAAAACAGAAATTGAAAAAATTCACAGATCATCCCCTGAAACAGATTCCCAAATGAAAACTCCCAGGAATATTACAGCCAAATTTCAGAGCATCCCTATCAAGATAAACTATTGCAAGGAGCCAGAAAGAAATAATTTTCAGGTATTGAGCCACAGTCAAGATAGCACAAGATTTAGCAGTTTCTATAGTAAAGGATCAAAGAACTTGGTATATGATTGTCCAAAGGGCAAAGGATCTTGCAATGCAACCAAGAATCACCTAGCCAGCAAAATTGAGTATAATTCTTCAGGGGGAAAATAGATATGCAATCATTTAGAGGACTTTCAAGATCAAAGCTGAATAGAAAATTTTACTTCCAAATATAAGACAAAAGAGGTCAATAGGAAAGAGAAATTATGAGGTACATAATAAGTGTTTAAATTCCTACATGAGAAGATACAACTTATAATTTATTATTTTTATATTTGTTATTATTAGGACAATTAGAAGATATCTAGAGAGAAAAAGAGAGAGACAGACAGAGAGACAGAGACAGAGAGAAAGAGATGGAGGGCATAGGTGTGAATTTATTATTAAAAAATTAAGTGTGAGAAAGGAAAAGATAGAAGGGAGTAAATTATATTGCATAAAAGAGCCAAAAAGAGTTTTTATAATGGAGGTGAAGAGATGGAAGTTGAGGAGGAGTAAATGAACCTTACATCAGAATTGGTTCAAGGAAGGAGTAAAATATACATTTAATTGGTTGTAAAAATCTAACTTCCCCTACAGGAAAGTAGGAAGGGAATGGAATAAGAGAAGAGGAGAGGTGATAGCAGGAATGGCCATTTGGGGGAGGGCGTAGTCAGAAACAAATTATTTTTGAGGACTTACAGGTGAAAGGAGAGGATAGGATAGATGGGGAGGAGAAGATAGAATGGAGGCAAATACAATTAGCAATAATAACTGAAAAAGAAGCAAATTTCTCTGATAATGGCCTCATTTTTCATATACAGAACAAAGCCAAATTTATAAAAATAGGAACCATGCTGCAATGATAAATGATCAAAAAATATGAGTTTTCAGATGAAATAATCAAAGCTATCTATAGTCATATGAAAAAAATGCTCTGACTCACTACTGATAGGAGAAATACAAATTAAAACAATTCTCATATCTATTAGATTGGCTAATAGAACAGAAAAGGAAAATAATAAATGTAGGAGAGGATGTGGGGAAAATAAGACAACAATACATTGTTGATGGAGTTGTAAACTGATTCAATCATTCTATAGAAGAATTTGGAACTATGCCCAAAGGATTATAAAAAAATGAATTCCCTTTGACCTAGCAATATCTCTACTAGGTCTATATTCCAAAACAGATTTAAAAAAGAAAAGGAAAAGGAGTATGTACAAAATGTACAAAATAATTACACAAAAGTGTTTTGTACAAAATATACAAATGTACAAAATAATTTGTACAAAAATCCATTGTAGCAATTTTTTCTGAGGGCAAAGAATTGGAAATTGAAGGGATGTCCAACATTTGGGCAATAACTAAACAAACTGTGTTTTGTGATTATGATGGAAAACTATTATACTGTAAGAAATGCAAAACAGGATGTTCTCAGAAAAACCTGGAAAAAATTACATGAGTTGATGCAAAGTGAAATGTACTGTGTACAAAATAACAGCACTATTCTAAGATGATCAGCTGTAATGACTTAGCTAATACAATTCTGAAGCACTTCCTCATGATGAAAAATGCTATCTGTATCCAGACAAAGAATTGATAATATCTGAATGCAGTTTAAGGCAGACTTTTTTAAACTTTATTTTTTTTCTGGAGGATTTTCTTTTTTTTATTATTGTTTTCTTCCACAGAGATTAATATGGAAATGTTTTGTATGACTAGAGAGGAATAACCTATATCAAATTGATTGTTTTCTCAATAAGTGAGACGAGGGAGGGAAGATGGGAGAGAATTGGAAATTTAAAGAAGCTTTAAAATGAATGTTTAAAATCTTTTTACATGTAACTGGGAAAATAAAATATTTCTGTAAAAAGAGAATTTCAGTTGCTATTCAGTTATTATCCCAGAGGTTTCATTTATGGAGGAAAAGGTTTTTATCATTTCCCCAAAGTCCACAGAGTAGAGCTTTAATGAAACACATATCTGATCACCACTCATCTATCTACCTTATGCAATCATGAAAATTTATCAGAGTTACTGCCTTCAAAAGTCAGTTTGAAGGCTCAAGCTTCCCATGGATCTTTGTATTTTTCTCTTCTTCCCCAATTTTTTTAACTGTAGAAGATGAAATAAACATTCTACCATGTGAATCTTATACATCATCTTCTGTATTGCCAACAATCACTCCCTCTCTAGCAATCTTCCCTCTTTAGAACACCTCTTTCCTGAGTCCAGACCCCTCAGTGATGAGTCTATAGTCCAGACCACTATTTTATAGGAGTTCCAATTATGCTTACATCAAGAATGACTTCACTACATCTCCCAACCTCTTCCTCAGCAACTTCCCTATTTTTCTTCTTCTTTCTTCCCTTCTTCTTTCTTCACTTTCTTATCTTCCCCCATTAGAATTTCATTTTTTAAAAGACCAGGACTGTTTCTTTTGCTTATATTTGTATCCCCAGTCCTTAACAAGGCCTTAGTAAATGTCATCCATGTTTATCTCTCTGTCTCTGTTGCTCTGCACCCCCAAAAATGATTGGGTACAAACCTATGAAAAGATATTGGCCATAACGGATGAAACTTCTTCACAAAGTACAAGTAAAACATAACAACCTTTTCTCTTCTATTTATGAGGTACCGCAGAACTTAGTGTATTGCACTGGTTGTATCATTCACCCTGAATCCCATCCTCATTAACAGTATATTCTGCCAGGTACATATTAGGGTTATTTCCACTAACTGGAGGGAGGAAAAAATCTTCAACTAGGAGTCACTGTGTGTATATAGAATTATATGGAAGAGTTTCCCTCAATATACAGAGTCTATTCTGTTGCGTGCTTCCTCCTGTTTCTATTAATATTAATGTAATGAGAGCTTGAAACATTTTCATCCACATGGTAGGAGAATGCGTCCTCAAAGAAATATGTTAGAGGCCCTGGGCATGCCTCAAGGTTTTATGACATTAATAACTTACCTCTCCTGCTTCACAGGAAATGAGAGAGGAAGAAAAGTACTTAATATTTTTGAAACCATAATTTTCCTTTCAGAAAGTTCTAAGTTAGTCAACATAACATCACGTCCTATCTTTGTTGGACAAATTACATTGGTTCAGTAACAACAGCTACATTTTGGGGGGTCGGCCTTTTTAAAAGCTTGATTTAAGAAGACTTGGGATCCAATTAACCTAATATTTTAGAGCCACAGGTTTAGAGTTATAAGTTAGAACTGTAGAGTTATAGAAAGATGATCTTCCAAAGGGGCTGTGACCAATTGGGGAAAAAAAATCATGCTGACCTTCCTGATGAGCCCTGATTCAGATGGTACAAGTAGACCAGGCAAGTCTCCGCCTCTGAGCCAGGATGGAAACCCCTTCCAGCTACCTGCGGGCCTGCTGATAGATCCATATTTTCAGTAGATGCTTTGACTATTTGGGAAACTATTTCATGCAGACTGCAATTCCAAATAGAAAATTTGTGACTGCAAGTAGGGAAGTAGTCATCTAGTGCTTAGAGAAAAAACAGGTGGAGGGAGGTAGAGGGAACTATGGATTCCATCAAAGTCAAGGAATAAAGTTCCTGCTAGAAATGAGGTACATAGGCAAGAATGTGTTAGATCCAGTTCTTTTTTTTCTGAGACAATTGGGGTTAAGTGACTTTCCCAGGGTCACACATGTAGGAAGTGTCTGAGGCCAGATTTGAACACAGGTGCCCCTGACTTCACTACACCAACTAGCTGCTCCTAGATCCAGTTCTTAATGACTCATGAGAGGTGATGGTTAAATCTTCAATGAGAGCATTTATGTTTTAGAAATCAACAAGATCTGTAAGTCAAAGCTTGATTTATTTTTTTAATTGTCAAGACATAAGAAAGTCATAAAAATATGAATTAATTGTGAATTGAAATACCATTTTACACCAAGCAGATTCACTAAAATTAATGAAGGGGAAAGCATCAAATGGAGGAGATTTGGAAAAATCGGGACCTTAATTCATCCTTGGCAGAATTATTAATTGATTCAATCATTTTAGAGAGCAATTTCAAATTATGACCAACAAGCCATTTGACCATTTGACCATTTGACCATTTGACCCAGCAATACTACTATTAGGTCTTTTCCCAAAAATGATTAGAGAAAAATGTACTAAAATATTTACAGCAGCTCTCTGTGGTTACAAAGACCTTGAAATTGTGGGATGTTTACCAACTGGGAAATGACTGAACAAGTTGTGGATATGATTCTGCTGGAATAATACTGTGCTCTAAGAAGCTTGATGATCTTGGATAAAAACATGGATAGACTTGCACAAAATAAAGAGGAACAGAATGAGCAGAATCAAGAGAATGTTGTATAGGATAATGGCAACTTTTAGAGAACAAGTAATTTTGACTATTATAAATACTAGAATTAACTAAAAGAGCATAAGAAGGAAAAATCTACATTGAGAAAAAGAAATGATAAATGGAAGTATGTACAGAATGATTGTGTGTGTGTGTGTGTGTGTGTGTGTGTGTGCGTGTGTGTGTGTGTGATGGCAGCCATCTCTAGAGTGGGGACAGAGGGGAGGGAAGCAAAAAAAGGGGGAAATAATTGCATATAAAACTTCAGTTCCATTATGTACAATTTGCTATTCCTTTTAATGATATAATAAAGTTATCTAGCAAGTTTCTATTTTTCATCCATCTTCAGAATTACTAAAAAGATGTGAAGTTTCAGTGGACTGAAATCTTAATATGAGTCCACACAATAAAATGTTGCAGAGGAAAGAAACAAACATAAACTAATGAGGAATTGGACTACATTGAGAGACATAAGTTTCAGGGATAAAGTGGGAGTCCCTCATATATAGGCCACATATAAAGTACTTCTTCCTTCAGTTCAGGATAACATTTTCTTTTGACCCCCACATGATAGAACTAGGAATAATGGGTACAAATTATAATGGCAAGAAAAGCTTTCTAACAGCTAGAGCTGCCCCAAAGCAGAGTGAGCGGCCTCAAAAAAACAAAAAACAAAAAACAGGTGAGTGCTTCGACTATTTGGACGTGTCCAATTAGAAGGTGGGCAACTAGTCATTTATGTAATGGGGGTAATCTCTTTGTGACATGAGTTGGACTATATGAACCTTATGGTTTCTTTCACTTCTCAAATTCTATAATTCTCTTCTCTTTGTGTCACTTGGACAAGCATAGGCTACTTGCCGAGTTTTTCTTCTCCTGTAAATTGCCATTTTCTGTTGCTGAGTATGTTTGGGGGGGGGGGGAAGGAGAAGAATTCTCCTCTCATTTCTGAATTCTAGTCCAGAAAATCAAGGAAGATGGCAAAGACAAAAGTGAAAAAGGGTAGGTCAATTTACACTTTTTTCTTATAGCTCACATAAAGGATACGTCCTTTTTTAAGATCATCTTCTTCCTCAAGATCAACAATCAGCCTTACCCACTGGGGACCAGGGAGAGAGGGATATCTTGTGCCCTACTAGCAAATATGTCTCAATACCATTTAAAGTTCTCCATGGGGACAAATGTCACATTCTGTCATCTCATTAAGTTGATTGGAAAAAACACCAAACTGATCAGGGGGGTCCTTTGTTAATCCTATAAACAGATTTGGGTTGTTTTCACACACTTTGAGATTAAACTGGTTGTTGGAGAATCTTCTTTATCTATTTCTATATTCATAAATCCTGAAAATAAATATTCACTTAAGGTTAGAAGCAGCATTAGGTCCCTGGAGGAGCAAAGAGGTATTAGATCAATCAGTATTTTTTTTACATGTGGCATTTGCATTTTAACGATGATCTAAGTCAAAATCATGTCACATTATCCAATATTTAATGCTTTTATAAAATGTTAGTTCTGTATTTTTGAGTATTTAGCATTGTGAAGAAATGAGACTTTTTGTTTTCCTTTCCATTATGCTTCCCTGTCCCTCCACAACAGCGGCTTATACAAGACAGTAGAGGATCCCAGTATGGGATGGTTACGTTTACCACATTAAAGTCAGATATAAACAGCAGATTTTAATTAGACCTTGGAAAGAGCATTTCTGTTTAAAGAAAATGAAAACACAGGTGGTTTAGTGAGTTCACCCTGAGTCTAAACCCCAAAATGCTATTTAAAGTGTAAAGCGGTTAAAGGATTTAATTTTTTCTGGTCAGTTCTGCCCCAGGTAGACAAATAATTCTGCCAATCCAAGCAGCGAGGGGTAGTCATGTGCACTTGGCTCTGGAGCAGCTGCCATAGGCTTTAATCTTTTCTGAATGGAAAAAAGAAGAAAAGAGACAAATATCCTTTAAAATCTCAAGTAGTTTTCAAACATAATATTTTCTCTGCTTCCCTTTCCAGCAGCCATCTTAAAACCCATCTCCTCATTGTGTTAGACCTGGACTTAACAACGTCCCATGCTAATCCCATTTGGAACTGCCTTCATGCTCATCACTATCTAGGTTTCTAAACCAAGTAGCCATATTTATAAACAGCACTTCTGGGTAAATGGGAGTCTAATCAGAAAGGATGACTTAGCAAAGAAATAGGTTCCTCTGGGCTAAGCACATTGAGACAAACAGCAATTCTACTCCCAGTATAACTGGACTTGCTGGGGACATTTCACCAAAATCAAAAGCTTAGGGATTCGTTCCTACATCTGTAGCACAATTTGTTTATTTTGGGGGTCTGCTTCTACAATATATATGGGAATAGTCCAAAAGCACTCTTCTATTTACAATGAGCTTTTAGACTTTAAGAGGAATTTCTTTGGCCAAGTGCAGAAACCTAAGTAAATACCATTCCCTGTTTCTTTTTGCTTCTTCTCCCTATGTGGTGCCTGGCCAGACTCCTCACATTTTTAGGGAGAGACAAAAATAAAACACCTACTATTGATGATTGCACTTGCACCTGTGGCCCCCTAATGAGATGCAATTGAAGCAGACGGAGGATGTGGATTCAGGGAGGGGCAGACCATCACAACATCCCCCTTCCCACATCTAAGATTGCCTTCATTTAGGCCTTTCCCTTCAGGTAGTCCTTGGTCAAAGGCCAGCCAGGATCCATCTCTTGGAGAGTCTTTAGAATTGGCCACAGTCCAGACTATAGGTCGTGCTATTTGTTTTAGTTGGCTTTTTTCCTCATTATATTTGGTTCTCCCACATTCAGTGGGAGGAGGTGACTGAATGAGAATGAAGGTTTACTGGTCAAAGTTTATGGTACCTGAAAATTCCCTCTGGAGAAGGCTAAGTCATAATACAGGAGAAAGGACTAGTTTGGTGATCCTTATGAAATCCTGTTATGTAGGAAAGAATTTTTTAAAAAAGGATGGGGGCAAATGGATAAGAGCAATTTAATAGTTATTCTGCTGTGCTGTTTATGAAATAGAGTAACAGGTGCTAGGAGAATATCTTGTGTCTTATCATTTTTTGACCAAAAATTCCATGAAGGAAAGGATCCTCTTCCTTAAATTTGTTTCACTCTGTACCAAATAAAGTGTTGTGTTTAATAGAGAAAGCACTTAATAAGTAATTTTGTGGAAATTTATATAAGAAATGACCTGTTATATAGCTTCATGGAAGAATATCAAATTTACTCAGTTAATTAAAACACACAATAATGGGAAAATAGATTCAGAGCAGTGACTTCAGAGACCAGTTAGCCCCATTCCTTCATTTTACATAGGACAAAACTTGGAACAAGAGAATAAGTGATTTGCCTAAGACAGTTTGACTCATTAATATTAGAGTCTCTAGTATTGTTCGACTTATTTCTAAGAATTTAACTTCCTCATTTCTCTGAACTTCAGCCTGAACTCAATCTATGTTACCCTGAAAGGGAGGAGGGAGGATGAGTGGATGGGGTCGTGAGGTGCTTTACCTGGTCACCAGCCTCGCACCAAGCCTCTCTGGAGGTTACCTCACATGGGACTTTATGGAGAATGTTGATAAGCTCTGTATGATCCAATACCCACTGGTCCTGGGGATCTCCTTTTGCTATTCAGGCCAAATGTAAGCCCACCATTACATCTAGTACCATCTAATTACTGCATTAGTTTAAATTTTTATCCAGAATTACTTTAGCACCTTGTATCTTTTCATCTGTATAAAACAGACTTTCTGCCTGTCAAGATGTATCCCTGGCCACTGAGGGGCTCTCATTTTATTTGCAATTCTTAGCCTTGTCATGGTCAAAACTTACTGCCTCAGTTTCTCTTTATCACAGTTTCTTATCTTGACAATAGCAACAGATAATTAAGATAAATGACATATCATAGCTATAGATAATAAATTAGGTAGCGATACAGATAGAGAAAGACTATTTATTAATACCTATCACTGTACTAAGCATTGAGGAGCACAAATAAAAGCAAGTAAGATTATCCCTACCCTCAAGGACTTGTTTTCTAGTAGTAGAAAGGAACATATAAAGGAGGGTTGGAAGTGGAAGGGGAGAGGTAGTGGAGGAAGCTGTGACAAAGTAGTAAAGGAAAGGGAAATATAATAATAAAATTACATAAAATAGGTTAATAGAAATACCCAGTGGCCTAGAGAGAAATATGAAAAGCCAAACAATAGCAGAGCTTGAAAAAGTAAAGAAGAAAGGCACATGGAAGAAAAGTGGTTAACCCCTTGGAAATCTAGCATTTTCATTCCCACTTGGAGAAGTATATGTTTTAAAGTGTTATCGTTAAATAGCATAATGCAATTGCTTCCATGTGCATGACACTTTTCTCGGTAAATTATAGAAGTTAAATTACTCCAGTACCTCAGTTAGTGAGTGGCCATAATTAACTCATAATTAAACTCAAGTCTTCTGATTCCATTGGCTAACCAACAAAGCTAATAATTTAAATTTCCAAAGTAACTTCCCAAAATGCCTACAAGTGAGTGAGTTGAGAGTAGGATACCAGAGTTTGAGTAGCATCATCACAGATACAAGAGACAATAGGCTTAGGCTATTTCTAATGTATGCATTGTTATTTATAAATCATTTTATCAAGACCTTAAATGAGACTGAAAAGGTAGGCTTAGCACGTTTGTAACTGGTTGAACTAGAAGATCCAAAATGATTTCCCCAATAGAAATTTGAGGGCCAAATAAGCAAACGTGATGTCTCATACAAACAAATAGCAGAATGTTTGGATAAACGTACTGTCTTTGCAGTTGTTGAAAAAGAACTGGGAACTTTAATTGATCACCAGCATAATTTGACAGTAAAAGTGGGACGTGACTGTTGTAAGAATTAACATAAAGCAATGTTCCATTAATGGAATGTTTTTGCCAACTATTTTCAAGTTTTTAAAATCTAATTCAAGTCAAGGGCATAGAAATCAAAGCTAAAATACTCCCATTTCTCCTGAATTTCCTCTTTAAAAGAGCAAACTTTTATTATAATATAATGATATATATGTATGTACAATATAATTAACATGTATATACATACATATCTTTTAGTAAGCACATGCATATGTATATATATTGTGTATATATGTTTATGTATATATATGATATATGTGTGTATATATGTATGTATGTCTATATATGTGTTTTATATATATGTGTGTATATATATATATATATATATATATATATATGATTAGGAATAGGGAATAGACTTATGAATTCATTGATACAGGGAATTCTTAGATGAGAAAAGTTTCTCGCAGTGTTCGTCAGCAGATTTTCTATAATACTATACATTACAAAAATACATAGGAACAGGACTCACTTTCACTCCTGGCCCTGGGAAGCTGATCCTGAAGCATACAGAAGACTATTCGAAGTAGAGATAAAGACATAGGTATAGACAGCTCACGGTGTCCTTTACCAGAGAGGGTCTTTCTACCCCAAAGGAAGCACTAACATTTTCTACTTTGAGAAAGAGTTTTGAACAATCAATCAATTGAGTATCTGTGATTATGCTCTACAAATGCTGGGGCTACAAAAAAAAAAGGGGAAAAACTGTCTTAAACTCAAAGAAATATTCTTCTTTTATTTCTTTAAATATCAAATATTTATTTTTCTCCTTCCATTTCTCCCCATCCTCTAACAAAGAAAAAAAAAGAAATGGTGAACCCTTGTATCATATTAACATTTTCAACCTAATCATCATCTCTCTGTTGTGAGGTAGACAGGATCATTCTTCATCTTTCCTCTGAAAATATGGCTTGCTTATTGAATTGAGCAGAGTTCATCAATCTTTCAGAATTATTTGTTTTTACAACATTGATGTTAAAGTATGTGTTTCCCTTCTTTTGTTTGCCGTACTCTACATATTTTCATAAGAGTCTTCCCAGATAGATCTCTAAGTATAGACAAAATATATGCAAAGTAGATATAAGATTCAATTTTTAAAAAGGCACTAGCAGTTAGGAGAATAGAAAAGGCCTGCAGCTTAATGTGGCACCCAAGGTTTTAAAAATGTCAGTGATTAAAAAAGGTAAGGAGGGAGAGCATTGAAGTGATGGGGAATAGTGGAGGAAATCTGGGTTCTGTGCTTAAGAAAAAGAAAGATGATCATCATCTGTTCATGAATCTTGTTTAGAAACTTTCTAAGGGAATGGAAATGCACGTCTGCAGCAAGTATATATCATGTACTTTGAGGCAAGAGACAAAGATGAAATCATGGCAAACATTCTAACAAATACTTTTCTTTCTCTGAGAAAAAAGAAAATTAGTAGTAGAGCTCCAATCAGGGAAGGAGAATGACTTTCTATGTTTTGATTCAATATAATAATTCAAGTAATTATTTTCTAATAAATTGCCACTTGGTTTGCTCTAGATCAGATTTGTCTTTCAGGAAGGAATTGGACTATAATGATTTCTAGATCTTTTACAAATCTGAGATTCTATAATTCTATGATGTTTGATTTTATCTCTAATTTCCTCTACTACTGTCCCATGACAACAACTTAATGAATATGAAATAATTAAAATTAAAATATTTTCATAATGCACATAATAGTTCTATAATTGCCTCCAAGTTACCTCAAATTGTTCAGGCCTGAACTTATGTGAGTAATTGGCTCAGCAAACAATTGGACTCCCTAATAATGAATTACCTTCTGGAATAATTTTTATTATTGCTCTGCTTTTCCTTTCTCATACCATATAATCTTGACTGATGTTATTTTTCTTTTCTTTTTTCCCCTAATGACATTTATTACTTTCCGTGGCTTCAATACATCATTTCCTAAAAATACAAAGAAACAGAAAACCCCAACAAACCTTGCTAGATCTATTAGCCAATAACCTTCCACAGAAGTCTAATTTCCAGAATTTTAATTAGTGTTATCTGCTGGCTTGTCAAATTCCAATGCTCATTTCCATGAAAGCGAATTTTCATGGGATATGACTTTAATCAATAGTTGGGATTCTACTTCCAGTTTTCCTTCTCTTTTGTCTTATAATTTCCTTGTTTTCTTAATACTTCTTCTGGAATAGAGTTAGTTCTTGGTCTATCCTTCAATTTGGACAGGGATTGAGAAAGATACTAAATTTAAAATGGAGAGGGAATCCAAGTTGAGGAAATTTTCTTACCAAAGTAAGTTGCTACCTTCTCTGCCACCTATAGTCTTGGAACTTGGCCAAAAACTTTGCCCACAGTCACAGAAACTTTATGGGCAAAGGAAAGATCTGAATTCAGTTCTTCTAAATCTGTAACAGAATTCTCATTCTATTCTTCAAAACCAGCTAAAATTGTTCCAAATAGTCCCATGTTTCTATTTCCATTTCCTTGTCCCTAAAATATTACTGGTATACACAATGCTCCATTTTATTCTTTTCTTTAAGTGTTTACATCATTTCACTTTTGTTAACATTTATTTCAATTCTTTTTCTTTCTAGTACTGCCATCTATTCTATCATTAGCCTCTATAATTTTTCCCTCATGCGTGTTATCAATCCATGTCACATCTGCATATAGTCATGTCTGGAAGACTCTTGGTTCTTTATCCCAAATGCCCACTTTAGTCCTATCCATTACTCTTTATAGCTTTTCAAAACCACATTTATTAAGATTGTATAAAGGACAAGCCCTGGGCCATTTATGTGTAAAAAATTTCTGTGTTTTTTTTTCCCCAAGCTGAAGGGGCCCAGATCCCTCTCTATTTAATCTAACCACTAAAAGAGCATTGCTATTTTCACAAATACCTTTTGAAGTTTCATTGTTACTAATTTTTTTAGCCATTTCCTTGTATTCATTCTGGATATAGTTTTTATTAAATCTGCTTTAATTTCTAAAAAAGATGGAAGAAAATAAGAGACTTATGAAGAAGTTGCTACATTTGTTAACCTAGTTAAAGGGCTGTCACGTGAAAATTAGGTTACACAGTCCATTGTGGAGCATACTACTGTTCTTGATTTACTTAGATAGAGAGTACAAAAATATTCCCAATGAATGAAAATTTTAGGGAAGGGGAGATTTTTAGCTCAGATGGAAAATGAATTTCTTGAGAAGTAAATGTATTTAAAACTGGGATAGATTACCATATTAGGTAATGAACTTCCCTGTTATAAAGACATTCAAGAAAAAACTAGATAACTATTCATCAGGGACTCCTATTTCAATATGAATTTCTCTTTGAGAAATTTCTTTGAATTTCTATACAATTGTGAAATGATATAATTTTACATTTCTATACAACTGTGAAATTATATGATTCTACATTTTTTGTCTTTGTTCCTACACCCCATCCACATTTCTGATTGTGTGCTATATGACCTTAAAATTTCCTCTAAGTTGTATTTGGATCCAATGAATTCTTTAATGCTTGATTTAGCCTTGCATGGAACTAAACTGGGCAATTGGGATAAAGAATCAATAGTGTCCCATACATGATTATATATAGAGATGACATGAATTGAACTAATTCAGCAAACATTTTGATTTTTTAGTAGTTTTTACAACAAGCAATTAAAAAACAGAAATTATTTACTTTCCCCCCAACACAATATGAAGATAGTTATAATCCATGATTTAACTTTCTATATCTTTACAAAAGTAAAAAATCCAAAATCATCTTCACAAAATTCTTTGAAAACAGATACTCAAATCATATTGTTTTTGCCATCATATCAAAATATCGAAATGCATAACAATTTTTTAAAATTTAAAAACCTGTGGAAAGCAAATACATTTTAAAAAGAAAACCACATAGAAAAATAAGTTGAAAGACTTAATAAATGAATAACTAAAAAGGACCTAATAGTAAAATGAATCAACATTACTGGGTAAAAACATATAAGGGGAAGTCTCTATGGGAAAAGATAGAATAACATAGAATAACTATAGAGAACTACATCTACTTTCCCAGACCTGAGATCAGAACAACTTTAGAAACCTAGTGATTGTGTAAAACCTAATAAATTAAAAGATCTTTCAAGGAGAAAAAATAGTTCTTTTTAAAGAACTTTTAAAAGAAAGAATTGGTACTTTAAGATATGACAGTGATTTTTAATCATGTGAAAAACATTCTGAAAAAGACAGTGGTAGCAATGTAATAAGAAGAACAAGAACAAAATCAAAATATAGACCCATTGGAAGGCTATTTGACATCTATAGCAGATGACATTGAAAATGGAGCTTAATAAAACAATCTGAAATTTACTAATATAGAAAAACACAAAAAATAAAAAAATTTCAGGGGATTATGCCCCACAAAATTGCCCCATAAATATTAGAAACAAAAACAAAATTCAGTTTGTGAAAGAATTGTTTCCCTTAAGTAGTTATTTAGTCACCCAGTTTCAATATTTTATAAAAAAGTATTTCAAATATCAAGGAAAATGTTCTTCATGAATGAAAGGAAAATATTCTCAGTTCTCCAGAATAATTTATTAACTGGGTGAAATGACATATGATATGTCAAAAAGGAAAGGAAACCAGTTTGCATTATCAAATTGCTTATTCTGAAATCCTCACCTTAAAAAAATATTTTTAAATGTGCATTTTCAGGGTGAAGAAGGGATTTGAATCATTTCTAGTAAAAAAAAAAAAACTGAGATGAATAGAACATTTTATTTATTAATTCATTGACCAAAAGAAATTTAAGAATGAGGAAGGGTGAAGAAAAATATTATCTTGGGATTATTGACCTAGAGGAGGAGACAATGTGGATCATCATTATTTGGCAATTTGGGCTACTGAGGCCTAGAAGGATGAAATTACATTGTCTAGTTCATGCAAAGGGGTAAATGATCAAGTCTAAATTCAGCTCTAGTTGCATTGACCACAGACCCAATGTTTACTCTGTATCCCATGCTACTAACTATGAAAATTGTTTTGGTGAAATGGATGAAAATCAAATAAAGAATTGGTATAGGATAGAAAATGTATATTCTTTTCTGGGTAGAACAAAAGAGACAGGGGTATTTTAAAAAAAAAAATCTTTTAGTAAGTATCATCTTTCATACAGTAAGAACATAGTTGGTGAAGAATAATCAGAGATTGGAATAAACTAGAGGAAGGATAAATTTTTAAAAAGCAGACAAAAATCTATTCTAGATTTTACAAAAGGAAACAGTTAAAAATAGAAACTATAAAGGGAACTATACCATACTTGGAATCATGATGGGAAATGAGACAAATCAATAATTACTATCTATGTGCAGAATAACAAAACATTAAAAAACCCTATCTATGCAAAAAAAAAAAAAAAACTATGCAAATAAGATGCTGATTCTGGATACTGTGGTTAACATTCCTCCTTCGTATTTATTCAATACAACAAAAAGATTTAAACATAAGGAGTTATTAGAGATCTAATGAAATATTGGGGAAACTACATCAATAGACCCTTGACCATTATTACAAGGGAATATTTTAACAATGCAGTTACTTTTAGAAGCAAATGGTATATTTATGAAAATTAATTCTCTAGTGAAGCATAGATAACTGATAAATAGATACAGAAAAGCAAAAATTAATCAGTAAAACACATCCTTTAATACCATTTTTAAAAATTAATGAGCAACTATGAACAAGAGAAAGACTTTAAAGGAATCTAAATATCATCTTGGTAAGAGTGAGTCAAAAACCAAATTAAGGACAAAATAAATATTCATATTAAACAAAATCATATCATTGAGAAGAGTTATGAAAATGTCCAGGCCTACTTTGGCTAAAGCAATCCTCAGAAGAAAATGCAAAGGTCTGAATGCTCACATTAACAAAAGTGAATGAAGAATTCTAACATATTACATTTTAATTTTAAAAAGCTAGCAAATCAAGAAATTAGTATTTTAAAATAATGATAAATATTGAAAGCCAAGGTAAAAATAAAACCAAAAAGACTAGTGAATAATAAATAAAATACATTTTTAAATTAACAAGTTTAATAAATAATTGATTAATTTGATAATAACAAAATACTTTGATGATAATGAGAAAAATAGAAGTGATAAAAAATAGAATGGGGAACTTATGATCAGAGAAAAAAGAATGTTTAAGTAATCAATTTACAGTAACCAAATTTATGCCAGAAAATTAAAAAAGAGAGCAAAGACTACATTTTTGTTGCACCTTGTAAATATAATTCCTATGATGATATTATCTAAATTATTACGTGATTTATTACTATATCCATTTACCTAAGAGATATAAAATAGAATTAAACAAAATAATATTCATATAAAGAAATAAAATATTACCATTATCAGGGGAAATTTTTAAAAAGACTTGAAATATCTAATATTGAATCCTCAAATTCTTTTTTAAAAACTTAATCATCAAAAAATAACTACTTCTAGTTTAAAATGGAAAGAAAATCACTCAATAGACTATGAAGCAAACGGACATAACGTAAAGGGATTTGGTAAGTTCAAGAATACAAACCCATGACACAGTTAAGTGGTACAGTAGGTAAGAATACCACATGTGAATTTGTGATAAATTTGACCTTAGGAAAAAAATCACTTATTTGCTGTGTGATTATGAATAGGTCACAATATCTATCTGCCTCTGTTTCTTCTTCTGTAAAATGGAGATGAATAAAATATACCTGATAAGTTTGTTGTGAGAATAAAACAAGACAATATTCTAAAATGCTTTGCAAACATTAAGGCGCTCTATAAATGATGACTATTCCTATATTCATGACAGTGATTATTATAGCAGAAGATATAGTTTTAAATAAAAATGCTAAGAAATTTATAAAACATCTTGGAAGAAAATAAAAATGGATTAATATTTAATACCAAATACCGTATCCCTTCCCATGTTATCATATAAAATAAATATATACTGAATATGAAAATAATATCATAATAAGGGAGGAAAATGGAAGATTAACAATAATTTCACAATTGTTAAGGGAAGCATCAATAATTAGACATGTTGTAAGATTTTAAAACATAAAAGTTTAACTTACATTATAGAAACTTTAAAAGTTTTTACATAAATAAAACAAATACAACCAGAGTTAAAAGGAAATTATCAAGATTTAATATGTCTCAAACATCTTTTCTAAAAAAAAATTATTCTTTCTTTCTCTTTATATATAAATCACATATACATATATACATATATGAATATATCAATATATGAAAGTTACCATTTCCACTTTAGTTAAAATCATTTGAACAGTTTTCAAAGAAGAAAAAAATAAAATGTCAAAAGTTATATTAAAGTGATCAAAATCATTAAAACTCAAATAACTCTGAAGTCAGTAGATAATAGATATAAAAATGAAAGTGACTTTGGAACGCATTTAATTCAATTTTTTTTACAAGAGGGGAAACTGAGGTCTATAGAAGTTCATTGATTTGTCTAATTTAATTCTAAGATTATACATGTGTATACAACAATATTATTGATGGTTTTAAATACCAAGTAGATCAATGCTTGGAAGGCCCTCTATGTATGAAATTATTCATGGAAGTAATAGGTGAAAGTAAAATGAGAAAATAATTGTAAAATGCTCAACTCAATTCTTGGCACATACCAAACACTACATAAATGTCAACTATAATTATCATACGAATATAATAACATTATTTTGCCACAGGGTAGGAGAAATTCATAAAATTAGAGCAAAGAAAACAAATAAAGAATTAATAATAACATAAAAAGAGATGATACAAATAGAAACATCAAATCAAATAAAATAGCAATAAAATGATCAAATAAATAAAAAAAAATCAAATAAAATGATAACAAATTACTAAATGTGAAATTAGAAGTTATGTGCTGCCAATCATGTTATCAGGTGATTTTGCTTAGGCTTTTGTTTGTTTCTTTGTTTTAGATGGAGAAAGGATGTTGTTTGTTTGTAAGTTACCAATGCAGAAAAAGGAAAAGTGTCAATTTTTAAAAGTTAGCTTAAGAAAATGTCTTGGACAACTTCCCGTGTGTATTTTAAGAAAGTAAAACAGTAGGAAAAAAATGAAGAGCTATACTTACTAGCACTTAAATATTTGTTGTCCAATGGGGTCATTGGGTACAATTCCTAGTCTCATTACACTTTATTGTCTTTAAGATTCTCTCTGGTCCAATCAGATTGACCTTTTTACCATTCCTCAACACTCCATCCTGCATTTCAATGGCTTTTCAAAGGCTGACTCCTATCCCTGTAATGTACTTCCTCACTCAAGCCTTAGACTTCCTTGTTTCCTTCCAGATGGTTCATCTACCACTTTCTATATTAATCCTTTCCTCATTTCCCAGTTACCTATTACCTTCCTCTTCTCCAAATTGTTATACAGGTACGTTGCTTTATTGCAATTCACTTAGTTCCCCCCCCCCCCGCTTTTTTTTTTTTTAATTTTTACAAGTTGAAGATTTGTGGAAACCGTGAATTGAGCAATTTATGGCATCATTTTTCCACCAGCTTGTACTCACATGATGTCTCTGAGTCACATTTTGATAATCTGCAATATTTCAGACTTTTTTTATTGTTGTTTTGCTGATCTGTGATTAGTGATCTTTGATGTCATTATTACAATTGTTTTGCAGTATCATAAAGCCCAGCCATATAAACCAATGAACTTAATCAATAAATGGTGACTTATTCTCACTATTCCACCCACCAATCATTCCTATCCCTCTCCTTCTTCTCAGGTTACCTGCTCCTTGACACAACAATATTGAAATGAATCCAGTCAATAACCCTTTAATGTTCAAGTGACAGGAAGTGCCAATCTACGATCAATTTTATTGGTGTCTCATTTTAAGAAATCACTACAGCCAGCCCAGCCATCAACAAACTGCATCCCGATCAGTCAGCAGTCAGCAACATCAAGGCAAGACCCTCAACTAACAAAAATATTGCTCCATGAAGGCTTGGATAATGGTTAGCATTTTTTAGTAATGAATTATACACATTTTTCTAAACATAATACTATTGCGTATTTAATAGACTGCAATATAGTAAAAACACAAATTTTATATGCATTGGAAAGCAAAACAATTCATGTATCTTTTTATTGAAATATTTGCTTTATTGCAGTGGTCTGGAATCAAATCTGAAATAACTCTGAGGTTTGCCCATATATGGGTACACATACTTCTTAAGAGAAAGACTGACTTTTTATAGTATTCAAGTAGAAGGAAAGAAATGGAAACAGTCATGTATTAATCCTTCCAGAGAGTAGCCACAGAGCTAAGTGCTTTACAAATATCTTTGAGTTTAATAAAACAAAAACCAAACCAAACCTTGGGAATACATGCTATCATTTTTCCTATTTAAGGAAACCAAGGCAGACAGAGGTTAAGTGACTTACTCGTGGTAATAATCTAGTGTGAGAAACTGAATCTGAACTCAGGTCTTTGTGACTTCAGACTCAGAACTCTATCCAATCCTTCAAGCATAATATGTGCTTAAGCAATATTTTTAAAAATTGATTCAGTAAGTATGTATTAAATGCCTACTTTAAGAAAGGCACAAGGGTAGGGCTTGGGGGATGCAAAATTGCACAGTGATATGTAGCATGTGTGGATAGATAAATCATATAGTCACATTAGTAGGTAAGGAACTAAGTAGGAGGGCAGGTAGGTAGGCAGGGGATTGGGCCCTTTGATTTCATTACATCGGGAATTCCCTAAAAGTCAACTTCTTCTATGTAGGCAGATCAACCAGCTACCCTGCAACTTATAGTCTTACAAAGTTGCCTTAGTATATTGGGAAGCTTAATGACTTCTGCACGGTCAGTTAGCACAAATATATGAAAAACTAAATTGATTCACTATAAGAGGAATAAAAGACATGTCCAGACAAAGTAGCATGAGAATATTTGTGGAAAGAGAGAGCACTTTCAGTAGGAATCAGAGGCTTCCTGGAGGAATCATGCTCCTCGGCGGAGTCTTGAAGAGAAAGACTTTTAACAGGTATGATAACAAAATTAATTCCAGCCCATGTGAGAAGGCCTTTTCATTATGGTTTTTCCATTCATAAAATCTCATGGTTTTTCAAAAATTTGTATTCTATTTGACAGATAAGCTTACTAAATGTCTAATATATTCTTTTTGGGAGAAATCCAGTTATGATAAGCAGATATTTACTTAGAGACCCTGACTAGGAAACAGGAAGCCTTTTCAAAACCAAGAATTTATCTCTAAGACAGCAGAAGATTCAAACAAGCACAAGAATTGAGTTGAAAACTGAGGTACAGTCCAAGTTACTGTCCATTTTTATCACAATGCTTGGGAGTGGGCGGAGGGAAGGATGTGTCTGGCAGGGAGTGGGGAAAAAGAAGATCTCACCGTAATTTTTGGCCATCAAAACTGACTCTGGAAACTTGTTCTGGCTAAAAGTTTTAGCAATATTGGTTATGACTGTGGTCACTCAGGTATGAGCAGATCGCTAGGAAAGTTTGTTTCAAAGGGGAATTGTGAAAATTACAAGGAATAAATTAATGAACATAAAGCAATCTGTAGATCTTCCTGAAATTCTGAATTTAAAAAAATAGAAAACAAAAACAACTTAGGTGGGTATAAAGCAGATCTTTGCTCAGAGTACAGTGATATCTGGATCTAGTTTTCTTGATTTTGGCTTTTCAGGAAATGGTTTCCACATTTGCTCCTATATGTAGAATTTATTAAGATGAATGTCAGAATTTTTGTCAGTTTTCCTTCAATATAGTTTCCTCTAGTAAGACAATCCACTAATGATGCAACTTTTGGGGAGGCTGAACTTTCCCACGTGCCAAAAATTAGTCTCCTGGCAGCAATAATGCCACTGTGATGTCACTGTTAGGAGCCATCAGCGCCCATGGGGGCAAAGACTGCTGAGCTGAAAAATGTCACATCATCTGTACAATGGTTATTTCAAATTTTAGGCAAAATACCATCTGTACTATAAAAAAGCCACTTGATGGAAATATAATTCCATGGTGAGAGAGCTTTAGGTGTTTGTATGTGTAACTTGAAGTGGAAAGAGGTGATCTGAAAACAAGATTTAATTATAATAAAACAATCCTGTCATTACTTATAAAACAATTCTGCCTAAGTAGTGGCCTAGTAAAAATCAATGACTGATTTTATTGAATCAATTTAATAATCAATAAGAATATTTAATATTCCATCTTCTTGTATGTGCCATCCTTAATAACAACTCACACTTATTTAACACATTGAGGTTTTCAAAGGGTTTTCATACCCATTCTTTAATTGGAGTTTCACAGTTCCACAATGGGTATTAGTTTTCCCAGGAGGCGCCAAGTATCATTCTCCCATACACAAACTTTTTACAGTAGAATATTGAGATTCAGAAAAGGCAAAGTGGAAATTAGTGTCCAAAGCTGGACTTGAAATTCAGGTATCTTGAGCTCAAGTTGAATGTATTTCTCATTAGAATTTATTAAAATTCATTAAAATAAAGCAGAGTTGGTAATCCCAAGGAGAAATAGAACTCCGTAGGTACTAATTGATTTCAAAAAACCACAAATTACTATCACCTATTCTGTATTGTGCTTTTATTTATTTTTGTTGTTGCCATAAATATCCCCCAATTACAATTTAATCTGGTTGGGATTGTTAAGGGCATTACTGATTACAAGGATGACACTTCTGGATAGAAAACTCCCAAGATGGGAAACCTCATTTATGGATGCAGATTGACAACTTTTTCTTCAACTTTAATCTTAGAAATTTGCCTAGAACACTAAGAGTTGAAATCCCTCATGTGTGTTGGGGGAAACTTGAATTCTGCTCTTTTTTGACTCCAAGAAGAGTCTTCTATCTGCTATCTATCCTCACTATTTTTCTTCTCTATGCTTTTTTTTTCTAGAATGAATACAACTGCCACTACTTATATGTGTGTATGTACATATGCATGTATGAAATTTATAATCATGTATGTAAATATGTGCATGTGTTCTATTCCCTGAAAGTTAGCAAGGTTTTGTAAAAGAGATCTAATCGTGGGGTCAAAAAGACTATATTATTCCTTCCACTTTGCAACTTTGCTCATCACCATTTTAACATATCACAGATCAACATAAGAAATCATGAAATGGTTGGGGCAATTTTATTTTTTAAAATTTTATCTTCAAAATGTATACAAAGATCATTTTCAGCATTAACCCTTACAAAATCTTGTGCTCCAATTTTTTCTCCCTCCTTTCTCCCCACTCTCTCCCCTAGACAACAAGTAATGTTCTGGTTAGCTTTCTGGAGGTCTTTGGACCAGCCTTTGTTTCAGCCGAGTAATCACCACAAGAATAGCCAGGGATAAAGTCCAAATTCTTTATTGTCTCCTTCACAGTCTGTTTCCTTGCCTGGGGCCTGGGCTAGCTTTCTAGAGGCTCTTCAGACAGATCTTGGTTTCAGTAGAGGAAATGCAGGAGGGCAGGCCAGCCACCTGGAGGGTGATGAAGATGGGATGTCTCTCTGAGTCCAAGAGCTTGAGCTCCCGCCTCCAGTCCTCTGTCTTCTCTGGCTGAGTTTGTCCCAGTTTATATGCCCTATTTCAAAGGCATCATTACACTATACTAAGTATAAACCAATGATTATATCACTAGGGCAATCATACTGAACTTAGAGAAGTATTAAGCCCCTGCTAAACTAGAGCACCATTATCTTATCAATTCCACTGAGTTAACACCTTGTTGTAAAACTCCTTCCCTCAAGTATATTTTTCCAGAATTCTGGCCCATTACAGGAATTGCTCTGAATCATCTCATTGCTGAAAAGAGCCACATCCATCAGGATCAATCATCGCATAATCTTCTTGTTGCAGCATACAGTGTTCTCTTGATTCTTCTCATTTCCCTCAGCATCAGTTCCTGTCAGTCTCTCCAGGACTTTCTGAAATCATCCTGCTGTTCGTTTCTTGTAGAACAATAATGTTCCATAGCATTCATATTCATAACTTCTTCAGCCATTCTCCAGCTGATGGGCAGCCACTCCATTTTCAATTCCTTGCCACAAGAAAAAGGCCGCTACAAACATTTCGCACATGTGGGTCCCTTTCCATTTTTTATGATCTCATTGGGAAATAAGCCCAGTAGAGTCACTGGATCAAAGTTCGATAGCCCTTTGGGTATAGTTGCAAATTGCTCTCCAGAATGGTTGGATCAGTTCATAACTGGTAGGATAAGTTTAATCTCCACAAAAGATAATTTTTTAAAAAAATAAATGAAATAAGCTAGAGGAAACAGAAAAAAAAAAAGATAAAGGTTGAAAGAATAATTAGCAAGCATTACAGTCTTACCCAAGCAATAGTCTCTTAGAGATTAGACTAAATAGATATTAATGATTCTATGAGACAATAAGAAATATCAAGACAAGGGTAGGTCATTTGTCATCCTTACTCTACACATCCATGAATTTGTTAAGTGTCACTGTATTATATCTCTGTGTCTTCTTTCCCCTTGTTCATCTTTCTTTATTTTTCATATTTCATCATTAGTCATAGGGCACCTCCATAGAAAAATTAATGAGGAAGGAAGAAACAATAAAGTTCTCAATCTTGGCAAGAAGGAGATAAACCTGTTCTTTGCATATGGCCAGAATGAAGGAGAGAATGGAACAAACAGAGAAGCTAGGAGATATGTTGTTAAAGGTATAAAATTAGTTAGGGAAGCTAATAGTAGAGGTCAACAATACTCCCAGTTAAGCAGGAGGCAAGATCATTCTGCTGAGGGGGAGAGAGGCAGTGGTGATTTTTAGGAAGGTTGAGAATAGCAGAAATAAGCTAGAGTGGCCAGAGGGAATCCATTTACAGAAGATGGAAGCGTTACTGAGTTTGTTTGTGAATCCTGTGCATCCTTCAGGCTTAAATCTCACCTCTCACCTGAGGATATGAAGTAACAATTGGAGGTAGAAATGATTTTGTTTTAATCAATACTAGCAATATCATTTATTTAGCACGTATCACACACTGCCTTGCATTACGTGCAAGTATGTGTGTGTGTGCATGTATGTATGTATGTGTCCCTGTGTAAAATCTCACTGTGTCATCTAGAGTATCTGAAGGAACTGGGGCAATGTCAACAATATTTTGTATTCCACAAAGTACGTAGCACGTAGAAGGCTAGTAATGAATTACTGAATGATTAAATTAATGAATGGAAATTGTCTTGATGTTGAGTAAAAGACTTCTGAGGAGAAAATGGAAAAATTTTTAACTTATTCTAAATGATATTAATCAGTCTGTTACCACAATCCATGTTACTAGTTATTTATTGACTGTCAATACCCTGCTGGAAGTTCTGGGGAGAAGGGGAAGGAGTCTGAAAAGAAGGAAATCCTGAAGCTACAAAAGAGGAAGGGAATGGTGGATACGGAGAAGTTCTCTACAGCTACCCAGAGAGGGCAGGGGAAATGAAGTGTTTACCTCATTTACAGGACTCAGTGTGTCTTGTAAAAGCACCTGTTTCAGAGAGGGTTCTTTGATATATCCATAATGAAACATTCGATACCTTTAGCTCCACAGCATGGAGGCTACTTCAAAACATTCATTAGAGTAAAACTAAGGCATTTTGTCAAGGACAAGTCTGTAAGGAAGGGAGCTTCCTGCATGATAGCCAAAGTCCAAAAACACTGTTGGTCAGAAAACACTATTTATTTGTTCAATCTATTTAAATATGTACGAGGACAACTGAATGTCCTTGAAGAAAATATCAAGTAATAAATAAGCTACGTGAGAGTCAATGTGGCATGCTGGACAGAGGAAAAGCTTGGAGTTGGGAAGACTTGGTGGAAATATATGATTTGGATTCATTGCAGCTCTGTGATTCTAGGCAAGTCATCTAATCTCTTACTAACTTAGGACACCTCTTGAAGACTTCTTGTAGATATCATACCAAAATGAATGAGTAAAGGACATTTTCTTCTTTCCTTCTTTTTTCTTTCCTTCCTTCCTTCCTTTCTCCCTTCCTTCCTTCCTTCCTTCCTCCCCCTTCCTTCCTTCCTCCCTCCCTTCCTCCTTCCTCCCTTCCTTCCTTCCTTCCTTCCTTTCTTCCTTCCTCCCTTCCTCCCTTCCTCCCTCCCTTCCTCCCTTCCTCCCTTCTTTCTTCCTTCCTTCCTCCCTTCCTCCTTTCCTTCCTTCCTTTCTTCCTTCCTCCCTTCCTCCCTTCCTTCCTTCCTCCCGCCCTTCCTCCTTTCCTCCCTTCCTCCCTCCCTTCCTCCCTTCTTTCTTCCTTCCTTCCTCCCTTCCTCCCTTCCTTCCTTCCTTCCTCCCTTCCTCCTTTCCTTCCTTCCTTTCTTCCTTCCTCGCTTCCTCCTTCCTTTCTTCCTTCCTCCCTTCCTCCCTTCCTTTCTTCCTTCCTCCCTTCCTCCCTTCCTTCCTCCCTTCCTTCCTCCCTCCCTCCCTCCCTTCCTTCTTTCCTTCCTTCCTCCTTCTCTCCTTCCTTTCCTTTCTCCCTTCCTCCCTCCTTCCCTTCCTCTCTCCCTCCCATCCTGCCTTTCTTCATTTCCATTTCCCTCTCTGTTCCAGATACATGTATAATGTAAATATGTAAAATGTATGAATATACACATAAGTTCTATCTGAATATAAAACCACAGGTTTTATTAATATATTTGCATTATGTGAATATATGTAACATGCAAAGCAAGTACCTATTTCTTTCAGCATCAGAGCTCCCTCCCTTTGTCAGAGCCCAGAGGGGCTCCAGGGAAACAGAGGCAGAAGCTAATGCTCCTGTTAAGCTATACCACTCCCAGCCACATCTGGACGCACGTCTGCATCACACACCAGAAAGTATAAATCCACATGTCCAGGCGCAGACATGTTCAGATATGAGCAGCTGGCAGACACATACACACACACACACACACACACACACACAGAGTGGGGGTGCTTGATCTTGCCTGAATGAATCACTATAGGAGAAATGCCCTTCTGATCCTCCATCAAACAGCCCCCAAGTACCACGGGAGCCCTGGGAGGAAAGGACAGGGGTCCCAAGATTCCGATGCCTCCTCCCCCTGCCCCGGTCTCTTGGGCATTAATTGTCCCAAGTAGGACCTAGGAGCTATTGAGGCTGTTGCCAGTGAAGAAGGTGAGGGGCCAAGCAAGGACAAGGCATCAGGTGGATGACTCCAGTGAAGAGACCTTGTCCTGGGAATACAAGGAGGAGGAGGAGGATCCAGAGAAAGGAAGCCCCAGACATCTTCTCAAAGCACTGTCAGGGGCTGGAGCAGGAACGATGAGAAAGGTGGGGCCCCTTTGGTCCTTTGATCCTGGGACTCCCTGCTGACCTCTCCAACCCAGCCTCCCCTGCCATCCCAGCAAGGTCACCAGCATGTGAATGAGACCTGGCTTGCTACCCAGGACGTGTCTTTCTCAACCCCTTTAACCAATGGGGAGAAGGCACTTTTTTCTCACACCCCCTCAAATCCCTCCACTCCCCAGCACAAGGAGCTAAAACTCTTAAGAGCCCAAGTTTAGATTCCTCAATATTGATACTTCTGATGGCTCAGAGGGGAAACCCAGGAGAACTGGGTGAGGGGATGAGCATACATATTTTAAGTGGAATTGTTTGCGTTATTTTACTGTTGCTTTTTCTTTTTAAAGAAAAAATCATAGAGAAGGGCCTTCCTTGCCCAAGATGGTAATGAGCTGCCTTTTCTTTCATCCCTCCCCTGCTTATTTCTTTGGCTAAGTGAAGTATTACCAGGGGAGACCCACCAGCTTCCCAGTTCTAACTATTGATGGGGGGGGGGGGTGTTTGTTCTTTCCTTGTACAAAAAAAAATTACAGGTAAAACTATACCGAGGACAAAGTATGCTTTTTAATAAATAAAAAACTTAAAAGAAATTTTCAAAAAAGCAATTCAAGGGCAACAGGGAAAACTCTTTACTGGATGTAGCCTGCTAAGAGATTTATGGCTAGAAGAGATTTTAGAGGTGATCTAGTCAAGCTGTCATTTTAGACAAAAAAGAAATCAAGGTATAAACTTGTCTAAGTACATCTAGATAGTCAATAACAGAGTTAAGAGACAAATACAATTTCCTTGACCCCAAATCCAGTGGTTTGTCCACAAAAATCACACTGCCCCTAAATCAGCTTCCATTGTGGTACAAATTCTGAAAAGTAACCTCATTCCATTAAAAAAAAAAAAAAAAAAAAAAAAAAAAAAAAACCTGTCCTTAATATTCTGGCATTTTCAATACTTATAATAAAGAGTATTTGAAATTCAGAAGTATATGATCACTTATCTCAATATAAGGAGAACGATCTTTTCACTTTTCTCTCCCTGACTTTCTTGCAAAGTTTGCCATCTTAATTTGAGAGCGCTATCGTGCTTTATCCACCTTGTCTTAGCTCTTGCTATCTTTGGTCTGAAAGTGTTAGCATTCATTCTCCTTCTGCATTCTAGAGGTGCTGTTTGTAATGAGAACAGGAAATTGCCTGTCAGGAATCCTTTCTGGTAACAATAATTACTGAGAATCATAACTGTGGAGAAGTAAATTTGTCCCTGTGACATTTTATAATAATGATTATCATAATTGTTGTTATTGTGGTGGTTACTTTGTGGATATATTGATCTCCCTTGAGGCATTATTTGCTATATGCACACAAACACAAGAATGCATCCTGGGTAATGTCTTGGGAAGCCTTCCTTGATTGTCATTCTAAGAAATTTCTGGGGAGGCAATAGAGAAAGTGTAACTATAGCCTCTATGAATCTGGTTTTTCTTTTGATTTGTTTTTATTAATAAATTAGAAATGAAGTAATGATTTAACTTTAAAGTAGACAACTCAGGATCACCTCTACTTACTCTTGAATTGCTCATGTCACTCCCGAGAGATCTATAACATCTATTGGAAAATAGACTCCCCCCCTTCCATTATTTCAAGGAACTCAAGGAACCATCATAAGAAACTGATACATTGAACAATTAATTTGAGTCAGGAGGGGGAAAAATCAATTGTTTAATGTTTATTGCAGTTTAACTTTTCAATCTAGTATAGACTCACTGACCCAAGAGTCCCCTTATGGCAGGTGATCTTTTTGTACCTCCCAGTCTCTTGGGATGAATGCCCTGGTGTCTGCTCAGCGTTGTTCTTCCTCTGATGCTTGCTGTCTTCTCAACCTGGATCATGTCCCTGAAGCTTAAATAACCCTTTTCTCTCCATGGAAGTCAACAGAGAAGTTTGCCTAATTTCAAGACTTTCCCTTGGATAGTATATGAAGAGATGTGACAGATGGTAGGGCTTTTCAGACAATGGGCCAGGAAGAGTCTCTCAGATCTTAAATCACTCTGCTTAAATCAAGTAATCACATGGCTTGACCCCAAGCATAGTGATCCAAAATGAGAGAACAGCTTTAGCCTATGTTCCCATTCATAATACATATTCTGGGATTGTCCAGAAGCCACAGCTCTGATCTTGCACCAAAAGCGCCCTCAAAATTGGGAAGAGTGAGCTAATTGAGCAGGCAAGTTTTTGAAATTAGGCAAACCTCCCTGTTGACTTCCCATGGAGAGAAAAGAGTTAAAGCTTAAGGGACACAATTGAAAGAATCACTTGTACTCATGGCTATGATATTACTATTGATGTTAGCTTTCCTTTTCATGCTAATTTAGAACTTATTTTTATACATATCTCCTTTGATCCTCCTAACATCCCTATTAATTAAGCACAGTAGCTACCACTATCAATGTTTCTGGGCTTCAGTTTTTGGTAGTGGATTTCTAAGGTTCATTTTAATTCTGAATCTGAATAGGCTTAAATTCCCTATCTATATTTTTCAGATGTGTTAGAATAAGGCTCAGAGTAATTAATGATTTGCTCAAATACATATGGTTAATAAGAGCCATTGCCAAATCGTGAATATCATCTCTGGAGCGTATTCCTTCTGCATTTTCACTCATGAAAATTTCTTTTCTCAATGTCCATTTCTTATGACAATGCATACATGCTGCCTTTCCTGAACTCTCTCCTCAAGCTTATTCCCCAGATTTGGGCAACAGATAGGCCTCTGGACTCGAAATAAGGAAGATTTGAGTTCAAATCTCAACCAAAAAAACTCACTAATTAGTTGACCTCTGTGATCCTCAGTCTGTAAAATGAAGGGGTTAGACTTAATACCATATCTAAATTTATGATCCTGTGATTCTGGGAGACTGATCTCTCCTTCAAACATTTTTATAGTATTTCCTTCCATCCTCCTTTGCACTGTTGGATATCCCTGTTTGTATCACACTTATTTGTTTAAATGTCATACCCTCCCATCACACTATAAATCACCTGAGCACAGGAATTACTATCATTTCTGTATTCCTGCTAATAAGTACAATGGAAATGGTGGATGCAAAATATTTAGTAATCAGGCAATGACTTCATTTGGCCTCTTACATTGGAACCAAACTGGAAGGAGGAAGTTTCCACTTTCACTAGTTTTGAATTAGCCCTGGGGAAACACAATAAAAAACCTAAGGGAAAATAAGATACCATAAGATATCATAAATCATCAAAAGCCCGGGGGTGGGATTTTAGTCATTGTTAAAGAAATCAGGGACTCAAGAGATCAGTTATCTACTCTTCCTTTCTTGGACTTACTAGGGATGAAAGAGAAAGATCCAACAACAACACAAAAGAATTTGACAAGAGTGATGGAAGAACCCGCTCCCTCCATTCTTAAAGAAGGTAAGCTAACCCTTTCCTCTTCCCATCACCTCCTCTTCCTCATTCTTTTTTTTTCTAATTAGAAATCACTTCTATGAAATAGTTCAGAGGAACAGGAGAAATCTGCTCGCTCCTCATTAACTTCTCTCCAACATTAAACTCAGATCCAGAACTAAACTAAACTAAACACCTGGAAGTGCTAACCCTACACCTAAATTCATAAAAATGGTTCAGAGCATTCATTGATGCATTGTTCCAACATCCCAGCATTGAAATAATTTCTCAGGGATAACCTTGTTTTTGCTTTTCCCGATCTTTGCAAGTGCCCTCTACCCCTAGATGTGTAGGTATATGTATATGTGTGTGTATGTGTGTAAATATGTATATGTGTGTATCATTGCATTGTAATCTTTTCAACAAATACTAAGTTCCTCAAGAACAGAGACTGTATCTAAATCTGTATCTATATCCATAGATACATATTTATCTTTTAAGCCCATTCCCCAGCACAATATTTGTTCCTTGGTATTTAATAAATATTCATGATATTAAATCATTTTTCATAAATATTTATTGAACATTTAAGGGAAAGTGCAAAAACAACAATGACAATCAGACATATCATGTTAGTCACAAAGGTGAATCCAGAACATTCATGGTGCCAAAACACCTGAATATGGGTTGAAACCATTAGAAACTATAATAATATACATCTTTAATGTCTGGAAATGTATGTTCTCCACAAGAAAAGACACAACATATTTTGGTAAGAAAAACACCAGAATTTGATTCAGAAGATCTGATTTTAAGTCCCAGTCCTGTTATTTGTTAATTGACAAGTCACTAAGTCCATCTGGGTTCAAGTTTCATCATAAATAAAGTTAAAAAATATTTTTTAAAATTTATTTTGTTAAGTATTTTCATTTACATATAAAAATTTTACATCATATTTCAAAATTTCAAGTTCCAGTTGTCTTCTTCACTCTTGATCCTCCACACCCTTGAAAAGGCAAGCAAAATGATATCAGATACATATGAATTTATGTAAAACATATTGCCATATTGGCCATGTTGCAAAAGAAACATACACATAAAATGAGAGTTAGAAAGAAAAAAAAATTTTAAGTCTCAATCTATTTTGAGAATTTATCAGTTCTTTCTCTTGATGTGGATAGTATTTTTAATATATGTCTTTTGGAATTGTTCTGAATAATCATCTTGATCAGAATAATACAAGCTTTCATAAATGATCATCCTCACAATGTTGCTATTACTACAATACAATATTCTCCTGGTGATATATCTTTCCTGGTTTGTCTGACAACACGTCCCTCACCATGTCATATAGCAAAATGGGACTCCATCAAAATCATATACCACAACTTGTTCAGCCATTCCTCAATTGATGGCCATCTGTACAATTTCCAGTTCTTTGCCAAAGAGAAATGATACATATTTTAGAACATATAGTATCCACCCTCCCTTTTTTTTTTTAAATAATCTTTGGGCTGCAGACCTAGCAACGCTATTGTTGGATCAAAAAATATGTAGTTTTATAGCCCTATGGACAGTTCCAATTATTGTCCAGCATGGTTGAACCTGTTCACAATTCTCCAACATTAGTGTATCAATTTTGCCGTTTGTCTTCCAGCATCTGTTATTTTCTGTCATAATAGCCTAACTAATAGGTGTAAGATGGTATCTAAGAGTTGTTTTAATTTGCATTTCTCTAATCAATAGTGATTTAGAGCATTATTTCTTAGAAGACTATAGATAGCTTTGATTACTTCACCTGAAAACTGCCTGTTCATATCCTTTGACTGTTTTCATTATATATTCATAATTATGAAGTTGAAGAAGAGAAGTCGCAAAGAACTGGGTTATTAATATTGGCAGCTGGCTCTAGAGTAGTAATTTCCAAATGCAGACACCATCCTCATCATCACAATCTAACAAGCATAGAGACCTTAGATACATATTATTTATTCATTTAAAAAGAATGACTGGAAAGGAAGTGAAAGCACAGATTATAGCAGAACTTCTCAAGGTGTTTGGCCAAAAAAGGGTAGAGAGAGATGGGATGATGAGTAGCAGGGATGGAAGGATCAAGTTAGGAATATTGAGTAAGAGACACAGTCATCTCTGTTGGTAGTAGAAAAGCAACCAATAGAGAATTTTAAGTAAGAGGTTATAGAGGAGGAACTACTGGAGAAAAAGAGATGGAATAGGATTACTTATACACATAAATGGCTATTTGTTGTCAAGAAAAAAAACCAATTCTTTCCATGAGATGGGTATAGTAAGAGGTAGTAGGGGAATGGATCCGAATGATACAAGATGAGGGAGAAGAAAGAAGAGACTCTCAGTGAATGGTCTTCATTTTTTTCAGGAAAATATAAGACAGGGTTTTTAGCTGAAAAGTGGGATAAGTAGAGCTATAAAAGGTTTCAAAGGAATAACAAGTTTGGAAAAGCTGCCTTTGTAAGCAGAACTGCACACTAGTTCAGGAAGTATGAAAGGATGTCTAATGAAGAGAAATAAAAATTATGTAACGATGAAAAATTTAGAGCACAAATTGGTAGTAGACCCAAACTGTGAGCTTTCCCCCAGCTTTATTCAACAATATAAGCAGAAGGAGAGACAGCAGATGGTAGGAATCTTCCAAGGATGAAGCTCAGCAGGGCAAGATTGCTGAAATGAGTGCACAAAGGACTTGAAGGATGAGGAGAGTGTAGAGTTGAACTCAATCATCAAAGGGTTAAGATAGGGAAAGGATGAGAGTATAGCTAGTGTGGGGAGAGATGGCCTGGGGATGAACTGAGAGGGGGAGGGATCAGATGTCAAAATGTAGATGAATGAGATGATTAGGGATTGCAAGGAAGAGGGAGAGGTGTGTGTGTATGTAAATGTGTGCATGTATACATGTGTGGATGTGCATAGAGAAGTATACATATGTGTGTATATACACCACCTGCTATGCATTAAGTACTATGCGAAATGCTTTAAAAATATTACCTCATTTAATCTTTAATTTCCCAGTTAATTTAAAGATCAGGAAACTGATGCAAACAGAATTCAGTGATTTGCCAAAAGTAAATATCTGAGGCTGGATTTGAACTCATGTTTTCTTGACTGTAGAACCAGAGTTCTATCCATTCCACCACCTAGTTACCTCAAAGACTTGTGGGAAATGACAAGATCTAATATATGACTGGATCTGTGTCCAGCTGAGTTGGGGGGAGAGCAGCAGATCATGGAAAATGATTAAATTAGGATATCTGAGAGAGTATAAAAATGCATGTTTACATATGAAAATAGGAGTTAGGGAGAAGAAAAAGACTGAGAATAAATTAATTAGGAAATTAATTACATATTATTGAATTTTATCAAAAAGAAATGAGGACTAATCATGTAATAAATGTAGGATAATATATAAACAAGATAATTAGATAGATAGGTAGATAGACAATAAGTAAGTATTGTTTAGAGGCAGCTAGGTGGCAGTACAGCTAGAGTGCTGGATCTGAAGTCAGTCATATTCATCTACCTAAGTTCAAATCTTATACTTTCTAGTTATGTGAGCCTAGGCAAGTCACTTAACCTCAGTTGCCTCAGTTTCCTTCTCTGTAAAGTAGCAAATCATTCCCATGTCTTTGACAAGAAAACCCCAAATGGGGTCACAAAGAGTAGGGTAGGCTGAAAAACAACTCAACAAGAACTATATATATATATATATATATATATATATATATATATATATATATAGTTATATTGTTTTATATATATATATATTGTTATATTGTTTTATATATATATATATATATGCAGAAAGAGAGAATGAGAAAGAGATGGTTTAAAGGATGCTTTACAACCTTCATGATACTAAAACAAGAGGAAAACCCAGTGCATTGGTTGAATACTCAAGTAGAAGTTTATGGGAAAACTGTCAGATAAGAAGCAGAGTTATGAGAGTTTGTTGAGCAGTTTCATTCTACATCAGTGAAGGGAGTTCCAAACCTAATGAAATCAGGCCTGAAAATGTCAGCATATCTAGAGAATACATTAGGTATTACTCTTAATATAATCAAGTCAACTGATCGAGCTCAATAAATGAAAATGGAAAGGGACTGGGGAACCTCCAAAATCCTGAACATAAAATATAAAAATAAAATCAATGGGGCAAAAAAAATGGCTAAATAATGATTTCTTTGTAAGTCTCTGATCTATGTGTAGATCCATTCAATTGCCTCTCTCTCAAGTGAACCAAGTGTTTTCCTACCTCTGATAATATGAAAGAAATAATTTTCATTCTGGGCTTCCCACCAAAAGCCACACTGATCATTTTAAAGGAGGGGTCAAATGTATTGGTAAAAATATGACTTGACTTTTAAAAAGTAGAAGTTGAATTACATGAGTGAATAATCACTCTACCTGGGAAGAGATACAACTGAGTCTGATACACACAGTCACAAAAACACTCACATACACACACACACACACACACACACACACACACACACAGAGTTGCAAAATGGGACAAATACCCCATGGCACAGATGCTGATTGACTATAATAGTCAAACTCCTTCAAAACGATGCATATTACAAGGTTCAAGGATACACAGTTTTCTATGACACAGTGGAAAATAATAGGATGGTGATAGGAAAAAATGTTTTTTTCATGTACTAAGGAAACACGACACTCAGGGGACTACTGTGTAAGAAATGAATTGGTGGCAGGAGAAAATTGCATCTATCTCTGATCTCATTTCAGAGCCATGTAAAGAGTTATTGCATTTAACTCAGAGCTCTGTGAGCTTTGAAAATTATTTGAATAGGAAATATGCATACATAAAATCTACCCAGCATTTATGTAAGCCTTTGTAAGGCCAAATGGTAATTCCAAATGGGCTCTTACACAGGAAAAAAAATAAAAAGGAATAAATAAAAAATTAGTCCCTCAGGCTATTTGTAAATGAAACTTCAAAGCACCTAAACTAGATCTCCTTGAGAGACAATTTACCAAGGGAAAAAAAGGTTGAGTTTTTCAAAAAGAATATGTTATCTGCTAACACGGTCTCTTATTTAAAATATCAAATTATTGCTTCTTTTTATAAACACTCCACAATATAGCTATCAATATTCGACATATATTTGCATTTATATATATATATATATATGCAAATGTTTACAGTGATGAAAGCAAACAGAAGGTTTCTTAAATTTAACTGGAATATTGCTTCAGTCAAGGTCTCTTAGTACAGGGTATGGAAGAGGTCAGACTACATAGAACAAAAGTGCTGCTCTGAGTACCTGTCAGAGCTTTAAGTATTTGTTAGTAAATCCCCAAACCACCCCAGTGCCCTTTGGAAAGCGTATGTACATCAGAAATTTGTGCTTGGATATGTGGAAGAAAACAGAGCTGGGGATGTCGCCTCCTTCTTTTATTTATTGTGATTTTCCAGGCTCTATCCAGACAGGCTGTGAAATTACAAATACCTAAATTGAAGCACTTAGCTTGGTTCAGAGTAGGCACTTAAAATGTTTACTGACTGACATTGGAGCTTAATTTCTTAGCCAAGTAACCCATTGGTGATCAGAGCTGGAAGAGAAAACAAAGTCATCTTAGCTAAAACTCTTATTTATTTAATTATCTATTTTTGTACAAATTAAAAAAAAAAGAGAGATCTGAAGAGGCGAGGTGATGGGTGAAAACAGAGGTATATTGGGAAATATTTAACAACCCACTATCTGGAAATAGGTGTGTATGTGTATGGGCATGTAAATAAAGATATATATTTATATAATGTACACACATACATAGAAAGCACACTTTAAATGTAAACTCCATTATTAACATGTTCTCCATCACGTTCTTACATCAAGCTCTGATTTGTAATGTTTTCCATCCCTCTACATTCTTACTCTGAAAAATTAAGATATCATCAGCCCTGAAGCCACACAGATTTTCATCAAGAGGTTGTACTTAGAAATTGCTCAAGAAAGTGTTATTAAGATTTTATTAATTACAGGGAGATAGCAAGAGTTAAAGCTGAGGAACAGTAGATGTTCAATTTGGCTACTTATAGAATACAACAAAGGGAGAAATATATAGTATAAGAATGCTAGAAATGTTGCTCATCACCAATCTCTAAAGTTCAGCTTATATCTTGGAGGCAGCTGATATTTAAGGACTAGAATTTGAGAGATACAAGGATCCCATATATATTCTTGGAATTTTATGTTTTCAAAAAGATGAACATCAAATCTGTGCCTCCTAATGAAGTCAGCAAGTGAGAAATTGGAGAGAGGGAAAAGAGCATTGAAGGATGAAGAAGGTTACAGGACATGGTATGAATTGATGGATTCAACAGAAGAGATAAGAAAGAATTCCCTGATAAATAGGAGAATTTCAGGATAATAGCATCATAAAAACTCAGAGAAGAGAAGAAGCCAGGAAGTGAGAATGCTTAACATTGTAAAACACTGAATATTAATCAAGAATGAAGAGGATGGGGAAAGGAAGTAGATTTGGGAACTTAGAAGTCTTTGATGAATTTAGAGAGAGCAGCTTTTGTTGACTGATGAAATCAGAAGCCAGATTCCAACGGTAGAGGACTGATCATATTAAAGAAATTATTGGCAATGAATTTAAACAACTTTTCCCCTAGATCTTTGGTGTAATAAAGGAAAAAGAAATGTGGAAAACACTTTGAGGGGATGGTACAGTATAAAGGGTTTGGTTACGTGAGGATTTAGGCATGGGAAAAACCAATATGTTTGTACATGTCACTGAAAAAAACAGTAGATAGAGAATGGAGATTAGCGAGGAGACCGCTGCTAGTAGGAGAAATCTGCTGGAGAAAATTTGAATGAAGGAAGCTGCCATATAGTTTACTAACTCCAATGAGGCATCCCCCATGTAGCCTGTCTGGTGTGAAGGCTGCAAAGCCATTTTCAGGACTCTTTACCACCTTTGTAGTTCACATGCCATCAAAATCTCGCCTGTGGCTCCAAGAAGTCACGGCAGATGCAGTAGACACATCATAGTATGCCATTTTACCAAATGGAATAAACCAGATTGAAAGCAACAGGGGGTCCTTGGATCTGTTGGGTAGTTAAGGAGGAGTCTACCCCAGTATGTGAAACTTCCCCATCAGAATAAGTGGTTATAAACAAATTGATCCAAATAGAATGCAAAAGTAATAGGAACAGGCACTATGGACCACTTTAGAATTTCAAAAGATGCATACTAAACTGAAGGTCTACAGAGCCAATGTACCATGTATGGTTGTAAAACCTGGACCAGCTACCAGCGCCATGCCAGGAATCTGAATCACTTGCATTTGAATAGTCTTGGGAAGATTCTGAAGATTTTTTGGCAAAAGAAGGCACCAGAAACCAAGTTTCTTTCTTAGACTGAATTTTCAAGCATCTGACTTTCACTGCAGAGAACACAGCTCTGAGGGGCTGGCCATGTTGTCTAAAAGATTATTTTACGATGAACTTACCCAAGGCAAGTGCCCACATGGAAATCAGAATACATACAAGAACACCCTCATGATCTCTCTGAAGACCTTTAGAATTCATTGTAACATGGGGAATGCTGGCCTGGGACTCCTAAGCGTGCTGTGCCCACAACAAACTAGATGTTATCCTCTGAGCAAAACAGAATCGCAGAGATGTGAAATGTCCACATTTAGAGATAGTTCCATTCCAAATGTCCAAAAGGATTATCTGTGCCCAACCTGTGGGAGAGCCTTCTGAGATGGTATTAATCTGACCAGTCATAGCCAGACATACTGTCCCTTCACCTTGACATAGTGATGTTATTTTGGTCTTCTTAAACCAAAAGAACAAAAACCAACCATAAATACCCAAATCCAAAAACTATTGTATAATATACTTTTAAAAATATATTTTAAGAGAAAAACATCAGTTTAGAAAAGTGTTGACATGGTAACAAACAAAAATAATCATAGAAAGTTCTTCTATTTGCCTGTTAAAATTGTTTGAATAGTTCAAAGTAACCATGGTTCCAACTTTGTAATTAATGTTGGTTTTTCATATATATGTTTTTCAGTTTTTTTCTTTTCCCCCATTTTTCTTCAAATAGAATACAAACTGAAATTATCCACACATTTTTATTTCAATTTTAATTGGTAGTGTTTACATAGCAATTATCTCATCAATGGTAGTTGTTAAATGTTCTCCTCTTATTAAATTTTCAGTACAATATTTTAAAATTAAATAATTTGCTCACTGCAAAAAACAATCAAGATGAGAATTAGATTTAATGTCTGTGTTAGTGGAGGAAAAAAAACAACTAGTCTTAGAAAAGTAAATTATCTATAATAAATGTTGCTGAATTTCATTATACCAATTAGTGTTCACAATAATAGATAAGTAACATGGTTTTGTGGGTAGAGGACTGATTTAAAAATCAGGAAAACGAGAGTACAATTTCTTTCTGACCACTATCTATGTGAATCTGGCCAAGTCACTTAACTTTTCAGTGCCTCCAGGTAGGTAACTCTCTAAGACTTATTTAAAAGATAGGGATTTTCCAGTACCAATTAAATCACAGGTATGGATATACTTTTCCAAAAAAAAAAAGAAGAAACAAAGTAAAAAGTGGGATAAGATGAGTGATCCTGAGGTCTGGTCCTAAGAAACATACCACAAAGAACCAAGTGATTTAAATGCAGTAAATTCGCTGAACAACTTCTACAATAGATTAGGGTTTTGCTTGGGAGCCTAAAATTACTAATGATTTCAGTTATAAAGAAAAGCTGAAAAGAAGGATATGGTCATATTAGAATTATACATGAGTGACAGAAAAAAGCATTAAGAGCTTTCCATGGATCAAGCACTATGCTAAGCTCTAGAGATATAAATACAGAAGCAACTACAATCTCTTTCTTCATGAAGCTTATATTCTTCCAATGGAGCAGACGATGGTAGTTTAATTTTCTATCACATTCATGATCCATACTAGTCAAAAATAAGCTAGATTTCTCTAATTCCTTGGATGAAATTAGGAATCAAAGTAATGGGATAGAATATTAGATGGAAGTAGTGTGGGCTAGAGTAAGAATTCATGAAGAAGTGGAGATTTGGAGAGTTAGAATTGTTTTGGGGGAAGAGCAAATTGGATCAGATTCTCCATTTTCAGCAATATTGGGTCTCTATCAGCCAGGTCTAAGAAACTTAAGGATGCAGCAATAGAAAAGAGATTTATCCAACACTGCGGGTAAGAAATGTTGGCATTAACACATACAATCAACAAAGCAAAACAGTGGAACTGAGTTTGGCCACCTAGGATCCAACAACCTTTCAAAATGTTTACCATCTATAACTTCTTTTTTCAATAATCCACAAAATCTTCAAGTCTGTAGCTGATGCTTGAGTGAAACATATTTCCCTTGGACTCATGGATAATGGAAAGGATGATCACACAAGGGAATTGTTTCCAGGACTTTTAAACCCCCCTGGAAAATGCCCTAATTTAAAAGAGAGGTAAGTAGGTGGCTAGTTAGAGCAAGAGTCAATGGAACCTGAGTTCAAATCTGCATTCAGATGTTTATTTGCTGTGTGATTATGGGCAAGTTGGTTAACCATGTCTGCCTCAGTTTCCTCATCTGTACATTGACCTGGAGAAGGAAATAACAAAGAACTTCCACGTTTTTGCCAGGAAAGCCCTGAATGATATCAAGAAGAGTCGGACACAATTGAAAAATGACTGACTAACCACAAAATAGGGATGCATCACAAGTTGGTGAAATAGGTGGGGGGAAAGAAGATGGTCAAAATGAGCATAAGATATTTTTATGACAGAGACATACCCCAGGTTAGAACAAGACATTTTGTGGGGGCAAACTAATAATTATTATAATATCAAGGATAACTGACATTTATGTAATACTTTGCTTATTATAAGAGAACTAAATGAAGGTTTTCAGATTTCTCTTATTGGGCTATTGGGGAACTATTGAGATACACAAGAGGGCCAGGAAGAAAACCCCATTGTACCTTGAGGTTGTGCTGTGTATTTAGGAAGTGAGGAATCTAAATTGAAACAGAATTCATCACGGTTTCCTCTTATCCCTACCTCTGTCTTTCTTTGTGTGATCCAATGTACCTGATTCCCCCCACCTCTTCTATAAAATGAATGGGCAAATTCATTTGAAAGATGAGGAAGTCGACTTTAATAACATTTAATTCCCTCCTGGCTCTAATATTGTACACAATACTTCTTTCTTCTTCCTTATCCCTTGTGCACAATATCCCTTATAGATAGATGTATAGAGAGAAATTCAGAGGCAGAAACAGAGAAAGGGAACAAGGCAGGATTAAGACAGGCAGAGGGAACATTTATTAAATAAATACAAGACAGCAAATACAAAGAGGCACCAATTCAGCCTCTGATCTGAAGGAGCTTGCATTCTAATAAGGCATGATGAGACAGCATAAAAGCCTAATGTGGGAAAAGGGATACAGCACAATAGGAGCTTTTGGGAACCAATATGGAGTCCTGGGCATTAGAAAATGCATGAACTAGGAGAAGGCTAAAATTTAGCCTTTCGATCAATGCCAGCTGGAAATGAAGGTCTAGTAACGCTTGGAAGATGGGCATCTCCTAAGTTTCTCGGATTCATTCACTCTTATCTAGCTGAACTCAGAACTCATTATTTTATACTCTCCCAAAGTGGCTATTGGGTCATTTATCCTATAAATCTGGCTGGTTCCCTCCACCTCGCACTTTACCAAAGCAGGGAGTGACCCTTACAAGTACTTAGAGTCACAAGGCATCAAACATGAAATCATCTTCATTTGCAAAACAAAAGATGCAGAAAGGACTTCTGGTCAAACTCCAGAGGACAAGTTCCTGTCACCCTTTTAGTCAATTAGCATTTATTAAGTTCCATGTCAGGCATTGTACAAAATCTTGGGAATTTTTTAAAAATCCAGTCCCTGCTCTCGGGGAGCTCGCTCCAAATTGTATTATCTGTAATCATGAATTCAGAGAAATTCTTGGATCCTTGCTCCTGTGGACTCCAGACATGTACACACGCACACAACACACGCAGACATCCTGATGCAGAAGAAAGAAAACATGCAAACAGCAAAATCCTTTGAGTTATTCTATTTTTAATTAAAACATCTTTTCATTGGCCCATTATTATAGTGAGGTGAAGTAGGGGGAGAAATGGAGGAATAAAGAGACCTTTTTTCTTTTTTATATGCCATGTTTATGGTGCCTAAGCTGCTTAATATAACTTTTTAGAACAGCTTGGGGAAAAGTCTTGTGTACTACGGGGCATTCATTGGCTTTTGGAGATAGACTGCACACCGGCTAATTAGCCGCACAGTGCTGCATTTAAACAGCACTGTGCATGCTTTAATGGCAGCCATATTATTCTAGAAAAGAGCAATGCTCTAGGAAACTTTACTGTAAATAGATTTTTTTTAATGTCCTGGGTAATTAAGCAGAGTAATCAGTTTTCAGCCTATTAAAGAAGTGAAATACATTGATTTACTGGAGGACACCTGAACGTCCAAGATGGATTGAACCTCAACAAAAATAGCGGAGTAGCAGGCTGGTTTCTGATTCTGTGTGTGCCCTCCTCTCCAGCCCTTTCCCAACAGCCACGACGCAGATCCCTAATGGAAAAGCAAACCCTTGTCTTCTCCTCTTCTCCTGCTTCCCCTCTGTGGCAGAAAGTATTCAGCAGAATCCAAGGGAGCCACTTGGGGTGGCTGATATGAGTCGGCAATGTTGGGGATGCAGAAGGCTGAATCAGAGCAGGTGGTTTCCTTGGAACTGGGAGAATCAGGTATATGTGCTCCCAAACAAATGAAATAAATGTACATGAGAACAGCCTCTCTGTTCCTCTCATTACACACACACACACACACACACACACACACACACACACACACATACACACAATCCCTGATATCCTATTCAACAAAGATGTGATAAGGATATAATCGGGAGTATTTACCCTTTGGGTATGAGTTAGATGAGATGGCCTCAGGTTTGCTGTCTCTAAGATTCTATAAGCTATCACATTTATAATTATATCTACAGAAGAAATTCATCAGCCCTTATATCATTGAAGCCTTCAGCTACTTGAAAATTCTCTTGTCTACCTTCATCTTGCTCCCTATGGTAACTAAAGCCTCCTCTTGCTGCCAATCTTTCCTAAAGCACAGGTTTGTCTATCGTTCCTCAAACCAGATAGTTTTGTGACCTCCTACTGCTACTATGATAAAATATAACCTCCATTCATTTTTTGTTGTTGGGGAGGAGCCTTTAAAACCTTTCATAATTTGATTCTAACTTTTCTTCAAAACATCTATGGATTCCATACAAGTTGACCCAGTCTTTGTTCTCCATTCAAGAACAGAATGTTCCATGTCTGTGCTTTTACAAAGACTATTCCCACATCTGGAGGAAGATCGTCTCCCTCAAGTCCAACCCTTATACTTCTTCAAGACTATGTCAGGTGTCATTTGCACCAAGAAGCTTTCCTTGATTCTCCTTGCTGTCCATTCTAAATGTTCTTCAATATTATTTTGAATTTCTTTTGCAACATTTTATATTTGCTTATGAAATCTGTACCTTGAAGTTCATTGGCAGAAGACTCTCCTCATTTGTAGAAATATTTTACTCAATGATCTGTACCTGGTGTGAGGAAGAATACTGGCAAAAAATCAGGAAAAGACATATACTTTTTTTTTTACTTTTAGCTTTAAGAAAGAAGATATATTTTCTAGATTTTCTTCAGGTTTATGAAGAAGCAAAAAGGCTCTGTGAAGAAGGTAATATGTAGAAGAGGTTGATCATATTGATCATATCCCTATTCCCATCTTGCTACACTAGAGACTTTGGAAAATTTTCCTTTGGTGGAAACTCTCAGTTGAGTTGAGAGATCTTACTTCCAGTAGAACTTATTTACTCTGTGTATTGCCTAATATGTATTCTATGTATATCCTCTTGGATTTTTTGATTGCTATCAACATATATATGTACATGTATATAGATATGTATGTGTATATTATACACATAGATAAATAGTTATAAATACATACACACTGTGTATAGTTATTCCTTCCACATCACAACTTGCCCCAAGATAGTTTTGATATATGCAAGTTGGCATAAGAAATTAAATGGGAATTTGGAAGAAATTCAGCAGAAGCTGCAGACAGCAGGCAAAGGCTAACAGATGACATAGAAAAAAAGTTTAGAAACTCAGAAATGCATGAAATATATTTAAGAGAATTTAAAATAAGAGCTCTGGGCCTAATATTTATAAAATTGTGTTTTATATTGGATATTGAAATAAGCATGAGTGATTATGATCCTGGATTTGAGTTTATGAATCAAACATAGAATAGATCTTCTCTTTGGGTTTTTGGTTATGCCAAGTCTATTATATACTATTGTATAACAATACCTTTAGTCTTACTCATAATGAATGATATTTTAGGATTTAACCATTGAGCATCCAAGACGGTAACATTAGTAATATTTCATTGAGTCCAAGTGAAGATCATGCCATTAGATACAATTCCAATTTATAGCAAAAACTTCTGTACTTACGTGTACAGAAATGTGTGTAAACATACTTATATGCGCTATGCGGTGGCAAAGAATGGGAAATTGAGGGGAAGCCCATAAATTGAGGAACTGCTAAATAAGTTCTGGTATGAAAAGCAGAGTGGTTTCAGAGGTTTCAGAAAAACCTGAGAAGTCTTATATAAAGTGATATGAAATTAAGAAAGGAGACCCAGGAGAAATTATATACAGTAAAAGTCATATTTGTAATAGTGATCAACTACGAAAAACTTGGTTAATCCATTCAAAACAATGAACAAAGACAGTTGGAAAGTATTCATGATTAAAATGAAACAAAACAACAACAAAAAGAAAAACAAATTGCTTACCTCTAGAGAACTGATGAACTCTGATTGCAGAAAACTTAAGTATACTTTTCCCCACTTTATTTGTGTTTCTAGGTTTGTGTGATTGTGTAGGTGACTCATATAGAAATATGTATAATATCATGTAAAATTGACTCATTCAATGGATGAGGAAGGAGTAAGAAGGAGGGATTGATTTTGGAATTTAAAATTTTAAGAAATGTTAAAGATAAATGAAAGCAGGAAAATGAAAATATGAAATATAAGAAAGGAAAATTATACTCTGTTATTCAAAGTTTTCTTGGCTTTCCCTCAAATTAAAGACATTATCTGGGTAACATATACTCACAATGTATTTAGAGCTAACATGACATTGTGAATATCAATATATAAAAGCTAAGTGATCTTTTCAGTGGGGGCAATTAATTTGCATTTAGTAATTTTCATACTTACAATGTTCTGCATCACCTCATATCACCCAACTTGTCTTCTATGCCATGCATTTACATGAATAGAAATTATTAGGCATTATGTTACTGTATAAAAAAGAAAGAAAGAGGGAGGGAGGGAGGAGAGAGGGAAAAAAGGGAGGGAAGGAAGAAGGAAGGAAGGAAGGAAGGAAGAAATGGTAAAGAAAGAGGCCAATGTATAATCACATGAAGAATTCTATGAGAAGTTATAAGACAAAACTGTAGTATATTACCTTGAAAAGTATGTATCTAGTCATTATAATATTTACTGCCTTAGAGATATGAAATATGATTTACCATATTACAGCCTGCCCACAACATCCCTACTATTCAAAAGTTCTATTCAAGCATATGACATGAGAATTTTTCTCATGTACAGGAGCAGGGTAGTTAACCCTGAAAATGATCATCTGGTGATCATTAAGGTAGCTATATCCCTGACTTGTTTAACAAGATTTATAAATAATCACTCTAAAAGTGAAATTCTTGAGCTCTTGTAAAAAATTTAAATAATTTGAACTTTATTAGGATGAATGAAATAAGGATGTTCATCCCCCTCAAGAATAGTTTAAACCTTAACAGGAAATGAATTGAAAGAAATTCTAGACATAACAACTGCAGATGCCAATAATTAGCACATCAGACACTTGGCATTCATGATTGGTTAGAGTCTGTACCCTAACTATAATCTTTTATATATAATATGTTAAATTCAAAGAACCATGTGTTAGTGGAAGTTTTCAGTCAAACGTATTTAGGACATTGGATGTATTCTCATATGTTTAACAATTTTATCTTTGACTTTTCAATGGTTCATGCGTCAGAGCAAACTCTATTCTCCACCACCATTGGAAAGTCATAACTAACGACACAGTTCTAAAATGTACACAATATGGAAATGGTATTTTTTCCTGGAAGAAAAAAGGAAGGAGATACTTTTAAAAGGGGAAAAGAGGTTGTGGTTGTGTTGACAATTCACTGTGCAAGATGTTATCATTTCTGGAATGCTATTAATTTTTTCCTCCAACTCTGGAAATGTTTATTTTCAGGTGCTACCTACAACATAGACTCTTTCCGGATTTCCTCATTTGTTAGTACTTAGCCCCCTATGTGTGTGTATATATATATATACACATATACATATAATCAATCAACTTATTATGTATATATTTTGTATTTTCTTTCTTTCTCTCTTTCTTTCTTTTCTTTCTTCCCATCTTTCTTTCTGTTCTATTCTATCCCCCTAGTCAAAAGGCAATTCCTAAGGGCTGAAAATAATTAGATTATTTCCAATCTACAAATCATATATTCTTATATAGAAAGAGCCAATCAGGCATGAAGTACTTATTGATATGGTATCTATATTATTAAAAACCAAAATTATTATGTTATCTCACAAAATTTGGGGGTGTTTTTCTTTTTTCTTTTTTTTTTAATTTAATAGCCTTTTATTTACAGGATATATGCATGGGTAACTTTACAGCATTAACAATTGCCAAGGGGTGTTTTTCTGAGAGAAGGATCATTTGATTCCTTGAAACAAGTGAATATAATATTTTAATTCAAGTCTACATCCTGGAAATCTATCTTATTGAGTTTATGTTTGGGGTAGATGTTATCCTGGCTTCTCCAAGGCTAAGGCAGAATTCACAAGCTGGAAAACTTTTGATTCCCTGAGAAAGAATGTATCTGTTTTCTAAGACCATAAGACTTACGCATAAGTCAGTAGCTAAATTATTACTTTTCTGATGACTCTAAACCATTTAACAGACACATGTTGCAAATATGTCTCAATCCTGTGAGCCTATCTTCTCTTGCTGCAGCTGTGGGAGAGTAATAGTTAAATCTGAAGCACTGGAAAAGAATCAGCGTCTTAAAACAATCTACAAACCTTATAATCAGATTGGTGATATTCAAAGTAATCAGTTATCGAGGAAAGCAAAACATTAATGGAAGAATTGGAGAGTCCCCCATCTTGAAATTTTCCATAACTGAAAAAAAGAAGAAAAGAAGAAGTTTTAGCTCTGTGGGAAAATGACTCACGGTTTTTTTTCGGAGGAACAAAGGGAAGAGAGTCACTGGAGTTTGTGCAGCCCAAGATAGCAATAAATGTGTTATATATTTATGTCTGCATGTCTATAGTGTATATTGTTTGCTGCATTATATATATATATATATATATATATATATATATATATATACATGTGCACATGTATATGTAAATATGTGTGTATTGTGTGTATGTATCTATATATATATGCACACTTCAGAAGTCATTGAGTGTTTACATTTTATGGTGCCCATGATAGTCTGCAGAAACCCTTGGTAGGGCAGATCAGCCCTTGATTTGCAATTTACAGTCTTAGAGAATTGCCTGAGTCACTGAGAGCTGAAGTGCTTTGCCCTTTCCGCCCTTCTGAGGAAGATCTGAGACCGGTTCTTCCTTGATGGTTCAGTAGTGCAATGTTCTATTTCTCATCATGTATGTGCACACATGTGCAGTGCACATACACACCTGAAAAACAGACCCATTGTCCGTGTGCACGTGTGTGGGTCTGCATGTGTCCCCTCTTGGATCACAGCTTGCCCTGGCAGAAGGGCTTCTGTGGCTCAAGGAAACCATGAGCTTGGCCATGTAGGACAGGAAACAATGGGGCGTTGTGACAAAGAGAATCTACTGGAGAAGGAAACGGCAGATCGCTCCACCATCCTCGCCAAAGAAAACCCTGGGACAGTGGGGCTGCCCTGCTGTGTCTGTGGGACTGTGAAGAGATGGAGAGAGCTGAACGCCTGAACAGCAAGATGTGTATAAGGATCTGCGTGTGTATGTGTATGTATGCAGTGTGTTAATGCACGTGTGTGTGTGTATATATGTGTGTGTGTGTGCATTTAGTTGCTCCAGTGAAAAGAGCACTGGGCATGGAGTCAGAAAGATTTGAGTGAAAATCCAGCTACAGTCACCTAGTATCTTGGGTGACTCTGGACGAGTCACTTAATGTCCACCGGCCTTAGTTTTCTAATTTGTAAAAAAGGGATAATAATAACAACACCTTCCTTTCAAGATCAAAATATCAAATGACATTTTAAGATGTTTTGCAAACCTTAAAACACTATATAAATGCTATGCATGCACTAATTTTTGTTGGTGGTGGTTTTGGTCTTATTCTTATTAAAAAAAAACAAGAGTCAGTAAATTCAGATTCATATCTTGCAAGAAGCCTACAAACTAATTGGCTTTCCACAGCTTTAAAAGGTAACGGCTTGTTTGGGAACTCCTATCAATATCCTAGGTGGCTCAAACAAAGCTGCTGATCCTTATTATAAAATTCTAGATTTCTAGTACAATACAATGCACTGTTTCTGTTGAAACTGATTTCACACAGGTCACACATCCTACAAAACCAGGATGATCTTTCAGTTAATATAATATGTGTAATATATCATATATGTATAATATATAGTTCTTTGAACACTTGATTAATTTTACTGATATGCTGCAGTGCTATTAGAATGAGATAAATTGCTGGGCCCTTTTGCCATTGCTGAATACCATCCAGGATAAATTGGAAAATAAAAAACCCTTTTTGTTAGAAGTAAAGATAATCAATAGTTCACCATTCTCTTTATTCTTCTCATAAATTGTCCTCTACTGAATGATGAGAAAGAAACTATGCTTAATCATGCAATTGCTACCAATAAGGACTTCTTTGCATGTACTGGGAATAAAAACCCCCAGATTTGACTGTCATGGTCTTAAAGATACAATGAGCACTCCCTTTTCTTTGTTCTTTTTCCTTGGTAGCCTTAAGGATCTGTAGTGGCCAAACATGGCTGTGAGCCAGAGCTGTCTTATCCACTGTGGTACCCGGCAGAGATTATTTAGGTAATTTGAGTCTATGATCAATGTACAATAGACAATGACAAGCTAATTCAGAACTCACAGGGACCTTACAGGAGTTCTAGTTTGATCCTATCAACTTAGAGGCCCTTTGAGGTGGGATGATTTCCTTAAGATCATAGAGAAGGAAAAACAGAAGACCTATCATTTGAACCTTAGTCCTTTAATCCCAGTAGTCATCCTCTTTTCTTACTCTCTCTACCCAGATGCAAGAAAAGCAGCCAGCACATGAAGAAACTGAACTGATTTAGGGAGTATAAAATTCAGAAAAACATGTCATTATAGACCGGTCTTTTTGCACATGTAGTCTAATCCCGAAAGTTATTTTAAAAGTGATGCATCTGAGTGAGAAAATACTATAATATGATGTTTTGGGCCATTTTGAATTTGTGTTCATCAGTGATATGGAGCCTTTCTCTTATGTAAAATACTATTAGCCATGGCATATCAAAGACATGTTATCTTTGATATCTTTATGTTCATGTATAGGGGTGTGACCAAATGTTTATGCTCTGAGACATAACAGTTATAAGGTTCTATTTTCCTTTTTTATTTTTGGATTTGTGATTTTATCAGTATTTTAAAATTTTTATTTTTTCTTTATTTTTAATACTTTTTAAAAAAAATTGGGTTCCATTTTCTTTACTTCCGTCCAACTCCTCCAAAATGAACTAAGAAGATAAACAATATGATATCATTTCTATATTTGAAGTTATATAAAACCCATTTCTGTATTATTTATATTTTTAAAAGCAAGAAAAATACAGTGAAAAAAATACACTTCAATTTATATGCAGAGATCATCAGTTCTTTCTCTCTTAAAATGGAAAGCATTTTTTTCATTATTCTCTTAGGAATTTTCTTGGATTATTACCTTAAAGTACCCCATTCTCTCACAATTTATGATCATTACAATATTGCTGTTACTGTGCAATGAGTTGTCAGGTGTTCTCACTTCAATTTGCAACAGTTCATACACGTCTTTCAATATTTGTTTTTTTCCTTCTGAGGGCCTCTTCATCATTTCTTATAGCATAATAGTATTCCATCACATTCATATGCAGTAGCTTATTGAGCCATTACCCAACTGATAAGTATTCTATCAATTTCCAATTTTTTGCCATCACAAAAGAGCTGTTATAAATATTTTAATACTTTAGATGATTTTCCTTTAAATTTTTTGGATTAATTGGGAAATTTATGAATCAAAGAGTACATACAGTCTTATATCCCTTTGGCATAATTCCAGATAGTTCTCCTAAAAGTTAGGGCCAGGTCACTACTCCACCAACTTTTCATTTAATGTACCTATTTTTCCTCATCCTCTCTATCATTTACTACTCCTGATAGGTATGAGGTAGTACTTAAGAATTGTTTAAATTTGCCTTTCTCTAATTGATATTTACTGAGATATTTTTGCTTTCATAAGACTATACATATTTTTGAGTTCTTCTGCTGAAAATTTCAAATTTTATCCTTTTTTTGTGTATCCTTTTATCCTTTACCATTTATCAATTGAGGAAAGACTTTAAAAAAAAATTAACTTGGTTCCCTCTATATTTCATAAGATTTTTATCAAAGAAACTTGATGTAAATTTGTTTTTGATATTACTTCATTTTCAATTATACTTTTCGGTTTTTTATTTATATCTTTTAATTAGGTTTACTTTTTTTTTGGGGGGGGGGGCAGGTGGGTGGTACACTGTTCGAGTACCAAGATCAGAAAGATCTGAGTTCAAATCCACTCTCAAAAACTTACTAACTGTGTGACTGTGGGTAAGTCACCTAATCATGCTTGTCTCATTTTCTTCATCTGTGAAAAGAGATAAAGTAAACCACTTTGAACAAGGTCAAAGAACATCAGAAACAACTGAACAACACAAACATTTTTATTTTTACTTTGTTTGAGACTGTGATTGCAATATCTTTCTTTTTTTACTTAAGATGAAGCATAATTGATCATAATCCCATCTTTCATTTTAACTCTCTGTGTGATTATGCTTTAAGTATATCTCTTAGAACATATAGTTGGGATCTAGTTTATATCCATTCTGTTACCTACTTCATTTTACAGGTGAGTTCATCCCATTCACATTTACAGTTTGGTCCTGTCTATTTCCATCTGTCCTGTTTTCTTCTGTTTATCATTCTTTCTCTCTTTTTATTCTTTCCCTCATCTAAACCCTGTTTTGTTTCTGACTACTGCCTCCATTAATCCATCCTATCTTACATCATGCTCCCCTCCCCACCATATCTCCCATACCCATTTGTTCCCCTTTCCTTTTTGGATAAGATAGATTTCTATATACCAGTTAGTGTATTCTTATAGTCTTCTGTCTCTGAATCAATTCCAATGATAGTGAGATTCAAGCATTATACTCTCCCATTTCCCCTGTATTATAAAAGTTCTTCCTTATATACCTCTTTAAATGAGAACATTTTCTCTTTTCTATATCTCTTACCCTAAAGTATTCTTTCTTTCTCACATATACATTTCTTTCAAGATCATTGCAATATAATCAATTCATTTCCATGACCTCTGTCTATGTAGACTCCTAACTATGATAATATTGATGAAGTTCACAGAAATGAAATGTATCATCTTCCCACATAGAAAAACTAAAAAAAAAAAAAAAAAAAAAAAAAAAAAAAGGCCATTGAGCTCCTGATGATTATTTTTTCACATTTACCTCTTAATTTCCTTCTTGAGTCATCTGTGTGAATGTCTTTTTTTTTTTTAATTCATGTTTGGTCTTTTAATTAAAAATGCTTAAAGGTCCTCTATTTCATTAAATATCCAAATTTTTCCTTAAAAGATGAAACTTGGTTTTTTGGGGTAAATTATTTTTATTTGTAATCATAGTTCTTTTGCCTTCCAGAATATTATGTTACAGACTTTCTACTTTTTAAACATGGACTAAGATAAATCATGTGTGATCCTGTACTTCAATGATATTTGAATGATATTTTTCTAGTTGCTTGAAATATTTTCTTTTTCATCTGGAAGTTCTAGTTTGGGCTACAATATTCTTGGGAATTTTCATTTTATGTTCACTTTTATGAAGCAATTAGTGAGTTCTTTCCATTTCTATTTTATCCTCTGGATCTAAGATATTAGAGATGTCTTTCCTTGCAACTTCTTGAAATGTATTGTCTAGGCTCTTACTTTGATTATAATTTTCAAATAATACTATATTTTTAAAAATTATCTTTCATGGATCTATTTCCCTGATTAGTTGTTTTTCCAATAAGATAGTCCACATTTTCTTGTATTTCTTTTCATTATTTTAACTTAATGTTTCCTTGAGTCTCCTAGAATTATTAGCTTTCACTTGCCAAATTTTAAATCTTAAAGAATTATTTTCTTCAGTGAGCATTCATGTCTCTCTCTTTTTTATTTGGGCAATTCTGATTTTTAAGGAATTATTTTCTTCAGTGAAGTTTTGTACTTCTTCTTCCATTAGGCCAATTCTGATTTTTAAGGTGGTATTTTCTGCAGCATTTTTTGTGCTTCTTTTTACCAAGCTGTTAATTTTCTTTTCATAATTTACTTACATCACTCTCATTTCTTCTCTCAATTTTTCTTTTCTTTCTTTAACATTTCCAGGAATCCTTGCTGGTATTGGGTCCAATTAGCATTTTGGGGGAGTGCTTTTGCATGTAGTTGTTTTCAAATTGTCTTCTAAGTTGACATCTTGATTTTCCCCTGCTAGTTTTGGGTAGTGCTTCCAGAGTAGTGTTATCCTGGGAGTAGTGTGGCCACTGTTTTCCTGGTTTATGCTCTAGCCTTTACCCAGGAAAAGTCTTTGCCTTTTCTAGTTGCAAGTAGTTATGCTCCTCGTGACCCTGGAACTCCTCCTCCTTGTAACTAAACAGAAGTGCTTCTCTCTGCCCTGGAATTATGACTCAATGGACAATACAGTTGCCCATAATAACTGCACCCGGTGCCAGCAAAGGGTCCCCTGCAATCTCTTTCTGACCAGCCATCTGAGTGTTTTACCGCTCTGGACTGAGAGCACCCAGAGCTGCTGCTGCTGCCACAACACCACCAAGACCAGTGACCATTCTCTTGCCACAGCGAGAGTTGCACCCAAGCTGGTGTCACAGATCATTACAGTTGATCTCATAGGTTTCCTTAGACAGGAAAACTATACTTTTTTCAGTTCTAATAAACTTAAAATTTAAGGTGTTATTTAACATTGCTTGGAGGGGAATGTTGGGAAAGCTCAGTGGGGTCTCAGCCTCTATTCTACCATCTTAATTCCATTGATTTCATTAATATTATGGAATTCTTGGTGAAGAAATCCTCTCTACCAAAGCTGATTGGCAAATTCCCAACGTTTATAGGCTTAATGATTTACTTGGGAAACTAAGAGGGCAGATGGTTTGTTAGTTTGTGTCACACGCAGGATCTGAATCCAGACTTAACTGACCGGGTGCCCAGTTCTATCCACTATTCCAATCTGTCAATTTATGCGGTTTCATAGAGAAGAAAAATTATTATATGATAATATTCACTAATTATTAGAACATTTGTGAAATATGTGTTCACTCAAAGATTATTTTCCTATTTAACATTAGAATCTAATTCCATTCATTCCTGCACAATAGGCAAAGTCTTTGTGGGTCACTCTCCTACTGGCTACAGCCTTCAAAAGATAAGTTTGAATACTGAGAATTAGGAAGGGCCCTTAAGGAGATTAATGATGCCTTGAAATAGTTTCACAACATAAGTTCCTACTTTTACTTACCTAATTTTAAAGATCATTCCCAAGGGTATAGTATCCTCCAGAATCTATAAAGAAGGAGGAAAGCCTGGAAGTAGGATTAGAGAATAAATCAGGATGTAGATTAATGGGAATGGGATACAGAAGAAAGGAAAAGGTGGGAGGAGAAGATAAGGGAGGGATCCATGGGTTGAAGGAGATTAAGTAATAACAAGGCAAGTTAAAGAGCAGGATTAAGAAGAGTTAGCAGGGATAAAAAATAAGAGATATCTCACAAACATTACAGCAAGGAGCAGGAGTAGAATTTATTAGAAAAAAGAAGTCTAGTAATCGATCTTAGACAAAGTCAAACTTAAAGATTCAATCAAGAGAGAAATCTACATTAAATGTCAGCCATATTATTATTGTTTTAGCTGCATGTTTAACATTGAGTAAATGCTTATGCATATATATATATATATATGTGTGTCTGATATATATGCATATTGATCTACATATGTGTTTGTATACATATGGGCATATGTGTCTTGGTCTCTGACTGGGGGGTGAATGAGTGTATGTACATACATATATACACAAATATATAAATATAAATATATATATGTGTGTGTGTGTTTAACTATATCCTGCTTGGGAGACATGGGAGAGTGGAAGGGGAAAAAATAAAAAGTGCTTAGCAGAGAACAAGTAGAGTAACCTATTAGGAAGCAAAAAAAAAAGATGGATAGTCATGAATATAATTTCTTTTATTATTATATATGTTTTCTTGAAATGTAAGTTTATTGTTATATATTTTGAATCTTCCTTGTTCTGCTGGGTACATGACAATGTTTTGTTTTGTTTTTATTTTCCTTTTTTCTTCTTTTTTTCTATTTCTGTAGTTCATTAATTTTTGTATTTTGAATTTAAAAAAGAGAGGAAAAGATCCTTCATGAAGTCAAACATTAATGGAAAGTTGTCCTATCACATTATTATTGAATTTTATTAAAAAATATTAAAAGTTTCAGCATATCAATTCTTTAGTCCAAGAAATAGTGGAGATCTAACTTAACTAGAATCTAATTTTTGATAAATATAGAATAAGATAAACTTATTTTCACAAATTTTAGATATATATGTATGAACAGGTAAGTGACAGGAATAAAAAGAAACACTACTAATATATCTTATATAATAGCAAACACAAACTTTGCAAACAAACTTGGAAAAACATATAAATTGAAAATAATTTACATATTAACCATAATAGCATAAAGGTTAATTACAATGAAAGGCTTCAGAATTTCCATCAATGAATTGATCAACTGAGACTTATAAAACTTGAAGTTGGGGCCTCTCAGTAGGAAGCTAATGGATATTGACAAATAAGGCCATAGCTGACATACAAGGTTAATGTGTTGATGTTTCCCTTAATTGCCCTTCATTGTGAGAGTGGGCTGGTTCTACTATAGAGAGGAGTACTAATTGAGTAGTAACGACAATTTTCAAAATTCAATCAAACTTTAAATATATATACTTTTGTAAGAACATAGTGGAAATTTTTTTTTAAAAAATGTTTTTTTCCCCTATTCCTTGGATGGGAACTTGGTATAAAAACCCTGGATCTAACTATGGATCCTTTACAATCTGTAAATCTCAGGTAAAGAATCCATGATCTAGTCCAACACATCATTTTATGGATGAGGAAAAATGGTACCCATGGAAATTAAATCATATACCCAAGATCACTCATACATTAAAAGTATGATTTAAGCCCAGTCCTCTAACAGCTTCCCCACTGTACTGGTTGCATACTAGTTGAAATATTTTTCACGCATGAACAGTACTGAAGTTGGAATATTGAAAAGCCTAACTAGAAGCTTTGAAAATATGATACTTTTTAAAACTATTTTGTGCATACTATTGCAATTTTAAATTAAGGCCATTTTAACAAATGCAACCCATCATTATGTCTTCAAAAACTCAAGATGATTTGAGCTTCACTGACACTTATCCACCTAAGTTTGATCATTAGGAACCAAATTCCCTCTAACTTTGGCACTAATTGCCTTACACTCCCTCCTAATAATTCTTATTTTCTTTTTTATGCAAATATACAAATTGTCTGAAATGGAAAAGAAGATCAAAGATGAAAGCGTGTTTATAGCCATGTCCAAACCAACTTGTTATTTAACTTAGTTCCTTTCACATTTCCTCCCTTTCTTCTCAGATATGCAGAGATGACCAAGAACACCAGCCACTGAGGTTAAATATCAAGAGAACAGATTCACCAAAAAATGGTCTAGAAATGCTCACTCAAACTAACCAGAACTGAAACTTGTGGGCAAGATGGAGGAATAAATGCACTGCTGAATGAACTTGAGGAAAGATTTCTGCCCTGGCCACAGATGAAAGAGAAATGCCTTTAATTCATTTTCTATTCCCGATTTCCTTTAATTAGGGCAGCTAGATGGCACAGTGGATGGATCATACCTCACTGCTTCCAGAATGTTAAAAGGCTATCACTTAGTTTCTGTACTCAAGTGACAAGATAGACAAATACTCCTTTTTCTTCCTTTTTTTTTTTCTTAGTAGAGAATAAAACACCAAATACAGTACTGTGTAGAAATGGAGCAAGCAACATAAACTATTTTCTAAAGAATCAGATTCAGAGGCAGCTGATAGTGATATTGCTTAGTCCAAGGTTATGCATGGTTTTATATTCTTTGGACATAGTCCCAAGTTGCTCTCCAGAATGGATGAATCAATATATAACTTCACTGATGTACCAATAGGACATTAGTGTTTTAATTTTCTCACATTCCCTCCGACATTTGCCGTTCTCCTTTTCTGTAATATTAGCCAAACTGACTAGTGTGAGTACTAGCTCAGTATTATTTTAATTTGCATTTCTCCAATTAATAGTGATATGGAATATTTTTATGTGATTTTATTTAGCTTTGATTACTTTGAAAGCTGCCTTTTTGTATCATCTGACCATTTATTGGACAAAGAGAATTGCCTTTTTATAAATAAAATTTCACTTAATTTTCAATATGTTTGAGAAATGAAGTCTTTCTCAGAGAAACTCATTGTAATTTTGTTCACAGTTCTCTCTGTGTGTCTGTCTTTGTCTCCTCTCTCTCCATCTCTCTTTGTCTGTCCATCTGTCTCTCTTTTATCTCTCGCTATCACTCTATGGCTCTCTGTCTCTGTAGCTCTTTCTCTGCCCAACTTTCCATCTCCCTCTCTTTGTACCCTGTTCATTCTCAGATGTGTCTTGCTTCTGACGTTTATCTTCCCCAAATTGCCCTCTCTTCTATTAGTTTCCCTCAAACCATCTCTTATTTCTTTCCCTTTCTACTTTCCTGTATTATAAAATTTCTACACCAACTGAATGTGTACATTATTCTCTCTTTGAGCCGATTCCAATTTATGAAAGGTTCATGTGCTCCCCTCTCCACTTCCCTCGTTTTAAGTGGAGAGGAAATGGAGGAAGCAAGCAGCAAAAAATTTCTTTCAGGTATTTTTATGCCAGATCATTTATCCCATTCTACCTTTCCTTTGTACCTTCCCCCTGTTTATTCTTTTCTTTTATTCATTAATTTTTAAGATAATCATTCACATTCAGCTTACATTCTGTTTTTATGTATAATCTTTCTATGTTACCCTAATAATGAAAAAGGATTTAGGAGTTATAAGTATCATTTTCTGATGCAGGAACATAAACAGTTTAACCTTATCAAATATCTTACTATTTCTTTTTGCTGTTTACCTTTTCATGATTTTCTTTTTGCATCTTGTATTGAAAGTCAAATATTTTATTCAGCTTGTCTTTTCATGAAGAATGCTAGAAAGTTTTATGTTTCAAAGAATGCCCATTTTCTGCCATTGAATGCCAATAATCTGTGTTGCTGGGTAGATAATTCTTGGTTATAATCCTCCCTCTTTTATCTTCAAGAATAATGATTTCAATCAGTTTCAAAATCAGTCTTTTAAAGTAAAAGCTGCTGAATTTTGTGTGATCCTGACGGTGGCTCCACAATATTTGGATTGTTCCTTTTTAGCATCATGAAGCATTTTCTCTTTGACTTGGAAGTTCTGAAATTTTGCTATTCTTCTTTTCAGTGAATTTTTACAGATCTTTTCCATTTGACCAGTTTTGCTTTTCAATGCATTCTGATGATCTTCATTGGATTTTTGTGCCTCTTTTACCATTTGGACTATTCTGTTTTTTTAAAGCATTATTTTCACCAATATTTTGGTGCTTCTTTTACCAAGCCATTGACTCTTTTTGTGGGATTTTCTTGCATCACCTTCATTTCTCTCCCCAATTTTTCCATTGTCTCTCTTACTTGACTTATAAAATCATTTTTGAGCCCCCTTCACTTGGGAAGATAATATGATCTTCCAAGATGATATGATCTAGGAAGAGGTGTCTTTCCTAGTCTCCTGTATTGTGCACAGGTGTGTGGGAAACCACAAACACTCTTTTCAACCCTGGACCTGTGACCAAGGTCCTTGCTTCTGTAGCCACAAGCTCTGCTGTGCTAGTGTTTCTCCTTATATTGGATGATTGGATGAATACTTAGAGAAATATAGGTTGCCCAGATTAACAGAGGAGGAAATTTATTTAATACTCCCATTTTAGAAAAAAAATTGAATAAGATATTAATGAACTCCCTAAGAAAAAATATCCACGGCTAGATGGATTTTCAAGTAAATTCTAACAAATATTTATTTCCAATACTATATGAAAAACAGTGGAAGAATATCTTGGAAAATTTGGAAAACTAGGAAAAGAAAGAGTCCTACCAAGTCCTTTTATGACACAAAAATGGTACTGATGCCTAAACCAGAAAGGACAAAAACTGAGAAAAAAATTTTAAAGACCGATTTCTCCAGTTAGTATTGATTAAAAATCTAAAATGAAATATTAGCAAAGAGATAACAGTAATTCTTTGCCAAGATAATATATGATGACCAAGTAGGATGTATACCAGAAATGCAGGACTGGTTCAATATCAGGAAAACTATTATCATAATTGACTATATCAATAATCAAACTTTTAGAAATTGTGTGATTATACCAATTGATGCAGAAAAAGCATTTGACAAAATACAATATCAGTCCTATTAAAAACACTAGACAGCATAGGAATAAATGGATTTTTCCTTTAAAAAATAAGTAGCATCTATCTAAAACCACCAGCAAGCATTATATGTAATAGGCATAAACTAGAAGCATTACCAATAAGATCAGGGGTGGATCAAGGTTGCCTACTATCACCACTGATATGAAAAATTGTCCTAGAAATGTTAGCATTAGCAATAAGAGAAGAAAAAGAAATTGAAAGAATTAGAGCAAGTAATGAGGAAACAAATTATCACTCTTTCTAGATGATATGATAGTATCCTAAAGAATTCATTAAAACCTACTAGAAACAAATAACAACTTTAGCAAAGTTTCAGGATGCAAAATAAACCCATATAAATCATCAGCATTTCTATATATTACCAGCAAAGTCCAGAAGCAAGAGTCAGAAAGAGAAATAATATTTGAAATAACTGCAAATGATATTAAATATTTGAGAGACTACCTGTCAAGACAAAGCCAGGAAGTATATGAATACAATTTCAAAATACTTTCCACACAAATAAATTTAAATCTAAACAACTGGAAAAATATCAAGTGCTAATGGATTGGTCAAGCTAATATAATAAAAATGACAATTCAATCAAACTGACAAGAAATTATTTCACGGAGCTAGAAAAAATAGTAACAAAGTTCAGTTGAAAGAACAAAAGGTCAACAATTTCAAGGGAATTAATGAAAAAAAAAATGCAAAGGAAGGTGACTTAGTTCTACTAGACCTAAAACTATATTATAAAGCTGGAGTCATCAAAACCATTTGGTACTGGTTAAGAAATAAAGTAGTAGATCAGTAGAATAGATTAAGTTAACAAGACACAATAGTCAATGAATATAGTAATCTGGTACTTGATAAACCTAGAGACTCCAGCTTTTGGGTTTAGAACTCACTATTTGACAAAAATTGTGGGAAAACTTGAAAATAGTATGGCAGAAATTAGGCATCGACCACCTAATGACTTATGCCAAATAATGTTGAAATGGGTTCATGATTTAGACATAAAGGGTAATACTGTAAACTAATTAGGAGAACAAAGGATAGTGTAACTTTCAAATCTGTGGTGAAGGAAAGAATTTATGGCCAAAAAATAACGAAAGAACATTATGAAATGCAAAGAGGACAATTGTAATTATATTAAATTCAAAAGTTTTGTAGAAACAACATCAATGCAGCCAAGATTAGATTAGAAGCAGAAAACTGGGGGGGGGGGAATTTTTACATCTAATATTTCTGATAAAGGCCTCATTTTAGAGAACTGATTCAATTTCACAGAATATAAACCATTCGCCAATTGATATATGAGCAAAGGATATAAATAGACAATTTTCAGAAGAAGAATCAGAGGATTTCTAGTTACATGATAAAATGCTCTAAATCACTACTGATTAGAGAAATGCAAATTAAGACAAATCTGAGATATCCCTTCATAGTCTCAGATTGGCTAACATGACAGGAAAATTTAATGAAAAATGTTGGGGAACATGTGGGAAAACTAGGACACATATAATATGTTGTTAGAGTTTTAAACTGATCCAACCATTTTGGAGACTAATTGGAACCATGAACAAAGTGCTATCAAAGTCTACATAGCCTTTGGCCCAGCAATATTTCTATTGGGTTTTTATCTCAAAGAGAGCATGAAAAGGGGAAAACAACTCACAGGTGCAAAAAAAGTTCATCGTAGCCTTTTTTTGGTAGTGCCAAGGAACTGGAAACTGAGTGGCTGCCCATCGGTTGGAGAATGGCTGAGTAAGTGATGGTATATGAAATGTTGTAGAATATTATTATTGTATGAGAAGTGACAAGCAGCCTGATTTCAGAGAGTCTTGAAGAGACATGAACTGATGTTGAGTGAAGTGAGTAGAACCAAGAGAACATTGTACACAGCAACAAGAAAATTATGTGATAATCAACTCTGATGGACTTTGCTCCTTTTAACAATGAGCTAATTCAGGCCAATTCCAATAACCTTGTAATGGAGAGAACCATCTGCATCAAGAGAGAGGACTATGGGGACTGAAGGTGGATAACATAGTATTTTCATCATTTTTGCTGCTGTTTGTTTGCAAGTTTTTTTCTCATTTTCTTTCCCTTTTGATCTTATTTTTCTTACACAGCATGATACATGTGCAAATATATTTAAAATAATTTTACATGTATAACCTCTATTGGATCACTTACTGTCCCAGGGAGGGGATAGAGAAAAATTTGGAACACAAAGTTTGACAAGGGAGGATGTCGAAAACTATCTTTGCATATATTTTAAATAATAAAAAGTTATTATTAAAATAACAAATGTATCAAAATGCTCATATGTTTCTGTCACTGTTTTGCGATCCAGAGTTAACCTCTTAAAGCACAATTTCATAGCTTGAGGTCCATGAAATTTTTAAAAAATGAGAATTTATTTTAAAATACTTCATTTCTTTTATAATCCTAAACAGTTTAAATTAGGCATTTAAAAAGCTTTGTTCTGAGAAGGCATTCAGAGACTTTACCAGGCTTCCAAAGGGACTTAGAGCTATAAAAACAGTTAAGAATTCCTGGTTAAAATGGTCGTGCTTTGTAAAATTTCTTCTGAATTGTTTTCCTTATGCTTCTTTTAGATGATTTTGTTTGGTGTTCCAGCAAACAGAGCAGTTTAAGCATACACAGAATTAACTCTAGACAGCTAAAAAGTCTAATGGCTTCTTTTTTAAATTGTATACACACATGTGTGTATGTATATATAAAAGGCATGTGCATATATACATACGCATATATGTATACATTGTATATATACACATTAAACATATACCTGTATATATATGTAACAAAATATAAATAATAAATACAAATATCTCTTTATAAATACAAAACTAAGTTTCTAAATCATTTATAAACACAAACGCAAACCACAATCAAATAGACTAAGACCCCCCCATTAAAAAAATCTCAAGTGAAAAACTCCAAATATCTGGGGTTCTTTCGGTTTCACAATTTTTCTAAGCATTTTCATACCCATTTTCATATCTGTTCTTCTATAATTCTATGATTCTATAAGTCTATAATTCTATGATTCAAGCAGCGAAAGTATTTTTATCCTCATTTTACAGGTGAAGAAGGTAGAATTAGCAGGGATGGGCTTAAATTTCTGAGGATCAGATTGAGACAATCTGAAAAACAGCTTCCTAATTGATGAATAACTGACTTCCCCCTTGGTAGTGGGCCTACTGCCTACCTCTATTAGCAAGAGATAGGATCAAGAAAATCAGTGCCTTTTGGGAAATTCTTCATAAGAAATGCCTTGGACCACATGAATGTTGAAGCCCATTCCAACTTAAATTTTGTGATTTTCCAAAAATATCCAAGACTCCAAAAGTTAATTAAATTATTTCGAGTTGCAGACTTTGTTCCTGTCTCAACTGTACCGACAACATAGATCTCCTTGACTTAGTAGATGGTAGTACAATGGATAAAGTGTTGACCTGAAGCCAGCCTCAAACACTAACTATATGACCTTTGCTAAGTTATTGCATCTCATTAAACTTCTGATTACCACATTTTCCTGAACTATAAAATAAGAATAATAATAGTACCTTCCCTTTAAGGATTGTGGTTAGGATCAAATGAGGTATCTGTAAAGTCCTTAGCATAGTACTTGGCATATAGTAAACACTTAATAAATCTTTATTTCCTTTCTGATCCTTAACTTTTTTCACTACCCCAAAGTATCTAATAAACTTGATTTTGATAAATTTTCTGTGACTCCCATCCCAAGAACTCTCTAGTCTTCTCAGATAGGCTCCCTTTCTGTCTCTAATTTACCTCTATATTTGGAAACTTCCATTTCAAAATTTTCCATTTTGTTAATTGGCATCTCTCTGGCAAAACAAAACAAAACAAAACAAAACAAAACATAAGATGTGAAAACCATCTGAGCTTCTTCCTTCTATTTCCAATAAAAGCCTTGGACCACTACCATACCCACGAGTGACACAGTCTAGTTATTTCACAAAACTAGGAGGAGCGACAGGAAGCTGGAAAATGTTGGGTAACTGGTTAGACAGCACGTCCTGTTGGATTATAAATTCCATTTCACCTCTGTCTCCTTTCAAATCCACAGATACCTTAGACTTTGATGGAGATCTGGCGACTATGGTCTGAATGTATTCCAGCACTGTCTCTCTCCCATTTCTTTTGTCTCTGGATGTTTCAGATTAATTCACAAGCCTTTCCTTGAAATAAACTGTGTCAGATAAAGTTGTATTTCTTTTCACGTCAATGGCCAGTTAGTCTTCAGGAGAAAGCCTAAAGAATCCTCCAAATCCAAGTAAGAAATGCTGCACACAACAGAGGTAACCTGTGATTTATTTTAGTCTTTTCCCTTTCTTTATCTTTATGTGCTGGAGACATGTCATTTATTCTTCCACTTGTTTTCAACAAATCAACCCGAAGATTAATTTTAAGCAAATGAGCCTGTATCTACCAACTTTTGAACCACAACCAAGTTGTGAAATAAAGTTTATCTATTTAGTAGAATTATAGTTTAAATATAAACATATTATGGGAGGAGAAAATTTGTAGGGATAGAGGCAGATATTAGAACCTTATGATAGTAGCATTTTTCAATAAAATAAATAAAGATTGAGTCAATCAGGAAGATGCTGGAAACAGTAGCAAAGACAATAGAAAGATGACAAGACTCTGGTTTATGTGATACAATTTAGTGAATTATTTAATGATGTCATAAGAAATCAACATCTTAGGTATCTTTATCATTATGCTAAGTATGCTGATATTTTGTTGAAATTAAATAGATTATACCTCTAGCTATAGGTATAGGACTAGGGTAAAGTCCCTCTGTCTTCTAGGGGACCACGCAGAGAGTATTCAACAGATGTTGCAAAGGTCTTGGATAGATATGGTAAGATGAGAGATACAGAATCCAAAATAATGCCTAGATTGAATAAGTAATTCAAACTGGGAATATAGTGCTGCCTGCCACAGTAATAGGGAAGATAGGAGAGAGAAGATTTTGAAAGAAAAACCACAAATTCTGTTTTAGATAAATTGATTTTAAGATGTCTTCCAGACATTCAGTCTGAGATGCAATTGTAGATGCATTATTGCAGGAACTGGATAGGTAAAAAATTGAAAATTATCAGCATAAAGATACTTACTAAATTTATTGATGAAATCTCCAAAATGAGATAGTATAGAGGGAAAAATAACAAGACAGAGCAAAAACATGAGAATTCTGAGGCAGTGGAACCTTTGGTTAGAGAACATCATCTGGAGGAAGATCAAGCAAAGGCGATAGAGAGGCAGTGGTCAGATGGGTAAGAAGGAAACCAGGAGAGAGTGGTGTCCTAAAAACTAAAGTGAAGAGATTAGCAAGGAAGAGAAAGTAATCATCACTGACAGAGACTACAAAGAGATCAAAGAGAATGAGGATTAAGAAAAAGCCACTGGAGTTAACAACTGAGAGATCAGTAGTAACTTTAGAGAGAACAGTTTGGAGGAATAAGCCTGAAGCCAGTTTTTAAGCTGTTAAGAGAGTGGGTAGAAAGTGGAGGCACCTATTATATGTTGCTTTTTTGATGTGTTTCTCTACAAAGGGTAAATAGGAAAAAATCAGGGATAAAGAAACAAGTAAAGGTTTTTCAGGATAGGAAAGACAAGGATGTATTTATTCCTATTAGGAAATAATTCAGTAGAGAATAAAAGATTAAAAACAAGTGAAAGAATCTCATCTGTTGAATAGAGCTTGAGGGAATGTGACACTTTGAATAAGAAGAAGGGTTAGCCTTGGTAAAAAATAAAAACACTTCATTAAGTGAGAGAGAGAGAGAGAAGGGAAAAAAAAAAAAAAAGATGGAACACGCCTAAATAAAAGGACATGAAGAGGAAGGGGAAAGAGGAAATTCATGGCAAATAGATTCAACTTTTGCTGAAAAATACAAGGCAAGGTTTGCAACTGAGAGAATCAAAAAGAAGAGGAGGTTGAATTTGTTCAGGAGATTGGAGGATGGATGGAAAAAATATGGAAGAGTCACTATGTAGAATGGGGGCAGTGAGTTAAGAGAGGTACAAAGGATAGCCTAGAAGTCGCGAGGATCCAGTAGAGACATGGCCATCTTTGTGCATTGCTAAAATTAGATGCAAGTTCATAGAAATGAACTCATAGGAGATATTGTGAGGTTAGGGTATTTGAGGGAGGATCAAGATGTATGCTGATTTTTCCTAGGATGGGAAATGAATATTACTAACATGCGAATTCACATCTATGTGAAAGAATAGATATGCAAAGTATCACATAATAGAAACTTAAATTCCGCATTGAAAATGAACAAATGATAGGTCTTCCTGCTGTGTACTAAATATCTCAGGCGACATTCACGATACGCATCCTCCACTGAAATTTTTCTCTGAGCTGTGCTCGTGTTATATAGGTTATCCTGAATTCCCATTGTTCATACTTATTTTGTGGAGCTAAGAGTCTGATAATGTATCCTTGGTTCAAGTATCAGCATAGTTAATTATAGAGAGGTTCATCAAAAGTTGGACTATAGACAGTAAGCATTTTTTAAAAAATAATAACATTGATGACATTGTGTAAAGTGGTGTGATTTTATAACTCAATTTCATAATCGAGTTCAAATTACAACTTTAGTCTTAAATATTAGTTATGTGACTTTGGGACAATATTAGAAACTCTCCCAGTTGCAATTTCTCCATCTATAAAATGGGGTATAATTGTAACTTTCCTTCATACTTCATATGGGTGTTATAAGAATCAAATGTGATAACAGACTTAAACAACTTTGTACTCCCAAAATATTACATAAAGAAGGGTTATTATACTGTTTATATTATACTATATATTTATATATTATACTATATATAATAATAACTGTTTACTATTACTTTAATAATATTATATATTATTATTTAGTAATGGTTGTCTTCACTGACATTGTCTTGAAAAGTTAAGGATAACTTCCTGAATTTCTTTTAGTAATAGGTGCAAGAGTTTATCTGAAGCTTTAAAAGATTTATTTTCTGCCTGTCACTTTTTTTTGTATCACCACATTTTACCATCTGCTACTAGGAGACTTCCTTTTATTTCTTCTAATTTTCTCACCTTCAAGCTTGAATGAGGACCTCTCTACTTCTGGTATTCTATGTAATAATTTCATTAGCAAATGCTATACAACGGTTTATATGAGAAGGGGGTGTGGTGCTTGGGAAATCAACCACCCTAAATGCCTACCAAGTCATCAAACTTTCTAAATCAGGGAACATAACGTGAGAAGGACCTTCAATCAACCTTGTACCCTCTTTTTCTCCTGCCTTGGACTACAATTTAGTGCAATACTTAGTATATTTATTTTCCAATCCTGGGTTAGTTAACTACAGGCTTTCTTAACTTGTTCTGAAGCACATCTCCCTACTGGCTGCAAAGAGCAAAATTATAGCATGAAATCATCTATATAACCAGAACCAATCACAAGTTATAACAGAGAAATAAACATTATAAGAAATATAATGTTTATATTAACATTATAATATTAATGAAATAAACATTATAACTATTTTGACCAGTTGAATAAGGAATCATTTCCAGGTCATCTAAGGGGACAGCCAGAAAGCAGACTCTGCAGAAAAATACAACCACAACCACCTGCTATGGGAGATGTGGCTTGAAGCATAAATGCTTCTCTGGCCAAACCACCGATGCCTAAGCTAATTGTACTTGCTCTTTGAAAGCATATAATTTTGTTTTACATTTTGGTTCCTAAAAGTCAATTTTTAAAAACTGACTCATGGAGATTGAATTGTTAATGGAATTCATATGGTTAAAGGGCTTTGGATATCACCCTTCTCCAAATTTTAAGGCTAGTTTTCAATTTCTGTAGTAGCTACAGAAACTCCTTTGGATTTCTAAATGCTCTAACTCACAGTTATGCTGGACAGCAGTAGAAAAGGAAGCTGAAATTTAAATGGAAGCCTTTTTGCAATAGGAAACAATACAGGTCATTAGCAAACACATTGCCTTGATGACTGGGTCTTAGAAGATTTCTGGAAAATTATGATTAATAGTCTATATATGAAGTACATATGTAACAATATAGTTAATGTACAATGGAAAGGAAGGAGACTATTTTGATAGCAGTTTGGAATTCCCAGGGACACTCACCTTTCAACAACTCAAAATGGGCAGCGATGAGTTAGGAGGAAAAGAGTTAGCTGGTTGTGGGATTGTGCTAAGGGAGTAAGGGAATTTATTAGCTATGTTGTATTCATCTCCTTCTCCCTCCATCACCAGCTCTTCCTGGCTCCTAACTCATTTTTCATTTTTCTAAATAAATTGGAACTTAAGTAACAAAGGGACATACATACAGACTCTAGATTCTACTTTCATGCAAGAAATTTACAAAGCTGAAAATTGTCATAAAAATCAATGCAATCTGCATATCTGCATTCAAATGCAGATAGTTCTCTTTCTTTCTCTGACTCCTCTCTCAACATAGATAGAGGCTATATACATATACATATAGATAGATAGATAGATACAGAGAGAGAGAGAAAGAGAGGGAGGAGGGGGGAAGAAGGAGGGAGGAAAGAGTGAGGGAGGGAGGAAGAGGGATAGTCTGCTTCCCTCCTCCCTCTCCCCTTCTCTGTCTGTCTCTGTTTCTCTTCCTCCCCCTCTCTCTCTTCTTCCCTCCATGTCCTCCTCCCTCCCTCTTCCTCCCCCCCTCTCGCTATATATATAATGTATATATGTATGTATATGTATATTTATATGTATAAAATCTCTTCAAAAACCTTGTCTGCCATTTAGCTGAGATACTTCAATTCTTTTACAATAAGACTTTTTTAATTGCCAAATAAAATTAAAAGGAAGTAGAAACAAGCCTCTATTTCTGAAAAATGCTCTGTGTTCATAGAAAAATGGGGCATTTCCCACACTTAGAGGTGTTGAAAGAAAAACATATTTCTAACATATTAAAAGAATATGTGTTGGGCTACAAGTATCGTAGAGAAGCAAAAAGTGAACCGTTAGTCAGTTGTGTGGTCTCACGAGGAATGTTTTGAGTCATTGTCTACATCTTTCATACTTATTCAGCCTCTGAGTGCCAAATATGCTTATCCACCAAGAATATTTAATTTTGAATCATATATGAAAATATATGCTGATTTGTACAGAGAAAAGAACATAGTCACTTCATGAATATTAAGGCCTTTTTTTTTTTCAGTTCTCAACAGACATTTTCCTAGACAAATCAGTGTTCTTCTTTTCTCCATTGCTAGCTTTCCTTCTTCTGAATCCTTTTCTACTTTATCTACAGCATAAACTATGACTAGAACGAACTTTCAGTGTCTAAAGTGACTGTAAAATTTAGTTGGGACTTCTTAACCCCTTTAGTCATCCTCCCAACTAATCACTCCATCTCTTGTGAAAGTGCTTCCCTACTTTCTTGGAAGACCCCACTCCCTGTCAACTCTCTGCCCCTACCCCCACTACTTTATTTCCCAGGTACATACATTAAGTTTCTTCCAGTTTGAATCTGTTTCTACTTTGAATTTTGATATCTTTATTTGTACTATTCTTCTATTTTGAGAGCAAAGTTTGTATTATCTGTACTTTTGGATCCCAAAGTAGGGACTTTATAATATTTAAGTAATTGCATTACAATGGCAGTTCTTCAAAGGGTGATCTCTAAGTTGGAATGAAAGATCGCATAATATGTCCTATTATTGAAAGAATTAAAGTTTTCCATGATATTAAAAAAAAAAAGAAAAACCAATCACTAAACTCCAAATTTTCTATGTAGTTCTGTACCTCACTACATACAATAGGGGCAATTAAGAAGCTCTGAAAAGTGTTTTTGTCTTTAAATCACATTTTGAATATACCAGGGACCTCTGTATTTAAAGAAGTGATGATTCTACTGAAAATATAAAAACAGATTCTTTTAAAGTCAATAGTCCTCTACCTGTTTTCTAAATCTAAATATATATACATATATATATATATATATATATATATATATATATATATGTATACATACATATATAGTTTTCTCAAAGTGCACTTTTTCTCTTAGGAGCTACAGATCCATGCAGAAATTCTCCAATGCCTCAGAGATGTTATTAATGGCAAAGTCCATACTAAAAAATGTCTGTGTGGCTAGATGAGCTCTTCTACTGTTGTTGCTTAGCTGTGGAAGGGCTTTGCAATAGTACTTAATGGGCAATTCCTTACATTTTAATTGGCTATTAAGTTTAGTAAAGAAGCTGCAAATCTGATATACATGATATTTGGAAAAAGCTGCTTTTAGTGGCAATTAATTTTAGTCCTTGATAATATTCACAGGACTCTAGGGAGAGTAGGGAAACATATTTCCCCATTTTTTACATCTGTGTTTGGACTAATGTTCTTCCCTAAGTGCAGCTTTGTTACTGTTTTCTGAAAGTTCCTATAATTATTGGTGTTTGAAGAAATAAATCGAACTTCTAAAGAAACTCTTTAAGTTTCAAGACCCCTTGAATTGCTCCCATTCCTGTGAAGAAACAAATACAGCCCATACATACATTGAGAAGAACAAAGCTTGGAAACAAAAAAAAAAAATGAAATAAAAAAGACCTAAGTTTCAAAAATGCAGAGAAAAATCCATCAGCGTTTTAACTTTGCAATTTGTAATAGCATCCACTACTTAACTCACATTTTTACTTCAAACAGATTTATTAACAAAATTTGAACTGTTTAATAATTTTCAAAGAAAAAATATTGCCTCTGGGAGTCAAATGCCTTTTTTGTTGTGAGCCAAACCTGTCTTCTGTGTTCCAGATACCTCTCAACTTTCTAGTGGGAATTTTTTGCAACATGCAGTTTTTATTAAGGTTAGGAATTATTGGATCAAATGTTGATGTAAACCCTCATCCTAAAAAAATAATTAAGAATGCATATTTGAAAAACATTTATTTTATTTTACTAGAACCATTTGTTCCTCATTTAAACAGTTTTAAGTTTCATATTCCCTATCCTGCAGGAAGTTTCTTTCTCATGTAAGAGTTATGACCATCTATTCATTGAGTCCAGTCACTAACCAGAATTGACCAAATAAAATCTTATTCTCAGCTTCTCAGATAGACTAAGAAAATATGTGTAGAAACCATAGGTCAGTGTGACAAACAAATCGTTACCTCTCTTGAACCTATGACATTCACTGGCTTTCTGTTTCTCTTCTCCAAAGTTTGTATTATGTCCAAACCTCTCTCCTCCGTTTCACTGCTAAATTGATATTTTAAAATCATAAATATAATCATTTCACTTTCCTTTTAAAAATCATCAATGTCTCCTTTTAGCCTCAAAGATAGATTACAAAAAAATGTAAATATAAATACCTTAGTGTAATATTTGAAATCTCCACAATCTGGGACGCAATTATCTCAACAGCAGGGATTGTCTTTTGCCTCTTTTTGTATCCTCAGCTCTTTGAACACAGTAGGTGCTTAATAAATGTTTATTCATTCACTGATTTTATGGCAAAGATTCTAGGAATTCAAATTCAGAATTTTAAAATTATTCCTTTTTGTGAATATGATTTCAAGTTAGATTGGCTGATACCTATTCCTGGTGCATGATTTTCAATTTCACAGCTCTAATTTTTACACAAGTATACCATGAATAGAATGTACGCTCTCTTCATCTGTGACTGTTAGAAGCACATTTTCAGTTCAGAATTCAAAATATTACATTTCTTGTCCCTTAACCTTTATCTTACCTCCCAGTTTTTACTATTTTCTCCCTCCTGTCATTAATTTGTATAGATTTTTTTGTACTAGATATTGTGTTGACACTGCAGGGTATGTTATATTGTACCAGAAATTTGAAGGTCATTGAAAGTCGGTTCTTGCATTTTTTGTCTGTGTTTGGGGCACTTAAAGGCTCAGTGCTTCTTCGTACCAAGTAAGTGCTTAATAATTGTTATTATAGTTAAATGATATGGATTCAATAAAATAATCAATTACTGCTTGGTTTTTTTAAGAAAACAATTACACCAACCTAGGTACTGAGAAACAACTATTTCAACAAGTAGAAAAAGACCTAGACTGTGGGTTAGAAATTACCTGGATTCAGTTCTGGTCTTAGATATGGATTAAACTCTGGGATCCCGGCTAAGCTGCTTAATTCCTTCAACTTCTTCTGTAAATTGGGGACAAATAAGACCTCTATCCCCTGACAAGATTGTGGTGGGACTCTAAGAAATTATGCATATGAAGAACTTTGTCAACCTGAAATGCTCCTTGTTGTCACTTTCTAATGGACAAACTGGCAGATCAATTCTGAGCACAGAGGCACTTATGTGCACGAGCAATATCTCGTTAAATCTCAAGAAAAAGATCCTAGAAATTGAAATTAGTCTCCCTTTAATTTATGAATCTTTCACAAGGAAGAAAAAGGGGTTTTTCAATTCCACATCTGATTTTACAAGGTGATTTTCCAAACAGAAAAATGATTCTTGGGTGAATTGATGGCTTCCTAAGCATTAACAATGACTGGTAATAGGGAATGACCTGTGTCATTTTCCATCTGCACGTAAGTAATTCTGATTTAGTATAATATAGTTATGGGTTTCAATGGATGGGACTCTCAGAGAGCTCTGTAGGAATAATAGATATCCCATGACTATGGCTCCATATGAGGTCAGAATATTTGGTCTATCAAATTGCTGTAACTTATGGGAATACTCTATCAGTAGAGCCCAAAATGAAGTCAGAAACTCAAATATGTCTGACTGGGGGCCAGTGAGATTTCTCCCATCTTTGGCCCTACTAACCAAAGCTATTGCTTCTACAACAGGAAGACTGTTTTAATAAAACCTGAAGCTATAATAAGATGGGGGCAGAAGAAGGGGAAACAGGATTGATCACAGGTGTTCATTTCCCATGTTTTGCCAAAATTGGAACGGAACGTCTTTCACCCTGGACTTCTCGTGATGTTCTTGGTGGTTCTCTACCTCTCTGTTTTCAGCTATAGAAAATCAGCTGCAAAGCTCATCTTACAGCCCATATTTGCCCTTCTACCCACAATAATCTCCCCAAAGACTGCCACAGTAGCTCAGTTTCAACTATGAGAGTCAGTCTGTATTACATCTGTGGATTCCAGCTTTGAGAAAAAGAAGGAAGAAGGAAAATCAAGGAAGAATAAAGTGGCAAAGAGCCAGAAGAGGCATTCCATAGCAGTTGCTCTTTCCCAGAGGTAGGGAAGCAAGATGAAATCAGTCAAAATATGTTTGTTTCATTGTTTTAATAAAATGAGATATTCTTCATCTAAAATATTATGTTAATAAGGTAAGGATACTCTGGGTAAAATTGTGGAATGATGAAATATCCAACTACAGAGCGTATAATTTTCTTATATTTCCATCCACAGTCAATTACTGAGTGTTTCTTTAGCATTCATTATTTATTAGATTTCTTGTCCTTTTCTCAATAAAGGAAATGTGAGAAAGTCCTAAGGAGCTTGGGAGTGGGAGAACCTGAAAAGACTTTATGTAAAACATGTGCAACATGAGCTGTGTTGAAGGATATATACTAGATACTGTTAATGTGGAGGTAAGGAGGGAGAGCTTTCCGGTTATGTTGGAAAGCCACTTCAGAGGGATGGAGGAAGGAGATAGTGTTGACGGAGTGTCATGTATGGAGGAAGTAAGGTCACTGAAGCTTCCAGAGCAGAAGAATGATATGTTCAGGCTTGTGCTTTAGGAATATTTGGCATTTCTGTGGCAAGTACACTGGAATCAAGAAGACACATAAAGTGAGACCTCAAATGTAGCCCTGAGGGAAGATAGTCTTGTTTTTCCTGTGCTTAAAGATTCTCCAAGTAAATATATCAGTATTTCCACTGACATAGTCTTAGAGAACCCAGATGCCTTTAAGTCCCTTCCGTGCCATAATGAGGTAGCAAACCAGGACTCTATTAGATAAATTTTGTAGACTCAAACCATGTCTTCTAATAAACTTAAGCTTCCAAATAGTGATGACAATTAGGCATGAATATTTTCAAACATCTTTGTCTTAAAGGAAACATAATTTCCTTTAGGATTATTGTAGAAGGGTTTCTTTTTTAGATCTGGATTGTACTAGATGGCTTCTCTGGCCTGTAGAATGTTGGGTTCTGCAAATTTCTGAAGATTGTCCCATAATGATCTATGTTCTGGATGGACATCCCCAGCTGACAAGGCTTGGAATACAGGCTGATAACAATTCTCTATCAATTCATCAACCAACAAGCATCCATTAAAGATTATATGTCAGGAACTGTGCAAGGTTTTGGGCATACAAGCACAAAGAATTAATCAGTCCTGACCAAAATAAACTTACATGCTAATGGTATAGATTAGATAGTGGGAGAGAAATGGGGGAATAAAACGATCTAAATTTAATTTCTAGCATCAGCATACATATGTGTGTATTTATGAACTATATCAAGGCTTTTTTTCTTGAAATTGCAGTCCAGTGGATGTCCATTAGTTGGGGAATAGCTAAATAAGTGATGGTATATGGTAAATATTATTGTTCTATAGGAAACACTCACCAGGATGATTTCAGAAAGGTCTGGAGAGAGTTACATGAACTGATGCTGAGTTAAATGAGTGGAACCAAGAAAACATTGTACAAAGCAACAAGATTATGTGGCAATCAACTCTGATGGACATGGCTCTTTTCAACAATGAGGTGATTCAGGCAATTCCAATAGACTTTTCTATTGAAAACTGAAACACGCTGTTTCAGTCTCTTCCCTTCAAAGGGTTTTGCCTAAGGCCACTTGCATCAAATTAATCCATGCTGTCCCTCTTGCCTCAGATACTATAGCTTCCTCTGAAGACCATAGTTAAAGCCTTGAGAGATCTACTGAGGAAAGAGTTCCTTTGGATATCTAAGGCTTCCTAACATGTAAATGTTAGGGTTGTCAAATTTAGGGCTTAAATAATCTTTAAATATCTTAGTGGACTTTCAGAACCATATTAAAACCATTATGTCCTATGGAGAGCAGTCACATATTTTGTGTCTATGCATGGAAAATGTATTAGAGTATTGGTTCCAAACTATCTTTTTCTGACTCTCTTTTAAATGAAAAAGAAAAGAAAAAAGGAGAGCTATGGGGAAAGAAGAAAATTGACCTTTGAGCAATTACCTTATAGACATCCATGTCATAAACGCAAAATCAAGTATAGAGTCACATATTTTTAGGCAGCAACATGGGTTTCTAAGGCCATCAAAAGATCAGCCAAAAAGAACCAGGAATAATACTAGTCAAAGTCTGAGTCTGTGAAGTCAGTAACCCATTAAGGCAAGTCTATTTGCCAGAAATAAGGGATAATCCTAGGAGCAGAATCAAGATGGTGACCAGGAAATTTGATTAGCAATAGGTATGAAAAAGAAAGATATTAGTGGTCTATAAAATCAGCCAAATTTTATGAAATAAGCAATGTCAAAAATGTAATATAGACCAGGGTTATAACCCATGGAATTGGAAAGGGTAAAAATATGGGACTCATAATGATTTGAGGCTTTTTTGCTCTCCTGGATGTTTCTATATATACTTTTTTTCAAGGCAAGCAGTGTCTTCAGTGTGAATTATCTTCATTCCCATAACTGTGCAATACAAAGAAGTAGCTGTCACTATCTGGAACAAGTGAAATATTATGGCAGGTTGATTTAAAACACAAGTTGTAGCCAGAAATGGATCTTGAAAAGTCATGAATTCATATGGCAGAAAACTTTAGCTCAGCATCTATATAAAAAGTAAATCAGGGCCTTCTAATAACTTACAATTCAAGGAAGAAGGAAAAGAAGGAAATTCATGAAAAAATTATTTTAATATCCAATATGGTTGGTCATAGTAGTGAATTCATTCATAGTAGTAGAATTCATTAATTACCACCTACTATGTACTAGGACCTATGTTAAATACTTTATAAATATGTCATTTGATCCTCACAATAACCCTATGTTGGTAGGTACTATTATTAACCCATTTTGTATATGAAGATTGGAAAGTGAGCAGAGCTTAAGGGATTAGTTTATAGTTACCCAGCTAGTAACTGTCTAAGTCTTACACCAAAAAATGGATTCATCAGGAATGTTGCCAGGAAGGAGGATTTGTGAGAGGTGATGGGGTAGATGAAATGATCTGTAAGGTCTGTTACAATGAAAAATTTCTAAAATAAATGTTTTCCTTCTTTCATTTAATCCTAGTATCTGGACCATTTCTGAAAACTGACCTATCTATTTACTTCTGATTTAGCAACAGTTCAATGCTATTGAAAAAAATAAAAACAATACCAATAGATCAATGAAAAATAATAGATTAAGATTCTACTTTTTGCTTTGCCAGTATCTTTCCCTGTGTATTCTTGTTAAGTGGTGTACATTCTCTGAGTTTCAGCTTCTTCTCTTATGAAATGCATTAGTATGTGAATTATGTAAAATAATTAATTAAATTTAACATACTACAAAACTTAGAAATTCTGAATTTTTATGGTACTTTTAATATGTAATTAGTAGTTTTTTGCTATAATCTTTTGGCTTAAATAATTTGACAATGAAGCGTTATTTAATTTTTATCTGCATATAATATTATTATCACATTAGGTATATTTTGATTATTTGCCTCACTAGTAAGTCTCCATATGTGGTACTGTATGGAAATGCAAGGACTGATCATGGTCTCATAATACTGATGACTGGAATTGAAGATTGAACTGCCCCATTTCTACCTGGATGGACAATTTTTCCCCTTCATAGGAAGCCTGATTCTCCATCTCTATTATGTTCTACTTATGGGGGCTTATCATTTTGATACTAAGCTTAGTTTGGGCACTTGATTGTCATAGCAAATGGAAAGTCAGAACACCTAACGTCAAGTGTTCCATTTGCACTAACCTCATCATATACATCTGCACTGTTATGACCAACCATGTTGGATATTAAAATAACTTTTCATGAACACTGCATTTCCCCAAATATTCCCTTGATTACAACCATAGGTTTTTGATGGATTTTCTTTATTAATTAATTGATTTATTTATTAAAGCTTTTTATTTATAAAACATACACATGGTTAATTTTTCAAAAATGATCCTTGCAAAACTTTCTGTTCCGAATTTTTCCCTCTTTCTCCTCACTCCCTCCCCTAGATAGCAGGTAATCCCATACATGTTAAATATGTTAAAATATATATTTAAATCCAATATATGTATACATATTTATACAGTTATCTTGCTGTGCAAGAAAAATCAGATCAATAAGGAAAAAACCTGGGAAAGAAAATAAAATGTAAGGAAATAATAACAGAAAGAGTGAGAATGCTATGTTGTGAGCTACACCTAGTTCCCACAGTTTCTCTCTCTCTGGGTGTAGAAGATTTTCTTCATCACTGAACAATTGGAACAGGTTTGAATCATCTCATTATTGAAGAGAGCCACGTCCATCAGAATTGATCATCATGTAGTCTTGTTGTTGCCGTGAACAATGCTTTCCTGGTTCTGCTCATTTCACTCAGCATCAGTTCATGTAAGTCTCTTCAGGCCTTTCTGAAATCATCCTGTTTGTCATTTCTTACAGAACAATAATATTGATGGAATTTTTTTTTAAATCTAGTTTCAACAACATTAATGCACATTTATTTAATTTTCTGGATTTTATTTTAAACTTTCATTTGGCAAGATACCAAGTCATTTTTCAGTACTGCATCTTCATTTCAGAATTTCCTTAAATTCCAAAACAACTCTGTTTTCCAGTATGTCACTATATTTATTGTCATTGTTAAGTCATTTTTTAGTTGTGTCCAACTTGCTGTGACCTCTTTTGGGGGCTTTCTTGGCAGAGATATTAGGAATGACTTGTCATTCCCTTCTCTAGCTCATTTTACAGATGAGAAAACTGAGACAAACAGGATTAAGTAATTTGCCAAAAGTCACACAACTAATAAGTGTCTAAGATCAGATTTGAACTCTGCTCTTTCTGACTATAGGTCCCGTGTTTTATAAATAATTTTATCTAATTTCATTATTCTCTCATGAAAGTAGAGATTTTAAGGTCCATTTAAAATATATTGTTTTTCTCACAACATTTTTTTCATAATAACAGCAGAATTTTTATTGGTATTTTTGCTTTTCTTCAATTTTTAAGAAGCATGTTTTCTACAGTAGAGGAATCAATAATAATCCCACCAGCTTCCAAGCACCTCTGAAAGTCTTTGTGTATTTTTTCCTTCAATTTATTTACTAAGAGTGTATCAGTGGCTAGTAGTCTTTATTTTTGATTCTACTTCATTTGAAGTGAGATTAATCTGGTTTTACTTGTGGCCTTGAAAGATCCTTGAAATTCTTGACTTTCCTAAAACAATAAGGATTCTATATCTCCAGCAATTATGGAAGTGTGTGAAAACTAAAACTTTGGAATACTTTCTTGCAATAGTTTACATACTTAAGGCACACAGGATTAAAAATACAGCAAAATATATTCAATGAAACATATATAACACAAAATCTAGCCCTTGACTGGCAGAGAACTGAGTTAAAGTAGCCAAACTAGCTTAAATAAAGTTTCATCTGGGGAAGGTCAGTCTTCTAAGTTAACCAGTATCAGCAAAAGCAGTAGAACCACTGCTGACACAAATTGAAATAAAACTATTGCTTATTTCAGTAATTCTTACAAGTAAAGAGATTTAATTACATAATTCCCCAAATTTTATTTAACTTAACAACTATCTGCTTACTCAAAGTACTCTGACAGCTTTAAGGTATAAAGGGTGGAGAGTCATTCATTCATCTATTGGAGAAGTTCCATACAGAGATGGATCCCATCATCCAGCATCTTTCCCAGTCATAGGAAAATGGTCTCTGAGATAAAAAGTCAATCTGGAAGGGAGGTTTCTTGTTATTATAAAATTTTAATGTTATATAATTTTATCACACTCGTACTTTTGATTCCCAGAGTATACCTGGACCACTGAATCCACTGATCCTCAGGGGATTTTCTCCTATGCCTTTAGTGCAGTGTGTGAGTCAGCATTCTAAGTAAACTCTCCAAGGAAATGTTCACAATTAGACCAGGATTAACCTCCCTCCTGTTCTGTCATGGAGGTCCACCAAGTTTCTGTGAGCTAGCTGCCATGGAATCTGTCTTATGAAATACTTGGAGGCAACTGTTAATAAAGCAAAAACCATAATGCGTGTTATCTTATCCAAGGAATTTATAATTCAAAAGGATGTTTACAAAAGTAGTGATATTCAGAGTTCTGATGGTTACCATTGTCATTTTCAGAGTAACATAGAGGCCCTCTGCATTATAATCTGTATACCAGAAAATAAGAAATGATTGTGTTTAATTGTTTTTAATTTTGTCCAACCTTGTATTTGTCTGTTAAGTATGAAAATCATAGCTTTCTTACTAATAAGCATTAATATAATTCCTAAAATCCAGCCATTTTGTCTGAATACACATATTAAGTATGTGTTGTTGTATCTACCTAAATAGAAAATATTAAAGAACACTTATAAAATATAATGTGTATATTTAAATTTTTCTGTAGAGTATTGTAGAAAGAATGAGATATGGAATCAAGTCCTGCTTCTGAAAGGTCCTAGATTCAAGTCCTGCTTCTGGTTGTATGAACCTGGGGGAATCATTTAACTTTTTAGTATTCTAGAAACTCTCTAAGATTATAGGTTGAAGAAATGCACTGACTTGCATTGATAAAAGGGATTTGCCTATATCAATGCAAAACCAGTCTTTATTTGCGTACATATATACATATACATATATGAACACTTATATGATATCAGCATATAATCTCAGTAACATACTATGTCTTCTGGAGACTGACCTTTCTAAGTCCAGACAAATTCATCAGCTGTGGGGGCAATCACTATATAGTGATTTATTTTGCCATTGTGGACTATCAATAGTTAAAAAACATGAATAGGCTCCCAGTCCTTATGACCAAATAGTCCCCTTCTACTTCTCGAGTGATGGTGGCTGATAATAGTGAATAGGGTACTAAGAATTACAGTTGTTAGATTATAAAAACAACATTACTATGCTAAAAATAAGATATTTTGCCACGGAACATGGAATTTATTTACTACTGAATGACCTGAAGCATTGCTTTCATGACATTATCACTGAAAGAAGACATAAAGGAGTTGTGAGTAAATGGGAGAATAACTCATAGGATTTTTTTTAGAGAGAAAAAGGATAAAGGAGGAGGTAGTTATTTTCATTTGCATTGTATTCCTAGAAGCAATAAGTAAAATTGTTCCATGAATATACTTGGTCATCTCTGCATGTAGTACTTATAATGAGTATGAGGTTAGCAGCAATGTATGTACCAATATCTCTTGCAAAGGCTTTAGAAATGGAGAAATACCATGGGGGAAAAGTAATTCTTTAGCCAATTAACTTCTACCTTTATAATTAAGCACTTCAATGTTCTAGTGAGCAAAGGAGAAGGGATGATTTTTATGAATTTGAATTTGGAAATTATAACTCAAAATTAAGAAATGAAAATACTTCTAGACTTAACAGAAATTTATATATCGTGAGCACTTTCATCAAGAAGAGACTTAAAATGGGGATGGGATGTGCATTAAAGATCATTAAAAATAGACTGGCATAATTCTCTAGTTACGGACATGGGAAGTGTTTCAGAATTAGTTGATTATGTGCAGATATCATGACCTAATTAGATTAAACTTCAAGATCAAGAAGAATTTTGAAAGCTCTATATAGGAGAAGCTCTTAAATACTCTGAATAATTAGAAAGAAAAAACCAGCAATGAAAATCGTAAAAGTATTGATTCTGACAAACTAGTTGCTTAGTCACATGTCCTATTTTTCTCTTCATGAATTTTTATTGCTATAGTTGTTCTAGGTGACCCAGACTATGTCATATTTCTCCTTGTACTCTAAGTACCCAACTCAAGAAAGTTATTAAAGAAATAACTCTGGAATTAAATTCAATTGAATTACCAAGGTTTTTAAGGTAAGTTTATTGAGTATAAGGTAAACAACATAATAAAGAAGGTTAAAATTATTTCCTTGTAAGTTAAGATACATAAATGTAAGTATATGAATAAGTTAAAATACATGATTCATTTACAGGATGAACTTATCTATAGATAAGATAGATAGATGTTGAATAAGGATCGTAGGTTTCCTTATTTACTTACTGAGATTTTTGAACTTGCAAGCTAATTTGTATTTTTTTAATGTTGTGTATCTAAAGCTTGACATTATGGAATGGAGCTATTAGAGATCAGTTTTTAGATACTATGAGAAACCTTCCAGCTTCTATTTCTATAATGATGTACTCTTATCATCTTTGACAATGAAACTATCATATTATGGCTCAGGAAAAAAAAAACTGTTATAACAGAAAGAAAAAATAGAACTTAAAATTGAAACTAGGAAGAATCTGGTTGGCATCGACCAAGCATTCAGAGAAGAGATACATGCTGGAGGCAGTATAGTCTTAAAAACTGATTTTCAAGATACTTTAAAGAGGGGGAAAATTATCAAAAGAATAGAAACAATTACAAAAGCTATTTTGCCCTCAAGGGGACACCAAAAATATCAACAACTACTGGCTCACTCAGTTACTTTCTCATATTTTTACTAAAAAAGTTGTTCTTTATGATTTACAGTTGTTTTTAGGGTATCCTTAGTGAAAATATGGGAAGGATACAAGCAGGCTTGTAGACATCATTCCCTCCCCCAGTCTATCATTTATTTATGATCATAGAAGTATATGAAAGAATAGAGAAAATGAGGTTGGCAACATTTGTAAATGTAACCAATTCTTAGCTAATTTTTTAAATTAGTTAATTCATTTTAACAAATTTTGAGATCAAAATTCCTTCAGGGAACGAGCCATAATTGTGGATTGGAAGCAGCCATGCATTCAAACATTTTCAATACTCCTCTCAAAATAATTTAAAATGATGTTGTAAATGGAATTTTTGAGTGGCAGAGGGAAAAAAGCATTTTTCTGGCCTAAGAAAACAGAGAGAAAAATTTGTCACCCTAAGTGAAGATCTACATGGGGTACAAACAGGATAACAGCAAAAGTAGCCACTAAGCAGCGACAGTTTTGGGTGCTCTCAGTCCAGAGATGGAAAGGGTTTCAAAGACCCGAGGAGAAATATGACAGGTACTTAGTACAGCTAGCACTGACTGGCACCTCTATTTCCCATGTGCAGTTTTAGGTAATAATTCAAGGATGGAAGGAAGCTCTGGTGGTCAGTAAAAAGGGAGCAGCGACCCTGATCACATTTTGAAAGTCGAGTATCAGAGCTTCTAGTTTCAGGGAACCAAGGGCCTTTCTTTCCTTGGTAAAGACTGAATTTAGTCCAGGAGAACAGCAATCATACCTCTCACAAAATGAAACCATCTTGGAAATACCAAAAGTGTGCACACCCACAGAAGTACCTCTGAAAACAGCAGGATGGAATAGCATGAAGCTTGGAACAGTGCATCCACATTCCCAGGTAGACAGAACCCAACTTAACACAAAGATCAAAGTAAAAAAAAAGCCTGGAAAATGAGTAAACAAAAACAACAAAGAGAATTTGACCATAAAAAGCTGGTATGGTGTCAGGGAGGACAAAGACAGAAACTTAGAAGACAACAATGTAAAAATGACTAGGAACAAGTTCTCAAAGACAAAAGCTAATTGGATCCAAATACAACAAGAATTCCTGGAAGAATTGGATAAAAATAAGAGTGGTAGATGAAAATCTGGGAAAAGAAACCTGAGTGAAGCAGGAAAATCATGAAAAGGGAATTACCAGCATAGGAAAAGAGACACAAAAAATTGAAGAAAATGCCATTAAAAATTGTTCAAATGGTAAAAGAACCACAAGAAGATACTCCTTAAAAAGAGAATTGGATAAATGGGGGAAAAGTACAAAATTTCACTAAAGAATTATATTCCTACTACCCAGAATCTGAGCGGGGCCCCACTGAGGAGCAAAATGATGATCCCTGCTATTGAACCCCCAAAACAATTTTGTACATGTATAGTATCATCAAACTTTTATCTCTTCCCACAGGATACTGTATTTCACTCCAGCTTCTGGACACTACTTCACAAATGTCTCTGGATTCAGCCTCCAAAACTTCTGCACTATCTTTTACACCCCTTCCTGTTTAGGGGTGACCTCCTTCACATTTTAAAAGATTTCTCTAGCAAATCAAAGAGTGGGGAATGATGTGAATCCTAAATCAGTTTATTCTCTCCTGTTTTCAGGAAATGCTAATAAGCTTATCCTGGGAATTTAGTTTTTCAGATTATCTTATTATTATAGTTAAGGCAACCATGATGTGCCCAGACTTCCTTGATTAGCATCTTTAAGATACCTATGATGGAACCCTTACAATATCCTTCCAATATTGCTATTACCTGTATAATGTATGACATTCTCCTTATTCTACTCACTTCATTTGGTATGTGGTCATATAAGTCTTCCCAGGTTTTCTGAAATCATTCAGTTTGTCATTTTTTTAGCAGGATAATATTTCATCATAATCATATAACACAACTTGTTCAGCCATTCCCCAATTGATGGACATTCCCTCAGTTTCCAATTCTTTATCACAACAAAAAGAGTAGTAATAAATAGTTTTCTACATCATATGTACTTTTCTCTTTTTGTTGATTTCTTTAGAATGCAGACCTAGTAGTGATATTACTGGGCCAAAGGGAATGCACAGTATTATATATTTTGGAATAATTCCAAATTTTTCTCAAGAATGATTACATCAATTAATGACTGCCACAACTACTGTATATATTTAGGAAATTTATGCCATGCTAGTCAATCTGATGGATATGAAATGGCTCTTTAGAGTTATTTAAATTTTCATTTTTTAGCTAATTGTGATTTAGAGCATATTTTTTATATGACCATTGATAGCATTGATTTTTTTTTCTTCTGAAAACTGCTTATTCATATTCATGACCCTTTCTTATTTGGGAATTCTTGTATTTTTATAAATTTGGGTCAGTTTTCTATATATTTGAGAAATGAGGCCTTTATTAGAGAAACCTCTTGTTGTTGTTTTTTTTCTCCCTAGTTTCCTGTTTTCCAATTTTGTTGCATTGTTTTTGTTTGGGCAAATATATATATTTTTTTATTTCATGTAATTAAAATCATCCATTTTTCTTCCCATGTGTGGGGAGCCGGCACTAATCTACAGCCACATAAGGCCAGCCTTGAATAGGTTGAATCTCCTAAGCACATCATACCAAAGACTTCCTGAATAGGAATCTCCTAATCACATCCTAACTTTGAATAGGCAGATATCTAGGTATCCCCTAATCACATCATAGAGCTTCCTGCCACCAGAAACATCTGAGCAGCTCATCCCTGGGCGGTATACCAACCCTTTGTCTAGGACCCCCACCCTGTACTGTGTTTGAACAATCCTGCCTTCTTTTCTACTGCTATATATATCTATACTATTGCACCCATTAAAATGAGGCTTGATCAGATGGATTTGTCTTGCCTCCATTTTGCGCGTCCCCTCTCTCTTGCCCTTATCTCTTTTCTTCCAGGGTCCACACACTCTGCCTCACGGGCCGAGGCACCCATGATACTTTGTATCTCTTGTTTGGCTATAAACTCTTCCATTATCCACACACTAGTAAGCATATTTTCCATGCTCCCCTAATTTACTTATGATATCACAGTTCACGTCTAAATTATTCTCTCATGTTGATTGTATCTTGGTATACAAGGTAAGGTGTTGGTCTATTTCTATGTTCTGCCAATCTACTTTCCTTTTTTCCAGAATTTTTTTTTACATGGTGTAGTCTTATCTCCAAGTCTAGATTTTTGGATTTGATTACATTTGATTACTATTTTTCAAATTTTGTACCTATCTATTCCACAGATAAAATGCTCTATTTCTTAGCCAGTGCTAAAATTTATTGATTATTACCATGTTGTAATATAGTTTGAAATCTAATACTTCTAGGTCACTCTCAATTTTTTTTCATTGATTCTATTGATATTCTTGACATTTTGTTCTTCCACAAGAAATTTCTCATCTCCTTTGATTTAATATCTTTCTGCACACTTCACCCCTTAATTCCCATACAATAATATAGTTTATTTGGTTCTCACATCCACGTTTCTTTAATCTAATTTTCTCTTCCATAGTTTTTTTTTTCATTTCTTTCCTCCAAAGCAGAATATAATTTCTTTCAGATTCAGAGCTGTTTTATATCTTCAACACACAGCAAAGTGTTTAGCTCATAATATATGTTTAATTAATACTTGTTAAATAAATAAATAAGATTAATAAATGAATGAATAAATAATAAAAATGAAATTTTCTCTAGATGATAACATCTTCCAGGTATTTCTCTTAATAAAAAACTTAAAGTTTTTGTATCAGTGCTTGGAATAATAATGGATCTCATCAATGAAATCATCCCTGCTTCTTAGGAACCAGTTTTGAAACTCACACAGTAAAAAAAAAAAGATTGTTGAAGACTGAAATCCTGCTCTGATTTTGACAGGTAATTATACAAGTAGGACATTCAAATAACTCATCAGGTCATTATGTTAGACAGGTACTGCAAATAAACAATACATTGTCCCCAGAATGTCTTATCTCCCTTTTAAAAACTTAGCTACTTGAGAATGATGCTTAAAATTGATCTCTTCACTTTCTTTTCCTTCCCATTCTTCTTAACGTTTTATATTCTTGCTTGCAAAATCATAAAACAACTGAAAGTACTCTCTCTCTCTAAGTTTATCATTGATTTTTTAGTTGTCAAATGTAATAATCCTTTTTAACTTTTTTTACTTTTTAACTTTTTTGAAATCTTTGGCACTGTCAGCTGCCCTATTCACCTCTGCACACCTTTCTCTTGGTTTTTGTGATACTTCTCTCTTCTAGTTCTTCTTCTACTTTCTCATTTCTTTCCTGGATTTTCTCTCAGATCATGCCCACTAAGAGCCCCCAAGACTCTTCTTTGAGTTTTCTCTTCAACCTTGATACTGTTTTCCTTGAAGATATCATCAACTCCTATAGATTAAATTACTAGCTTTTTATCTATTTTTTATCTTGATTTTCTCTCCTACACTCTACTCATGTAGCACTAAGTATCTATTGAGTATCTCAAGCTGAATGTCCCATAGACAACTTAGATTCAGTATATCTACAGATGAAGTTATAACTTTATCCCATCAAAGCCCTTTTTTCTTCATAAATTCTCTATTGCCATAAGAACATCACAATCTTCCCAGTTACTCAGCTGGAAGTTAACATTTCATCCTCAATTTCTAACTCTCTTTCAACCCTCTTTACCAGTCTGTTGCCAAGTCCTCTACATTCTCCTTTCATGACATGTTGCCACCATGTTGGTGCAGACCCTAAACACATAATACTGATACTATTGAATTATCCCTCTGGTTTATGTCCCTGCTTCCAGTCTTTCCATTCCCTAGTCCATCCTCCATGAAAATGATCTCCTTAAATGCCAGGTTTAAGCATCTTAGTTAATAAACTCCAGTTACTTCTATTTCCAGGATAAAATATATAATCCTCATTTTAGTTTTAAAGGTCTTTTTATTACTATTTTTCTATTGCTTTTAGTTTACTCTTCTCTTCTTGCACTACAGTCCAGTGGTATTAGCCTCCTTTCTGTTCCTCACCTAGAGCACTATCCCACAAATCAGTGCATTTTCACTGGTTGCACCCCATTCTTCATTACTTTTATTTTCTAGATTCCTTAACTTCCTTCAAGTACCAGTTAAAATCTGACTTCTGAGGAAAAAAGGCCTTTACTAATCACCTTAATGCTAAAGCTTTCCCTTTATGATCACTATCAACTTACCCTACATTTAGAGGGATCCTTTCCAGTAAACATTTACCAGGCTCACAGGCTCATTGAAAATTATTTATCGACAACCCAATTTTAGCTTAATTTTCATTGTTATCATCTGCCCACTTCTGTCTTAAGTCTAGACCAGCATTTGCCCATAATTATACATCAAGCTTTGATTTGTGGTATTTGTCAATATATGCTGTATAAATCCAATGACATTTTAACAATTGTCTTTCATGAACCAGGTCAAACTGGTTCCAGCACAGGTATGTTAACTGACTCAGCCAGAATTGAATATGAAGAGAAAAATGGGCTACACTAGTTTTGGAAGTCATAAAATTGACTAATATCTAGAATATATTATATAAGAGATGTCCTGGGAAACATTATAAAAGGGATCGATGAAGATAAAAAGTTAATATGAATTCAACAAGAATTTGGATGATCTTCACATTATTATTTGAAAGTTATCCAATTGATAGTACAAAGGAAGGCTAGTTAAATCCCTCCAAAACTTTTCACAAATGTCCTTAGGCTAGATGGAGAGATATGAGATTGGTATTAGGATTAGAATAATAAATAAATAAAATTAAATATTATAGTGGAAAGAGTAATAAATTTGAAGTCAAATGATTTCAGTTTAAATCTTTGATATGTTCTTTACTTATTGTGTATGATCTTGGCAAGTGAATCATTTTCTAGGTCCCTACTTTCCTCACGTGGAAAATGAGAGAGTTGGAGTAAGTGATATCTAAAGTTCCTTCCAGTTCCATACTATGACTAAATCCATAATACAGGAATTAATTGTCTGAGGTCAACTTGGGAAAATAAAATATCAAAAACTTATAAAGGAGCACCTTCAAAATTCTAGATTGCTTAACATTAGCACAGTTACTTGAACAAATTTGATTTGATATTTTATAGAGAACATTAATTCTGAAGTACTATTTCCATTATCTAAATCTCTAGAAGGCTAAAATATTGTGATAAATCTAATGAAATGAAATCTAAATGAGACAATTATTTTAAAAATCTTAAGGGATAAAAAGGAGGGTAGATTGGGGAAACCTGTTGACCTAAGAATATCAGCACTAAACATATATGCCAAGAGAGATTAAAAATATATAACAGTTCTTTTCTGGTGGCAAAGAATTGGCAATCAAGGGGATGCCCATCAAATGGGGAATGGCTGAATAAATTGTGATATGTGATTATAATGAAATACTATTGTACTATAAGAAATGTTTTACCACAAAACACTTTTACTGGCATCTTTCAAAGGAATTATCTTGTAATATTATACTTTATAGTTTTCTGTGCCAAGGGCTTGTGCTTCTATTATACCATAATCTTCATGAATATTTCTTGTTTAAAGTTATAGATAAATGTCAGTTGTTTTTGCTTCTTTCACCGTGTATATTTTAATGAAAGTTCTTTCCATATTTTAAATAGAGTTAAAATAGAAATGTTTGGTTGATTTACTACTATTATTCCTTTATTGATAATGTTCTATGGACTATTGGAAGGTAAGATAACTGCTTTTTGAGGCAAAAGAAAAGATTTAGAGTACAAGCTCATTTTCTATAGTTTTAATGATATCAAAAATTGGTACAACTCCAAAAAATTAAGGATAACAGAAATGATATGGATGTCATTCTGTGCAATGTGTTATTATCTCCTCTGCTAGGTCTCCACATATTGAAATTTTTTTTCTTCAATGTAAACAGTATTAGGAATAGCAACAACTATTTTAAAACATTGTTCTTACACATTTTTTAATGAATCAATGGAACATTCAGGCAACTGGAGGTAATAAATCAGTCTATTATAAATACATCAGATAATATTCTGAATATAGGACAGCTTATTGATAGAAGTTTCTAGGAAATTGTGATGTTTGTGTTTATGATAGAAAGATCTGTCATCTGATAGTGCATGAAATATAGCTTTGGATGCATAATTCTTGAAAGACTTCAACAGGAATTTAAAAGGTACAAAATGCATTTCACCAATGCTACAGATTTGTTCTATAATCTCCATTGATCACTAGCTACAAGCTTCTCAAAGATAACATTACATATCTTCTGGTGGTAATAACCTGCTCCTGAATTGTCATTCTAAACGCTTCCTTTTTCATTAACAAATTCAATTATCTTAAGAATCGGTTTGATATTTTGTCGATATATTTTTGGGAAGGCTTCTGCAGATATTGCCAATTGAGAGACATTTAATTCCATATTTGAAATCTCTGCCTTCTATAGACTCCATCTGAAATTAACTGCGTGAGTTTACATCTGTCAAGTTCAATAGTATGTACCTATTTTCACCTTTCCTATTGCTCATTGAAGCGATAACTACTTGTTCCAAAAGTATTTCTGTAGGGTTTTTTAATCTAGTCACCATGTTACCTAGTACATCATGTAGTCATCATGTAACCTAGTCAAATTCAATAGCATGTACCTATTTTCACCCTTCCTATTGCTCAATGCAGTGATAGCTGCTTGTTCCAAAAGTATTTCTGTAGGGTTTTTTTTCAACCTAGTCATCATGTTACCAATCCTCTCACACCTTTTTGGAAAGCAAATTTTATATAGTTGCCTTGGGCGATGACCCCTTTGTTTCATTAATATTTATAGGGTTTTACTAGAATTCTTTCCAACTTGCCATGATTCGTTTTATAGTTCCACAAAGGTACATTAAATAGCTATTTCAAGGGTGTTAATTGTTATGAATGCTTTCTTCCTATTAAATTTTGGGTTCAGAATGCCAGTAAATTCCATCATATTAAGACACAGATTTCTCTTTCCTAAATTTACGTTCATTGTATCATGCCTGGAATGAACCAAAGAATATATAGTATTTCCTTCTACTATTAATTCAACGTGCCCTTTGAATTCAAGCATAAAGCCTTTAGTCTTTATGTCCATTAGATCCAAATAATATCTTGATAGGATTGGAGAAAATTTTCACGTGATGAAGATGTATTTTTTGATGGAGCTATATAGCTTGATGTCACCTACGTACATCAAGGATTCAGGCGATGTTTTAGTTTAATTCTGCAGATTTGCAAGTCATACAAGTACAAGGCAGGTAAGACCAGGAAGAACTTTTATGGATTTAAATCACCTCCCTGAAAAATGTCACATTTTAAAAGAATTGTTTGGGGCATTATTGCATTCGTAGAATGTGTGAGATATTATTATTACCTAATTCTTCCCATCTTTTTCAGATAAATAGTCCTAGTACCAAATTACTATCTACTGTTATTCTTTCACATTTAATGTTCTATGGGCTATTACTCAGGTGAATAAATTAATCATATTCTGGAGTTGAATAAAGTTAGGATATACATTCATCCTCCGTAGGTTTATCCTAAGTTTAACTCTGTTAGCTGACAGGAAAGCAGTAATGTCATGGACCTCATCCTATTTATCATCATTACCATCGTTATTACTATTAATTCACTTTAAATATCTTTCTTGAAGAGAGTCAGGTAGAAATGGTCCTAGGGTAAGTTACTGTCCTACTATTACTCTGATTTGTTCACTATTCTATTAATGTCGGCATCAGTACTTCAGTATCAGAGAATATAAATATCAAGGAGGATTCATGTACTTCATCCAAGCTCATTATTTCATTATTAGATTGTTATTATTTTCACTCAATGTCTATCACAAAGCCCCATCCACAGGCTTATAATCCTGCATCTGCATTTGATAATGACATTATAATTTTGCCGAATTGTGTTGGCTTTTGCAATGACTTAATCCATTCTGCTCCTGTTTTAGCGTTTTCTCTCTCTGGAAAAAAACTGCTTCCAATCTTCAGGAGGCATCCTGGGAAGGCAGATGTTATCTATTTCCTTAATGTTCTCAAGTCTGCTTCCAGTTGCGGCTTCTGTTTTCGGCTGAAGGGGTTCAATGGGACCCATTGAAATGCCAAAAACATAAATAGAAGCCGGTGCCACACGAGGTGCCAGAGGAGGGTTCGATGGAAAGGTATATTATCGTGATTACTAATGGCCCCTTCCCAGTATGAATCTTCTTTTCAGGGTGTGGGGCTGTCTTTGAAATCAACAGGAACTCCACATGTCGAGGCAGAGACGGATGCTGGGAGCACAGAACCTGCTATTATTCTCAAAGCATCCTGGGAAGTGTCGGAAAGCATTCTGGGGGCATCATTCAAAATGATGAGTTGCAAGAAACTCAACGTGGGCCATGGAAATGAGAAGGGTTGCTTCTCTTGCCATGGATAGAACACTGACTTTTTATTTGTCTGCTATCTTTTTTCTCCCTCCCCAAAAATGTATCTTTTATGAGAAAGTCAAATTGGCTTTGTCTCCTAGTCAAATGTTCCTCACAGAACAAATGAGGCTTTTTTTGGTTAAATTACAGAAACATTGAGAGATTTATGATTCCGCTGGACAAGATCCTTTTGTTTTAAATAGTTGCCATTTTCCATGAAGAAATCAGACACCTTGTTGGTGTTTTCATATAGTAAACATAAGGTCACTGAAAGGAAACAGGGTAGATGAAAGATCACCATGGTATTAAATTACTTCCATCTGCAAACACTGCAAATCCTGGAGACATAAAAAGAGAAATTCTGCATAGAGCCCTTAAGTGTCATGTTTTTGGACTTGAAAAAAGTTCTCTTCTAAGGACTTTATTCTACTGCCAAGATCAAGAAACATGAAGTCGTGACGCAGTAACTGGACCATGTCAGAAGTGCTCTGCAGTGGAAGCACATCTCTTTGTTCCACCATTATCGAGCTTCGGTTTTGTCCTAGAGTAATGATACAAGTCCCTTGGTATATGGAGCTAAACAAGTCTATGACTAAAATCTGTACTTAAGATAATAGGTGAAGAGATGAAAAAAATCTCTAAGAGGAAACTGAGATCTTAGTATCACACAGCTAGATCAAACGTAGGATTGGAACCCATTGTTTCTGAGTCAAACACTTTTCCCATGGTCCTATAGTATCACCATATCAGATATTTCTTTATTGATTAGAAATTATTCATGCTCTGGGTTTTAATTTGAAGAAATATTTTGAGGTAGTTACTTATATTGAAAATGGAATTCATTTTAATTAAACAAATGAAATGGGGGGAGAGATAAAAAGAGGACTAGATTTGTAGTTTCATGGCTATCAGCAATTTCCAATCAGTAAATGTCTCTTTTACTGATTATAAGTTATTTATGTTTCAGGTCTGAATTGTAAATGATTTATATTCTACTTACATGTGAAATGTAATATAAATTATTTAAGATGTACCAGCCTTTTAAGATTTATGTTTTCTATAAATTTGAAAAAGAATGAAATTCACAAAGATAGGTTGGCAACTACCCTACGAATTATAATGTTAGAAAGTTACAGGACTGAGAAATTAAACCCTTGGCCAATAGTCATCCAGTCTATCAGGGTTGGTTACTTCATTTGAACTCAGATCTTCATGACTACAAGGCTTTCTATGCATTAAAATTTGAAATCATAATATAAAAGAACACCAATCTTTCACATATTTTCTACTTTTAAAGCCATACCACATGAATTCTTATACTGTATTTTATCATCAGATATTGAAACCTTTTCTGTAATCATTTTTTCTCTCCATAGTTCTTAGAGGAAGAATTTGAAGACATATTAAAGTAGAATGCAACATATAAATTTTATGGCAGCTTGATTTATCTTAATATATCAGATATTACTCTCAAATCCTCTCAGTGAGAAAGTATAATGATATAATCAAGTAATAATATAAGAGAAAATAATGTTATGAAATATAATGACATAACATGACAAACATATGTTATAGGTAATGTAATATAAATATAATAAATAAAAGATATAGCATAATAAACATATATGTAATATAAAATATAATAAGTAAAATTTTAAAAATATATTGGAAATTGGAGTTTCTTCCAGTCAGATCCATTTCCATTTAGGTAAGTAGAGGTTAAAGCAGAGGATGAACAAGATCTCCTAGTAATGTGGAGAAATCAGAATCAAGCCTAGCTCTTCTGATTCAAAACAGTGTGCTTTCATTGTACTATCATCTCTATCATCACCAATTTCTCAGTGATTATGTTTGCTTCTTTTTTAATATAACCTTTTCATTCAAGAGGTGTGTGTGTGTAGGTGGGAACTATTATTTGGGGTAGTATATGCTGTTTATGTTTCTAGTTTATAGTGAACAAAATAAATTCAAATTAATAGATACAAATTAATGTACAGAGCAGACAATTCTGAGATATCTGATGTATCAAGCTGTCATAAAATTTGTCTGTTGCATTCCATGGCATTTTTTTAACATGGGGTCAAGCTCTTCCAAAAACTATGGAAAGATAAAGCAGCTTACAGTGAAGGTCTCAATATCTGATGATAAAATACAGTATAAGATTTCAAATGATTTATCTTAGGAAATAAAAAATATTCTTTTTATACCACAAACTATTTTGTAAAACCAACTGCATTTAACTTTGATGTAAATGGAAAACTCATTGTTTGTGTTATGTAATTTCCTATTATTATCATGACAACCCTATGAGAAACTTACTTTAATTCCAATTTTATAATTAAGAAAAGTTACATGACTTTATACAAGGTTATATTACTAGTTAGCATCTCATGCTGACTCACATGTTTTGTGTCTTGATATGCACATTATAATATCATCCACTGAAAGGTGGATCAAAATGGTTTCAATAAACATCAGGAATGTATTCTGTCTTTGGATACCAAGTCTATTCTATCCATTATGTTATTTTAATGTGATTCTCATAGAAATATACAAACTATAGAAAAACGAAGGGAAGATGGAGTGATGAGGAAAAAGAGGATTGTCTTTTCTGTTTGTTAGTGATTATTTTTTCACCACCATTAGCGTTAGTATTTGCTACAGGGAAAAAGTAACAAGACTTTCTGGCAATGGTACAGAACTGCAAATTTTGGAATTATTGGCTACAGGTTCTCTCTGGCTCCTTTCCAGGCAGCCTGAAGATATTAGCAGAGAGATCATCAAAAGGAACCACCTTTGCAGCCCATATCATGGCTCCCAAGAGGTCTGGCTTCATGGTTGGGAATTCCAGAAAGTTGTCTGGAACCTAGTAAAACCAGAAGCTCCCTTTGATAAGATTTTCCTCTCAGCTTCTGAAGGAAGGAAAGAGAAAAGATGATACTGAGGAAAAATTCAACTGCTTCAAAAGAAATCCATGCGGTTGCCCACAGTAAAAAACTGTCCCAAGAAAGGGGACAGCTGCTTGCAGAAGGAAGGTCCAGACCTCTGTGGTCATGAGCTCAGGGCCACTAATTTAAAGTTTGAGAGGCTTCTGAGCTAGCTGACTATTTAGAATCAAACCTCAGGGCCTTCTAGATGCTCATTTGTCACCAGCTGTGACCCATGTTCCATGAATCCAGTCCAACAAAGGAAGCAGGTCTTTTCCTTACTTCACTTCTCACATATCTAATTGGAGGAGAGAAAACTTCCTCTTACAGTAAAGATTTGTCTTTTGACATTCTAAGAAGGGGAGAAATCTCTAACTCCCAGTAATGTTGTGATTCAAGACATAAGGTATTAACTCACACTTGTGTAGCATTTAACTGCTTACAAAGTACTTTTCTCACTGCAATTCTGAGTGGACGATAGAATCCTTCATTATCTATCCCGATACTAGCCACATATGAGAACCATGTTCATCTGGAGGACCTTATCATGCATAAGAGAATCCCTCTTCCCTTCTCTTCCCTGGGAACACTGCACTACATATTTTCCTAGACTGTGGCAAACACTTGTGGGCAATGTATTTCTCAGAAAGTGCTTGATATTTTGACCATGGAAGATGATTGAAGGAAAGAGTTTAAGTCAATGCCTTGTTCTACTGAGTCAATTTATTTTTTAATAGTCAAAAATCAGTGTAGTAAGATTTGATATTCTCTATAGTTTTCAGCTGACTCTGTGATTGTAAAGATGTCACTTGCTGTTTAATATCATTTGCAAGTCTGCTTTTTCCCACCACAATTTGAGCTAGGGTTGTTCTTTTCAATCACATCTGATTATTCAAGATCCCATTTGGGATTTTCTTGGCAAAGATATTGGAGGGATTTGCCATTTCCTTCTTCAGCTCATTTTCCAGATGAGGAAACTGAAGCAAAGAGAGGTTAAATGACTTGCCCAAGCTCACAAAGCTGATAAATGTCTGAATCCAGACTTTAATTCAAGAAGAGGAGTCTTCCTGTCTCCAAACCAGCACTCTATCCACTGTGCCACTTTAGCTGCTAACTATAAATAGATTGTTTGGAAGAAAATCTCATCAATGTGTGTAAGTAGACCTGTGAGTCAATACTTATCAATATTATCTCTTATTTTAGTAATAATTTCTATACTTACCCCAGATATTTGATATTATTTCCTCTTTCAGATATTTTTGGAATCTATCACTCAGTTTTCTCAAGATTCTCACCTCTTACTTGAACCTCCCATGGATATTTGGTCTCTGCCACTTTTCCATTCCATCTTTATTTCTCTGCTGCATTTCTCCTTCTTATAGATTACACTGAAGATGATAACGTTCAAGTCCAAATGTGGCAACTCCTGTTTCAATGATGGAGAATAAAATTGATTTTTAATAGAAATCTTGATAAATATTTTCCTTTTTTATGTGCTCTTTTTCCTTCCTTTAGTTTCATCTTTACATACTTTTAGACTTAGTTCAGCCCCCCCGTACTTTCAAGCTGTCAACTTGCTTTCCATTCACCCCTTTGCTCTGCTTTATGAGGTGCCACTGATTATAATCTCCTACAAGTTTCTTCTATAAAATTGTATGAACTAATTTATATTCTAAACCAGTGTTGCTCTTGCTTGCCTGCCATATTTCCACCTGGCAAGAAGCTCAAGTGTTTTCTGGCTGAGGCAATTTTTAGGCTCAATTGGTCTCTTCTTAGTGGCTGCTGATTTTCACTCATCAAATTTCCTGAGGAAATCATGCTGGAGTGTTCATTTTCTTTCATCTTTCATCTATTTTCCACTTTTCTATGTCAACAATTTGTTTAAGTTGGTCAGGTTGAAGTTGCCCACATTGCATATCACGTCATTTTTATTTTCAATTTGGTATCAATTTTAATATATAATCTTAAAATAGTTATCTATACAGAAATTGTTTGTAAGTGGTTACTGTACTATTTTTTTCCATAGTCAATAAATAAAATCAATTTGATTTTTTGATGATTTTTGGTACTTATACTTAGTTCCTCCAGACTCCTGAAGAGAATATTCAGAAAACAAATCTGTAAGATAATGACATGGTCCACAAGCCCTTGAACATTCTCATTTTGTACTCCTTAAATATATTTCAGTCCATCGTACACCAACAGGGAATAGAATTTACCTCTCAGTTTTAAGCCTGGCCAGGCAGGCCTTCATTCCTCTTTGGGTTCCATTCCTGCTTCTCCTGTTTGTCTTTATGGATACCATCCCTTCCCACCTTTTTAAGGGTATTGGGGTTTTTTTGTTTGTTTGTTTTTATTTTTTATTTTTTTAGGAATTATCTTTTTTTATTAGAATGTAAGCTCAGAGAGGGCAGCAGCCATCTCTGCTACTGCTTTATTTGTATTTCTATTATTTACACTGTGCCAGGGACATGATAAGTATTTAATTGGCTTGAATTAACCTATGCATTACTTTATATTACAATTACTGAATATTAGCCCATTTTACTTTCATATGCAAGAAGCTTCAGTTGCTCCAAATTGTCTCAAAGATAAAATGCAAACTCTTCTTTGGCCATTTAATCCCCTTTATTATATGGATCCTATCTGTCTTTCCAGATCAATTACATGATACTATCTCTTGTAAACTCCACTTTTTAGCAAAATTTATAACCAAAATCCCATCTTCTAATTCCCACTTTTTGTCCTAGTTGTCTTCTAATCCTGGAATACATTTTTTCTTTTAATTTCTCTAGGAGGCTTTTAATAATAATAATAATAATAAATAATTTAATAATAAAAATTAATAATAATAATAATAATAATGTTCAGGAGGATTAGCACCTCTGATATGATGGCTTGGCAAGCCCTTAGGAGGGCTGCTTATTCCCTCCATCTTCTGATTCATCCAATTCTCACCTGTGGTTCCAAGAAGCTGTAGCATGCAGGATGGCCACACCCTGGAGGGTGATGACTTTGTACAACTCTGTCTCACTTAAATCCAATTTGTCCACAAGTAAAGATACTCTTCGGTTGTCATTCATTGGTCCTCTTTGAAAATGAATGCAAAACAACAAACCAACAGCAGAATATCTAGCTTCTTGCTAGAAACAACTAGGGTTCTCTTTTCTACCCAAATGGCCAGTCATCCTTCTATCCATATTTCTTTGTATTAAATTCACTCATAATTAATCATTAAATTTTATCTATGTGTATTTTCTCTTAACAAAATGGAAATCTTTAAAAAAAACAGGGGGCATATTATTTTTGCCCAGTGTCAAGAACAGTGCTTGGTACATAATTGACATTTAACAAATAATACCTGTTAAATGAATGAATAAACTGATTTATTTTGGAGGGTTTTTATTGAGTTATTCATAGAACTTCTCTATAGCTTCATCCTCTACTATAAAATGTTGGCATACAAGCTACAATTATCTTCATGGTGGTCTTTTCACAAACACTTATCTTGAGAAAAGGGAGATAGAATGACCAAGTGGACTATGAAATTTGTTTCTTATTGCCTTTGAATGCATAATAAAACATATCCTGCCAAATCCTTTATTTGCTTCTCCAAGGAGAATCTGTTAACCATTGTTCTATTTAGCTGTAATTTCCTTTGTCTGCTGGTTTCATTTATAGCAAGAATGCCAGAATTGGTATGATTCATTTCCTTGAATATTATGTCTGCTTCTTGATCAGTGGATAAGGATTTCATGTTTAGAGTTTCGACAGATTATGTTCATGTTAATGGACAGTCTAAAGATGGCATGATTCTTACTAAATTTTGGCTCTTTTTCCAGTATTTTACCTCTGTCACAGAAGAAATGGATGGAGGCCATATTAAACTAATGAGAACTTCATTTATTGTTGACCATTGCCAAGGTGTACAGCTACTCAGTACCTCTGGCTCAAGGGCTCCCAAACCTTTTGGATGGATAGTAACTCATCTTCAGTGTCCAAGTGATCACCCAACTCTTACCTAAGGCTCTAAGAGATAGACCATGTGCAGTGACCACTCCTCAGTAAACCTGTTAAACATATGGGCTAACCCAGGTTAAGGGTAACCAAGAGGACTCAACCCATTGTTGTTAGCATGGTATCTACCCCACCCCTTTCTGTGATGATTCCCTTAGTGGAACAAGATATGAATAATTTATTACAACAGACCATGATAAAGAAATGTTTAAAATACAGTTAGATATCTGAGAAACCAAGGTCTTCCATCCAGGGCCATCACCAATCATCTTGACTTTTGTCTTGCCAATGGACATTTGGCATTTACGACATTACAATTTATATAGGAGTCAAAAGATATCCCCTTGACCATTTTACTATATTTAAATACCATTAAGTCCTGTGGCAATGAGCAAGTGACAAAGAATCAGGTACATGATTATATGTGTGTGTGTGTGTATATATATATATATATATATATATATTCTAATATCTATTAGTATCTATTCTAATAGTAATAATTAAACATGTTTTTATGATGCCTTAAAGGTTATTTATGAATCAAAGACCTTTGGTGCATCTCAACTACTCAGTATGAGACACATTGTTTAGTGATAAGAACATGATCCTTTTATTTAGTATTTCATTTTTTCCTTAAATACCTATAGAAACAAATTTAACTTTTTTTTCAGATTTGAGCTTCAGGTTCTCTCCCTTTCTCTCTTCCTACCCCATCCCCATTGAGTAGACATACAATTCAATATAGATTATCCATGTGTAGTCATGCAAAACATTTCTGTACTAGTCATATTATGAAAGAAATCATAGACCAAATAATAAAAATGAAACCTCAAGAAAAATAAAGTGAAGAAAGTATGCTTCAATCTGTATTCAGATATCATCAGTTCTTTCTCCGGGTATAGATAGTATTATTCATCATAAGTCCTTCAGTGTTGCCTTGTATCATTGCATTGCTGAGAATAGCTAAGCAATTCATAGCTGACCATCTTACAATATTGCTGTGACTTTGTACACAATACATTTCACTTTGCTTTAGTTTATGGGAGTCTTTCCAGGTTTGTCTGAGAGCACTCTGCATGTCATTTCTGTACTCCGTCATAATCACATAACATAATTAGTTCACTCATTCATCAATTAATGGGTATCTCCTCAATTTCTGATTCTTTGCTCCCAAAAAAGAGCTGCTATAACTATTTTTGTACATAAAGGTCCTTTTCCTTATTGTTTTTCATCCATTTTGGATATGACATAGCATGCCCACCAGTCCCCAACCAGTGCCAAAGCCAGTGACCACATGTCTCAGATAGAAGTCAGTGTCTCTTCAGCTAAACTTCCAACTGAAGAAGAGGTTTTTGAACGCTGTCAGGCTCCTCTTGAGTGGCAAAGCATCTGCTGTTGATTCTATTCCAGATGAGATTTACAAGGCAAGGGATCCACTGCTCTTACAAAAAGCAACTAAAATAGTCCAGGTTATATGACAGGAAGTTACCCCCAGGAGTTCAAGGATGCCTCTTTATAAAAGAAAAGGAAATAGTTTTTCCTATAATAATCTCAGGGGAGTGTCTCTCTTAATTATTGCTGGCAAGATCCTTATCAGAATCCTCCTTACCGACGGCAGTTCACCTGGAAGACGGTCATCTCCCTGAGAGCCAGCGTGCCTTTAGAAAGGGCCAAGAAACTGTCAATATGATGTTTGTCTCCCAACAACTCCAGGAGCAGAACACAGGTTTGTATGCAGCGTTCATTGGTTTGACCAAGCCCTTTGATGCTGTCAGTCACAAGGGACTGTTGAAGTTCCTGGGCAAATCTGGTTTTCTGCAGAAGTTCATCAGCATTGTGTGCCAGTTTCACAAGAGGATGCTTCCATGAGCTCTGGATAATGGAGGATGCTCTCCCGGTCACTATGGAGTGAAGCAGGGCTGTGTCCTTGCTCCAGGGATTATTTTTTAAGCATGATGTTTTCTGGGATGTTATTAGACTCCTCCAATAAGAATGAAAACGGCATTAAGATCCACTATTGTGCTGACAATAAATTCTTTCACTTGACTAGACTAAAAGCCAAGACAAAAGTGGAGGGAAAGTTGGCGTAACTTTTGGTTTGCAGATAATGGGTACTCAGTGCAGCATTGGCGATGGAGATGCAAGAGAGTGTGAATCCATTCTCTGCCAGTATTGCTCATTTTGGCCGGACAACACTAAGAAAGCAAGTTCTCCAGCAGCCAGCACTGTACCATCCATGTGTAAAGCTTCAGTTCTACAAACAGAGAAATTTTGAATTCTGTGGATGGGTTCACTCACCTTGGCAACATACTTTCCCGTGATGGCCACGGAGATGATGAGATGGACACATACATTGTCTCTCTGTACTAAATTAGGTTGGAACTTGTAAAGCAGGAATAGATCATTGTTGGGACTAGTGAAGTCTTTTCAGCCTCACTCTATATAATGTCAGCGTCATTACCTATCTATTACCATAAGACACTGGAGTTGGATTTGATATGGCTTCCCATGCCAGTAAAAAAATAATTCCATAATTCCATAATTTGAAACTAGATGATCTTTCAAGGTCACTTCAAAATTTTATAATCTCTGTTTTATAGATATGATTTTATTTCAATAGAACACTTTTGGAAAATAATATTTTGAATAATCTTGGGGTAGTATCATTTCTTATAAACTAAAGGTACCATCAATTCAAATCGATCTATTTTATAATATTGGCAAATGTAACAAAATCACATTCTTCTCAATAATGCACCAAACATTAACTTTATAAACTTACTTTTTCCCTAGCCTGCACATCTTGTTTCAATGTAGTGTCAGTTCTCTGTATGAAAATATAAATCTATGAAAGATTTACAAAAAATGACTCAATAAGGAAGACCAAAAAGCCTCTGGACTAGGAGGTGTTTAATGATGTAAATGGTGGTGGACTCCAAAGGAACAAAGTGAGTGCCATGGGTTGAATTGTTATTATCCCTAAACTAAGATGCTCCCTCATTTTGTTTTTGCCTCTATCTTTGGACAACATTTTATCATTTTATATTTAAAATTTTGTTTGCAAATTACCTCAAAATTTTGAGGGTAGTAAAAACAAAGCACTTTAATTAGTGCAATTGTGGAAAAATCAAAGAAATATATCAGATACAAGTACTCCCAACACATGTGAGACTGACTCAAGCAGCTGTTTCTTTCAAATCTCATAGGATGGCTCAATGGGAGGCCGTATTATGAGTCCAATCTCTCCTGGCTCCTGAGATCTATCTAGAAAAAATTGTGAACACTGAGATAGCAACTTACTTCCATAAGAGAAACAAAGAATCTTCTGTATTTAAAGCTATGAATGTTTAACCAGACACTTGGCTGAAGACAGGGATTCAGCTTTCAGGCAGAGATGTGGTCCTCCCAGATCTGGAAGAGAGAAAAAAAGTCACGTTGAATGTGTCAATCAGGCATTGACAATAGCAAAGAGACTTCCATAATCGAAAAGCAGAAGCTCACAATGTCCAAACTCAGCCAAAGGAAATGGAGGATTTACAAGTCTCCAAAATTTCTGAGAGGATATGGAGTGAATGATGTCACAAGCATAGTCATACTTTATCCCTGTTTTGTTTCTTTTTTTTCAGCGTTTCTTTGCATGGTTTAGCCATTGATTTGATTATCTACTCAATGTCATTGCCATTCAAAGAAAAGGGCAAGCTAAGCTCTTTCAGAGCATCAACCCACTGGATAGATGCCAAACTATCCTCTTCTACCATTTAATAGACTCTCCTCCCTGGACAATTTCCTCTCTCCTTATATATTCTGCCTCCTAGTCTCATTGGCAATGCACTTCCCCATCCTATCATCCATTATTTTTTTCAGATTTTGTGTGAATTCTTTTCATTGTCTTTAGCTCAGATAAGACATTGATCATTAAGGAAATGGGTCAAATGAAAGGGAAAATGTCATCTTCATTCAAGAATAGAATTATAACAAATTTTTATAAGGGTTTTTTAAAAATTAAATATGTTAAGAAGTATATGAGACACAGAATTGTGATAGCGTTATTATATTGATCTTATCTGTCCTATTTGATTGGCTAGCCAAAGAAAGAAGGAACTGTATTTTTCTTGTGGGCTTACCTCTCCCGTTTCATAGTGAGAGCAGTAATTCGTAGTGACATTCAACAAATATTTGCTGAATGAATATAATGGTATAATATCTGCCTTCTCCTAAAAATATAGGAAAATATATGCAAAAATGTTAAAAAGTCAAAACTTAAAGACAACTTATCATAACATCTTTAGATATTTTAAATATCATGTGGAAATAACATATGCTTTACTCTCACTAGTCCTAAGGTTGAAAATTTGAAACGTTGACTATTGTGAGGAATATTTGTGTTCAAATTAATGCAGAACTTCCTAAAAATTTAAATATGCAAACGGAGTGGGCTGCCTTATATGTGCCAAAAGCCAAATAAAAATGTCTATAAATGGAAGTTGTTACAAAATGAGGCTAGATAGTCACTCTTCAGGGATGTTGTAGAAGCTGTGAACATGTTGAACAATGAATTTAAATACATCTTCTCATGGGATCACAGGGTTGGACGATACCTTAGAGGTCAATGATTACATCAACCTAAGATTCTATAATTTATAACTTAGAAAAAATCATAAATTATAGATTATAGGTTGATTATACAATTCTTAAAGATGGCATTGATAAAGAAAAGCATCAATGTATCTTTATGGATCTTCGATAACTATGGAGAGCTAATCAATTCATCATTTTTTTGGTTGATTTTATTTGATCTGAAATTCTGCTTGTCTTCATTTGGAAAATTCATTAGAAGAACTCAGACATTAGGCGCTATAGATTCATCAGCTATCGTTATTAAATGACCATGGGAATAAAAGGAAGGTTCAGTGCAATGGGTATGCACTTGGAGTGCTTTATTCTCCAGGTGTTTTCAGCATAACAGGTACTGAAGAAATTTAGAAACGGATTCTCTTACAAAATGCTTACTATCCAGGAAACTACCAAAGGAAGCTTCCTGAGAGGTTAATGCCTACAAAGCTAATGTATTTTTTAAAAATGGAGCTCTGCTGTGATGCTACTGCACAAACTACAGCAATAAACATTTATTTATTAAGCACTAACTATGTGCTAGGTGTTTAGAAAATCAGGACAAAAAAGGAAGCAAATGTTGACCTCATGAAGCTTCCATTCTATTGGGAGGGCTTATATTCTATTATCAACTATAAAAAAGCAGCTGGGTGAAAAACACAATTGGATTTATCAGAGGAAGCTGAAGTAAAATGCAAGAGTTTCTATTCCTTTTTAGTTCCTGTAGAGATAGGCCACACAAAGTATAGGATGGGGCTTATCCCAAGTTGTTTTTTTAGTGATATAGCACTATTTTGTTGAATTCATGAGTATGATGGTCTATTACTCAAATAACAAAATTGATTTGAAAAGTCAGAATACTCTCTTCATATTCTAGGAAAATGTACAAATAACTACAGTCTCAACTAAGTAATCTGGCAAACTAAGATTTAACCATACTGCCTTTAAAAAGGGTTTCAAAATAATCAAGTTCTTAGACTACATGTTCTCTTCAAGCAACCCTAGTCTCATTCCTTCCCTCTTGCCTTTACTTAGATAATCCTATTGATTTCTTTTTGCATTTAAAATATCTTGTCCTCCCTAATCATTCTATATTCATGTTTTGATTCTCCCTTAACCACAGAATTTCCTACACATATGTCAATAAACTAAAACTCGTTGACAAGAGATTTCCTTAAAAATGTCTTTTCCTAACTTTTCTCCAATATTTTGCCCTCTCTGTTTCATATATTCAAAACAATCTTTTCCTGTTTTCCAGATGAGAGGATCATATATCTAGAGTTAGAAAAGATATCAGATACTGTGTAATCCAACCAACTATTTTACAGATGGGGAAATAGATAATCTGAAATCTTTAAGTAACTTGTTGAAAATCACTCAGGTAGTGAGAGAACTAAAATCAAAACTCAGGTCTTAAGGTTCTAGATTCTATAACAAAGTTCAATGCTTTTTCTATGGAACCACTAATATATATATATATATATATATATATATATATATATATATATATATATATATATATATATTAGAATTGGCTCAGAGAGGCAGCATGATGAAGAGTACTGGATTTAGAATCAGAAGAATCAAACCCTAAAAATAAGTTATTCAAATACTCTGGATTTAATTTTCCCCAAATATAAAAATTAGGGAATTTGCACCAGGTTATTCCTTTTTCTAAAATGTTAGTCTTTATATCTACTGAGCAGATAATAATATTTATGAAAAAGAGTTAAATCTATTTCATTTAACTGAAAATTCAATATGAATCCAATGTAGTGTTTCCTTAAAAACAAATAAGAAAAAACCCCATACAAACAAACAAAAAATGAATGTAATATGTGATTGTAATAAGAGATACACAGTGAAATACACAGGCAGTGCCCAGAAATAAAAAGAAGGAAGGGAATCCAGAGCCAGGGATTCCATACTGGATCAGAAAATTTCCAATATAGTTTCCAACTATAAAATCTCAAAAAGAATCATAAATTGATGTCCATATAATCCAGGAATCAAAATGTTTGGTATATCCCAATAATTAGCAATCATGTAATATATGAATTATAGTACTAATTATATATCATCTTCATCTGATACAGACTCAAATCAGTCATTCAACAAGCACTTCGCCCTGCTGTAAGCTCCAGTGATATATATATATATATATATATATATATATATATATATATTATACACACACACACACGCACATAATGATATCTACTCTCAAGGAGCTTTTATTCTGACAGTTGGACATAGTGTTATAAAGCTAGAAACACCTCTTTTATAAAGTATAGGTATTCATAAAACTAATTCAAAAACCAAATCTCCCTGTCAATGATATAGCTTTATGAACATCAATTTATTATTAATAATTCTACACAAATAGAATATGCAGTCTCATAAGTCTGGATATATGCTGTCAAATTTAGATATACTCTAGGATTACTATATTTGCCATTTGGAATCCCATTATTCCTATCACTCATCATTTCCATTGCCCTTGTTATCTGTAATTCTGATTACAAATTCATGGTGCTCTATTACTCCAAGATAATTAGCAAACCATGAGAATATTAGTGTTTAAACAAATTGGCATCTTAAGTCATAAATTATTTGGAATATATTAAAGAACTATACAATATCACAAGGCCATCTAATTTGATGGCATAAATAACAAATATAGTCCTTTTAGCTTTTTTATATCACTTCCCAATAAGTTATTCTTCCACATGCACCCAAAGAGAACTTCCACTGCAAATAAACTAGTAAAACAAACTACCACGACTAAGTGCATCAGGATACTTACCATTTAACGTTCTCAATGCCTAGTCTTTATTTGTAAAGAAACAAAGGACTTTTCATATTTAGCCATCTTATGTAAATGTAAGTCAGTGAATGGATATAGCTCCAACTTTTCCAGTTTGTTCTAGATAGAGTTAACAAATTGATATTCCTAGTGCTCGGATCTAACTATGTCACTTTTATACTTAAAAAACACTAGTTATTCCTTATTACCTGGAGGAGAAAGAGCAAATTCTCCTTTCTGGGATTTGAATTCTATTATAATCTACTTCCACTATGAAGTTCAACAACTTATTATGAATTAATGTCATTCATATACTCTGCTTTACAATGAAAACAGTCTATCTGTTGTTCCTCATCTGTGATGATACATGTCCTGTATTTTACCTTTACATTAGCTGTTCCTCATACCTGCCTGACATATTCCTGCTTCACTTCAGTCTCTTAGCATATGCAGTTTTTTTTTTTCAAATTTCATTTCAAGTATCACCTTTTATAAAAACAATCAGACAATTTACAATGTTTCCACTCTTGAATTACCCCACATTTATCAAATGTTAATCTCCATTCCATTATTTCCCTTAAGATTTTAGATTTTTTAACATTATTTTTAATTATGTTTCATTCTAAAAAGTAATCTCAGTTACTTATAGCACTAATTCTATGAATTTATTTTACTTAAATCATTTTATTAATATATGTATGGTCAGATTATGAACAATTAATGTCTTCCCAATTATTTTTGAAATAGTTTTATTTATTCAGTACATATTAATGTATCTATATGCTATCTTTCCTCACATGATGTACATTCCTTAATAACAGGAATTGTGGGGTTTTTTTTCCTTTTTTATCCATAGAACAATGTCTGGCACACACCATTTGATAAATCTTCATTAAATAATTTTGCACAGGTATGGACTCTTAGTGACTTTATGAATGGTTTTTCCCCAGAGAGAACAAAAGCAAATTTTAAACAATATGTGTGTATGTGTATGTGAGTGCGTGTGTATATGTATATATCCATATATATATATATATATATATATACACATATAAATATATATATATATATATGTATGTATGTATGTATTTCTCCCTTGTAGGATTTTTAGTATACTTGAACTTAGTAAATTTAAGAAATAGTAATGTAATGCTTTTCTAGTTTATTTTTAATCATTTGGTCTTTTGTTTCTTTTAAAATATGAATGTTTAGAGATAGACATTTTTTCTGTAAGAGCTACGTTAGGGGAACCTTATATGTTTTGTCTTAGTATTTTGGTTTTCATATATTTGTATACATATGAAAAATTACATCTAAATGAAAAATATAAATATATACATATGTGTGTGTGTGTGTGTGTGTGTGTGTGTGTGTGTGTAGTTGGTCTATGATCCATTCATTTTGGAGAGATTAAATTATTCTCCAAATAAGTCTAAATTTTTGTTCATATTTCTTCATTGATTACTATTTAATTATAATGTTGCATATCAAGAATATGTCTAATTTTTGCCTTTATTTATGCACTATCTCTATGTGTGCTGTGGCCAGTTTTAATAAAGGGAATATGTGATGCAAGGGGAAAATACTTAAGATTTCTATTTAATGATCACAAAAAGCCTCTCAGGCCCTACCCGCCCTTAATATCTCATTCTTTTCAGATACCAAAGTTCTTTGTTGTTTTCTTTCAAATTAAATCTAAGAAGAACTTTCTGTGATAGGTCATGAATGTGGCAGTATTCTCACTTTACATATGAAGAAGCTGAAACTCGGAGACATTCAGTACATAGAATTAGATAGACAATTATGTGCATGGAAGAACAGAGATCTAATCTCATAAATTCTGACTTTGAACAGCCAATATGCTAACAGCATGGATTGGGGGGAGGGAATGTAAAGTGGGTATAATTAAAGGTCACCATCTTTTGATACTTTTGTACTTGCTGAGTTTTCAGTATAATTATAGCAGATGATATTTCTTGTTATGATCTTGTGCTATTTTTAAAAAAAAACCTAAAACAACAAAATAAAACTATTGTACATGTATAATCTATATCAGACTGCTTGCCCTCTTGGGATGGGAAAAGTAAGGGAGCAAAAGAGAAAAAATTGGAACATAAAATCTTACACAAAAAGATAACTGAAAACTATCTTTACATATTTTTGGAAAAATAAAATACTATTGAGGAAAAAAAGTTCTTAGCCTGTTCGTGGAGCTCTCCTTTCATTCCCTCTGCCATTCTCTATCAAGTGCTGCTGGGGCACTCCAGTACTGAAAAATGAAGTGTTTTTCACTGCCTGCCCTATTATTAGATTATTTGTCAATTATAATAATAACTAAATAGGCTGAATTCCTCCCACATGAAAGAATTCAAGTTCTTTGAATTCATAATAAAACAAAATGAGACAAAAATCAGACAATAGATGCTTATGTGATACACTCCTACACCATTCAAAGGAGATGATGGGGAAAGAAGAAGCAAAGACCAAGCCAATTGTTTCTTTCAATTTTGCTGTTATCCCCAATTCTATATGATCTACACCATTAAGAACATAAATTCAAGCTTTTCTACTCAAATACATTTTTTTTCAGAGTGAAAATCCTTTGAAAGGTCAATAGTGGCCAAAGGGAGGGGAAAAAAAAACAACAACTAGAAACCCAGTTTTTACAATTATAGGCTGAGTATATTCAGTCATGGGCCAATTTAAATTAAATTTCATTAGACTTGCCATAACATGCTAAAAAAGATAAGATCAGAAGGACTCTAAGAAAGATTCAAGACTAGAATCAGGATCCTTTTGGAGAAAAATCACAGTAAAGTAAACCAATTTATTTTGTTTTATTTTGCTTTGGCCACAGTTGTACAGCTGCAACCACAGTCTATTTATATAAAAACTAGTTGTACCAACTTCCATTTTAATTCATTCTTTCAAGAACAACATTTAAGCCAGGAATGGTAGTGCACCTCCGCAATTCCAGTCACCAGAGAAACTGACACTATTAAATATATTCAGCTTAATAGTTTTGAGCTGCACTGAACTATGTTGATCAAGTGGCTACATTTAGTTCTTCATCAATATTGTGAGCTTCTGGTGGCAAGAGACTAACAGACAAACTAACTGGATTTATAATTAGTTATCTGGCTTCTGAATGGTGTAGGAAAAAGAAGCTCTCCAAAGATTGATGAAATGGCCCATTTTTCAAATGGAAATGAAACTGATCAAGAACCTCCCATTACTGATAAAATATATAAGTAGTCTCTGTAGTTCTTTCCTGGTAAAGAAAATGAGTCCCTGGCTTTTAAAGTTTTCTCACATATCTATATGTCAATACCCATATAGAGACAGTTCAATTGACATCTTTTTTTCTTACCAATTAAACATCATGTCCATTTAAATCCATTTTAGAAGACTTTTTTGGAACTACATGGTATGTGAACAACTTAATGTCTTTTGAAAATGTACATCTACCCCCAGCCCAAGGAAATCTGAACTTCTAAAGTATTTTTATATCCTTACCAAACTCTATCCTAAAATCAGCAAGGCTAGAAAACAATTTTTAAATCACCAAATTTCTTTCAACACAATTCTGAAGTTGACATTTGCTATTTTTTTCTTCTAATTTTAAGCTTCTGTCCAAAAAAGGTTAAAAATGTATATTCTCTCTCTCTCTCTCTCAGATTTCTCACTATTTAGATTGAGTAGAGAAAACTTAATTTTATAGAATAAAGTCAGAGCCAAGAAAAGTTGAATCCTCAAGATCATCTTAAAAATATCTATATTTCCTACCAAATGAGACTCTTAATGTGCTCCCCTTTACTTTGTAACTTTAATCAGATTCATTTACAAATCATTTTTTCTTTATAATTTTTATTTCCTGCTTATTTTGTTCCCTTGGATAGAAACTGACTAAATGGTCTTGGCAGAAAAAAACTCCCAGTCTTTCCTCTCTGATTGTCCTCCCAAAGGAAGTTTGATTCTGTTCTAGTACTGTTATGAAATTCCAAATCCTAGGAACCTTTTACTCATTCCAGAAAAACAGCAGGGTCAGTCTTTGGTTGATTGAACAGTCTGTTGCCTGGACTTCTACAGGACTGTCAATATCATTTATTTGACATTTAACAGAATCAGAAATTTAGACCTGGAACAAACTTTCAGAATCATCTTATCCAAATTCTTTTCTTTACAAGTGAGGAAACTGATACCCAGTGGGGATATGATGCCTGAGGTCTCTTCTGCAAAAAGGCAGGACAGTGATATAGTTGATGGAGAACTAGATTTGGAATCAGGAAACTGAATCTGAAGCCAGCCAAATCCATTTAGGATCTGTGTGACTCTGGACAAAATTTCAACCTCTGTTTGTCTCTGCTTACTCATTTTAAAAAGGGGATTAAAAAGTGCCCATCTCTCAGTTATGGAAATACAAGGAGATATTTTAAAGAATCTTAGAGTATTATAAAAATGCTATTGTTATTATTATCATCTTCTGTTACGATTATCAGACTTAGGTTCTCAACTTATGTTCTCTTATTCAAAAAGCATTTTAACAGTACATTGTTTTAGCAACCAGGTTATCATTGTTAGTCAAGAGAATTAAATTCAATATTCATTTATTTAAATCAAAAATGGTTTGCTTCCAGCTACACAAAGACAGATAAAATAGTTTGTGTTCTCAAGGTACCTACTCTCTACTCAGTGATACAACATGTGCACAGATATGGAAAATTCAAAATAAATTGAGAAGGGAGAAAACAATGGCAATATGGGAGAAGAGGAAAGGCTTCAAAGAGGAGGCAGTACATGAAATCAGCCTTGAATGTATAATGAGTCTTAGAATTGCTGAGAGTGTATTTTAGGCAAGATAGATTAAGCAAGTACTTGGATATTGCAAATAGAACATTCATGAAATAGCTAATAATTTACTTTTTTGGTAATAGATTTTAGGAAAATGAATAACAGACGATAAAAATATCAAGGTGAGTTGGAATCATATTCTATAGTATGGCTACTTAAGCATTTCCCTTTGTGACCTTTTTTCTCCAGAGATACATTTAGGTGACCCTGGATATGTAAATGAATAAAAAGGCATACAAATCAAACATTTACTGATATTAAACCATAAATTTATTTTAAAATAATTTTTGTGCTACATATATGTATAAGTTTACAATTTCTTAAAGATGAAAAATGCTATATTAATAAGATGTTTGCTTTTTCAATAAAGAATTGAATCTTGGTGGTATATTTGATACTACAGGATTAAGAGCATCTTCAATGTTTTTCAGAGTAGATTGTTACTTTGATTTTATGATCATTGATTCTGAGAATGCCGCTTCGTACAAAATGGTAGAAGTATGTTTGGGCCATTTCAGAAATGTCTGGAAATTCTGTCCTAATTTCAAGCCAAAATTTATTTAATGATTTTTTTTAACAAGCTCATTTTAAAAAACCTGTGTTATTTAATAAAACAGTACATTTTTCTTGAAGTTTTGATGGAAGATGACATCTTTTTTTTATTTCAGTTGAGGATGGTTTACAAATCTAACAGTTTTTTAGTATCAAAATTTGAAGGAAAGTATTTGTGAAACTGTGTCTTCCAGGTACAAATGATCAATTATAATTCTTACAAATTAAATCTTTGGGAGGTGGAGCCAAGAAGATAAAGGCAGGAACTCGCCCAATCTCTCCCCCAAATCACTCCAAATTCTTTCAAACAGTGACTCTAAACAAATTTTAGAGCATCAGAGCATTGAAAAATATTTTCCAGCTGAAGCCAATTTAGAAGATTGGTAGAAAAGAGACACAAGAGTGAGGGTCCAGCAATCCCATGGAAAGCAGTAATGGGTTTAGGGACCTCTGAATCAGCAGCAATATTGGTGGCATCCAGTCCTCTCAGCCCAGAGACACCAAGAAGGACTTGGAAGGTTGGCCAAAGAAAGTCTGTGGCAATAGGATGGGAGTCCAGTGCACAATCCCAACACAAGTGCAGCTCCAGCCCCAGTCCTAGAACCAACACAGAAAGATTCTGCTCTTTTAGCCCACTGGGTCTTACAGCTACAGTGGGGTGGGGGCACTCCTAGCAGTTCCAGGACAGAAAAGAGTATTTGTGGTCAAGTCCATAAAAGGATCTCTGAAAATAGCTACACAAAATCTCTGAATGTTTGGACGATAAGAGATAGAACCTGGAATTCAAAAGTTTTAATAACAAATATTTTTTAAAAGATTTTAAATGTAACTGGGAAAAATAAATCTTTGGGAAATTACTTTCAATGACAAAATTATCTGTTGCTTTAATATTTCTAAAGAACCATTTCCAGCCTATTCTTCCATGTTAACATTTGTAGTAAAACTTTCTATTTTATTTTTAGCATAAATGTTACAACATATCTGACAACACGGTTTAGAAAGCCATTTCATTAGTAGAAAAAAATGAACAAAATTGCATTTCTGCTCAATGAAAAATACAACAGGTTCATCTTTCCATTTAAATAATTCATTTAAACTTGACTCTGTTGAGATTCATTTTACTTCTGCATATAGTAATAAGATTTCTAATCAAAGTCTATGTCTTTGCAAAGGTTTGAAAACAAATGACTAGTAAGTGCAACTTTTAGTGAATTTAGAGATTCATTAAATACAACATCTAACTCTGGTGATTTTTTTTTTACTACAAATGCCCCCTGATGGATCAAACAGTGAATAAAAATGATAAGCTCATTGCCACTAGCTTTAATTTTTTATATAAATTCAATATTCTTGTCCATCATTGCTCTAGCACCATCTGTACAGATTTCAACACAGTTTTTCCATTATAAACCTTCATTTTGGGGGGAAAAATGAATCAGTTTTAACATATATGTCTTTCCCTCTTGTGTGCCCTTCCAAAGGGTGACAAGACAATAATTACTCATATATGCTTCCTTCGTAAAAAATTATCTTACATTAAGTGACAATTGTGCCATGTTAGAGAATCAGTTGTTTAATCTAAGTAAATTGTAAGCTTGGGGGATACCCTTAAGCCTGGTAATTAGAAATTCTTTTCAAAACAGTATCATTTGATAAAAGCATTTTATGATTTGTATCTGCATTTTTCCCCTGTGAAACATTTCCAGCATTTAATAGCATCAGGCAACAAGAGATTTCCCATCACATAGGGTTCAGTTTAATGTATAGAAATTCAGGGTTCTCTTTTTATCAAAGTATAATCTATCCTATACTGCATTGCCTACCAAAATAGGTTAAATTTTGTCTGAATGGATGAATCAATGGACGTTTTAATCATTTTCTTTCAACATTATCTAATCAATTCTTTCATTTTTGGTGGGCATATACTTATTCACACACACATGTGTATATGCAGGGTGTGTATATACATGTGTGTATCCATGTATAAGTATGCATGAACATTATACATGTACAGACAAATATTTGCATATATACACATACATATGCACACACATGTTTGTGTGTTTAAAGATTAGATCTTATTTTTTCAAGGTTCAAAAGTAAAACTTTTGGCCATTGATCTTAATGCTCAATTTCACCCATTCTTAAATAGATACTTCAGTCTGTTCATAATTTAAAGTACAACTTGAAGGTATTAGATTATTCAATTTTTGTCAAATTGAGTTTTTATTTGGTTTTGTTTTTATAATCTGGTAATTGCCAAACATGACTAAATTATATACTAAACTGTTCATGTACCCAGACAGAAATCACAAGCTCAAACATTTATTTTATGCACATAAAACTTCTCTAATATATTGCATTTGTGATTCTTTGTGGATTAGATATTTATATCTATCATGTTTTACCTACTTCTTAATGAGTCAAGATAGAATAGAAGCAGAAAAATCCAAGCAAAACATGTTTTTTTCTGTTTTCTCCTTCAATAGGGAAAAAGTTTCTTCTAAAGAGTAAGGCTTCCTAGAGAAATGAAAAACTTACCTATAGACTTTGGTAGCCCATGAAACTGATATCATCATCTCAAACAAGCACGAAAGCTGAGCTTATTTGATAGAAACACCTTTGGGACCTGACCCTACAGGTGCATACATAGAGCTTGGTGGCTGCGGGGAGTGCCAATTTTTTCAGTTAAAGCATGTGGACAGCCAGGTGAGTTAGAAGAAAATGATTCAGCTCTTAATTTGAGAAAAGCAGTATGAAAAGCAACAGCCTTATATAAATAAATCATAGTCAGTGGTATTGAAGTGATACTTGATATGTCAATGTGTATTGCATTGGGCTTTATGAGAGTGGGAAGAGTTGGAGAAGGGAGGTTTACAAAAATGGGTCAAATATTCCCTTGCAAGTGGATATAGTCTAGATTAGTTAAAGAAAGCTGCAAGATTAGCTTGATAAGAAAATTAAGTGAGGAGAATTGGTCAGCCCAAGTGCTTACTACTTGTGTCACTCTGGGAAATTTCTTGAAGCTCAGTTTTCTAATTTGGAATGAAACAGTTGGTCTATATGATCTCTAGTGAGCTTTAAATCACTGATTCTATGAATCACACCTTAAACAGATAAAATACCACAAAACTGGGAAAACATATTTCTTTTGAAAAGGGCAAATGTCAATTCAAAGATATATTATTAAGACTGGCTACTATTTCTATCTTTTGCACATTAGAATTAAAAAAAATACTTCAGGTAGAAATTCTTCCATCAAGAATTTGTTAAAGGAACTGCAAAAGGGAGTGACCTGTCAAAAAACTTTCAAAAAACTGCTCTTATTTTTATAAACTTGACAAAGTATTCTATATATTTGAGAAAAAAAGGACTTTATAAGATAAACTTGATACAAATTTCTCTCCCTACAATTATAATTACTGGGTACTTCTCTCCATCCTATTTCCCTCTTATTTATCATACTCATTCATTCTTCCTCTCCTTTCACTCTGCCTGTGTGCAAAAGTGTTTTGTTCCTCTAGACCACTCTCCCTTGTATCTGTCTGAGTTTTCTTAAATATACAGAATAATAATATCACTTATTTCCCAGGATTATTGAGATTAAATGATATTATGTTTGTAAAATACATTTGAATAGTATCTAAAGTATACCAAATGGAACAAACAAAACATACTTATTTTTAATCCTTCCTTCTCCTTCTTTCCTTCCATTCTTTTGGTTTCATTGTTTATTTAACTCCATTTTTTTTTGCAAGTCTAACCGTATTTTTTATCAAGTCAATGAATTATTTCTGATGGTACAATAATATTCCAACACAATCATATACTACAACTTGTTTCACCATTCCCCAATTGAAAGCATCCCTGTAATTTCCAGTTCTTTGCCTCCACAAAAAGAGCTGTTATAAATATTTTAGAACATATAGGTTCTTTTCCTTTTTCCCTAAGCACTAGACCTACTACTGACATTGCTGAGTCAAAGAGTATAAGCAATTTCCTAAGTTTGGGGGCATAATTCCAGATTGTTCTACAAAATATAAAGATATAAAATCTTCTCTTTATGTTCATTAAATACAAGAGTGCTATATTTATTTACTACTGTAAATTATACATCTATTCTACATTATATATCTTTCTATTTCTTAGAATCAGATAGTTTTAATAATTACTATCTGATAATATAGTTTAAAATCTGATTGTGGCAAACCTCCTTTCTTCACATTTTTGGCACTATTTCTTTTAATATTCTTGAGTTTTTGTCTTTCCAAATGATTTTTCTTATAATTTTAATTCCATCAAAAAAGTTTTATAATTTAATAGGGATGGTATTGAATATATAAATTGTCATTTTTATATTGACTCTGCCTACCTATGGATGCTTCTCCAACTATTTAAATATTGTTTTGTTTAATAAAAAGGATTTTTAAATACTTTTAAAATACAGTTCCTAGATTTGTTTTGGCAGATATACTGCCAGGTATTTTATATTATCTAGAGATATTTTAAATGGGGTATCTCCTAATATTTCTTCTTATAGAAATTCTGATGATTTATATGGATTTAGTTAATATTCTAGAACTGTGCTAAAATTATTATTTAAATTAATTTTAGTTGAATCTTCAGAATTTTCTAAGTATATCATCATTTCATCTACAAAAAGAGATTATTACCTCATTCCTAATTCTGATTCCTTCCATTTCTTTTCTTTTTTTATGTCCTATGGCTATTGATAGGTTTTCCAATACAATATTGAATAATGTTTGTGAAAGTGGGCATCCTTATTTCTCACCTGATCTTATTAGGACAACTTCTAGCTTATCATCATTACAAATAATTCTTTCTGATGTTTTTAGATAAATCATTTTTTAAAAAAATCAATTTAATGAAAAATCCATTTATACCATTGCTTTCTTGTGTCTTTAATACAAACTAATGTTGTACTTTATCCAAAGCTTTTCCTGCAACTATTGATATAATCTTTTAAAACTCTTATTATTGATTTAAATCAATTATATTGTTAATTTTCCTTATGTTAAACCATCCCTGCATTTCTGTACAAATCCCACTTATTCACAATGTATAATCTTCAAAATATATTGTTGTAATCATTTAGCTAGTATTTTATTTAGGACTTTTGCATCCATATAATTATTGAAATTGGTCTTTACATTCTTTTTCACTTTTTACTCTTCCTAGTTTAGGTCTCAATATCATGTTTGTATTTTTTTTTTCTCCCTGAGGCAATTAGGAGTAAGTGACTTGCCCAGGGTAACAGAACTAGGAAGTGTTAAGTTTCTGGGATCAAATTTGAACTCAGATCCTCCTGACAGGGCTGGTGCTCTATCCACAGCACCACCTAGCAGCTCCAATAATTTTTGCATCTTTTTTTTTTTTTTTTTTTTTTTTTAACCAATTGATCTTTAAATGTTTGATGGAACTCACTCATAATTTTTTTCTGGTTCTGGTGCATTTTTTCCATTTGTGTAGGGGAAAGGAAGAAAAAAAAAGAATCTATATGCTGACTTTATTATATATTTTAAAGGAATAGCAAGTTGTACACAAAAGATTTGTGGTTTTATGTGCAATTATCTTTTTTGTGCTATTATGGAAATACTTGTTTTATACAAAACATTAAAAATAAAATTAATAACTATAAAAATAAAAATAAGAAATCAAAAGAAAAAAATGGAAGCAGGGGAAAAGAAGTCTTAGAAGATTTGTATTATTTAGGCTGCCTACCAGTTCTGTTCTCATTTGGTTATGTGTTAGGATATTCATTGTTAGAGTCAGCTCTTCTCTCTGGTATATATGAGGCAATGTCCTAACATCTGCAACCCAACTTTTACCAGACCATAAAGATCAATATAGAGGTTTATCTCTTTTTTTTCCTAAGCAACAACTCATTTGTGAACCAAATGGCTCTTACTTTGCAAATAAACAGAAACCTGCCTTCTCAGCCAATTCATAGAAAGGTAGGTTTTAACCTTTTTGTTCTTTCGGACTCTTTCACAGTGCAGTAAAACCTATAGATAACTCTCAGAAGAATGTTTTTAAATTTAAAAATAAAAACAACAATAACCATAAGATTATGAAAGAAACAAGTACACTGAAATACAATTATTTATATTTTTTTTAAATCAAGGAATTCAGAGTATAAAATGCTGGTATACAATATAAAATAGAACAGTAACAACAAAGAACAATAATAATAGAGAGTTGCTCCAGAAGTACCAGATTTCAAACTATATTATGAATCAGTAGATATAAAAAAATTGTGTTATACCAGCTGAAAAATAGAAACACAGATTAATAGAAGGAATGAGAAAGGCAAAACATCAAAGCAATCGAACACAGAATCTCAGTATTTAATAAGTCAAGGACTACCTGTTCAATAAGAATTATTAGGAAAAATAGAATAGTAGAAGAAATTGGGGTTAAAACAACACAATAAATTTAAAATAGTTATCAAAAAAAGCTTCAATGAAGGGAAATTGGAGATAAACAAAAGAAGAATTCATGGAAGAGCTAAAAATTACTTTTGAAATAAAAAGAGTAATAGAGGAAAAACAGGTAAAGGAATCAAGGCAAAAAAATTGTAAAAAGACAATGAAGAGTTTAACAAAAATCAGACTAAAATATTGAAATGGATAACATCTTAAAGAAATGTAAAAGCTTACTGAAATAAGCAATTTTGGAGAAATTAAGAAATGTGCAAGTGGAAGATAATGACTCTATGAAACATTAAGAAATAAACAAAGTAAAAAGAATGGGGGGAACTATAAGTGAAGTGTTACATTCATATATACATATGTATGTATATGTGTATGTGTTTGTGTAAATATGTACACATATAAACTCTAGATGCAAAAAAAAAAAAGCTTTTGATAAAATAGAACACCCATTTCCATTAAAAAACATTAGAAAGCACAAACTGCAATGGATCTTTTCTTCAGATCATAAAAGTACCAACCAAAAACAGTAACAACTACTATCTATAAAGGGATAAATTTGAAACTTTCCCAATAAGTGAAATTTTCCCATGAGTGAAGAAAGGATGACCATTATCACCACTATTCTTCATTGTTGTACTAGAAATGCTGGTGATAGAAATAAGACAAGAGAAATAATTTGAAGGAATAAAAGGAAGCAATGAGGAAAAAAGTATCCCTCTTTGCATAAAACATAATGGTATATTTTAAAAATCCAGAGAAATCAACTAAAAAACTAGGGAAAAGAACCACCAACTTAAGTAAAGTTGCAGAATATAAATTAAACCCATGTAAATCAATATCATTTCTATTTTCTATCAACAAAATTCAACAAAACGAGATAGAAAGAGAAGTCATTTTTAAAATAAAGACAAATAATATAAAATATTTGGAAGTTTACTTGCCAAGACAAAGCTAGAGATTATATGAACACAGTTATAAAATGGTTTTCAAGCAAAATAAAAATAGTTTTAAACAAATAGAGAAATTTTCATTGTCCATGAGTAGATTAGCCAAGGATAATCAAAATAATAATTCTATCCAAATTGATTTATTTATTCAGCGTCATTCCAATAAAAATATCAAAAAGTTATATAGTTGTGAAAAAATAGTAACAAAATTCATTTGGAAGAATGTAAAAGGGGAGAAAAAGGAATGTGAAGGAAGATGATGTAGAATTTTCAGATTTCAAATTATATGACAAATCAGTAATCATTAAAATAATGTGGTATCTGCTAAGATAGAATAGTGGATTAGTATAATAAATTAGTCACATAACACATAGTCATAATAATCTAGTGTTTGACAAACCCAAAGATCCAATCTTTGGGAATAAAAATTCAAAATGTTACCACTGGAAAAAATTTTGGCAGAAAAGAAATAAAAATCAACATTTCATCCCATATGACCAGATATCAAAAATGGTTTAAACATCAAGGATATTATCATGAGTAACAAACACAGAAAAGTGTACTTCTCAGGTTAATGGATAAGCAAAGAATTTATAATCAAACAAGAAATAGAATAATGGGATGCTAAAAACAGATACCTTTGAATATGTGAAAAAGGAAGCTTTACAAAAATAAAATGAATATAAGTAAAAAGAAAAGAAAAAAGAAAGCTGTAGGGTAGGGGAATTTTCAAGTTTCTCTTATAATGTCTTTATTTTTCAAATATATAAGGAACAGATGCATTTTTAAGAGACACTTCTGTTGATAGTCAAAGAATATGAAGAGGCAGTTTTCAGAAGAATAAATCAAAGCTATCAATATTATCATAAAATGTTCTGAATCACTAACTGATTAAACAAATGCAAATTAAAACTACTCTGAGGTAACATCTATTAAATTGATTAACATAACAGAAAAGGAAACTCTTAAGTGCTAAAGGGAATTCAGGGGAAAAAAAATATTAGGACACTAATGAATTGTTGATGGAATTGTGAACTGATCTAACCACTTTTGGAAATCAATTTGGAAGCATGAGCAAAAAGGACATACAATTTGTACAACCTTTGACCCAGCAATACCACTAATAGATCTTTATTCAAAGTGATCAAAACAAAAAAAGCAAAAAACCTATTTTTGCAGACTATTCATTGCAGGTCTTTTTGTGCTGACAAAGAATTAGGAATTGATGGAATGCTCATCAATGGGGGAATGACTGAATAAGTTGTGGTATATAGTTGTGATACAATATTACTGTGGTAAAGGAAATGGAAAACAGGATGTTTTCTGAAAACTTAGGAAGACATTTAGGAACTTATGTGAATTCAAGTTAGTAGAACCAGGAGAACATTGTAGGCATTAATAGCAATATAGTAAGAATGATCAACTGTGAAAGACCTCACTATTCTGAAAAAGACAATGACTTAAGAAATTTTCAAAGGATCCATGCTAAAAATTGCTAGTGATCTCTAGAAAACAATTGATGAATTCTGAAGAACAGATTGAAGAATACTTTATACTCTGTTTTTTATTAATTTTACAACATGGCTAATATGGATTTCAGCTTTGTATGAGTTCATATGCATAATCAATATCAACTTGCTTGCCTTCCCAAGAAAAGTAGGTTAAAAAAGAATTGGGGACTCAATATGTAAAAGATGATTGCGAAAATGTTTTACAAGTAATTGGAAAATATTTAATACAATTAAAATAAATTTTAAAAACCTAGAATCTAGGTCTATAAGAGATACATTTAAATCAGAAAAACATATACACAAAGTTAAAATAAAGTCTGAGGAAGAATCTATCATCTATTATCATTTGAAGTGAAACAGTCTGGGACAGCAATGATAATAATCCCAGACAAAGCAAAAAAAAAAAAAAAAAAAAAGTCAAGCAACTATATTTTGCTAAAAACTACCAAAGAAAAAATTTTTAAATAAAAAATATTTTAAAAATTAATAAAATTTCTTTTATGAATAATTCATATCTTAAATACAAAAGAAGCTGAGCCAAATTTTTAAAAATAAGTCATTCACCAATTGGTTAATCATTTTAAAGCATAGCAATAATAAATATTCTGAAGAATTCAAAGTGATTTGTAATCACATAAAAATGCTCTAAATCATTATTATTTTAAGAAATGGATATTAAAATAACTCTAAGACACCACCTTATACCTGAAAAGTTGTGGGTGAAAATATCAATGAACTATTGCTGGAATTGTGAACTAGTACAACCAGTTTGAAAATAATATATAACTATGTATGAAGAGCCACAAAACTATGTATATCCTTTGATCCCAAAATGCTAATATGAAGATTGTTTCTCAAATAGAATAAAGAAAAAGGAAAAGTACCTACAAGTACAGAAGGAGTTGTAACGGTTTTGTTTTGCAAATAAATGGAAATTGAGGGGATACCCATCAATTGGGGAATGGCTCAGCAATTTGCAAAACCGATTTTGTTGGAATATTAATGACTATAAGAAATGCTGAGCAGGATGGTTCCAGAAAAACATGGGAAGGTATATATGAACTAATTCAAAGTGAATTGAGTAGGACCAGGATATCACTGCACATGGTAACATCAATATTGCAAAGATGATCAAGACATACCTATTATAATAAATGCAATGATCCAAAACAATTCCAAAGGAGTCATGATGAAAAATACTATTCACCTTCAGGAGAGAACTGATTAATTCTGAATGCAAATAAAAATATTTTTTCTAATTTTCTTTACTTTTCTTGCTACCCCTGACATGGCTGATGTGGAAACATATTTTACATGATGACATGTTTATAGTTAACATCATATTGCTTGCCTTCTCAGTGGATGCGGGAGGGACTGTAAAAAGGGAGAGAATTTGGAACTCCAAATTAAAAAAAAGGGATATTAAAAGTAAATGATTGTTTTATTTGTAATATAGGAAGAGAAACATTGGAAAACAGGAAGAGAAACATTGGAAAACCTCAATAGTTAAGGGAGCTGAAAGCTAAAGATAGATATAGATGTTTTCTATCTATTTTGCCTAACTGATTTTCTCCCTTTATTATAAGTAAGTATTCAGTGGATTGGAGTTGTCAAGAAATGAAGATGATATTAAAATAAAATCAAAAGCATCAATATTTTAATATAATAAGATAAAACATTTGTCTGTGTACATATTGTAGAAAAATAATCTTGATGAATACTATCACCTACCAGTATTCTTTACATATACTTGGCACTGAATATATTTTTATAAATTGAAACAGAGGGTAGAGAATTGGACTCAAATGAAATGAATGATCAGAGGCTTTTGGTACTTCATGCATGAATCCCACACATTTTGTATTAAATGTTCTCATAGTTTAAAAAATGTTTTTTGCATTCATTTCATTTTTAGTCACTATTGATTAAATGGTAGGGGAGTGGGAAAGGAAGCAGGATGGGAGGAGGGTTATATGTTATTTTCCCCTATTGTAAAAGTTTATAAAATCAAGCACTAAGCTTTTTGATGGATTCTATCCTGTCAGAATTCAGTTTTAGTGAACTAGTTTGTCCCTCTTCTCGGCTTTATATAGTCATTCCTTTGCTCTCTATAAAAAATATTTTATTTCTTTTCATTGGTTTTAACTAATAGCAGCACAATCATATTATAACATCCCCCAAAGAAAAGGAATTCAACATTACAATGTACTCAAACCAAAAATATTTTGACTTCTTTCTGCTTTTCTTGAAGATAAATGAATATGATGTTGGAATTATATGAAAGAATATTGATTCAGGGTCTGAAAATATTTGCTTCTAAAAGCTTATAAACATCATGAATCTTTGGGAAAATGGAAGGGAAAAAAGTCTAATTACTTGTCTAAACCTTTCTAAAGATGACTTTTCTATAGCCACTTGTAAAGATGTGTAAAGTGAAAATTCTTTCCCACCCATGATGATTTTACATTTGTAATTTGCTACAATATTTAACTTATGCCAGATACTACCCAAAGACACATCAAGTTAATAAAGTACAGCATCTTGATTTTCTCACAAAAGAATTCAACAATAGATGTGGTTATTTTCCCTTTTAAATAAAAATTCTTCTGCTTTTCAGTAGCATTTATTCCTGAGATTTTTAAAAATTGTTACTGATTTTTTTAAACTGAGTATTCAATGATTACACAAGGAGTAAACACCCTGACCATACAAAACATATTTTTCCTTATAGAAAAGATCAAGAATGGATTCTAGTTTTCATGTCTATTCTTAGCCAGATAAATACATTTACTTGTATTAGTTATTCAAGAAACTATTTGATATCGTGAAGCTTAGTTCTACCCTTAGTTATAATTTTCTTGTAACTTCATTTTGCCTTAGAAGGACATTCTGGGCCAGACAGGAGCCTTTGTATTTACTTGTTTTGAGAGATGGTATAGAGGAAGGAAGGAAGGAAGGAGCAAAGGAATGAATAGAGGAACAAAGAAAGGAACAAAGGAAGGAAGGAAGGAAAATAGAGAAGAAAGAAGAAAGAGGGAAGGAAAAGGGGAGGGAAGAAAGGAGGAAAAGTAAAGACAACTATTGTTACTCTCATTCTTTGCCACAGTTTTGTTTCCCTTATGTCTATTTTCCAGCATCATCAGAGCCTTTGTAGGAAACAGTGAATGCTTTAGCTTTCTTTTTTGTAACTTTAACCAAGAACCCTTTCCAGAATTTAGCTTCCCCTGCCAAAAAAAAAAAAAAAAAAAAAAAAAAAAAAAAAACGCCAGCATTGGGGACTATTTGTGGAGTGATTGAAATGGATACCATATCAGGGAGCTGTCCCTGACATTTTCAAAAAGAAGTTTGGCTTTCATCCAGAAAAAGATGTTCTCTGATTTACTGCTGAACTTACTGGGATGTCTCTGTGGCCCTAAGTTCCCACCTGATCATCACAAAACAGCTGCAGGGGAGTCACTCACCTGGCAGTTTCATTCCAGTAAGTGGGAGGTCAACCCAACATCTGTCTTTCTTATCGTTTACTAATGTGCACATAACTGCATCTTTTTTGTTGCTGTTGCTGCTGGTCAAAGAGGCTTTCAAGCATGTAAGTCACTCCTGTTCCTTTCTCCTCTTGATCTTTTTCTGTAACCCATTTGGGATCTTTTCTTGCCCTTCCTAGTTCTCCCCACTTCCATCCTTTTTGTGTGAGCTATACCAGAGTAGAGTTAAGGCAGACCCGGATTTTATAGACTTCCCACTCCTAATATGTTTCAACTATTTTCATTATGATAATAAAGTTACTGGAAGACCAGGTTAAGACTTATAATGTGTGGGACTCCATCCACTATCACAATGTCACGGTAACAGAGGATTCTTGCAAGGGGATCATAGCATCTTATACCTCAAACTAGAAGGGATATTAGAGGTAGGGTCTAATTCCTTCTTTTTATAATTGGGGAAACTGAGGTTACAAGAATGACTTTCCCAAGTGTCACACAACTAGTAAATGACTTGGACAGGAGTTGAACCCTGACTTTCCTAAGCCCAATGGGTCTAATCCATTGGGTCATCTAGTTTTTAAAAATAAATGTATATTTTTGTCTTTCTCCTATTTTTTTCTCTCTCACTCCCTTCTGTTCAACTGTTTTTGTTCAGAACTTACTTAAAGCAAACTGTAGCAAATCTTGCATGGGCCTGGTATGTTTGATCAGCATCAAATTCCTGATTCAAGTTCTTTTTCTTATAGTGTGAGGAAAATAAAGGAAATTGGCCTCTAGTTAATAGTCCCTTTTAAACTGCATTAAATATATATTCATTTAGCTACATTTTTTTCATAAAACAATTATCTTCTGCATACAATCAGGTCTTCAAATTGGGGAATTCCAGGAGGTTTCAAAAGGTAAGTGGTGGTGGGAGGGAGGAACTAAAAATACAGCTCTATGTTCAGAGATATTAACAACTTGTATGAGTTTTAATGGCAGCTGGGGAGAGGTGTTTAAAAGGACAATGGGACTTTGAGGAGTAAAAAAGGAGGGGGGCAGTACACAGAAGGAAAGGTGCAAAGAAGCCAGAGTGACTAGGAATCTCACAAATTTGCTCCAGGCAGATATGCTATGGCAACAATGATTAGGGGAGATGATGTGTTGAATTCTAATACATTAAATAAATAATTTTTTTTTAATTCAGACATCCAAAGTACAAGTATATTTATAAAAATAATCAGTTTCATGCATGCATAAAGAAAAATAACAAAAAAATGCAGATCAACATATATCTCTAGTTTCTAGAAGAGCCTTTTTTATATTAAGTTGCTAAATACATTTATCTCAGTATTTTTTTCTTGCTGGAATACTACTCATATATAAACTAAAATCTTAACTTATTATAAAGCACCCCTTTTCCAGATGCATAACAGGGAAAGTTCTTTCTAGAAGGTTGATACTTAAAAGGTTTCCATTTCTTTAAACAAGGCTTCATTTATAATGCAAAGAAGGAGAAATTGGGAAGAGCATCCACTTTATTTTAAAAGTTGTTGATTCTGAAAGCAGAGTTGCAGAAGTGAAGGAAGTAAAATAAAAAGGAATCTTAGCCCAGCAAAATTGAAGGGAAATTCCAAGTTCTATCATCAGTTATCCTTCATCACCATAGAAGGCTAGACACATTTTCAGAAAAGGTTACAAAATATAGGATGACCATAGCACTTACATTTGAAAGGGTCTCTAAAATCATTTAGTGAAATTTCATGTTTTATGGATAAGAAAACTGAAGCCCCTGACCATTAAACATCTTGGTCATGATCACAGAAGTACCCAGTTGGGGAGGCAAAATTTGCAGTTTTCTGTCTCTAGATCTTGCTTTTTTAATCTAGAAAACTGCCCAAATGGTTAAATTTGCTAAAGAATAAATGTAGGGGTATGCAAAATGATTCACATGAAGCAACTATTAAATTTCCAATGTAAATATTTACACTTTGGAAACAGGAAAATGCTACAAATCCAGGGTTGGCTTATTGTGTTGTTTTCTAGAATTAAGAAAGTGTTAATAATATACTTAAAATGCATTCCAGTGTTGCTCTTGTTTTCCAAAGAGATGGTTTTTAAACATTTATCAGAACACTCTCATAAAAATCTCTCTAAATATTCTTAGTTACTAGTATTTTTCACTTTCCCCTAAAATTACTTTGATTTACAATGAATATATTTTGTATTCTTTTTTAGTGTACATATTTTTATCAAGGTTTGTTTTGTTTTGCCTTTGAATCTCTTGAACCTAATAAATTATGTTAATAAATGTTAATACATTAATAAAAGTTAATAAATTCTTATTGTTCAATGGATGAATGAACTTTTGTTTGTCTTCACTATCTGTTTTGTTTTTATCTTTGTATTCTCTGTACCTAATAAATTACCTGGATGCTTAACAAATGCTTATTGAATGTTGGTTGAATGAACTTTTGCTTGTTTTTACTTTGGATTAAACAAAGATTATTGTCTGTCTCTGAATGATTCACATGTCTGTGAATTTTCTTACTCTTAGATTACTTCATTTCACAGAACTCTGGCTATGTCTTTTATATTTCTCTAAATATTCTTTATCTGGAGTAGGACTTTTTTTTTTTTCTGGAGCAGAGTCAAGATGTAGAATCAGTAAGATCTTGACAAATGACATCTGGGAATCAGTCCAATGTCTCACAGCAAATACCAAATCATAGATTTAGACTCAGAGAGATTTAGAAGACCTTCCTATTTTATAGATAAGAAACTCAAAGCCTATACAGGTCTATTAGCCTATCTAAGTTCACAATGGTAGTGAATGGAGTCATGATTCAAATCCAGATTCTCTCACTACAAATCCACCATGTTATTCACTATATATTGTAAATTGCTTAGAATGACCTCTTCCTCAGCAAAAGTTTACTGAAGAAATAAAGCAAATTGAATTCAATTTTTTTTTCATTTCCTTACTCTCAAAATCCAGCAACCCAGACTAATAGAAAAGGGCTCAGATTATCCTAAAAATAGAAAACATACTTTTTGTTTTCTTTTGCTTATTTAATATTTTCCCTCAGTTATATTCAAAACATTTTTTACATTTGTTTCCAAAATTTTGCAGGTCTACATTCTCTCCCTTATACACTCACTCACAATTAAGAAACTACTTGTGAAGTTAAAACATATATTTCCTAGATTTACAAAGTCTCAAACTGTAAAAGTTTGAAGGAATCTTTTATATCTCCTCAGGCAAATCCCTTCTACTTATATCTGAGAAACCAGAAAAGAAAAGTGATTTGTAGCTAACTGAAATGTTTTATGTGCAGAAGACCCAGTGCCTATTCTGTGCATAGTTAGAGTAAAAACACAGACCTTTTCCTCAATGACATTACAAATTTTAGACTCAATTTTATGGTGACTTGATATCTTGTTCTAAAGCAAGTCATTCCTGTAGAAATATGTCACCAAGATGAAATTTCCTTCATGGACATTTTCTTTCTCATCACCTTTTTTTCTTTTCAATTTTCTCATTCCTCCAATCTTTGTTTTGCCCTAGCCACATCTCATCTCATCTCTATCTTTATAAAGAAATAAACAGAAACATCTATAAAGTACAAAATATTTGGAAAAAAACAAGATTTGAAACAATGATATTCTTTGCTCACAGATCACATAAGTTGAGACATATCACAGATGCCAGAAATATCAATTAGTGATTTCTCACTATTCCTTTCATTGATCCTCTCCCCACCCAATCAAACTGTATTTTATTATGGCCTCATATTGTGTAATATATATGCAAATTTACTAGTTGTCTATTAATGTAATTTGTTTTATATGACTTCACATGGATAATTAACTGATATATTATTTGTCTTTTCAAAGTATGAGGCTGAGGGGAAAAGGGAGGGAGAAAAATCGGAGCTCAATTTTTTAAATTAAATTTTAAAATCTTACACATAATTGAGAAATATTTAATTAAATAAAGATATATTAAAATAAAAATTCATGTATGACTCAGTAACAGTATTACAGTAAATCCCATTTGGACTTTTTTAGTGCAGAATAAAAACACAATAAAACTGCCAAGGAATGTCCGTGTGACAAGATATGTGTTGGACATGTAATGTAATAAAGTTGGAGATGATCCTAACTAGACTAAAGCCCTGTTCTAGGCTCTCCATTCGTAGTTCTACTCTGAGATTCAATATCAGAGCCCTGAAAGACGTTTTCTTTTCTCAGGGGGATTCTGTAACTGATCTCCTATACTTGTACTATTCTTCCCTTTCTGTCCCTTCTACCTCTTCTTGACCTTTACCGACTTTTCCTAAAGTATTTCTATCATTCTGATAATGGAAAATTGGATAATTCACTATGCATAAGATTCATCAGATTTATTCACTGGATAATACAATGACTTCTTTGATATGTGGGCACTTTAGGCAAGGCACCAATCAATCAATAGTATTTGTTAAGCTGCTTCATGTTCCAGGCATTGTGTATTCACTAGAGATAAAAACACGGGACACAATCCAATGTGAGGTTTTTAGGAAGTGGGTATTGAATAAAAGACTAGTATTGAAATTAAAACAAGGAGATGTTTTGTTAATCTTACAAAGGTGAACTTCCAAGTTCTCAAACATTAATGAAGGGAATCCAAGACAAACTAAATAAGAAATACCATTATTAAATTAAAGAGTTTCATTAAATTGCTTTCAATGAAAAAAGTCTATTTTTAAATGGTGTTGCTCCTTATTTAAAATTAGTTTGTCTCTTCACCCAGTCATCTCCTCATTTTGGTGTCCTTTGGCAAATATGATATGTTCATGGTGATGATGATGACTGACGACCACCGATTTCCCAACAGCAAGTTCTGGGGGCTAGTTTGATGTCATAAGTTTTAGGATTTTTATGCCAGAGCCTTAGTTGGCTGACAAGATGAGAGAGAGAAACTCAGTTTTTGAGCAGGGCACTCTCTGGTACAGACGGAGTTAAAATTAACACCATGACACCATTACCCTGCCACCTCTCCCAGCCAACCACCTTCTAACTTTGTTCATTAGCCAGAGAATCTGCACAGATGGTCCTTGTAGGTCTGCTGATGACTCTCATCAGCAGCAGGCTGCCAACAGCCTTAGGGGTACGGTATATAAATTGTCTGTGCAGGTATAAAACAAAAAGAAGATTGATTTTAGGAGGAACATCTTCTCTTGTGATCTATTTTAGCTAAATCAAACCTTGACTGCTTTGCAAGGAAGTACACTCTGTCATATTAATATGGAATACAGGTAAGAGAACCTACATATATTTAGCATTTTTACCATCCAGATGTTCAGATACTAAACCAGGAATACAATGTCCCATGTTTGACCTATCAATTCTCTGCCCATCTGTTACACAAGGTGTTTTAGCAAGCTAATGGAAGAGGCATTCAAAAACAAATTAACTGTTTTTGCCGTACATTTTGAATAACTTAAGTGAAAATGACTTCATTAATAATTGTTGGACTTTATGTGCTGGACTGTCCAGCATAGGAACCTCCTTCTGTTTTTAGAGCAAAAAACATCTATGAATAAATGGGCTTTGGTTCTCCAAAGGAAGGTCCTGTGAGTGGCCAAGCTCATAGACACTAAGGGCTTGTCTTGATGGCAGCAAGTCTTCCAAATGCCTAAAGGTAGAAATCCTTCAAGTAGCCCCCTATAGTCTCTCAGGTCAAGAAGTTCCTAGTTCTCATAGTAAGTCATGGTGTTAATAAATGAAGTTATCCCAACCCAAAGCATTTTCCAAGAAATCGTACTAATGGACACACAGCCCTGAATACGACCTGAACAAATACGAATAATAATTTTTCTTTTCTACAAAGGACAATAACATTTTTCCCCTTCAAGTAATTCCAGGGATGACTAACATGGAGATAATGCTTTATTAGCCTTTCATTTTTTAACCTTCCATATGGCAAAGGGCCCTGAATCAACTTATTTCATTTAAACCCAGAGAAGAATACCGATCACATAAGCCAACAATTTATGACTGGATAATGTATGAATAATAGTAAGAACTTTATCCCTGTTAATCTCTTATTGAATATAGTATAAAATCATACTCTTAATATGCTTATTATATCATAATTTTACTGAATTAAGTGATCTCTGGGTTTACTTCCACTCCTAAATTCTGCTCCTACAACTCCTGCCTTCATTTGGATGGGAAGTATTGTTAAATATTCTTATTAGGATCCTTCTAAATAATGCTTTTTCCCCAATAAGTGCTACAATTATTATAATAATTTTGACCAAGGGAATAGCACTGGATGATTAAGAAATTTTCAGATAAATTTCTTCTTTTTGATACTTCAATGAAGCTTCATTCACATACATATGGATCTTCTATCTACTAAGAGGGACCCAAAATCTCATCCACATGAGTTTTGCTTTTACCCATACAGATCACCAATGCTTTTCCTTTCCCTTTTTGTAATTCTTTTGAATGAATAACTAAATTTAAAAAACACTTATTAAGATTTGTTGTATGCCATATGCTTTGCTAAGAACTGTGGATATAAAGATAAAAGAAAAGTAGTCTTTGTGTTCAAATAGATCCCATTCTAATAAGGGAGAGGGATACATAGAGGCCAGTAATGCTCAGGGAAGGAAGTTTTGGTGTGAGAACCATAGAGAAAATAAAAGTGTCTATGGGTATATGTGTGTACATATATATGTATATATATATATATATACATATATATGTATAATTTGTGTGCAAATACATATGTATTTTTATATATGGGACTCTTGTGGAAAGATTATAAATACATATCTGTATATACATATACATGTGTCTGCTTGCATGTGTGCATATATGTATGCATATCCTTCTGTAAATCTTCAAAAGAAAATTAACTAAACACATCCATAATTGCTGGTTCCTTTCATATATCATGGCATTAAATAAAAGATTCAGATTATAGATCAATTAGCTATCACTTTTGTATTTGATACTACCACCTCTTGTTTTCTGTAACTTTCACTTTTAAGTCATTACTGGTAATATCCTATACTATACTATATGATAATATTCTATATAAGATATATTCTTCATATATTCATCAGTAGTCTTTATATTATCTCTTGGATCAACTGCCATTTTTGATCTTCTGAAATACTGCTGTTCCATATTCATAGCCTTAGGCCAATACTAGGGAAATATTGGTGTTTAAAAAACAAACAAAAGACAAATAAACATGGGTTTTTATAACGGAGTGACATCATTAATGGCCTTATTAGGATGGCATCCATTTGAGGACAAAACTACCTTTCTTTTAATTTTTATCTTTATTCACAGATCTTAGCACAGTGCATGGCACACAATTTGTGGGTTTTTTTAATTTAGTTACTCATTTAAAAGAAACTTTAAAAAATGAAAAGGACAGATTAGAGATTATTGGAGTCATAAAACTGTTTCTACACAGCTCCATCTCGCCCTCATAACCAGTTTAGGGATGAATCCATTACAATTGAACTGAAATGAACAATGCTGACTTGTAGCACCTTCGCCATATTTGAGTTCACCAATTAGAACTTGAAGTGATCAGAGAGATCATCCATTTATCTCATTTTAAGGATGAGTCAAGGTAACTACGATCACCACAAGACTTGCTCAAGATCTCTCAAGTAGTAGAGAGCAGATGCAGAATTCAAACATGTGGCTCTAATGCCAAATTCAGGCATTTTGCCACTACAATATATGTGTTATTTGCATAAACACATATATGATTGCATGTATGTATATGACATGTCTGTGTGTTTATACATATATAGATGCATTCATCACATTTGTAGAATTAGATATTGAACAGATATTGATAATCTAACTCAAAAGTGTGGCTATTCAAATGGATGTAGTGTAAGCAAGTCCCTAACTTTTCCCACCTCTTATGAATAATTTTCTTGATTCCTTTCTAAAGAGAAGGAATTTTCTTAAGTAAGTTTATATGTTTTATAAATTGATTATACAATTGATTCCCTTGTTTACAAATTAGAGAACCAGAACAACGTTCATTTCTTTATCAAACATCTCATTCAAATATCACTAAAATAGAAAGTACATGAAAATTTAAAAACAGAAATCTATACATCTTTTATTATTATTTTTTGTTGAAGCAGATGTAGTTCTGGCTTCAGATGTAGTTTCTCTTTCAGAGTATTTGCTTCAAATTTTAGAGATGGAAAAATGTCTTTCAAGTTGAATTTCTATCTATCATATAGAAAATAACATCTTCAAAAGAATATGAAATCTTCACTGTCACAGCAAAATTCATGAAGGATTTAATACAAAACAGTTTAAAGCTACTTTTTGAACTAGAAAGCCCAATTCAAAGATTTCTTTAAAAATCTTAAAAATTCAGTAATGGCCCTCAGTCACACCTAATTAAATTAACTTTTTTTTTTCCCCCCACTGGATTTTAAATTAAGATGCACCTATATGTGTGTATCTCTTTCTCTATGTATCTTTCTCTGCTTCTCTTTGTCAGTCTGTCTGTCTCTGTCTCTATCTGGATTTCTTTCTCTGTCTGTGTGTCTTTCTGATTTTTTCTCTCTCTCATTCTGTGTCTCTCTCTGTTTTCTCCATCTCTGCCTCTGTCTCCGTCTCTGTGTTTCTGTCAGTCTGTCTGTCTCTCTGCCTGCCACCATCCTTCCAATCTCATAAGGTCACAACAACCGTAACTACTTACTCACTCCACAGCTGCCAAATATTGCCCGGGATCACTTCCACCAGTTTTCATGTGACCCCCTTTCTCTACTCTAGTTCCTGCTCTCAGCATATCTCTATCATCTGGTCTCTTCTAATAGCCTCCTAATTGGATTCCCTACTTTGACTCCTTTCTCTAAGTAATCCTTTGCACATCTTCCACATAGTTTGGCTCAGCCAAAAAATAAAATTACAGTGGCAATCAGTTGAAACATAGGACTTTCCTCTCCCTTTTTGGAAATATAATTAACCTTTCTTTAATTGCAGATTGATTAGGATAAAGATTTATGAGAAGGAAATGTAACAAACCTCTGATAAGAATTATGATGAAAGCTATTGACATTATGCAGATATGGACAGTTCCAAGAGAGTCCAGGGTTCATTATGATTTAACATCTATTGAATGAAGTTAATTGAGAACTGACTATCTTTTCTTGATTCAAATTTATATATTCTTCCTAAGTTTAAATCAAGTAACAAAACCCTATTTCCTAGCTTAGCTCAATACCAGTTTAGAATGGGATTTTTTTTTGGTATCTTCTTGCTTTTGAAAACACTTCTTAGCCTAAAAAGTTCCTAAAAGCAGAGTGGATATAATTTATGTTTTCCATAATGGGCTGTGAATGCTAAGTGGATACAAAACCACTCTCATGAAGTTGCTATCTGACTGAAAATAATTTGTAGAATCACAGAATCAGAGGTTTCAAGCTTATACAGCTAGTAGAAACTACTCAATTTGATCATATTTTATCACTTACATCAGAAAACTAAGACCATGAAAAGGAAAGTGGCTTGCTCAGGGTCACCCATCTAATAATAAGAAGAATATTGACTTTTGCAAATGTTGGGGGTGGGGACTAACTAATCTGACCACAACTTTGGGTTTTAGTGGAGTTTTTTGTCTTATTTTTACTGCCATATGACAGCAAGAGGTTGTATTACTGTGATACCTTCCATTTCGTATCTCAGAGTGAAAAGGCATCAAAAGTTACAGTGAAAGTGCCCACTCTTACTCACTCAGACTTAGCCTAAATCATTATCTTTCTTATTATTATTAATATCTAATTATCTCTTGTCTATATTCCTCAAATTTCTAATTAACAAGGGCTTACCCCTTGCTCCTCTAATTACCAGATAAGAAGGTACAAATATGGATATATATATATATATGTATATATAAATACATATATATGTGTGTGTTTCATATACATATATATGGTGTATATATACATATATTCTCCATGTCCCAGACAAATTTTAAACTCTAATTTATCTTTTTCCCTAACCCTCCCTCTTCCAAACTTCCCCATTTCTATTAATAGCAATACCATTATTCTTCTATATTAGGTCACAAGTTCAACATTCATTATCTAAGACTTTTTCCTCATTCCTCTTCTTTCCCCCCCCCCCCCTTCATTCAGTTGCTGGATCTTATTTATTTGGTTTTTTTTTTGCTTGTTTATTTATTCATTCATTTATTTGTTTATTTACTTTTGCTGAGGCAATTGGAATTAAGTAACTGGCTCAGGGTCACATAGCCAAGAAGTGTTACGTCTGAGATCAGATTTGAACTTGGGTCCTCCTGACTTCAGGGCTTTTGCTCTAGCCTGATCTTATTTCTGAACCTTCTTAAAGTTTATCCCATTTGACCTTTTCTCTTTAACCACACTTCTACCATCTTTGTTCAAGCCCTTTTCACCTATACAGTTGCAATAGCTTCTTAATTATTATTCTTGCCTCAAGTCTCTCTCTGTTCCACTCCTTCTGACAAATTTCTGTCAAACTAATTTTCTTTAAGCAGAGATCTGAACACATCACTGCCCTCCACAGCCAAGCTCCATGGCTTTCTGTTACTTCTTGGATAAGATACAAATTCATTTAAGCTTTCTAAGCCTTACACAACTTGGATCCAATCTATCTTTTCAGCCACACTGGGCATTATTCCCCCCTTATCATCAGGGACTAGCCAAACCAGCCTTCTCTCTGTTTCTCACACATAATTATCCATTTCCCATCTTTGTGCCTTTATCCCTGGGTATCTCTCAAGCGCTCTCTACTTATATCTGTCTTGAGGAATGGCTCTTCTTATTTAAGATGCAACTCATGAACCAACTTCGACATGAAGTCTTTGCTCATCCCTACAATGTTAGAACCCTTCCACTTAAACTACATTACATTTAATTTCTTCATACAAATTTTTGTTTAACTACTGGAGTGGAGTGGAGAGGGACTTGCACCAAGGAGAACAATTGAGATACTATTGCAATTATCTAGGTGAAAAGTAATGAGAGCCTGAACAAAGATGGTGGAAGTATGAGTAGAGAGAAGAAGTCAAATGGGACAGACATTGGGAGGATTCAAAAATAAGATTAGGCAACTGATTGAGAAGAAAAAGGAAGAGTGAGAAAAAGTCTTAGATAATTAATGATCTCTACTTTGTCTCCCCCAATAGAGTGTAAGCTCCTTCTGAGTAGTCCTTGCTTCCTTGTATTGTGCTCCCAACATCTCTGACTTTGCATGTTACACAAGGAGTTAATAAACTTTCTAGATTAATTGTGTAATAGGAGAAATACCATTTAATCTATATGAACCTATGAAAGTAAATATAAATTAATATTTTATTAGCTTCCTATTCTCAGCTATTAGCTAGAAGAGCCAAAAGTAGTACTAAATGGTTCACAAGGAATGTTTTTAAAAATCCATAACAACCCCTCCATTTATTGAATGAACCATTTTTCAATGGTGTACAGAAGGAGGTGGGCAAGATTTTTTGTGCACCAGTGAAAATGTATGAATGAGTTGGGAACTGGTTCATAAGAAGATGTGATCATTTGGATGAAACTACCGACTCATGGGAATTCTGAACTATGTATATTTCCAGGCAAGTCTTACCCTCTCTGGTCCTCTCAGTCTTCTCTTCTCTAAAAAGAGATGTGACTGACTGGGTGAGATACTCCACCACCCCAAAATCTGATGCAGAAGTTGTTCAGAGATGTCATCTGGGTATTTTATCGTACAATATACTTTACTTTCTTTCTCCAAGAATTGGATTTGTCTATTTCACCATCTTGAAGATGGAATACAGTGTTGTACACCAATTGTAGTTTAAAGGAGGAAGAACTGGAAACAACCTTGCAGATGATCTAGTCCAAGGATACAAAGCCCCCCACAGTTATATAACTTTGTCACAGACATATTTAAGAAGCAGTTTTGAATCCAGACAATCGCAATCCTCCTACATTGCCCCAGGGTTACTTTTTGGAGGATTGCTAATACAACCTGTTAAAAGGTTCCCAAATAATGAGTACTGACTTTTACAATAAACTCTTGGAGGGATTTCTATCTCTTTTTATAAGAAAGCAAGGCATTAGCCTCCGTGAATACATTCAATATGCAATTAGAGGGCATACTCATTTTTAAAGAATAATAAGCTCCTCGGAGTCTTACCTCCCTAATTTACTTGGGCATCTTCCAATGACCAGAGCTTCTGTAAAGTGGTGAAGTGCTTATTGGTTTGATCTCTTTTTTCTTTGCTCCTTTACTACCTCAAGTCAATTCTGTATTCTACCAAGTCTTGATGATTTCATTTTGTGCTTTTAGTCATTTTGGGGTTACTGAGACTAGAGTTCTCAGAATAATGCAAAAGGAAAGGCTTCCAGTTCAGAAAATGACTTTGGGTTCCTATACTGAACAACCATGCATTTTAAGGTATGATTTGTGGAACAAATTAGGATAAGTTTTATGTGAGTTATATAAGCAGATTTTTAAAGAGACCATTTGCTATTCTCCAATTCCCATATAGACATACCTATTAAAAGAGTATATCTGGGGCCCAGAACAGGAGAAAGAAAGATGGGCACACAATAAGTACTCAAGTTGTTTATTTTATATACATATATATATATATGTATGTATGTATATATTATATATTTGTGGGTGTATATGTATGTACACAAATATTCACATGTATGTGCACACACACACACACACACACTATGAATTTTATGACAACAAAGGCAGACAACATGCTTTTCTCTTTCCCCAAGATGGCCTAGTTGTGTGAATAGCTAATAACACTACTTTATGATTTTGTCCTTTCCATGTAATAGCAAGCTAGAATTTACAAAGGAGCAATTTGATTAAGCATCAAATCTAGGAAAATATCCTTAAATGGAAGTTCATCACTGCCTGCCACAAACTGGCCCAGCATTAACTAAAAGAGTCTCCCTTTGTTCTGATGACTTCAAAATCCACATTGTAGCTCCATCTCACAGACAGTACAAGCAGCGGGATAATGTCAATGCACTGATTTACTACTTCCTTTCATAAAATCTCTTTTAAAATAGAGTCTGTTCTTGTACCCCCAAAATTCACTCTAACTTTGTTTTGTTATGACGATAATTTATCTTGAAGATCAGATGGCATCTATTTCTTACTCTGGAAATCTTGATTTTAGCCTAGAAACACTTTTGTAATCATTCCACTTATACCAAAAGGTTCGGTTGATTTGGTAACAATGCATGTTTCAATCCCATCTCTGCTAATTGTTACTTTTATGTACCCAGACATATCAGCCCTCCTGGATCTCAATTTCCTCATCTCTAGATTGACAGCAGGGGACTAAATGGCCTTCGAGTTACCCATAAATTATGATCCAATCAATATTAGTTGTAGTAAATTGCAAAGTTAAATAGACTGATGGTCCCTTTCTCCATGGATAATCTTTCTTCAGACGCATGCATTTGGACACGGAGGGACATCGAGCAAAGGCTCTTCTATATAGAATTTTCCTTGACCTTTGGTATTTCTCCCTGGAGGTTGAAGCCCAAGTATCCAGCCTTGGCAGATCTTGGCTGACTGGCTTTTATATCAATTAATTAATTAATCAGACAAAATGCAATTAATTAATTAGTTTGTGTGCAATTTAAATTTAATTTAAATGTAATTTATTAACTTTTTGGGGGTCATTGGTCCATAGAAGTCAAGTGGACCTTTTTACTAGGAACATCCAATGGAGAATGAGTTTCACTACAAAACATTTACTTGGGTTATTCCTAGGAAATGCACCTTTTTGGATATCTCTGCAGCTCCACATAATACTAATCCATTTGCTAATAAAGAACAACAGTCCTCCTCTAGGTGCCTAATTAGAGTCTTGTTGCATCTCAGCCACCATCTATCAGAAACTTACTGGCCCTGAAGGTCGCCAGAGGAAGGGAATGCTTTCAGAATGTGGCAAGCAGATGTCCTTTGGTTGACTGTGACCTAACTTCATTTTCTTGAGTCTAAAACTAGCCCAAGAGCTTTGGAAGATCTCAAATTCCAGAACAAAGCTTAAAATGAAAGTTATTTTTGAGATAAACTGAAAACCAAAGAAGGAAAGTGATAGCTATTAACCAAAATTAGGATTTTTATGTAAAATTACTTAAAATGATTAGCTGTGCCATAATGACCAGAAAATATTTACTGAATATCTATAATGGATATGAACATATCCCAAACCTAGTATTTGAAGGACCAACCTCATAGGAACTGAAGGATGATGTAGTAATTTGTATTTTCTAATAAGTAGAAAGCCTTGTTTTATGAAAGCCAAAGACATGAAACTCCAGACTTGCAGAAAAATAAAATAATGTAGACTGACGGGACCTTAAATTTGATTACACATAATCTGTTCATTTTGCAAATGAGTAAAGTGGAATCCAGAGAAGTTAATTACCTTACTTAAGGTCACACAGCTCATTAGAGACATGGCTCCCCCAATTCCAAGCTATTTCAATAACACTGTACTATGGAACCAGCAAAAAGCATTAAGTCAAAAAGGATAGAAATTGGCCTCAGAGTCAGAACATGCTTCCTCATATGGGCTGTGTAACCATGAACCAAACATTTAACCTTTCTGTGCCCCAAGTACATTTTAGTCTGAGACTAAATTACAGAACAGGTGCATTTGGAGGATGACTTTCCTCCCAGTCATTTCTTTCCTGAAGGTTCCCTTAAATCACTGAGATTTCAAGTCCATTACAAACAGCATCACTTCCAAGAACGATAACTATAATGAACAGGTAAATGTAGGGATGGTTAACAGGGAGATTTAATGCACAGGAGCTTCCCGTGAAACCTCACCAAGATGCATTCAAAACAGGACTTTAGAGAACTCTGATTTGAATAAACATTTATAAAGGTACATCTACCGCAGGAAGCAAATGTATCCGTTTCCATACAATTAGAAATAAATTGGAGTTGGATGTAAACTCCCTGAATGGAGTCAAATTTTATTTTAGTTTGTATTCCCAGAACCCAGGACACCATCTACAACTCCGTAAATGTTTAACACATACTTACTGAAGTAAAGAAACAAACAAAAAAAAAAGGAAGTTTTCATTATGTGCAAAGTATCATGCTAGAATTGCTTTTTTAATCCACTAAACATGTTGGTCAAATTTGCAATTTTTAGAAGAGTGTCTGACAAACTAGAATAGAATCTCCTAGCAATGATAGCTCTACCACTAAGAGAATGTCTTTGACACCCAAGGGACAAAAAAAATCAGCAATTTTCCTTATTCATCAACTCAAAATCATATTTCTGAAAAACAAGTTGATTTCATGTGCTGGAAGGTAAAATCCTAGTAGGAACAATGATAAGAGCAGTAAAAAGGCAGAAGCAAAAAGACATGTGCAACCAATATCCTGTTCTCTTTTCTCATCCTTGATCTCTATTTTTTTACTTTTATCCTTTCTTTGATATTTTTATTTTGACGGTCGTTTTCTTCTTTTTGGTATTCTGTTCTCATTGTGTGTGTCAGAGAGAGAGACAGAGACAGAGACACAGAGAGACAGAGAAACTGGGGGGGGGGAAGAGAGGGAAAGAGAGAGAGACAGAGAGAATGAATCAGAGAGACAGAGAGATAGAGAGACACACAGAGACAGAGACATACAGAAAGAGAGAGAGAAAGAGGAAGAGAGACAGAGATACAGAGACAGAGGAGGGGGGAAGATTTTAGTTATCTTTTTGGTGACCATGTTTTATGTCCCCAACCAAACTCCAGACTCCTTAAAATGAAGGGCTGGGTTCTGATGCATCAAAGCCCTTTGTATTTTGATGAAGAATGAAATAAAGAACAACTTAACAAATATGGAACAGTTAAAAATGATTGAACTTGGGGTTACAATGCTCTTTCACGTAGATGATTTGTGAAAAACAACATGATCTAGTAGGATAAAATGATATTGAATACAGAATCAGAAATCCCAGGATCTCAGATTTATCACTTGTCATGTAGACATGGCAAAAACATTCATTTCTATCAGCTTCAGCTTCTCCTATGTAAACTGATATATCATGACATGCTATGGAATATGTAATGATAATTATATATTATATACTACATACTTATATTTCATATGTATTATATACTACATATGTATATAATAATTATATAGTATAAATATATACATATATAGTACATAATATACATATGAAATATATAGTATATATTATATATAATCCTTGTATTTACTTCCTAGGTATTTTCTGAGTATCAAATGAGGTAATGTGTATAAAGTACTTTGAGAGGATCCTCTCATAGTCTTTAATTACTAAAAAAGAGTGCCATGGATAGATTTTGGCTCCAGACAACAGAACTATGAATAATGGGTGAAAGTGTCAAGGGTAAAAATTTAGGCTAAAAGATTAAAAATTTTGTGGAACAAATGCCTCCATTCTAAAAGGGAACAGGATGTGCTAGAAAGAAATTCACATACACACCCTCATCATTTAAGGGTCCCCAGCAAGGGCAATGTGAACAAAGGCTAGATTTCTATTTGTCAGATGGGATTCCTTTTCCAAAGGATCAATTAGACAATAGGTTTTTTTTTTTAACATTATTAGTTGTGGATTAGAATACATGGTCACCAAGTTCCTTTCCTACTCTGAAATTCTATCATTCTGTGTTTGTAGTCTTATAAATCATAATACTTATCATTCAAAAGCATTCATCAAGTATCTTAACATTTGCAAGGTACTACTGTTGATTAAAATTACCATTCTGATGGTGATTTGACATTTGGAAATTGGTTACAGGTTATTTTATTTGATTATCACATCAATCTTGGAAGCTAAGACTATCAATATCAGTATAATATTTTACAGAGGAGGGAATGAACTAAGAGGTTAAGTAACTTGTCTAGGGCCCACACTAAGTGCGAGATACGATTTGAACCCAAGTTATCTTAATTCCAAGTCTAGAATTCTATTCTATCCACCACATTAAACTAACTCAAATAACTGTCCCCAGAGTCATTACCTATGCACTCCTTTGCTGATAATTACACGAGGAGATCATTGTTTGGACAAGTCATGGAAATGTTATAAATGATCAGTAGAGTTGTTGAAGACTTGTTAGCATTATTCATCAGGGAAAAATCATGTGGAAAATCAATTTTTCCCCTTAGTAAAGCAGAGAGCTATTGTTGAATATTTTTTAAAAGGGTTTTTATTTTCAAACTGCATGCAAAGATAGTTTTCAACATTCACCCTTGCAAAGCCTTGTGTTCTAAAATTTCCTCCCTGCCTTCCTTCTATCTCTTTCCCTAGAAGCAAATAATTTAATACACGTGAAACTTGTTCAATTCTTCTATATGTATTTCTCCATTCATCATGCTGTACAAGAAAAATTAGATCAAAAAGGAAAAAAATGAGAAAGAAAACAAAAGCAAATAATGATAAAAAGATGAAAATACTGTCTTGTTATTGGAATTGACTTGAATCAGCTCATTGTTGAAAAGACGCACATCCACCAGACTGGATCTTGTTGTTTCTGTGTGAAATGTTCTCTTGGTTCTATTCACTTCACTTAGCATAAGTTCATGTAATTCTCAGGTTTTTCGGAAATCTTCCTGCTGATCCTTTCTTATGGAACAATAATATTCCATAACATTCATATGTTATCATTTATTTCGCACCGATGGGCATCCACCCAGTTTCCAGTTTCTGGCTACTACACAAAGAACTGCCACAAACATTTCTGCACATGGGGTCCCTTTCCCTCCTTTAAGATCTCTTTGGGGTATAAGCCCTGTAGAAACACTGCTGGGGCAAAGGATATGCACAGTGTGATAGCCATTTGGGCAAAGTTCCATTTGCTGTCTCTATTATTCATAGTGCATAAATATATAGTGAGATGTTACCATCTCACATCTATAAAAAAAGATAGTGATGAACCGAACCCCATTCCCAAGAGAAACCAAGATAATAAAAAATAAAAACTGGAAATTTTTTTGCCCAGCTTCACATAGTCTTCTCAAAGAGGAGGTGTGGGGATAAAGAGGGAGAATCTAGAACTTGAAAAATTTAAAACAAATTCTAAAAACTGAGGAAAATAAAACTATTTTTAAAAAGAATAAAGACCATACCCATTAAATGTATACTGACTACCCTGGAGAGACTACTGTAATATACAGTGAAAGAAACACAGGTAGGAATTGAGTTTGGGGTTTCATTTGTACAGGGAATTCCTGAATGGAGAAAATGGCCTCTCCCCAATGCAGGGAGCATGGTTTCTACACTTTAGAGCCTAAGAGAGTTATTGTAAATACTGAAAAGTTTAGTGACATGTCACATAGTCAGTGTTTGTCAAAGGAAGAACTTGAACCCAGTTCTTTCTGCTTCTGAAGCCAGTGATCTACTCATGCTGCTGAATGATATACAACAACCCATGCTCCCAGAGATCTTATAATCTAGTAAATGAGATCAGATATGTCATACATGGTAGATCGTGACCCAAGAAGGACAAATGTATGACAAATGATACAGGAAAGATGAAGAAACTCACAAATGAGGAATAAATGGTGGATATCTCTAGAAGAACCCATACTTAGAAAGGAGGAAATGTGTTTGAATTTATTTATAACATTTAGAAATATCTTAAAGTCTTCCATGGGGAAGAGAAGTTCAACTTACTTTATGTTACTCCAGAGAACAGAACTGGGAGAGGCAAGACAGGAAGGTCAAAAGAGGGATATTTGGCTTTAATATTTTTAAATGCTTTTTATGTAATTAAGGCTGCCAAACAATAGAATGAGATGCTTAGCAAGGTAATTGCATCCCTATCACTGAAAACATTCAAGCATAATCTAATAGGAATATTGATTGGGGAATCTTTAAGTTGAGTAGAAAATTTGTCTAGGGAACCTTATGGTCCTTTTCAACTCTAAAATATTTTAACTGAGCACTAAGCATCTAGATCAGTGCAAAATACTAAGTGAAAAATACATCTCCTGCTTGGCAAACAAATATTTTTACAGTCAGTTTTAATGAAGCATTGAGGTATAATGCCCCTTATGAACATAGTCTAAATTATAAATTATTCAAAGAAAGGTTAAAACTTGTCTCTTTTTTATCACAACAGTTTTACATCTAAAGTTCTTCCTTTGGGCTAGATACTCAGTACATATATTAAAACCTTGCACAGACCATGGAAACAGTTAAAACAAAGAGCTGAATATTTTCATGTAATATAGTATTACAAGTGAATTCAGCATTAGGAGGTCTCTCCTTTATCTTTCCCCTGTGAAGTAAGGCAGGTTTGATTGCTGTTATCAAAATGGAACATTTTTATTGCAGAACAGAATGACATCGCCAGAAACATGTTTTTAAATTGAAGGGAATTCAAAGAAAAGCAACCTGAAGATTACATATCTACAGGGCTTGATTTACAAAGAAAGAAAATGTCTTGAAAAATCTACTTCATTCAATTACTCCATGAGGAAAAAGATATGAAAGCCACCATTTGAAATACGTAAATAACAAGAAGGACTAAGAATTCTGCACCAGTGGTCCAAAGAAAATGACTAGGTCCTATGAATGAAACTCAAAGTAGAAAAATATTCTCTGGATAATGAAAACATTTCTTGCCAGCCAATTCACTGTGCAAATAGAATAATCTCTCAAGGGAAGCAATAGAAATTCATTTACTCAAGCCAATTAAAATTGGATTGGATGGAGCAGCAAATATGGTTGGGAATCATCCTAAAAGAGCCAGGAAATGGCCATGATGACCCAATAGAGCATGTCACCTCTCAGATACCAAAGGTTTTGCTTAAAGCATCCAAATTATACACAATTCAAAATCTTTTAAAGAAAGTAAAATAGTATAAAGAAAGAAAGCATTTTACAGAGGAAAACTTTTTAAATGATGGGTTGTAATGACATATGAAATCATGTAACAATGTGAAAATTGGGAAAGTAAGATTTATTATCAGTAAAGGTTTGATTTGTATTCCTATTTTATATACCTTTATACCTGGGTCTCATGAAGCTGTCTCTAGTGTGGCCCCTGACCTATACCAGTAAGGTAGATACCATAGAACCCTCTGAATCACCACCAGTACAGGGGGTTTCTAGAGCTCTCAGCCCAGAGACACTGAAGACAACAGCAGAAAAGATCTGTGGGTGTGGGAACCAGCACAAAATCCCAGGGCAGATCCCAACTCTGGGGACCCCAACTTCAGCAAAGCTGAACCTCTGAACCAGTAGCTGTACTGGTGGCTTCCAGACCTCTCAGCCCAGAGACACCAAGAAGGACTTGGAAGGTCAGCAGAAAAATTGGAACAAGAGTGACAGCCTAGCACGCTATCCTAGTGCAGGTCATTGCACCCCAGCCTTGACCCCAGCCCCAGTGCTGACTAAGGAGGATTCTGTCACTTTAACACACTAGATCTTACAGCCATAGTGGAGTGGGGACAATCCTACCCATTCCAGGGCAGAAAAGAGAACTGCAGGGTAGTTTCCTAGAAGTCTCTGAAAGCACCTGCACAAAACCCCTGAAACTTGGGACAGTGCACCCTCTACCCTGGAAACAGAGCCCTACTTCAACAAAGAACTAAAAACTGAATAATGGGCTAGGAAAATGAGCAAACATCAGAAAAAGTTTCTGATCCCTATAAAGTTACTATGGTGACAAGGAAGATCAAAACACACATTCAGAAGAAGATAAAGTCAAAGCTCCTACATCCAAAGCCTCAAAGGAAAATAAGGATTGGTCTGGGCTATGGAAGAGGCAAAGGATTTTGGAAATCAAGTAAGAGAGATAGAGGAAAAACTAGGGGGTAAAGTGAGAGTGGTGCAAAAAAATACAAAAAGTTAATGAGGAGAAGAATGCCTTTTAAAAATTGGTCAAATAGGAAAGGAGGTATAAAATCTCACAGAGGAAGATAATTCCTTAAACATTAGAATTGAGCAAATAAAAACTAATTACTTTATGAGAAATTAAGATACAATACAGCAAAAAAATAAAAATAGAAAAAACTGAAATATCTCATTGGAAAAACAACTGACCTGGAAAATAGAACCAGGAGAAGTAATATACAAATTATTGATCTACTTCAAAGTTATGATAAAAAAGCCAGGGTATCATATTTTAAGAAATTATCAAGGAAAGCTCCCCTGATATGCTGGAAGAAGAGGGTAAAATAGAAATTTAAACAATTAACTAATCATCTCCTGATAAAGATCACAAAATATGAAAACCAGGAATATTATAGCCAAATTCCAGAATCCCTAGGTCAAGGAGAAAACATTGTAACCATCCAGAAAGAAAAAATTCAATTATAGTATAGCCACAGTCAGGACACAAGATTTATCAGTTTCTATATTAAAGGACCAGACAATATCAAGAATCAACTGTCCAGCAAAACTGAGTATATTCCTTCAGAGAAAAAGAGGGTCATTCAGGGAAAGAGAGGATTTTCAAGCATCCAGGAAGAAAATGCCAGACCTGAAAATTAATCAGGTGAAAAGGGTTCACAAATGGGAAAAGCTAAAGAAGCTCTAGCAAAGTGGGTAGAGATTTCCGTCAGGATTCAGGAACACTTGGAGTCAAATCCCAATTCTTACAAATAATTATTTCTGTGATCTTGAGCATATTGCTGAACCTTCCAGATATCCTAAAATGCTTTTTAAAGATTATAAGTTGTAGGGCATTGTTATGCAAAACACTTTCTTGCCTGTTTTTGGAAGAGGGAATTTCATTAGCAGGAGCTCGGTTGCTGCCATCAAGTCACAGGTTATGGTCAAAAATACACAAACAGGTAGGGCAAAAAATAAAACAAAACAAAGGAATCACAAAAACCATCAAATTAAAGCATATTCGATCCTAATCTCTTACTCCATGGACTGTTGTAAATTATCATGTATTGATTTATATTATATATTCATTTATATAATATATATTAATCACTTATGGTTATTCCATGAAGCTAGTTTGTCTTTAGAAATGTGTTTTACCAAGCTTAGGTACATTGAAAAGGCTCTGTTAGTGAATATTAATATTTTGATTATTTTCATTCTTTTACTTGTTTATTTTATTGTTTATTTTGTCTGTCATTCATTTTTTACTTATTCATTTGTTTATTTATGCAAGCATGTATTGAATCTTCCATCTGCTGCTTCTCCCCAAGTCAGGCCCCTCCCCCAAAAAAAGACATTAAAAGAAAATTCTTATATCCAATGCAAAAAGTTCAAAGAAACAAATTGACCCTGGCCATTCAAAATGAAAACAATAATGATAAATATAGATATCTGTAGCCCAATTCTCAAGGCACAAAATTCCTTTAACTGATCTATATCACAATTCGGGAGCAAATTCTCCTCTGGCAGAGTTTCCAGGGCAGTGAGAGGTAAAGAGATGTTCTCAGGGTCACATACCTAATATGTATCATAGGCAAGGCATGAATCTACGTCTCCCTTCACTCCAAGGCTTTCTCCCTTTCCACTATCCCATGCTGATCCAATCCTATTAATCTTTTACAATCCTATCAATCTTTCCCAGGGAAGAAAAGAAAGGATTTCTTTTTCTGTAGTCCCATTTCAATCCCACGGTCAACCTTGAATGTGTAGTGTCACAGTCGAAGAAGAAATGTGAGCGTGAGCGGGAACAGTCCCTGGTTGATTTGATCAGTGGAAAGTTTCAGGCAAAAAACAAAAAGGAAATTATCTACTCCTAGTTCTGCAGTTGGGCTGTCTGTACTGATCAACTTAATCAGATGATGGCCACATCATCTCTGCTTTCTCTTGTGTCTGTTGGGGGGGGGGGGAAAGACCAAGGGAAGACAAATATGTTCAAAAGACTCTCTAATGTGGAGTATCACGGGTATTTATTTTATCATTCCCCTTGTCAAATGTATGTGGGAAGCCACCCTGGGAGGTAGCACAGCATTGTGGATTTGAATACGCCGAGGTCCTGATGATTCTCAGCTGTGCATTTCTTTTTATCTCACTCCTAATGGTTATTTTTTTTTCCACATCCAGTCCCGCTCTTCACTTTGTTAAGAGTGAGGTGGAGCATAATCCTTTCAAGACAGAAGTGATGCTGGAAGTAAAGAATAAATACGTGGAAACTGTGACAGTCATAATTCCAGAGACCTCAGTTGCAGAGATTCATTTCTCCGTCTCCTCCATTTGTTCCCGTCGTCCCTGGGAAGCAGAATGCATTATGCAGTGTGCACTGAATAAAAAAGACCAAGTCAAACTTTTAAAAAGTGCAGCCAGCTTGTTGTTTGGCTCACCAAGAGACTGCAATTTGAGTTGGGCTACATTGGAACTGACATCTCAATCATAGGTTTAAATGTCAGCTCGGCTACACTCGACACAGGTTATTTTTCCATGTCTTTTAAGGCACCGTGTATTGCAAAAGACCGTGCTAGGAATAATTGTCTCAATAGAGAGGTGGTTCTCTTTATACTCTGTTTAAAAGTGAGCTTTAAATAGAACATAAAAGCAGCAGCCATGATGAAAGCCAAACGAAGAGCGCAGTCCAAGGTGTTAACCGAGTGTGAGTTGAATGTTCCTCCCTTTTGCACCTAAGGGGAAAGAGAGAAGAGAAGGGATCCATGTTTCCTCCCCCTCCAAGCTGCCTTGAAACTCCTGGAAACTTGAGCGTTTCCCAATCTCAGATTTGCTATTTCCAAAAGCAATATGAAGTTTGAAAATGAAATGATTGAGCTTGGAGAGGAAATGGGTGTGGGTTTCTTAGGCTCGCAGCCAGCAGAAAGGAAAACCATTGTGGCGCAGCTTGGCTTTGGGATTTCTTAGTGCTGGAGATGTGGAGAATGTCAGGGAGAGGGAAACTAGCTATATATCCAAGCCTGACTTGCTAAACATCATTCCGCTGAGCTGTTCTGGGAAGTGGGAATGGCACAGAGAGCCACAGGGGGGAGAAAATACAACTCACCCTCGAGCCCCTCAAGCCCTGAGATGGGATGTCAGGATGGAAGCTTCCAATAGGGGAGAGAAAGGAACTGAAACAGAACCCAGGAAAAGCAGAAAATGAAAAGGATTAGAAAAGTCACTCTCATAATTACTAATACACTTGACATCTGGTAATATATTGCATCTGTAAGGGGGTAACTGAAATGACAATAAAACTACCTCCACCTTCCCTCCATTTCCCCAGCAAGACTATGTTATATATCTTTAATTTAAAGATGGGAGAATTTTTCAAAACACAGAATTCAACACGATGTTGTTTCATGAGCTCCAGGAAATATTTGGAATAAGACCAAGTGGCTTTAATGGCTATGCTGCCCACTCAGTGATAAGATTGTGTAGTTTTGCTGAAAAGGATCTAAAATAATACATAAAATTATTCTCAGGCTCACTCTAAAATTCTACAATTTTTTTTCCAGAAAATAGCTCAAGATGATGCAAATAGGCACACACACACACACACACACACACACACACACACACAAACTCCTTGGAAACATTTCCCTAAAGATAGGCTGCTTTAGTGGAAAAATTCAATCCTTTCCAACCTTGTCTAATCCAATCCAATCAACACATATTTGCTAAATGCCTAGTATGAAGCAATGACTTCAATGAAAGCCATAAGATAATGTGAAAAGTCCATTGGAGGCAATTTATTTCAGTGCCTCTTTCAAAGAGGTGGATAATAATACACAGTGCAATAATGCTTCATCCTAAATGATAGGCTCTAGGTCAATGGAGGGAAATTCCGGTTTTCTTCAAACAATTGGAAAAGTCTCCCAGTGACCAAAAGTAGTTAAAGTCAGAAACCAAGATGGTTGGACACCAACTACTTTTTGGAAAGGGTCATGAGAATCCTTCCTGAAATCCCTGTGGCAAACCAACCACATCCTGAGTAAGAGAAACTGTTGATTTATAAATGGTCTCTAAAGTTAAAGTGTTGCCTGACAAAAGACTAATAGATGCCAGGAAATTAAAAAAAAAAAAAAAACTAGAAAAGAAGGGAATGGTCTGTATTCAACAGATGTTTCAGGAGTCAAAGCTATACAACAAAGGACAAAATTCCCTTCTTCATCCTCCTTTCTGAATTCCACTCCTTGGGAAATATTATTGAGCACCTAGTAGATGGTAGATAACGTCAGTGAGGAAGGTAAAATAAATAAGATACAATATTTGCTCTCAAGGAGTTGAAAATCTAAGGGTTTTTTTTGTTGTTTGTTTATTTTTGTTTCTGTTTTTTAAAATAAGGCAAAAAAGAAATGTCTTGATTAATAAGAACAAGAGGGTGGAAAACACCCCTAAATTTTGGATTAGAGTAAGTTTTTCATATTTAAGGGGATGACAGCTTTATATGGCCCCTAAAGCTAAAGAGGAGAAGAAAAGGCAAAAGAAAGAGTTTATTCAATGACAGATATTACATGGAATTCCAGGCTAAAGAATATAGGTTTGACTTTGAAGAGACAGTAAAAAATATAGGAGAGTGACAGGATTAAAATGATGTTTTAGAAAGAATAATTAGGCCTCCATATGCAAATCATATCACAGAACAGAGGCAAAGAGAGCAGGTAGGTGCCTATTTTAATAGACTGAGAAGTGAATAGAAATTCATATTTGTCTCCCTACCTTAAGTCTTTCCCCTTCCCAATCCACCCTCCATATAAAGGTCAAAATAAAATTTTAAAGGCAGATTTTAGCATTAAGTTGCCCTTCTCAATAACCTTTCCCGGCTCACACATATATAGGGCCTCTTCTGTGGACCTTTAAAGAATTTCACAATCAGCACTCAACCTACCTTTCTATAGGATTACTACATTTCATCCCCCTTTGCATAATGTAGCATCCAGTCATTCTGGCCTTCTTACTTTTCCTCATCAGCAGCATTTCATTTCCTATTTCTTCTTCTTTTACATTGGGTTTCCTTTGGCCAGGAATGTCTGCCCTCCCAAATCCATATCCTAGAAGTCCCGGTGTACTTTAGGTCTCAGCTCAGCTTTCTATTTGAAGCCTTCCCTGATGCACTTTCCCATCAAAACAGTTTATATTGCCTTCCTCCTCACATCCTTGGATCTACTTTGCATATGGATAGAATATTAGCTTCCTGAGGGTACCAATTATTTCACTTCTGTCTTGTATCCTCAACATCTAAGATTGTGTCTGACCCAGTTTTGCTTTGTTTTGTTTTTGTTTTGTTTTGTTTTGTGGGTTGACCTGGACCCTAAATTCTATTGGTGAGAGTAGCAATAGAAAGTCATTGAGATCATATGATACAGAGGAGGGGGAGCTCTGATCACAATGCCTAGATCATTAATAGGTACTTAATAAATATTAATAGAGTGATTAAAGGTGTAGAAGAGGGAGAAAATGATTGTTTCTGTGTAAATCAGAACTACTAAGGAAAGAGCATGCAGAAGGAGTGTCAGAAAAGTGAAACATTTTTTGGAAAGGAGAGGGATAAGGAATGAAAAGAAGGAAGGACACAAAAAAGGAACATCAGTTTTAAAAAATTGCAGGAAGGAACACAACCAATTTGGACTATTTTGTCACAATTGTAATAACAATTGTGGTTTCAAATACAATATTTTTTTCTTTTTATTTTCATGTTTGTTAATATTTAAAATCATGAAAAAAACAAAATGAATAATTTGACTACATAAAATTTAAACATTTTACACAAGCAAAACCAATGCAGTTAAAATTATAAGGGAAACTCTTAACTAGGAATAAAGTTTTTGTAGCATTTCTAATAATGTTTTGTATCCAAAATACTTAAGATGCCAATTTTAATGTCAAAGCTAAGATTCATTTTCCAATAGATAAGATATCAAAGTTTTTAACTAGGCAGTTTTCAAAGAAAGAAATCCAAACTATCAACATTTATATTTTTCAAAGCTAACTCATTAAAATTAGTGTAATGGAAATTATTTATGTAACTTTGAGATCCTACTTACCCATAACCTAAGTATGGTAATGATGAAAAAAGTGTAAAATGAAAATGTTGGACGGATTGTGGGGAAAAAAATACACGATTGTGAATTTTTCTAGTCATTCTGGAAAGCAGTTTGGAATTATAACCCCAAACATTATTCTTACCTTTTAACCCAGGGATACTATTAGAAATTTCAAGTCTCTGTTCTGTTCTGTTTTGTTATTTTTTCAGCCTTCATTCTCAAAGAGGATGAATGATATCAAAGTGTGATTTCTTGACTTCTGCCTGAATCAGATTTAAATAAGTCAGAGCTGTACAAAGTCAACAACCTCTTTCTCTCCTGCAGAGACATCAAAGTTCAATGGCAAGACGTAAGTCAAAACAACTAATGATGGCCTGGAGTGTATGGGTTACATTGGTCTTTCTAAATGAAGACCATCATTACGAAACTAAATCTGGAAGAATTAGAGAGGACAATGGGCCAGATTTGGGTAGATTAGGGAAATGACTCATATTTGCATAAGGTAGCTTTGTTTTTTTTTTTTTTTTAATAATAGATAAAATCTGGAAATTAAGAGTCCTGATCTTTAGAAAGACAATTAAATAAAATTTGGTATATGAATGTAACAGAACGTTATTCTGCCATAAGAACTGATAAAATTGAAAAATTTAGAGGGAACTTGAAAGGATTCCATGGATATACAAAAAGATAAAACCGGAATCACAAAAAATAGATAACAAAACTATAAAGAAAAATTATTTTAAAACACTTCAGAACTCCAATTAATGCAAAAATTAGCCTCAATTCTAGATGAAGTATGATACTCCTCTATTTCCCAAGAGCTAATGGATTTTAAATGAAGAATGAGGAGACATATGTTTTTAGATGTATCCCATGTGGGAATTTATTAACAATGAATGTTTGGTACAAGTCCTTTTTGTAATTAGTGTTCAGTTCGATAGTTATGGGACAGGGAGACAACAAACACGTATAAACATTTTTAAAATAAAAGGAGACAAAAAGAAAAAAAAAGAATGAGTGCATACTTTTACTTAATAATATTTTTCATTAAAAATAATAATAACAATAATAGATATATTATCTCATTTGATCAGTCATTGTTTACTTTTACCTTCTTGGAAAAGAAGCTCTCAACAGTGAGGGAAAAGGGAAAAAAACATGTCAAAATCCTTATATTTTACTCACTATTTCATTCATATACATAATATATATATGCAAATAAATTTTACATAGAGTAGACATGAATTTCAGTGTTTTATTTTCTCCTGTACAGAAATAAAATATTCTTAAAGAAACAGAATGCATTACATTCAGGATAAGAAGAAATCTAATTTTCTCAAGAGATGTGATTCCCATAATACCTGAAAAGATGACACTGGAAAATTATATCATTTTATGATTCCTCTGTAAAAGGCACAGATACAGAGATATGCTAACACATACACCCAGATTTAGAACCATCTGCATGTGAAAAATGATGTCATCCCCACGTGTTTTACTGACACTTTGTTGAATATGGAGGTGGCATTTGATACCGCTAACACTGTTATGGAAGCATTGAGGAGTCACAATAAAGTATATTGTATATGATGAATCATGCTCAACAAATTTCCAGTAAGTCTCTATGTATTAAAAAGGCAAGATCAAATAACAGAGCTGGGTAGTGAGAAAGCTATCCTTGTGTACACAAGAGAACATGGGTAAGGGTGTGGACAGAAAAAAAAAAAGAGAAAGCTAATCTTGAACTCATTCATCTATGTCCTTCCACATATCCAATTATCTTTAAATGTTTAATCATGCATCAAATATCTTGTTAAAGAGTATTAGCATGGACACAGTCTTTTCTTTCCCTCTCGGACAGTTTACAAAGAGTAATTTCTAATCCCCTCAACCTTCTTTTAATGATCATAAAGTTTTGAAAAACTGGTGAGAGAAGAAAAAATACTAGAATAATCCTGATCAAGGCAAAGAGAACAAGAAAATCATAACAAGGAAAAGGAAAACATTTGAAATCATTAGAATTTCAGAAAATCAGTACATTTGCCTTTGAATCCTGACTCTTGCTTAGTGGGATATTAAGTGCTTCAATGACTTGATTATCTCATCAATGTAGCTATTTCTTCCAGCTGTCTTAAATTTACAACCCATTTATGCTTTTTTGATTTCTAAAACATTTAATGTTTTGCAAAGGTTTAGAGATTTCCAGTTAGAAGAAAATGTGATGGTCATGAAATGCAATCACTTCATTTTGTAGGTGAAGAACAGAGAGAAAGAAAAGTTAAAGTTATTTAATTAGGATTTGAGCCCAGGATTTTTTTTATTAAAGCTTTTTATTTACAAAACATATGCATGGGTAACTTTTTCAACATTAATCCTTGCAAAACCTTTTGTTCCAAATTTTCTCCTCTCCCCCCCCCCCCAGATGGCAGGTAGTCCAATACATGTAAAATATTTGTTAAATTCAATATATGTATACATATTTATACAGTTATCTTGCTGCACAAGAAAAATCAGATAAAGATGGAAGAAAAAGAAAAACTGAAGAATAAAACAAAATGCAAACAAATAACAACAGAGAGAGTAAGAATGCTAAGTTGTGGTTCACACTCTGTTCCCACGGTTCTCTCTCTTTGTGTAGATGGCTCTCTTCATCATGACACAAGTGGAACTGGTTTGAATCATCTCATTGTTGAAGAGAGCCACGTGCAGCAGAATTGATCATCATATAGTCTTATTGATCTCCTCGTTCTGCTCATTTCACTTAGCATCTATTCATGTAGGTGTCTCCAAGGTTTGAGCCAAGGGTTTCTAACTCAAAATCCCTTACTCTTTCCATTTTATGACATTGTCCAAGCCCATTTATAAAAGTTCAATTAACATGCAATGTGTGAGAGATCTTCCTTTAATTTTCTTTTTTAAACAAGAATCTGGTCATAAAATATCAAATGATTAAAAATACAGGACAGAATTAATAAAACAGATCCTAAATAATCTTAACTGAAGAATAAAATGTCAACTTGGCATAAAGGAATTAATAAAAGGAAAAAAAAATCATACCCAGATAATTTTGTAGGAGAATTCTGCCAACAAATATGACTTATAATACAAAGATTCTTCTCAAAAACACATAAAGAAAATATGTAACTAAAAAAGTCTAAATTAACGAAAGAAATCTATAGAGTAGAAATTCTTATTCTAATGCCAGCATCTCCCAGGAAGTTCTTGATGAAGTGGAGGATATGGGAAAAATTCACTTTTATTTTCATTTACAATTGGTTTCCTTAATAATTTTATTGCTATTATTTTTATGCATTTAAAAATGTTACTCTAAGAAGGGATTTATAGGCTTTATCAAACTAGCAGAAGAGTCAAAATTAAAACAAAGTTGAGAACCTTTTTTATAAGCAAAATCATAAATGGCGATCCCAAAATTAAATTCTGCAAAAAAAAAAAAAAAAAGATAGCAACTTTTTCAAAAAGTAACTATGACGGATTTTATAGGGAATGTATGAAAATTTCAATATTCAGAAAAGTCTTAATATATTTAATAATTAGTTTAAAAAGCATTCCCAATTGACATGATAATAGTTGTGAGCAATATTTCCAATTTGTAAAGCAATTTTTATGTCATTTGATTTTCACAATAACTACATGAAGCAGGTATTTCATTGCTCCTTATTCACAGAAGTGGAAATAGTATTGTAGAGAGGTCAAATAGCTTGCCTTGAGGGTGCATGACTAAGAAATATCTCAGGCACAATTCAAGATCAGGTTTTTATTACTCTAAATACAAAGCTCAATTCTCTACACAAAAAATACATCCAAAAAGAATCTCACTAGATGCAGTAAGCTTTTGATAAAACAGTGTAATAATTTATGCCAAGGGAATAAAAGTTCTAAAACATAGGCAAAAAGACCTCTTTTAATGATGAAAAACTAATATGATAGACATTGAGGAAATGGTAGAAAATTTCCCAGTAATTCAGGTAAAAAGAAAAGATTTTCCCTCTATTTACTTTTTGAATCCTTGAAATGATAGCAATAGCAAGAAGAGGCATAAATACATACAAAAAGAATCAAACTCATCTCTATTTATTGATGATATACATGATGATTTACCTAGAAAATATAGGGAATTTGCAAAAAAAAAAAAAAAAAACTAGTTGAGAAAAGAGCTTTAGTAAAGTTATAGATTTTAAAAATATCCCATATATGTGGACTCTTAAATTTTCTATTCTAAAACTATATTGAAACCATTATCTCAATTAGTTTCTTTCTTTAGTTCAAAAGACAACAAAATACATAAAATATATCAGAGCCAATGTAACAAAGCACATGAAATATCTGTTTACATCTGGTTACAAAATATTCTATACAGAAATAAAAATAAACAACTTAAAGGACTGAGAAGGAGAATCAGAGTTGCTAACTGGTTAATAAAAATTAATGAATTTATATCACAACTAAAATTAATTCACAGATTTAGTGCCATATCAAACTAGCAAAGGGATACATTATGAAGCTGAGGAAAATGACAAAATTCATTTAGGAAAAAAATAGGATATATACTATTAATGGGTGAAAGATTACAGGAAAAGAGAATATCAATTCTAGTACTCAAACTGTATTTTAAAGTAGGGATTATAAAATTATATTGAACTAAATAGTAAAAAGCATATAAATGGAACAGACTAGATAAGCAAGCATCAAAATAATTGGAACTAATACTTATTGTCTGACAAACCCTAAAAGAATTATTCTGAAAATGATAAGCTTTATCACAAGAATTGTTTGTAAAACTGAAATAATCTAGCAAAAATTATGTTTAAACAAATACCTCACACTTTATACCACAATTAAAGATCATGTCATTAAAAAAAGAAAAGAACAATGAAAATTGGGCTGCTCCATAATTATGTCTAGGAGTGAATTTTTAAGCAAGGAATAGAAGTGCCAATAAAACATAAAATAAATAATTTTGATTATATAAACTTGTAAAGACTTTGCATAAACAAAAGTAATGCAACTTGGATAAAAGGGAAGTGATCAACAAGCAAAAAAGTTTTTATTAAATATCTCTAAAAAGATTTAATTGAAAATATACTTAGACAATCATTAAACACATGCCTTCAAACTGAGTGGATGCCCATCAATTGGAGAATGGCTGAATAAATTGTGGTATATATATATATATATATATATATATATATATATATATATATTATGGAATATTATTATTCGGTAAGAAATGACCAATAGGATGATTTCAGAGAGGCCTGGAGAGACTTACAGGAACTGATGCTGAGTGAAATGAGCAGAGCCAGGAGATCATTATATACTTCAACAACAATACTATATAATGATCAATTCTGATAGACGTGGCCCTCTTCAATGAGATGAACCAAATCAGTTCCAATAGAGCAGTAATAAATTGAACCAGCTACACCCAGCGAAAGAACTCTGGGAGATGACTATGAACCACTACATAGAATTCCCAATCCCTATATTTTTGTATGCCTGCTTTTTTTATTTCCTTCACAGGCTAATAATACACTATTTCAAAGTCCTATTCTTTTTGTACAGCAAAATAACTGTTAGGACATGTATACTTATATTGTATTTAATTTATATTTTAACATATTTAACATGTATTGGGCAACCTACCATTGGGGGGAGGGGATGGAGGAAGAAGGGGAAAAATTGGAACAAAAGATTTGGCAATTGTCAATGCTGTAGAAGTAGCCATGCATATAATTTGTAAATAAAAAGCTATAATAAAAAATAAAAATAAATTTAAAAGAAATTGCAACCTTAAAAAAAACACATGCCTTCAAGCACCATTCCTTGATCTATAAATGACCATGAATATAAGCAAGCAATTTTAAAAAGAACTGCAAAATATTTATAATGAAAAACTGACTGACCATATAAAATATGGCAACAGATCATTAATTAAAGAATCTAGAATGAAACAATTCTGAAATTTTGCCTCATACCCAGAAAACTGGTAATGATTACAACAGAATCAAAGAGGCAATGCTGAAAGTCAAGCATTTATGAAAATCCAAGCATGCTGATGCATAGTGGGTGAAATTTTAAATTTCCCCAACTCTTCTGGAAAACAATTTGGATGCCTGCCAAAAGAAAAATGAAAATGCCCATACCCTATTCACTGAGAGATTCCACTCCCAGGCAAATATCCCAACAAAGTCAATAAGAAAAAGAAAGACCTCATATTTACTAAAATAGTAATAGAGTCACTTTTGATAGTAGCAAAGAATTGGAAGCAAAGTAATTGTTCATTGATTGAGAATGGCTAAATAAATTGTGATAAAATATTATCATACAGCATATTAACATATATTGTATATTAAAATGTGGCATATATAAATACATGCTAGAAGAATCGAGACACATTGAGAAACCTAATAATCATGCAATATGAAATTAGCAAATTGAAGTAAGAAATACATACATATATATTATAAGGATTTCAATGGTAAAGGTAGAGAATACTACAATAACCAAAAAAATGAAGTATAATTCTATAAAATTAAATGGCCAAGCTTAAAATAAGAAGAAATAAAATAAGGTACTTTCTGTAACTTTTAAGTTAAGGATTATGGATAAAAAACCCTTCATATAATGCCATAGTTTTCCAAAAGGGCAGCTGAATTGGATCAAAGAGTATGGGAGGAAGAGTAATACTGAAAGATGCTGGAAACATAGTTTGGTTCCCAGATTATGAAGAGTTGTAAAAGCTAAACCGAGGAGTTTAGATTTCATCTAAAAGATAATAGGGAGCAATTGAAATTGATGGATAAGGGAAAGATATGATCATATCTGCCCTGAATGAAATCACTTTGACAGTAGTGTGAGGGATAGATCAGAGAGTGGAGAGCACTGGCAATAATCCAGAGATGAAATGATGGTCTAAACAAAGGTGGCAGGTGTATTGCAAATCAAAAGGAATGGATATGAGATATTTTGAAGATAGATATATGACAAACTTTGACCAATAACTGATTATGTGAGATGAGGAAGAATGGGGAGCCAAGGATAACAACTTTTCTGAATCCAAGACCAGAAGGATGGCATAGTACTTGTGACAAAGAGAGAAATCAAAAAAGCATTCATTAAAAACTTAGAAGAGGGGACAATTTGCTAGGTAAGAAGGGATAACAAATTTATTGTGAAAACATTGAATTGAAGAGGTTTCTGTGATAACACATTTTCAATGTCCAAAAAGCAATTGGTAATTTGGCACTAAAGCCCATAGGAAATACTTGGGCTAGCTATAGAGTTCTGTGAGTCATCTGCATAGCTGATAATTAAACCTTAGGGAGCTGATGAGGTTTAAAAAAAGAATGTAGAAAGAAAAGACAAGATATTATTTTCTTTCCATTAAAAAGCATTTATTTTCTCTCCCATTTACCCACAGCAGCTATTATTGAAAAGAAAGAAAACAATAGATAAACTAAACTCTCAAAACAACTATGCAAAGTAAAACAATTTTCTATAGAGCCCATTGTTATATTATGGTTCAGTATGCTTTTTTGCTACTTCTGTCAGAAATTAGATAGGCTACTTCATCATTGGTTCTCTGGAATTGTAGATGGTTTTGAAGTAGTTTGCATTTACAATGTTTTTTTAATTATCTAAAGATTTCTATTATTTGTTCATACATTACCCTGCATCTATTCAAATATTCTAGAGCTTAATAGAAGATATTATAAAATGATAGTTGATAAACACATAAAAAATGAAGAAGCAATCACAAAGAGATTCCATGGCTTCACCTAGAAAAGATTAATAGAAACCATCTTTATTTCTCTTTGGACAAGTCTAGCTAATATTCTAAAATGTTGTGCTGAAAATAATGAAATTAACTCTAGTATGCAGAAATGTAAAGATGAACTTGGAGTCAAGAAAGAACTTCACATGTATAAAATAATGAAGTTATAATTAACTTCTTGGGAAAATATGAGATTTTAGTAGATGGGACAGTCAAAACATTATGATTATTTACTCTGTATTAGGGAAATAATATTAACTAGGACTAGGGAGGCAACTATAGCCACTGTATTCTGTCCTGTTCAAATCATTTCTGCAACATTATATTCAGTTGTGTGTGACACATTTTAGGAAGGACATTGATAAGCTAACTTCAGGATATTAGAGATCGACCAAGATGTGAGCACATCATAAGATGATCATTTGAAGGAACTGGGGATGTTTAGCCTAGAAGACAAAAGTCTTCGAGACATAATGACTATTTTTTTGTATGCCATATTTATGAGAGATTGGCTGAGTCGAACTTAGTTCCAGAGGGCTAGACTAAGAATGAGAGTTGAAGAAGCAAAGTGACAAATTTAAAGTTTTATGTACGGAAGATCTTCCAAACACTGAGGGCTGTTTAAGAGCGAAATTGTTGTCTAGGAAGATTGTTGATTCTCCCCCACCAGAGGACTTTAAATAAGCAAAAGATAGGCTAGTATTAGTCAGAAATCCTCTAGAGGGAATTATCTGCACAGCTATGGGTGGGGTTAGCTAGTTCTGAGGTCCTAGCCAATTCAGGGACTCTGATTTTGTAATAAATATTTGTTGAATTGAACTAAACAATGAGCTGCACACAGTCTATTGCATACTTCTGGTAAGCTATTGTTCAACTATAAATTCAGCTGAAGAAATTTAGAGAAGAAAATTATGGATTTTGTGACATTCCAACAAAACCACTATAGTTTCAAAATTCCATCGCTTCAGCTTTCAAAATATACATTTTTAATTTTTGTCCTATCATTCTCCTTGTGTAGTCCCAGATAAACCTGTGATCTTTTCCAAAACAGATTGTCTCAACAAAGTAGCTAATCATGAATTTGATTAAAGACATCTGGGCCATTCAAAGCACAAAGCTTTGACAATAAAAATCTTTAAAAAAAAAAATCTTTCTGTTCTGAATGTTCACATTCATTTTCTCATTCAGTAAGCACTAATTAAGCACATTCTGTAAGCCTTGTACTCTAGTGGGTCATATGGAAAAAAGGAATACAAATGAACATCAGAATCTTAAAGTAAATAGGTGTTCTTTGAAGACAACAAAAATTATAATTATCTAAATCACAGCATCTAGTGTATTACATGAGAAGAAGCAGTTAGGAAGAAATAGATAGCTAGTTTAGGGATCAAAAAGAGCAAAATTCAAATTCCACTTACAAAGACTATCTGATTGACTTTATGATTTTTAAGCTCTTGGTGCTTTAGACCACTCTCCATAACTAAGATGCAGAGAAGATGCTGACAGACATTGAAGGAACAAGTTTCTACTTCTTGACTATACCAATGGAAATAGAGGTCCAGTCTTTATTCTATATTATAATTCCTTTGGGCAAGCTTCCATTAACACACATCTGTATGCCACAACACGGGAACACTGGAAGGCAACATGTGAACAATTACTTAATATGGTGTCATAAGAACAAATTTATTTTCTTTAAAAACTCACATTTATAAGATGCTTTGCTTTAAAGTTACAAAAGCTAATGAAATGCTTCATTTGATCTTAACAAAGTTGCATGTTAAGTAGACTCTTCAGGTATTAACCTTCCTATTTTATAGATGAAGAAACTACTGATTAGAGAAGTTAACAGATTTGAACAGTTATGCAGCTAGGAAATGGCATAGTCAGAGTTCAAAGGCAAGGAGGCCGGATCCAAAGCTGGTCTTCTTTAAGTTGCTGTTTTCAGGAAGTGAGAGAATATATTCTTTAAATCATAGAATTATTTAGTAGGGCATCAAGGTGGCAAAAAAAAAAATAGATGGAATACCCAGCCTGAAGTTAGAAAGAGTTAACATGAAATTTGACCTCAGTCACTTACTAGTTATGTGGCCTTGAGTAGGCTATATAACCCTGTTTGACTCAGTTTCCTCAGATGTAAATAAGCTGAAGAAGGAAAAGGCAAATCACTCCAGGGTCTTTGCAAGGAAAACCCCAAATGGGGTCACCAAGAGTTGAACACAACAGAAACCAGCCAAAAATTACACTTATTGCTTCTACAGTGTGATTTTCTCCATCACGATTTTTTTATATTACAAGTCAGAACAAGAAATTAAATTGGAATTTTGGGGGAATTTTCAAGAAGCCATAGATGACACACAGAGAGGAAAGATGAAATATCATGTATGGAGAAGAGCAAGATGACCATAGAAGCTCCAAAAAAGCTATGAAAGTGCTACATGATCATATTTAACTACTCACTATATCCTTACATATGAAACTTGTATAATTATTTTACTTTTTAAAATGTTATATCATAAGTGAAATTCTTAACTGTCATACCTAGTTTGAATAGGTCTTCTGTCATCCCTCCATCAGAATGTTGCCTTATATGAATATTTTAAATTATATGAAATTAACTATTAACAGAATCAAGGGGTTGCCTGAGTGACACTGTTAAAGCAACTTAATAGATGCAGAAAAGTCCTGAACCCCATAGTTTTGCAATGTTGTACAACATCCCTGTCTCTCAGGACTAGGATATTAAATAGGAAAGGTAGTGTCGGGGGAAACTACTGAATTCAGAATCAGAAGAGGTAGAGCATTATATAATGGAAATGTAACAAGGAAAACCCCAGAAGTCTGGAGTTACACTTCCTGGCATCATCCATCTACACGAGCACTGCAGCCTACTTCCCAGAGCCGAAAGGACTCGGCATATTAAATAATCTGGCAAATGTTAAGTGGGTCTTTTGTCCTCCCTTCAACTATTATGGTAGCAAAAGGAGGAAGTGAGGGTCATTTCAGACAAGCTTCCTAACAGTGCTTTATCTCTCAGGTGCCATCACCTAAAACCATTCCTACCCTCAATGAGCTCACAATGAAATGGAGGAGACAAAGCACAAAAAAAAGGTGACAAGGAGTTAGGAGGGGTGATTTCTTTTCAATAAAGCATGAGGAAATCCTAGACCCGGATTAGGAAATGATGTGAAGAGGTGAAAGTTTCAAAGTTGACTTCATCTTGCTGAATGATGAGTTTCTGAAAATTATGAAGTCCAGGAAAATAGCGGGGAGGTAAATAACAAGGTTAATTCTGTGGACTCTTTCCTTACATGATGAATAACAAGAGACAAGCTCCAAATTTCCACACTCCCCCTCACCCTCTCCAACCCGAGGGAAGGGGGGAACCCAGGGGCAGAGGGTCCTGAAGAGTGAATTTCAGAGTTGATTTCTTCATGATGAATGATGAGTTTCTGGAGATGATGCATTTCAGGAAAGCAGCCAATCTAAACTAGAGGACTAGGTATAGAATGGGGAGTGAGGCAGACATAGTTCCCTAGTCTCATTGGACCCAGCAGTTGTCCCTTTAGGTCCCTTAAGAGAAAAATTGGATTTGTTGTCAGATGATTCAAATGCTAGTTTTGCTTTTTTACTGATTAAATTTTTCTGAGCTTCACTTTACTCTTAAATAAACTGAAGGAAGTCCCTTGCTGCCCCAAATTCATGATCATGTGACCCTTGGTTTAGATTCTGGCTCTTTCCCCACCTAAGTCGCCATTTGACCCTTGGCAAAGAATTCCTTATGTCTTTGAAAATCAGTATTTTTATCGATAAGATGCTCATTGCTTATTAAATAGGGTTAATGAAAGGAATCCGATTTGTAACGTATGCGAATTACTTTTAACTGGAAAATGTGCTCCCAACAAAATCTAGTTTTTTGAATCCCACCATGTTAGGAGACGTGTATGTTGACACAGTGCTAGAATATATAAAACATGTTTGTTTACATCTCCTAGATTTGTATGGAAACCCAAATTATGGCTCGCAAATGTGATGGTATTTGTCTCTCAGAAGCTGGCACAGGCGGCTTGGATTTGTTGGGGAAGGCCGGGGTAGAGCATATGCTTCTGCCAGTGACGTCAGGAGGCTGTTTTCTCCTGCATTACATGCGCTCTCAACGCTCCGCAGCTGAGGGCTGAGTCAAGCTGTAGCCTCCAGTGACTATAAACCAAACAATTATTTTTGAGCCCGAACATGTTGGCTTTCTAATGACCCAAAGCACAGAATTCTCCTTTGGCAGGACCACAAAAAACTTTCTTTTCTGCCCCTGGCCCTGGCATTTCAAGGATCATTTTGGGAGAGTGGTTATGGGTGACCAAAATGCAATTTAAAACATCCAGAGGATAAGATGGGGGCTGTTCGCTCACTTTTAATTGTTTCCAGAGCCTTTGAAAATTGGATTGATGGTGCATCACATGCTAGAACCAGGCTGGCTTACCAGGTCCGCTGCTGTAATGCTTGGCACCGGGGGATACTAGGCTGAATTCAGCACACTTTTCTGGACAGTGATTTCTTCTGGCTAGGGTATCGAAGATGTTTGTAGCTAATAGTCCCCTTTTCCATCCTCCTCCTAGAATTGCTGGGATGGGGAGAGTCGAGACACTTTCTGGGGATGGCCATTGGAAACTGGAACAGCATTTTGTCTACACAAGTTATAAGTCAATACTGCAAGATTTATTTTGTTTTAAGACTTTGCTTCCGTGGTGGGAAGTAGAATGTTTACTCATAATAACTTTGCCAAAACAACAAGTCTATGGCTAGGCAAATATCTGTTTTTGCCCAAATAAATCTGCCTTAGTTGGGTAGAACTGTGGGCAAGGTGTGAAGTGAAATGTCCAAATCACAAGGAGCTAAAGGACAGTACAGGAGTTCATATTCTTTGGGAAAATATGTTAAGGACTCAAGAAACAAATTTTGCTGTAACTAGGGTAAGGTTATTGGCATTTTTCTCCAGGGTGGCAAAACTTAAAGGCGATTGACAATACTCGTACTATTTTAGCAGGTAGAAGCAACAGAGCTTGTCAAATAGCCAACAAAAAGGCTCAAATCAATCTGTGTGCTCCTCAATCTGAATACCGAGCTCCAACAATGTAGCTCCCAGACTTGCTATGGCTTCCCATCCAACTTTTGTATGAATCATCCCACAAGCTTACCACAAGAGTCTCCCAATGTATTCAGAGTCTTTCCCATTTCCTCCTAATATCCATGAGGTTACCAGAGGAACACTGGGATCTGGAGAGTTTCCTCTTGGTTTTGTCATATGGCCAGCCTATTTTCTCTTTCTGCCATGAACTTCCTTGGTCCCATTATTCTTCTCCTTTGTAATTATTATTTTATTTTTCTAAATTACATGTAAAAACAAGTTTAACTTTTGTTTTTATTTTTGCATTACAAATTCCTTCTTTCCTTCCCTATACTTGAGAAGGCAAGCAATTTGATATAGTTTACATATGTACAGTACTGCAAAACATATTTCCATATTAGTCATCTTGCAAAAGAAAAAAAAACATAAAGTAATTTTTTTTATTTGTATTTGGACTCTATCAGTCCTTTCTCTGGAGGTGAATAGCATTTTTCATTCAAAGTCTTTCAAAATTGTATTGGATCATGTATTGCTGAGAGCTGTATCATTCAGATTTGTTCATCATACAATATTGCTGTTATTTGTACAGTGTTCTACTGGTTCTGCTCATTTCATCTTTTAAATTCTGTGTCTTATTATCCTGCTATACATTCCAAGTATAGATTATTCAACTATATGTCATAGTCTAGACCGAAACACTGTTGATCTACTTGGTGTTTCCAATGGAATGATCAGGCTGAATTTCTTAGGCCAGTTATGGATCTCATAAAAAAAAATTCAATATTTATAAAGAGATTCATTGATTGGGATAATTTCTTATATCTTTCAGGGAATCTTGAATGATTTTGATTTACAGATGAGAGACATTTAAAATGATGTTTTCCTGTACAGAATCTTTTTTTTTTCATAATCAACCAACAATAAAAATACTATGATCAGATGTCTCAATATTTGACATTTAAGTAGTTAGGAGTAAAGATATAGTTCACTGTGAAATATCTGTTGCAATAGCTTGCCTGTTCCCATTGAAACTACAAAGACAAATCTATGATGATTTTTTTTAATAAATGGGAAAGTAGGTACATAGGCTAACAGGTCTAGATTTTTATGCTGATTTTTCTTTCTCAAGTGAGTTTCTTTTAAAAAATGATTTACCCAAAAGCCTTTCCTTGCTACTTGGCCCACGGTGCATTTTCTTTTGCTTGCCTGGGTGACAAAAACTGTTAATAATCAATTTGAGTTGACTCACCAGCTACCCTACCAAGGCTATATCTATACACAAAATAAGGTTGTTGTTCCCCCAGAGAAATTACACAGTTGAACTGAAGTAGCCTGTTATTTTGAAAATGAGCAACTATTATCTATTGTTATACAGTTCTTTCTTTGAATTACATTAATCCAAAAATAATCCATTTTGGGACTGATTTAGACTTTTTTATTCAAACCAGTTCATATGTGTAGATATAGGCCAAACTATCAAACACCAAGTGCACAAATGCATTAATAAATACAAACAAATTAAATACTTAATGTAAAAAGCATAAACTTACCTGCACATTCAGCACTCACAGAAGTAGGCACTGGAGGAAATATAAATTGTAGATAATACATAGTCCCCTACCTTCAAGGTCTAGTGGGGTTGGGATAAAGCATGGCCTCATATAAAAATAGACATTTGGTGACATAGTAGATAGAGGACTAGACTTGTATGTCTTCAGAATGACTAGATATTAAACCACCAGACACTTACAATCTGTGTGACCCTGGAAAGTCACTTAATCTCTATCTGGTTCAGTTATTCTTTGGTAAAATGGGATAATAACATGTATCATTTATGGTTGTGGTGAGGATCAAATGAGATAATCTATATAGAGTACTTCGCAAAAGTAAAAGTACTATATAAATTCTAGCTAGTGTTGTCATATAACATAATATTACATGTTAAGTAGATTCAACAATAACCAAATGGGGGCACCAAGTCAAGATGGAGTAGAGCAAGTGCTCAGCCAAGCTTTCCCAATATTCCTTTACAAAAACTCTAAAATAACTGCTCAAGTCAAATTCTGAAGTGGCAGCAGCAACAGGAGTCAAGGTTAAGCCATTCTTCCAGACCAAGACAACGTAGACCAGGAGGAGAGGTCTAGGTGATAGCAAAAAGCAGCTTCAGGAACTCTCAAACCAGAGAGGGTAAGGGGGCCCGATAAAGTAGTCAGAAAGACATTATAGGAACCTCTGTGCTAGCCTGAATGCAGAATGCAGGATGTGACAGTTTGATAACTCATTCAACTATACCCACTTTGAGGTCACCATTCAAGGATGAAGAGGAGCATTTTAAATCAAGAAAAGCAGTGGCCATGAGAAGCAGTATTGCTTTTGGACACAAGGGATCAGGGGCCCTGAGGAGTAGAACTGATCACAATTCCAAGGCTCTTCCAGACTAAGAATCAGACTGAGAATCAGGAGAGCAGAGGTGACACCTCTCACTAGATCGCATCACCTTTGAAGTACCAAACATTTCCAAAACTCCAGAGCCAGATCTAAATACATCAGTGCAAAAAAGCCTGACTCTTGGACCTTACATTCTGGATATACAGGGAGCAGAGTCCAAAATTAACAATTTGTTGTTGTTGTTGTTGTTATTTTAAAGAAGAAGAAAAGAAAGGAAAGAAAAAAATAGGGTGGGAAAGAGGAAAAAAAAATCTGACCATAAAAACATATGGTGACAGAGAAGATCAAGAAATAAACTCAAAAGATGATGAATTTAAACAGCTACAAGCCAAGCCTCAAAGGAAAGAAATAATCAACTGGACATGAGCCCAACAAAATTTCTTAAAAACCTAAAAATAGTTTCCAAATCAAATAAAAGTGATGGAGGAAAAATTGCTTTAAAATGAGAGTAAAGCGAGAAAATTGAAAATGAACAATTAACTGCTTAGTAAAAAGAGGCACAGAAATAAAGAAAATAACACCTTAAAAATAATCAGCCAAATGAAAAATGGTACAAAATTTCAGTGATGAAAATTACTCCTTAAAAGCAAAATTGGCAAATGGGAGGGAAAAAAGGTACAAAAGGTTACTGAAGGAAATATTTCTTATGTGTTTGTTTTTTTAATCATTTTATTTATTTCATTAAATATTCCCAAATCTATGCAAAAATATTATTTATTTTGCATTTAAAATCTCTTTCCTCCCTTCCACCCACAATGTCATCTTGAGAAAATAAGCTATCTGAATATAAATTATACTCTGTGAAGTCATTGAAAACATATTTTCAAATTAACTCTTTGCAAAGACAACAAACACAACAAAAATGTAAAGAGACTGTTACAAAGTTATGCTTTAATAATTTTTTAGAGTTTGCCATTTTACTCTGGAGGTAGAAAGCATTTTCCATCATGGATCCTTTGGAATTGTCTTAGAAAATCATTTTGATCAGAGTATTCTTTCTTCATTTTTGTTTTTTGCACTCCTAGTTTAGGAATCAAAACTATATTTATGTCATAAAAGAAATTTGGTAAGACTATTCTTTAGCTAATTTTTTAAAGTAGTTTGTTTATATTCTATAGGGATTAATTATTTCTTAAATATTTGGTATAAATCTAACTGTAAATCCATTTGGTCCTGAGGATTTTCCTTAGGGATCTCATTGATGGCTTTTTCCATTTTTTTCCCTTTAAAATAAATGTTCTATTTCTTCTTTTGTTAATCTGGGTAGTGTGTAAGTGTGTGTATGTGTGATGTGAGGGGGTTGGAGGGAGCATATGGATATGTTTGTATTCATTTACTTTGCTTATCTTGTCCATTTTACTAGCATATAACTGGACAAAATAATTTATAACTGGTTTGATTTCATCTTCATTGATCTTCATCCATCCTTGTCATTTTTGATAAGAGTGATTTAATTTTTTTCTTTTCAAAGCATCCATGATGAAAAATGCTTTCCACCTCCAGAGATATCCTAGAACAAGAACATAAAATTTAAAAAAAGATAGAATTTACTGATCATTTCCTAGAAAGAATCTCAAAATGAAAACTTTAAGGAACATTAAAATTAAATTCCAAATCTCCCAGGTCAAAAATAAAGTACTTCAAGTCACCAGAAAGTAATCATTCAAATACCATGGAGCCACATTCAAGATCCTGTAAGATTTAACAGCAACTGTATTAAAGGAATGGAGAACTCAGAATATGATATAAAGAAGGCCAAAAAAGTGGAATTGTAACCAAGGATAAGCTATCAAAAAAACATAGTATAATCCTTCAAGACAAAAAATGGATATTTAATGAAAAAGAGGACTTTTAAACATTTCTGATGATAAAATCAGAACTGAACAGAAATACATGGCTCAAATGAAGTATTATAAAAAAGAAATATTATTCCTTAATACCATTAAACTGTGTTTTTATATAGAAAGATAATACATAAACATTAATTATATATGTATAATTTACTACTAATTAATTCTAAATTACCATTAAGGCTCTTTCCTTAGTCATCTTATTTGTCTAATTCACTCCTGCCCTGCTCACATTCTAATTCTTTCCCCAAGTTCTTTGTGTACTAATGATTCATATTGGGTCTGCCAATAGTTTAATGTGGATGACTTAGGAAGATTGCATGCGACATTCAGGAAATAGGTCTTATTTCAAAAGAAGAGTGTGCCTGATACACAATCAACTGAGAAAGGAATTTGTTTTGTCACTCTAAGACTCTCATATTTTTCTTTCACAACATAACTAATATAGAAAAATGTTTAGCACAATTCCACATGTATTTAAATAAATTTCTTATTATTTCAAAAAGGAAGGGGACAGGAAGAAAATAATTTGGAGCTCATCTTTAAAAATGAATGTCAAAACTTCTATTTGAATATACTTGGAAGACATTTTTAAAAGCACTAAGAGAAAAATACAATTCATATCTAAGATCCCATCCACATAGTCTCTCTTGAGTGGGACAACATTTATTGAGTATTAGATAGATTGATCATGGTATCACAGTGTGTGAGATTTATCTATGGAGATTACTTGATAGCTTACCTATTACAGGCTCAGAAATTTTTCTTTAAAGCAGGAGTTCTCAGCCTGGAATCTTAGAACTTTTTAAAATAATTATATTTTAATATTATTGGTTTTCTTTATAATCATATATATTTCAAAACATGATTTTAAAAAGGGATCCATAAACTTCACCAGCCTGCCAAGGGGTTACATGATATATAAAAATTTTAGAATTCTTTGAGTAATAAGGGTATTCTCCAGTGAGACCTAAGGTAAAATGTATGACTCTCTATATTCCCAAGTCATCATTTCAGAGTGGGTCTACTAGTCAACCATTGGTATAGTTTAAGTTACTGAACCACATGGACACAAATAGTATTTTGTCCCTACTCTCAACCCTTACCCCAAAAAAGAGAATCAACCTGCTTCCATGCCTTCTGATATTCTCCCAGCAGTCCTCTGATCTTCTCTATTTACCAAAGGTCAATTTCTCGGCAAGAGCACAATCTTCATGGTCTGTGTGAGCTGAACTTGACAAAGTATTTGCATGAGAAAGGTTTTTAATAATCTGTGCTGAAATCTAATCTTCTGTTTTAGTACTATTATATCAAAGTTCAAAGCCTCTATCTTTTTTTTTTTTTTTTTTGCCATATAACTTCTTTTTGAAGAAAGAAAACTTTCAGGAGAGTTTAGATAATTATTTTAAAATTTCTAATGCTTCCAAACAATAGCAATCAAAAAATTTACCAAATTAGACAACACAACAAAAATCAAGAAAAGTGAGGGAAGATTGTAAAAAAAAAAAAATCTCCATGGGTATCAACAATATACTTACTAGAATTTAAGTGCTGCTTAATTCATGATAGTTATACTAACTAGTTCAGGTTTTTTGCAAATCCAAACAATTCTAAGGTTTAAAGTTAGGAAAAATCTTAGATCATCTACCCCTAGTATATTAATCTGGGTTCTGTGTGTATATAGTGTGTGTGTGTGTGTGTGTGTGTCTGTATGTCTGTGTGTATACATATATATATATATGAATACATGCACACAAACATACACATTCAAATTAAATTGGTTTCCTTTGAGATCACAAGTTTTTTTATTTTATGTTAATTTTTAAAAATTATAAAGATACAAAAGTATCATCAAGTCTTTGTTTCTTGACCCAAAATGATTAAACATCCCTGATCTGTTCCAATTGGAATATAAAATGGATTTAGAGGATAAATAAATATGATAAATAAAATGGAAGGATTTAGAGATTTATTTAAGTTCACATAAGTTCAAATAGTAGAGCTGGGATGGGAATCCAACTCCACCAAAACCAAATTCTGCACTCTACCTACTGAACCACACTATTTTTTTTGCTAAAGAAATTGGGGTTAAGTGACTTGCCCAGGGTCACACTGCTATGAGGTATTAAGTGTCTGGGACCAGATTTGTACTCAGGTCCTCCTGACTTCAGGGCTGGTGCTCTATCCAACTCTATCTCCTAGCTACCCCAAACCACACTATTTTTCACCATGATGCCTACTAAAAATAATAAGCTGCTACCAGAAGTTCTTTTCAGTTTATGAGTTCTGTGTTTACCTGGAATATTGAAGAACAAATAAATAAATGCATTTTTTTCAATGCAGTAGGACATTGAAGGGCCATTCTTCACAACTGCCATTGGTAATTGGGGCTAATATTCATCATTTCTGAGCAGCAGTACCTTGGACATTATGCAATAACTCAGGTAATGAATCTCTAAACAAAGTCCAAATTATGGACTCCATTTCCCTGTTTATGGGTAGGACTCTTTCATGTATAGTTGGCTCCTAAAGTAATTCAAAGAACATTAGTACTGGAATTACCAGTACTATTCCACTTATAAATATGAGAAAATTGCATCCCTCATAGGATAACCATTATGACTATAATCCTAGTCACCTGACCTCTCGAGATAGGTGTTCTTTCCTGTTTCTATACCCTACTATTTCTGAAGTCTCCTCCTATCGCTTTTCACTCAACCTGACATTTCCTCGTCCTATAAATTTACCAAATTTCAGACCCAGAAAAAATATTAGGGATTAACTAATCTACATCTCCCCCATCCCACAAATGAGGTGATATAAGGCTCTGAGCAGCAATGCCATTTGTTTATAGTATGGAAGATTCTTCACTTACTCATAATTTGCTTTCTGAAAGAGCTCTGCAAGCAGCTGGAATATTATTTGATTTGTTCAGGGTCACAGTGACAATATGTGTCAGAGATCAGAACAGAATATTTACTAATTTCACTCCTCGTACTCTAGTTTGTGATATTTTATTCTCTAATGCTAATGATAAGCATAAATAATTCAGACCCAGATGGCACTTTGTTGGTACAAAATATTTTCTGGGGAGGATTCTGGGAAGATGGTGTAGCAGGTCAGAACATTCCAAGCTCTCCAGATTTTTCCCATAAATCAAACTGAATCTCTCTTCAGGGCCAACATAGATTGTGAAAAACAAAGAAAACTTGGGACAGAACAGGAATCCTCCCTTTGGACCCTTTGCAGTGTAAATATATTCAGGCTAGGTATGAAGTGTAAACACATCCAGGCTAACTCCTCAGAAACAGTCAGTGGAGAACCCTGGAGCTAGATGGGGTCCAAAGGAGCCTCAGCCTCAACCATAGGAACTTTCATCTCTTGGACAATAGGAGGGCACCTCTGCTGATCAGGAAGGCCAGGGCCAGCTGTTCTGCAGAGATGCAACCCTGGCAAGAAGGAATTAGCAGACCAGAAGTGCAGAAGCAAGGACACTGCTAGCTGCCGGTACTTACAGAAGTGGGAAGCTTTTAATTTGGGTTTCCAGGCCAGAAAGGGGAGATGAAGTGAAGCCAGAGGTACTACCCCCCCACTAACCCAATATTAGAGGTTCTTACACTAATAGTTTGCTGTAATGTTCTTTGTTTGATTTTCTTGAGGTCTCGAGGGCAGCCTTCCTTTCAGCAGATTAATCACCACAAAAATAGCCAGGTGTTTAAGTCCAAATTCTTTATTGTCTCCTTGCCTGGGACTGGGCATTTTTCTGGAGAGCCTTTAGGACCTGCCTTGGTCTCAATGGGGGAAGTGCAGGAGGCCAGCCCAGCCACCACAAGGCTGATGAAATGAATGAATCTCTCTGAGTCTGAGGGCTTATGCTTCAGCCTCCAGTCACCATAAAGGTGGATGATGAAATGAATGTATCTCTGGGTCCCATCTGAGTCTCTGGCCCTTCTGAGTTTCTCTCTGAGCCCTTCTGAGTCTGTCTCTGACTCTGTCTCCAAGCCTCTGGGTGTCCCAGGAGAGCCACCAGGAGCCTGATCAAAGATGGAATGAATCTCTCTCCTTGGCTCCAAGAGCTTGAGCTCCTGCCTCCAGTCCTCTTGTCTATCTGGCTCTGAATGAATCTGGCTCTGAGTCTGAGTCCCAGTTTATATGCTCAACACTGAGTATAAACCAATCATTATATCACTAGGAAACTATTATTTGTTGTAAGATTAAATCAATTATATTTAACTTAAAGAACTATTGGTCACCATGCCAAACTAGATAACCATTGTCTTTATCAATTCCACTGACTTAACACCTTATAAGAATCCTTGTTTTAGAGTTCTGGCCCATATGTCAAAAAGTAAAAATTAAATGATTACCTGCCCAAAAAGAATTTATAAAAGAATTCAAAAAACAACTTAAAAACCCAATGATAGAGATTGAGGAAGAACTAAAAACAAACAAAAATAATAAAGACCATCCAAGAAAAACAAAAAGATTATGAAAAGTAAGTCAACTAAAAAAGGAGATCCCAAATCTTAAAGAAAAACATGATTCTTTAAAAATTAGAACTGGGAAGGGGAAGCCAGTGAAAAGTATGAAGGACTTAGAAATAACAAAATATAAAGAATGAAAAAAAAAATAGAAGAAAATGTGAAACATAAGAAAAACAGCAGATCTGAAGAACAGATAAAGAATATAAAACATAAGAATAATTGCACACCTGAAAGCTCTGACCAATAAAAAGAACCCTGACATAAAAAATAGAAATAAAAAAATCCATTGATCACCACAATAAAAACAATCCACTGATCCCTACTTCAAAAATAACTTGCAAGAAAAACACATAAGGATATTATTCGAAATAAGTTTCAAAACCCTCAGATTAAAGTTGAAAATTTTACAAGAAACAAAGTAAACACAGTTCAGATATTCTAGAACTACAGTTAAAATTGCACATGATTTATCAGCAGCTACACTAAAATACCACAGGTTTCAGAAGACTATATATCGATGATCAAAAGAACTAGGGTTGCACCAAATATATCATAACCAATAAACTTAAGCACAATATTAAATGAAAAATGGACATTTAATGAACTCTCAGATTTTCAGGATTTTGTTTCAAAACAAAACCAAACTCTATAGAAAATTTAACATATAAAAGCAACATAAAAGATTAACTTCAAGAGACTCAATAAGAACAACCCGTTTATGCTTTATATGTGGAAATATAAACTATATGTCCAAAACTGCCATTAATAATTGGATAGATCAAAAGAAAAATTGGGACAAAACTCTAAAAAGGAAAACCATCTAGGAAAAAGTAAAAATAGTATATATGAATGATGTGGAAGAGTAAGAACCCACACAGAGGATTTAGAAGAAGGAGGAGGGCTGTTAGATCTGAAAACCTTCCACATCTGGAATGGGTTAAATAGGGAACAAGATATATATGCATACATACATATGTACACAGACACACACACACACAGGAAGAATGATATAGCACCCTCCAAAATCTATAAAAATGTGGAAAGGATAAGGTGAAACATAAAAGGATACTTAGATTAATGGGAAAGGGATAAGGTATATAGATTAATAGGAATAGGATAAAGAGAGAGGGAAAGGCTAGGGAAAGAAGATAAGAGAGGGATCCACGGTGGGGGAGGAAGGGTCCCAGTAGTAGCAAGTAGAGGCAAGTCAAGAAGAACTAAAGGAAAAGAGTTAAGAGAGATGGAAAATAAGAGCTACATAGAAACATAACAACAGGAGTAAAATTTATTAGAAAAATAGTAGTATCCATTGATCTCAAAGTCAAACAAAAAAATCTAATCAAGATAGAAATCTACATTATATGTCAGTGATATTAAAACTGTTTTAGATTTATGTGTATAAATGTATGTATATAGTATATATGTGTAGATGTATGTGTATATATAGATATATATGTGGGGATATATAGGTGTAAGTGATGTGTGTATATATATATATATGTATATATAAATATCAACTATCTATATAGCACATCCACAAAAATATATCTGTATTTAACTGTATCCTGCTTGGGAAATGTGGGAGAGGGAGAAATATGAGAAAAAAGAAGTAAAAAGGGTAAAGTAGAGAACAAAAGGAAATCTGCAAGGAAGCAAAGAAAAGATGGTCAGTCATGAATCTCTTCTGTCTGCAATGTCTTCTATAATGATATATGCTTTCTTGAAATGGAAATTTATTGTCACATAGTTTGAATACTCCTTGATGTTCTGCTGTGCACATGATATTTTTTTTCTTTCTTTTTTTCTTTTGTATTTGTATTTTATTTTTAAAAGCACTTTCTGATCCTTGCCACAATCATGTTCTTATCCTCAGTTCGTAATTTAGAAAGCTGAAGTTCCCAAGATCATACAGCTGGGAACATATTTAAATCTACTCTAAGTTTTTTTACTACTCTCTCAGACCCAGGATAGTTCTAAGAGGCCAGTACTTTAGTTCTAAGAAAAGAAGAAAAAAATAAAGGATGGAGTATAGGAAAAAATTGAACTTGTTTATGAAAGTTCCTTTCTAACTTCCCACTAAATAGGGAATTAAAAAGGGGAAAATTTAATAACCTTCAAGAACCATTGAATAACAAGATTAAACAATCATGTCAAGATGGAATAGAAATCAGGATTGGAATAACAGATATAGAAACTCAGGGCCTTAAAGTCCTGATTTTATGAGAGTGAGACTCTATTATCAGACACATTCAGATTTTTTTGATTGACCAAAAAGACTAAAGATTTATTTGCATGTAGTTATATGAACTATTACCTACATGCTGTAATAAGAATTAACTGTTTTTATAAAACATGTGACTTCAAAAGCAATTTTCTTAATGATTTACATATTTTCAAAATATACAAAATTAACTATGTATTATTCATTATTATCTGTTTTGGAAACATTCCCAAATAAAGCTTTAGGTAATTTACTATGTCTCATTCTTCCTCCATTATAATCCTATTCTAAGGAAATTTAATATTCAAGCATTATGAGCTCCCTAGTATCAAGCTGAGCTAAATTCTTAAAGAATATAGGCATAAGATTTGGAGGATTTTTTTTTAAGTAGATGTGCATAGCATCCTTCAGCTTATAAATTCAATGAATTAATCAAAATTAAATTTTTGAGGTCACCTTGTTTAAACTCAAGCTGATAACAGAAAAAAATGAATCTATTGATGCAGTGGGAAGTGTGGTATGATGCTAAAGCTCTGGCCTGCTTCAGGAATCCAAGGATCTAAGTAGTTCTTGACACTAATTAGATGTGTGAGCAAGTCATTCTGAGCTTCAACTTTCTCATGTACAAAAATAAATAAAAATTTGCTTTTTAGCTTTAAATTTCTGACACTTATCTTGAATCAGAAGTAGTTGCTGATTACTAGCTATCTAAGCTTGGTCAAGTCATGACTTCTTTGGGCCTCAGTTTCTTTCTGTGTAAAAGCCATGGTACTAGACCACCTGTGAATCCACCTCTAAATCTTTGCTACTATGATCTATTCCACTGGCAATAGAATATTTGCAGAAGAAGACTTTGTACTGCATTGAGTATGTATTTTGATATATCTCCTTAAAATTATTTGTTGCCTCTGGTAGAAAATGTTTACCTTGATCCAACAGTTTGTTTTGCTTAATGAGCCTATAAACATATTTTAAGGTTTAATGTATAGGGAGATCTGTTTGATTTCCATAGATAACATGATCTAATTCTTTTCGAAATGCCTCATAGGAAGTCATGATAACCTTTTCATTATTAATTCTGGTATACAAGGGAATGTTAATTAGAGAACAAGTTATTTAGATACACTATCAAAGTAACTGAAAGGTAATAGATTTTTTTTAAATCCCAGCAAAATACAATAAAAATTAACCACTGTTCTTTGAACTTTCCATAATACCATTAATTATTTGTGTTCATATTTCTATACAGGCTTTCCAAAATCTTTTCTTTAAGAATAATTTTACTGAATTCAAAGTAAAAAAAAAGTCATAAAATGTTTTCTTGTCATGTAAATCCATAAGGATTAATAAAAGCTCTTCCATCTGTTAGATACAGCCTATCCATAGGAAAAAAAAAAAGTTTTCCATACTTAAAACTTTACAGAGCACTCCCCTTTTAGGACAGTGATTAAATTTGTGATTTCATATAAATAGGGAACTCCCAAATAAGGAAATTCCTTCAACCAGAACAGTGCCTTCTCTATAATTTATAGCCTTTAGCTTTTTGGAATATGAAAGAATTAAGTGAATAGTTTAAGTTCATACAATCAGTAGATTTCAGAAGTCTTCCTGGATTCGCATCCACATCTTTACCTTTTATGCCACATTGTCTCTTTTTTGATATTTATCTTTAAGTAAAAGACGCTGATGTTTTCTCCCTCTCTTTGGACTCTCCATTTTTCAAGGTGTCTCATACCCTAAACTGAGACTTTTCGATCAAGAAATCAAGTAATGACTGAGAAAAGAAAGAGTGAAATGGAGTGCCCCAAAACATCAGGTTTGTTGCATAGAATCTTGCAGATTTGGGACATTAAGGAAATGGGCTAAGGCTAAAGCAAGTATAAACATGGTTCTAGATTCAGAAAGTATTTCAAATATCAAGAAAACAAGAACTACCTAAAGATAACAAGGGTGCTATGGAGGGTGAACAAATTTGTCTTATTGTACCTGAGTCTGTGACATCAGTCCCATCTTAGAGTTTCCCTTAAATAAGCTTCAGCTTGACAACTCTTTGTTATAATCACCCTCAAGGAAAGCAGATTCCCTAAATCAGAGGAGGTGGAAAGCAAATTCCCTAAATCAGAGCAGACAAAAAATATCTTTAAATAACCTTGCACAGGAGATAGGATTTTTTTTTTAATATATCTTACCTTGATGTCTTATTGTGGCAAAGAGGGGACCTAGCTTTTGAAGGCCATGTCAATAAAATGTAAAGAGGGGAAGTTTCTGCTACAGTGGAAAAGCCACAAAAACAGTCTAGTGACAGACTGGATCTGCTGCCCAAGAGTTAGTTTAACAAAGAACAAAAAGACATCACTAGTAAATTGACCTCCTAACAGATAGTTTTTTGTTTTTTATTAAGCCATGGCAATCCATGAAACCACAAGAAGAGCAAAAAGATATAATTGTGTGCCAATTGGCACAAGACATAAAATGGTCATGAGTATAATTAAAATGGTGATGGGCTCATTGTTTAGAAAGATTAAGAGATACATGATCAAAATGTTACTCCAGCAGTAAAAAGGTCTCCAGGATCTTGGATATACCATGGATGGGACGCCATTACAAATACCATGAACAAGAAGTTATGTAATTTTTTGGTTCTTTTTTTTTCTTTCTTCCCCTCCACCCTACAAGTGGTTGTCATTAGACACAAATGTGTGTCTGTTTATTTATGCAACTATGCATGTGCATATATATATATATATGTATATGTATATATGCATATTCATGGTTGAGTGTGAAATAAAACATACATGAACTTGCTTGCATGTACACATATGTGCACATATACCTATAAAGACACATTTGTGTGTATGTGTTTTATATGTATGTGTGTACACACACATTTCTTTCTCACCACTCACACAGTCATCTCACCCAGTTCAGATTCCCAACCTTATTGTCCCGCAGTATTGCAACAATCTTCCAGTTGGTTTCCATACTGCATGTATCTACTTGGCTGCCAGAATGAGTTTCTATAACATATAGAACTGCCTATATCACCCCCCTATTTAATGAACAACGCTTTGCATCTGCCATTTGCCTGGTTTCAACCCAATGAAACAACCATACTAGGTACTCTTTTTAATATTCTCACATACAAACACCATTGGTGCCTTCTTTTGTTTGCTATTTCCCCCTCCTTGTAAGTTCCAGAGGACAGGGCTTCTTTTTCTGTTTAATGATTATATTCCCCAATGATTTGCATAGGACCTGCACAAAGTAGGTCCTTGATAAATGTTTATTGGATTAAATTGAATTAGTTCCCTCTCAAGATCAAAAATAAACTGTGTGACATTTAAAACTCTCTTCAACCTCCCCTCTTCCTACCTTTCCAGTCTTTTTACACTTTATTCTTCTTCCCGTGCAGCCCTATTTCCCATTTCTTGAACTCCATCCTCCAAAACCGTGCCTTCACACTGGCTGTCCTCCCTTCCTAGAATACTCCCTCCTAACTTGTCCCTATTCATTTCCTTGCTTTCCTTTAAGACAGTCTCAAATCTCATTTCCTGCAGGAGCAGAAAACTACTTCCCCTAACTACTAGTGCCTTTTTCTTAGAGATTACCTTCCATCTCCTCTTTATCTATCCTGGATTTACATAGCCATTGATGCTTGAACTCTTTGAGGGCAGGAGGACTCTGCTTCTGCCTTTCTTCCTCTCCTCATTATTTAGCATATGGTAAGCAAATAATAAATGCTTATTAACTAACTCAGAGGTGTCAAGGAATTATAGCTAGGTTATCACAAAATTTTGTCAACTTTTTTGTTTTTGCAGGATACCAAATATATCGACCTGTCATTAATAATTCCATTGAACAGGTTTTTGTTGCTTGTTTGTTTGTTGTCACGATGGTTATAGTCATTGTTGCCCAACTAGATGAAGTAATTGGTCATTTTTAGATCATTTCTATCCAATCGAATCCAAAACAGAAAACACCCTCAAAGACTTATCCCCTTTGTACTCTACTTGAGCCAAACAAAGTTGTGGGCAATGAACCTTATGTGATAATCTCCTGGGAAATGGAGACAGCCGCTGAGACTGCTCGTAGCCCATCCTCTTCCTAGGTGAACCCTCTAGTCCCTTAACACCATCCAGATGGAACCAATGCCAACTATCCTAATTAGGCACACCTCTTCAAGCTCCTACTGGGCAATTACATTTCTTAAAAGGGCAGAACTTTGACATCTGCTTGTGACTGATGTAAAAGCAGTCCTTCCTGACCTTCAGAACTACTAGCGATTTGTTTTCCCCTTCTTGCTGGAAGCTGCTGAGTATAACCTTCACTCGTTAGGCTGTCTGCCAAGAAGAAGGCATGAAAACGTACTTCATCCAATTTATTAAGACATAGTAAAAGTAAGTGCCCCACAGAGATCCTGGCACAGGGGAATCCCACTGCTGGCAATGGCCAGCAGCTTGTTAGCTTGCCTACCACCCTCAATTGCCTCCCTGTTAAGATATTGCAGATAGCCTCGGATCTTAAAAAGAAATAAAAAATGTTTGGAAATGACAAACTTTTTTTTTTACTTTGGGTGGAGGATTTTATCTTCAGAGAAAACAAAATCTCCCCTTACTTCATTTTCAACCCTTTCATAGACTCAGCCTTGCTTTTAAGAAATGATCTAAGGACAGCTAGGTGGTATAGTTAGCCCTGAAGTCAGGAGGATCTGAGTTCAAACAAGACTTCTAACTTAACAGTAACTAGCTGTGTGACCCTGGGCAAATCACATAAACCCAACTGCCTCACAAAGCAAAACAAAACAATATGAAAAAAAAAAATGGTCTTGACCACTGAAAGCAAAATAAGTAGTCCAGCTATCCTAGAGAAGAAAAGTCCAGAACTTGAGAGTCATTCTAGTTCTTGAATTGCAATCATGGAATGATTGTCATTCATGTCAACTCAAGTCTCACAGACAAATTCAAATTTAAAGTTTTCTAAAGTGAAATAAGTCAGGCTTCATATAAATATTAGTTATAAAATAACTGACAGGTCTTTTAAATTTGCAAAGTGCTTTGTGTGCATTATCTCAACTGAACTTCACAATAAACCTGTGAGGCAGGTCATAATGTATGTATTATATCATTTTATCTAACTTTGATATCCAAGGGAGAACTGAGTTGTCAGCCATTTGAACATTTGGAAGACATTGTAGTTAAGAACGTTGACATTTCATGTTCTGAGGCAACACGACTGAGCTAATATTGAATCACATTTCTAGCATCTAGTATCACTTCTGTATATGTACCTGTAAACATATCTTATTCTATACCCCTGAAACAGGATTTCTTACACTAGTTTTTTTTTTTTTTAATCTTGTAACTTCATTAGTCTTTTTTTTTTTTTAACTATATTAAGCATGTGGTGGACATTGAGTGTTCTGAAAGATATACTCAAATTTTCTATTTTCATCCAAGTATTCAAAAATATTTCTGATCAGGTATGGATGAAAGTAAAAGTCTAGTGAGAAAAAAATCATCCTTTCTCCAAAAATTATCTGTTAAATTCGTTTAAAATCCCTTGAAAATTGGGCCTATTTATTTTGACTATTTGCAACACATTTGATTAATCAAAATTCCCAACAAATGAGATATGGAAAAGTTACCCATGCATATGTTTTATAAATAAAAAGTTTTAATAAATTAAATTAAAAAAACACAAATGAGATATGCTGTTTAATTGAACTAAGATCTATTTGGGAAAAAAATATTCTTGCTTTATTCCTCATTGTTGAATTTCTTCCTGAACTAGTTACAAATGTGTTTTCTTGATTAAGGAGAATTTAATTAATATGATTGAAACTTTGAAGAATTGCAACATGGGATTTTTTAAGGATCTTGCTATGACCTCCTAAATATGGGTACTAAGCTTCAAAGATTCTAAAACATATGTGAGATTGTTTTAGATCTGTATGGTCTCATGAATTACCCTAGATGTTTCTTTAAAAATGCATAAATCAATCTTGTGAATGAACTTCTTTTTTTATTATTCATCTCTTCCTAAAATATGTCAGCTTAAAAAATCAAGTTAGAATTTTGAATAACATTTTTAAAAATTTTATTTGTTGTAACTGAGCCATATATATTCCCATTTGGTATGATTCTTGTATTTTTTTTCATAAATCCTTCATAAATGATCTTACCCAATTCACTGGAATCCTCCCTCTTTGTTTTTAAATGTAATTCAAAAATACTACTATAATGATCAAAATCAAATCATCAAAATATAAATGTACCTCTATATATACCCTGTAAAGTTATATGGATGTAGAATCATGATATAAACTGGAAGTAGGAAACAATAGCCAGGTTTCTTCAGGGAGTCTTCATGGTTCATCTATGCTCAGTGTTTAAACATATTATTGTTATTATTAAGCATCAACTATGTGCCCTTTCCGTAAATGGACTAAGCCATTGGAGGCTGATCAACAGGTTGCAAATTGCCAATCATCAGTGAGTCACTGGGGTGTCTTTCCTAAGCATTTGAAGACTTTCCCTGTTAAAATGGGTGGATCAGGACAATTGGTTCCAATAGCCATTGAGGTAGTTGAAGCAGGCACTGGGGAGCATTCAGAGCTTCATCAGACATCAAAGACACGAAGGTCATCTACTGCATACTCGGCCATCATCAGTTACCTTTGCCATTGGTCCTGACAGCAAATGCAAGTCCAGAGCTCTATCCAATGGGCCACTCATCTGCTTTGTCAATTTACAGTTTTTATTTACAAAACATATGCTCTTTTGGGTCCCATACATATGTGTACCTGGGTCTGGGTACCACTCCTGTTCTCTATTCCATGTAATTCTGTGTTATAATTAAAAGAATACTGGATTGGGAGGCAAAATTTAACTCCTGACAGACTGGGAAGTTCTGTTACCATGAGCCAGTCACAAAGTTTCAATGACCCTCAGGTTCCTCCAGTGTGGGGAAGGACAGGAATTGAAGTAAGATTTAAGTTAGAGTATGATTGTGAGAATCCATTGAGATAACCTGAAAAAAATAACACTTTTCAATAATAAAGAATATTTAAATATTAATTATTATTATAATGACTTCCTTTGAAGGGAGCTCAGTCTTTCAAGTGGTACAAAAAGTGACAAAACAACAAGAGTAACTCAAACTTGGCTGATACTTGTGTTTAAAATGCATGTTATATGTAGTATTTATTTTGATCTTCACATGTATCTTAATCCTTGTGATTTAAGGAATGTAACAATTAGAAATCATAGAACTTTTCATCTGGAACTGGCCTTAGAAATCATCTAAAGCAATGTATATTGTACAGATAATGAACCCCACAGAGGGAGGAAGGAAACAAGCATTTATAAAGCATCTACTATATGTCAAGTACTGCGCTAAGCATTTTACAAATGTTATCTCATCTTATTTTCTCACCAACTTTAGAAGGGGGGTGTTATTATTATGGTCACTTTACAGTTGACTAGACTGAAACAAAGAGAAAATAAATGGCTTGCCCACAGTCATGTATCCTACAGGTATCTGAGATCTTCCTGGCTCTAGGCCCAAGGCTCCATCCACTGCACCGTGGAGCTGAGAGGCAAAGAATGCCTGGGACATTGTGCCAGTGAGTTTCAAAAGAAAATATCCTGATTCTTAATTTAGCGAGTGTCCCTCCAGACAGATTGCCTTTTTACAGATGACAAACCTGGGTATCAGAAAGATTAAGGGATTTTCTCTAAAACATAGCTGACAAATGATACAATAGGTACTTGAACCTTCTCACTCTACATCTAGCATCTTTTCTCTAATATCAAATTTGGGCTCTAAATTATACTTAATTTATATACAGTATAGGTAGCACACACACACAGAGTTAGGATAATAAAAATAAATCTGATTTTTCTTGGTCACAAAGTAGTTATTTAACATCTCAATTCTATTCCTATTTCATTTTCATTTCTATCATTCCCCCTTCCCAATGTGATCCCAGATATACCAAATAGAGAAAATGATGATCCTCAACTCACCATTTCCTTCTTTGTCCAATATCAAAGCCTAAGGCTCTATATGGGCCTTTCTATGATCCCATGAGATCTGATCCCTTTAGCATGGTGATGATGATGGATGATGATGCTAATGATAAAATTTATTGTTGTTGTTGCTGTTCTTCCATTCAGCTGTTGTTTCTTTAAGTCGTTTACAAAGAAATCCTTGGTAGATTCTATTCTATAAATTCTACTACCTCAGCTAATCCTTAAAATTTCTGTTGATTGCGTTTTGATAAATTTTGTCAGTTTGAGTTATATTCTTCAAAGTCCAGAAAATGCCACATTCCAATTTCTATCATTATCTAATATCTTTTTCCTTGTGTCATCACAATAGGTCTCTATGGAAATAGCTGTACCTACATAGAAAATACACACACATATAGACACAAGAAAAGCACAATATTCACAAAGTTTTACAAAAATACCTACTTAAATACAATTATTTTTGAAATGTCAGTTCAACATTAAATAGTTTGAAATTGTGCCCAAGTTGTAGGCCATGATTGCTTTGTTTGTTCTGTTTTCTCCTGCCATAGCAGCTTTATTTTGGTGCTCTCCTTGTTTTGCCGAGATATTTGTTGATCTTATGAAGGAAACAACAAAATAATTGAGTTTTTAAAATCACAAGGCTACAATGAGGAGAAACATCACCAACTCTATGTGTCTGCTTCCTAACTCAAAGGTAAGCTTTTTCTCAATGTCCTGAATCAATGTAATTGTGATCTGCTGCCCTTGGAACTCACTAATGATCAACTTGTATGACACCCTGCTAGCAATCTACATTTCTAGCTTCCTGGTAAAATTTAGCAGTTTCTGCACAATGATCATTTCAAATCATTCCTTTCAATTTTCTTTTTGAAAAATACTTATTTTCCATATAGAAGTTTTCAGACAATTACCCTTTACTAGAACTCTAAGATTCAGGAACCTGTCATGGCCGCCAATGCTATTAGATCCAATATTTTGTTAACAAATCGCTTCATCCATCTTTGTATCATAGCCTTGTGGATTTAGACTTGGTGAGGGCTTATCATGCCATAAGTTTAATAATTTCATTTTTACATATGAGATAGATGAGGCAGAGACTGAGTGATTTAAGCAAGTTCACAAAATAAGTGATAATCAGGATTTGAATTGAGGATTTTTGACTTCCAATTCAGTATCCTTTCTAATGTTTTAGATTTCCTCTTATAGAGCTGAAAGCAACTACTGTTGTGTAACTGTTATACATGATTCTGTTACTGTTGTATAACTGTTATGCACAAGTATAACTGTTACTGTTGTATAACTGTTATACACGATTATAACTGTTACTGTTGTATAACTGTTATACACAATTATAATTGTTACTGTTATATAACTGTTATACATGATTATAACTATTACTGTTTAATTATTATGCATGATTATAACTAACTGTTATATAACTATTGTGCACCATTATAACTTACTGTTGTATAACTGCTATACATGATTATAACTGTTGTATAACTCCTATACACAATTATAACTGTTACTGTTGCATAACTGCTATACAGTGTTATAACTGTTATTGCTACATAACTGTTATACACGGTTATAACTGTTACTGTTGTATAACTGTTATACACAATTATAACTTAGTTGTATAACTGTTATACACACATATAACTGTTACTATTGTATAACTCCTATGCACAATTTTAATTGTTAATGTTGTATAACTGTTATACACAATTATAACTGTTACTGTTGTATAATTGTTATGCACAATTATAACTATTATTGTTGTATAACGGTTATTATAATTATTGCTTCTGATATTATCATCCATCTTTATCATTAAATAATTTTGCTTTGTTTTTGTTATTCCTGTTTTCCAGATGATGAAACCAATAGGTTATATTTTCCTTCATGCATTACCTAGAATTGGATCACAGCTCCCAGAGTCTTGAACAGGGCAGTGACTTTTAGGAAAATGGCTCCAGAAGTCAGTTGAAACTAGAATGAAAGAGACAGTCTAGAAGGAAGAAAACCAAATCAGGAGGACATTTCAGTAACTTAGAAATGACAAGAGGCTGATCTATTGTTCATTTAAATTTGAGATATGGTTCTAGTTCGTTAGGATCTTTTTGGATCCTAAATCTGTCATCTGGTTCATTAGCTTTTCCTTCCTGGTTTGTGTCAACTATAAATGCCAGCTAAGGCCTTAGCTAAATCATTGCAAGATACATTGAACAGAATAGGCCCAAGGACAAATCTTGGAGGGAGGGAACTCCCTGGGACAACCTAGGAAAGACCATATCTATTCATCATGGCCTCAAGCATTTTCAATCATTTGTGCAGGCTACATTAAAATTTTGGTGGAAATTGTTTTTGTTTTGTGCAGATTGTACAGAAGAACAGGGCAGGAAATTAATAAGAGGGGAAGAAGCTTCTAGTACATGATCAGTGCTACTAGAAGAAACTTCCAAAATATGATTAGAAAAAAGATAGGAGATGTCCTGGATGATATAATACATGTTTGTTCAAAAGGAAGATTTCTATGTGGGCATGGGAAGAGAGAGAGGAGATATATTAGTGGGGAAACAGATCTGGTAGAGAGGAAAACATGTATAATTTTTTTTCATAGGAAAAATACAAAAGACACAGGAAATGGAACTGTTTTGTTATAACTTTGTTAAATTTAAAGCACACAGACTTCTTAAAAAACAAGCCATCATAACAGATCACAGATGCTTAAATAAATTCATTGTATTAATGTTGTTTTTTTTATTTTTGTTGTATTAACTGTTGTTTTTTGTATTAAAATGTTTTTCTTTCTTAAGTCTTCTATAAAAATGAAATTTAAATTTTAAAAAAGTATATAGAAGATTTAAAAGAAAGTATGAAGTGCTTGCTATTTGAATTCTTCTTAAGACTCCCTCACAGAGAACTGTGTAGTTTGTTTTTTTTTGGGGGGGAGGAGGGGGGTTGTATGAAGTTGGAAATTATTGATCAAATGCATTTGACTCTCTTATCAAGAGAAAAATCATGAAAATTTTTGATATAAGAATGTGAATAAAGCTTCCTTCAGCTTCCTCCCACTATCTGAGCCCTGATGATCTGAACAGGTAGTTTTATGTAGCAGTTCATCATGAGACTTGATGTGAAAGCCAACAAAAACAATAGAACACTACACATCCAGACAATATGGAGGACGAAAAGAATCTTGCATTTATATGCGCAGAGGACACTTTGTATAAACACTTAACCAGAATAGTAAGCTAGGAACTGGCTGATGACCAATAGAAAAACAAGGAGGAGACAGGCAGCCTCTTGTAAAAAAAAAAAAAAAAACTGGAAACAAAAATTTGACTAATCTTGTAACAAGAAAGGAAGAAAATAAATGGATAGCCCAAAACATATGAAATGTCTCCTGATTGCATTTAAATAAGTATTTCCTTACATATATATGTATATGCTGTTTACATCAGCTAAGTTACTCTCCTAATTTCTAAGACAAGAAAATTGCTACAAAATCTACTGAATTGAGTTAAGCAAGCAGTTTATCACTGCTGTTAAAATAATTGACAAATGAAAACTGAACTTCCAGAAGTTATAAAATAAAAAATATTACTGTGATTTGCTCAGAATATTTGGTATTACTCCCTACCATTTCTAGTGGCTTACAAAGGGGCAAATAATACTATCAAGATAAATCTATAATAGACTTACTAAAAATTATGGCATCCTAGACAAGAAAATGAAGTCCTTGCGGATACAGATATTGTTTTCATCATCGCTGCTCATTCAAGATAAGAGCATGAAAATAAAAAAGACAGAATTAGAAATTGAGGCAGGCTAAGAAAATGATGTGTGAAGATGAGTTTTGTATATTTTAACAACAATCTGAGATTGACAAATGGGAAATTTTTTTGTTCAGGGATGGGATATACTTAATATGGGCTGATAAAATATTACCTATAGTCTTACAAATCTGATCAAGAAGGCATTGAACTGAAACTAGGCAAGAGAGAAAATAATCTTCATATACCTGCCAAGACATATATCATAAAGAATAGCATAGGAAAAAAAATAATGGAGAAGCCTAGTAATTTATAGAATAAAAAAATCCAAGCAGAAAATAAGAAATAAAACCGATGGCCTCCAAGTTCTATACACACACAAATGAACAAAGTATGGAAAACAACCAAGGTGAACTAGAGAGCCAAATTCATGGAGACAAATTCGGCAAGATGGATATCTCTAAGAGTTGGCAGAAATGGAATAAATGACTTAAGTGCAACTCTGAGACTTATAATTTATTCAAAAAATTGCTGAGTTGCTTTTTTAAAAAAGGCAAAAGAGCATTGCATATTAAGAAAATGTAGTCATGTGAGGAAATCCAGAAACCAGAGAAGGGAGAAATGATGGAGAACACTTGGGTGAAGATCAATGGAGAGAGAAACAGAAGCAATTTTGTCATTGGAGCATAGTACAGACAACCTTGATGGAAGGAGCAAATAGGTATTTGGGAAAAAGATCACAAAGCTGGCATGAAGGCATGATTTTGTAGAGAGGAGAACTTCAATTATCTAGACATCTGCTGGAGCGCTCTCTTTGCCAAAAGCAGAGCAGCTGATAAATTCTTGGCTAGTCTGAACAATAATTGCATTCTTCAAAAGGTGAACAATACAAGGAAAACTGCTATTCTGGACATTGTTCTGACCAAAAAGAGAAACATGTTACTGAAATAGAAATGCTGGGAACTTTGAGGGGGGAGAAATAACTTTCATCTTAGAATTCATGATCAAGACAGTGGAGAAAACTGAGAAAAGCCAAATGTCCACTCTAGATTTAGAGAAAATATATTAAAAAGGGTTGAGAGAAAGGATTATTAGATTTGGCACTTTGGTTTTACTGGATAGAGTATAGGACTTATCATAAAGTTCTGAATTCAAAACTTACCTCAGATATTTACTGGTGAAATCATTTAACTTCTCCCCCTCAATTTGCTCATAGAACACAAATCAGGATTGTTGGGAAGAGCAAATGAGAGCATGTGGTTAAAACACTGAAAATGCTAATACTGAGGAAATTTGTTGCTGATGTCCTTGTTGATTATCATTATGCTATAAAGAAGTGAGTCCAGGATGAATGGGAAGCACTCAGAAATACCCTAAAGACACCAGAAGAATTCTAACAAAGAGGAAATGAGGTAGGGAGGGAGCCTGTCTAGAGAAACTCATGTGGATGGACCTGATCCTCAATGACCAACTTAGATTTTAAAAATAGAAGAGGAATTTTGCTAATATTGTGATAAAAAGGGAATAAAACAGATGAACATCCCATGTTTTGCAGTATCTCCTATGAAATGTAAAGAAAAAAAAAAAAACTAGAGGAAAATATCCAAAAAGTAAGCAGCTATTTTAAGGATTTTTGAAAGGAAGACATTGAAAGGGATTATAGAAGATAAGAGAAATCGCTTGGATGAGTTAATCTCATCGGTGAGATCTCTAATCCCATCAGAACAGTGATGTTTGCATGTAAAAGATGGTAACAAGACCAGAGTAAAAGAGTCCTGAATGGATCCATGTCATAATCGGGAGGAAATTTCAAGTATGATAGCTCAGGTATCTCTCCTTTACCCTGTCTTGTTTAACACTGCTATCAAACCCTTGGGTGAAACAATAGGTGATATATTTAGCCCATTTACAGATGTTATGAAGCAGGAAACAAATTATCTAAAGACTAGAAGACCAGATTTGGATGCAATAAATCTTCGGCTACAATACTAGAATGAATCCAGTAAAATATAATAAGAAGATTAAAATCAAAATATATAATTATCTAGTACTTACAACATGGCAGTTGCTAGGCAAACTGCTTTATAATAATTTTCTAATTTGATCTTCACAAAAACCCTGGAAAGTAAGTAATATTCTGATTCCCATTTTAGAGATGAGAAAACTAAAGCAAAGAGGGATTAAGTGGCTTGCCCTAGTGACAATCTAGGCTACATTTGAATTCAGGTCTTGCTGACTGTTTTGCCCTCTGTATCACCTAGTTGGCTTAAAACAGATCAAGATACAGTCCTCCAAAAATATGAATTCTAAAAGTCAACCTTACAAGTGCAACATGAAAGAGGAAAAGGTAAACAAGCATCCTTCTGAATTGGAGGGGATTCAGTAGATTACAACCAAGCTCTTGATAAGTCAACAATAAAATAAGGGAGATAAAAAAAAATTGACTACTATCTTAAGGGCTGGTTTGAGGGAACAAGTTTCTGGAATGAGGTAGATAATGATCCAGCTATGTTCAGCCCTTTTCAGCACACAACTGGAACATTGTGTTTGGTTCTGGGAAAACAGAGTCTGGGAGTACACCCACAACCTGGAGTAGTTGTAGAATAGGATGGGTCGATGCTTAGACAACTAGAAATCACATCCATCTCAGGGGCACTTGAAGGAACTAGAGAGTGTTTAGAAAGAATATAAGACTTTCTTCACCTTAGCATGCATGTGATAAATATCTTCAAATGTATAAAGGGCTATCATGGACATGGAAGAAAGACTTATTTAGCTTTGCCCTAAAGGACAGCATTAGGAGAAAGAGAAAGACATTTTAGGAAAAGAAATGTAAGGAAATTATGTAACTTTTAGTAAGGCAGATGTAAGTAAATTCTTACAAAGGCTTGATATAAGGAAATTACATTTTAACAGCTCAACGTCTCAGAATGAGTTAGTTGGCCTTGGAATTCTAATCGATTTTCTGTGATTAGTGTGGGGATGCCAGAGAAAGAAGGAACAGGAACAGAAGTCATGGATACACACACACACACACACACACACACACACACAGGATAGGGAATGTGATTCAAGAACAGTTTATGTGGAATCAAAAAAAAAATTAGGGAATTTTGGTAAACTATAAATTCAACGAGCCCAGAATGTGATATGGCAGGTGATAGTGCTGCAGGAATAGAGTCATGAACTTCCCTAAACAATAAATATTGATTAGATTGCAGAAAAGGACGCCTCATTAAATTTCCAAAGAGAAACAATTGTCTTTTACTTTCCATATCTTGAGTGAAGTTTAATAGTCGAGGGTCTTTTGTCATCTTATTTCCATTATATTTTTCCAAGTATTATTTCATCAGGTAAGTTCAAGCAATAGCAAATTTGTTTCCAACTTAGTAAATTATTAATTATTAAAATTAGGCACAGATGTGCTTCATAGACCCAATGGAAGCTATAATTGAAATCTAACCTGTTAATAGAGAAAATATATTTTGTTCTCTCTTTTGCCCTAGTTAAGACAAGTAATCTAATCTAACATCTAATATGTTTTTCAAATTTAGAGCTCATCTATGGGAAGGCAACCAGACTAGTGAGATGAGGGGAGCTATGCCATACAAAAATACATCGAAGGACATAGAGATAATTACCCTGGAGAAGAGAAAACCTAGGGGGTACATGAGAGCTGTCTTCAAGTATTTAAAGGATTGTCATGTACAAAAGGGATTGGAGCATATTGCTTGGCTCCAGAGAGCAAAATGCAAAGAAAGTTGTAGCAAAGAAGATTTGGAATGAGTATGAGAACAAACATATTTTTAATGATGAAAGATAGATCTCTTCTTGCTGGAAGTCTTAAAGTAGACATTGGGTGACCACAACAATCATCTGATACATACATGTAATCCTTATTTTGGAAAGGGATGGAAAGGAGACTCCTACATTGGAGATTTTGCAATGCTTTGATTCTATAACTGACTTCAGACATGGATTACTGATTCTTCTCTGTGTATATGGTTTAAAATAGAGAAATCTGGGAAAGGTGGAAGAGGATAGGGGTTAGAGTTTCTTTTCTCTATTTTGATTAATTTCACTGACACTGTCTGTTTTTCCTCCTCAGGCATACAACTTGAACATGGCTTATCATTTTTCATCCCTGCCAGAAAATCCAACTGGTGCCAGTGGGAACCATCATAAGGAATTAAATTGTTATGTTTCCCAGGATCAGGTAAAAAGGGGAGGGAGCTGTCTATTTCATGGAATCCTGACAATCACTTACAGACAGGCTATAATAGTTTTGGAAGAGATTTTGCCCATTCTGGCAAAGCTTCAACTTAAGTCCCAGGTTAGATATCAATCGATTATGACTTCCATTGGTCTGTGAAGCACTGTCTTTAATTAATAATCTGGTAAGTTGGAAACAAATTTGCTATTGCTTGCGCATACCTGATGAAATAATACTTAGGAAAAATATATCAGAAATAAGATTACAAAAAACCCTTGGTTATGAGACTTCATTCAAGACATGGAAAGTAAAATATGATTATTTATCTTTGGAAATTTAATGAGGTATTCTTTTCAGCTATCCAATCAATATTTATTATTTTAGACCTATTCTCAAGTCAATTAGAGAAGCTCAAAAGACACCCAAATTCCCAAACAGAACTAATCTGATCCACACTCTGCTGTTTCTTCTCTTTTTTAGAAAATCTTTTAAAAGAAGATTTCAGTGGATAATTGCTGTGTACATAGGAAACTTGTCTACATTAGCCCAAAGTTCAATATTTCTAATTTGTGACCTTTTCTTATTTGAGCATACATCCATAATGAGTACTTTTAATTCAGTCAGTTTGGGGAAATAGGCATTAAGAAAGTAAAGCGTCTATTTCATGCATTATAATAATGTATCTTAAAATTTTAGAACATGTCACTACATTTAGAACATCTTCCAGTGATTAGTGAGCTCATGATACAAAAAAATTATTAAATTATTTTTAAAATTATAAATTATCATTAATAATAAAATCATTAAAATTATTAACATTTTATGTTAAAAGATAGGCATATGTGGTATGATTTTCTTATAAAACTTCAAAGTTCTTTAGTAAAACAGAATTGTATAAATCTTTCCGTCTCATCTGTACCATCCCTTCAACTTCTAGGACTTATCATAATAATGCCTACTAAAATAGAATTGCTAAAGTACAAAAATTAAAGGACAGGATATCTAATTCATAGACTTCTGATCTTGGCATTAACCTTCTCACTCAGAAATCATTTCTATTTTCCTTTACAGTAATTATAAGAAAACAATACAAGATAGAATGATAAAAGAGAGTATCAGTTCATGAAACAGATATGAAGAAAGTGAGCTTTCAGACAACTTGGTATGAGATTCAACTGAATCAAATAATCCTGGAAACAGGTACATGAATCTAGTAGGAAATCAACAAGTAGAGATGAAATGGAATAGTTATGCCTTATTTTTGTGGTAATCCAATTTCACCAACCACAATAATGGAATCTCTCATTTGTATTCTGCTATCTTAATAAGTGTGTGTGTGTGTGTGTGTGTGTGTGTGTGTGTGTGTAAAAGAGAGAGACAGAGACAGAGAGACAGAGAAAGAGAAATTGGCAGATGGCAGAGTTGAGAAACTGGATAAGAATGCACAATCACCAATTGACATTGAGACATTATTGAACATATACAGAAGAAATCAATAAAATGGGTTACAATTTTAAGGACACTCAGAATCAATTTTTTGCTTTCTTTACAAAGGAAAGTTGTCTAAAAGTGAAAAAGATAACAGATACTGCTTAATACTCTCCCTCAAAGAAATTGAGATTTTGGCAACATATCTCAAACATCCTTATGAGGATAATTTATGCATGTATGATTTCAAGTTGATGAAATAATAAGGATCAGATACTAGCAATTAATAGTTTGTGTCCTTAGCTAAGTGATTTTATTACTTAAGGTCTCAGTCTCTACGTTTGTAAGATGAAAGCTTATACAAAGTGACCTCCAAGTGTCCCTTCCAAATCTAAACATATAATACACTGATCTCATGAATCTCTTCCAGTTCTAAAATCCTAGTCCAATGAAAAGAACAAAAAATAATTACATAGATTATTTTAAATGACAAGGAATATTTTAACCATTACATAATTGACTAAGCACTGTAACAAATATAAAGTCCTTTGCTATTCTAATTAATTTTAAAAGTGCATGTAGAGTAAAATATAATGCCTAATGAAATGATGATTAATAACCAATATCTTGAGGAGTTTCAGAGACTGGTTTTTTTCTGATTTCTTCATTTGAAAAGTTCAGCTTTTTTTGAAGGACATTACTGACAATGAGATTGCACTAACTCTCCTTGATCTTGGTCAAGCCCTACCCAACTTTGCAAAAAAATTAATTCAAGGTTGTTAAACCATCATTTTCTATTCAGACTTGGGTGGAGAAAGATGTTTTTGGCTAGATTGCCCAAGACTGGGAATGAACTGCTGTAGAGATTTTCTCTGTCCAAGGAAGGCATGAGGATAGGGTTCCATCATGCCCTCATTGGAAGAGTATATAAACGGTGAACCTGGTGCTATGATTATCTTTGGCTCAAGAGAGATAGTCAAATAACCATCCTTTTAAAATGAACTGTTGGTCTTAATAAAATGATAGTCTCTCAATTTTTAAAAATGTCTCATGAAGAAGACTCTTCAAACATAGTTCCTCCCATTCATATATTAAAATAAAAGAATTTATATGAGAAATTAAACTTCAGAAATAATTTTTCATTGATTTACTGATAATTTAAATAGTCCCGAAAACAGTCATAGAGGGTCATCTAAGGTGTTCAACATTATCATGGAGGGTAATCGTCACAGATTTAAAACAACACAAGGATCCTCGATCAATAGTGAGATTCTCTACTCCACCTCAGGTATAGAGAATAGAGGGCTAACGATATTCAGATAGGCTCCATCAGAAGAAAAAAGTCACAATGACTCAACCATCTCCACTGGAGAGTTAAATTACCTGAAAACTCCATGTTGCCACCCTACCACATACACAAGGATAGAATGCCCATCATCATGATCTATTAACCAGTGTATCTCAGGCAGAAATGTTAAATGGTCAGGGAACCAAGCCTACATTGAGTGATAAAAACATCTCAGGCCAGACAGCATTTGAGGAACCGTCAAGCTTTCAATGATCCTACATTGCTTTCATATTGCTATAGTTCATAGCTCTAACATCAGTGTTCTTGAGTTAAAACTATATTTCTACAAATCATCTACCTCAAAAATGTTAGGAAAATCAAAATCAAAATCCTGAGGGAGGAACAGAAAGAACCATAGTGGGCAGGCTGCCAGATATAGTACTAGTGATGATATAGCACTATGTAGTGAGCCTATGATTTCAATATTATTAGTAACTCCCAATAAGGAATTTTTTTCAGATCCTTTTAAACTCATACTAACTTTCTAGGACACTGAGAAGTTGTCACACAACCAATAAATATTTATTAAGGGCATACTAAGTACTGGTGACATTTTAAAAAGAGGCAAAATACAGCCTTTGTCTTCAGAGAGTTTACAATCTAATGTGGAGACAAGAAGCAAATAAATATGTAAAAATAAGCTATGCTACAGGATCAGTAGGAAATAATTAGGAGAGAGAAGACACAGGGTAAGAGGAGTTAATTAAGAAAGGTTTTCTATAGAAGATGGGATTTCAGTTCCAAGTTTAAAAAATCTAGAGAAATCAGGAAGCAAAGATGAGGAAGACAAACATTAATATAGTGCTTAATATGTGCCAGATATGGTGCTAAACACTTTATAATTGTTATCTTTTCTGATCTTCACAACAGCCCTGGGAGGAATGATATCACTATTATCCCCATTTAAAAGATGAGGAAACTGAGTAAAACAGTTTAAATTACTTGCCCAGGGTCACACAATTAACAATTGTCTAAAATAAACCTCTGACACAGGTATTTCTGACTCTAAGCCTGGTTCTCTGTCTGCCTGGAACCCTGAAAGACAGCTAAAGAAAATGCCCAGAACCAAGAAATATGACATCTTTGCTTGTGGGACATGAAGTTGGCCAATATCACTGCAACAGACTAAGTACTGAGAGTATGTGGAGAATAAGGAGGGAGAAGACTATAAAAGTGAAGGGGTCAGGTTAAGAAAAGCCTTGAGTGCCAAGCACAGGATGCTGTATTTGATCTCATGGATAATAGAGACTCACTGGGGTTTATTGAGTGGGGGTTCTGTGATATAGATGGATATGAATTTTAGGAAAAAATCAAAGGCAGCTGAATGGAGACTGAACTAGAGTGGGAAAGATTTATGGCAAGTAGAGCAACCAGCAGGCAATAGTAACAGTTTAAGCATGAGTTGATAAGAACCTGTAATGAGGTAAAATTCCATTAGAGGACAGAAGGAGGTGTTTGAGACTTATTATAAAGATGAAATTGATGAGTCTTGGTATGGATTTGTGAAATGAGAAGACAGAATAAGAAATCCAAGATGGTACCCAGATTGTGATCTGAGGAATTGGGAGAGTAGCACCCTTGAAGGAGAGAGGGTTAGAGTTTAAGAGACAGTGGGCTCAAATTTGGATGTGTTCTACTTAAGATGTCTACTGATTATCCCATTTGAGATTTCTGAAGTTGGAGAAGTGAAGTTGGAAGTCAGTAGAGTGATTTAGGGTAGGATAAGTAGACTGGAGAATTAGAAGCATAGAATTGGTAATTAAATTCATGGGACCTCAGGAGATAACCAAATGAAATAGTGGAGAGAAATGTGAACCCAAGAGAGAGCCCTGTGAAACATTTGCAATTAGAGAGCTTGAGCTCCATGAAAATTTACAAAAGTGATCAAAAAGGGACAGACTGATAAGTACACCCAGACCCAGGAGAATGTGGTGTCTGACAACCTAGAGAGAAGAAGATCAAGAAGATAATGTTCAGCAGTATCAAATGCTCTGGAAAAATGAAGGCAAATGAAAATGGAGGAAAAAATTCATTGGAATTAACCATTAAGAAATCATTGGTAACATTGGAGAGAACAATTTCAGTAGAATGATGAAGTTGGAAGAAATCAGATTTTAAGATGTTACAAAGTCATAAGAAGAAAGTAAAAAATCCCTTTCCATGGAGTTTGATTACAAAGCACAGAAGATACATATAACAAGTGTTAATATAGATATAAGCATCAAGTGAGAGGTGTTTTTTTTTTTTTTTTAACTTCAAATGATTTGCCTCTGATCACAAAACCACCTTCTTAGTGGTGAGATTTGAACCCAGGTCTTTCTGGCTCTATCCATTACACCATAGTGCCTCTAAATTACATGCAAAAAAAAAAAATCCCATCAAAAGTATTATGAAAGACATACTTGAGGTGAGTTAAACATGTAGCAGGAAGAAGTCAAGATAAGCAGTGGAACCCCCAAAATGTTTAAAGAACCAGAGGAAAGTTTCCATTATATGGGATGGCTCAAATAAGAAATTCCCAAGATGTAATGGTAGGAATTGTCATTTCTTTTGAAATTGGAAGAATCCATACTAATCAAACTATACATCTATCAAAATATGAAAGAGTAAGTGAAGACACCAGAAAAGTAAGTCCTTGTCTCTGTGGATATTTTGTCCTGAACTCACTTGGACTAATCCCCTACTTTGTCTTCTCATACCTTAATTCATATTAGAGTTTTTTTTTTTTTTTAAATTCAAAATAAACTGATAAGCTTCAGCAACTTTGATGGTTACCAAGAGTTATATGCTCAATCAAACACAGAGCATTCCAAGTGGCCCTCCGCTTCCTGCACTCACTCATTTGCTAACCATATCCAGAAATTCTTTTGATGGAACTTATCATGTATTATTTATGTTACTCTGAAATGCTAATGCAAATTTATGGAATATAATGGAAACATCCTGCACATCACAGAGTTTTGCTATCATTCTAAGCCTGCCATAAGAGACTTATAAACTGCCTTCTACAATATAAGCCTCCCTTCAGTCTTAAAGCCCAACAGCAATCCTGGGAAAATTGCAATTCTTGGCATTCGCTGCCTGATGCAGATTTGCTTTCATGTTTCATTGCCAAGCCCCACCCCACCCCACCCCACCCCCCAAATCCTATCCCAACTGATCTCCGAGGACTTGTGGTAGTACTTTTCACTTAACCAGCCCAGACATTAATGCAGGTTACAGTATTACTGGTATCTTTTCAATATGTTCATTAAAACAAAAAGATCTTTAAAGAAAAGTTTATTTTTTAAATGAAAAAAAAAAAAAACATAATGGAGTATTCTCTTGAAACTTTCTGAGGTTTCTTGATGCAGCAGAAAGAACCCTGATTTTGGAATCAGAAAACCATGATTTCAAGTCAAAACTGGAAAAGATCTTGGGGGCCTTCTGGTCTAACACATTCAGTTTACAAGTAAAGAAAACAAGTCTTATCTCATGTCACACAGGTAATAAGCATCAAAGGTCAGGTTTGAATCCATCCTTTCTCTACCACTCCATGGTTCTCAGAAAGGCACATGAATTTCTTTCTCTTTCTATTTCTTCATCTGCAAAATGGGAACTATTTCTGTGGGAATTGTCTCAAAGGGATAAAACCATGTTGAAAAAGGCCCTGAATATATCCAGTGGCAGAGGATCTCGGTTAGATTTGGGTCTTTGCCATTTTCTACTTGTATCCCCCCTTGACCAGTCACTTCCACACCCCCACATCTTCAACTGGAAAGTGAGGGGCTTGGTTTGAGATGGCTTAGGAGGTCTTTCCCAAGTCGCCATCTTTTATGCTTTATAAAAGACTTCATAAATGTGGGTTGCTACGTATGGGAGCTGGGAATATGTCTCACAAGGAAAAGGAAATGTTACTAGCAGAACTGACTGAAAACAAATTCAATCCAACTGTCTAAGTACATTAAACACCGAATGCCCAGATAATTCAATCCAGTTTGAGGTTGTATATCTGGGTAAAGAATTTCAGTCAGTAGATGATCCAAATAACACTGTTTCTATTAATATTTTTCACTGAATAATATTTCATTGATTGACCACATATCTGGCCTTCATTAAGATCAAGTTAGAAAATGAACTTTTTTCTTTTCCCCCAAAAATGGTGTGTCATCTGCCAGGAGAAAGCAAAGCAATCGACCCCTTAAGGAGCAATTCTTTCATTTGGAACTAAGGTAGAAATCATTTAGAGGGGCCAGGCTATCTGCTCTTTCTTCTCGAGGAATGTGAATAATTGATGGGATTCTATTCAACATTACTTTTCTTTGCGGATGCAGAGTAGAATATTCCTCATCACGTGACTTTTTCAAGTGAAAAACCAACATTGCATTTCACCCACTGAGGAGAGGAAGGCACAAATGGGAAATTAATCGGTTGCTAAAGTATGTAGCAAGACATCACAAGCCGCCAGCAACAGACATAAGATTAAATTAGGAAAGTCTTGCAAAAAAAAAAAAAAAAAAAAAAAAAAAAAAAAAGGAAAGCACATTTGTAGACCCAATTAATAAGGTCTTTCCAGTTACAGTGAAATTAATCTCCATGTGGAAGGTGAGATACACTTGGACTCTTATTCCATATCTAAAAAGCTTTTTTTATAACTTATGCCTTTATTCATTTGATTTTTTTTAAAGTTTTAGACTAACACTAAGGAAAATTGGGAAGACACTAAAGCATATCTTTGATATATCCCCTGTCATTGTTCCCCTTTCTCTCCCTCTTGGATCTCCTGAATTTTCCACCTGAACTCCATTTTTGTCCACTTCAATTGCCAGCTGCTTCTGAAACACACGTTCCTGCCCCCAAATACACACATGAATACATGTCTGTATTCATGTTCACACACACACACATACACACACACACACACACACACACACACACACCCCTGGGTAGCTATTCTATGATCCACTTCTACTTAATCCAGCTAAAGTTATAACCCAGATACTAGATAACGATTACTTTCTCTATGGCCCTTAAAAGAATATTTGTAATTTTAGGGTTTTTTTTGTTTGTTTGTTTTGGTCAGTTCAGAGTTATTATATTATCAATATATAGAAGTACTAGCATTGAAAACTATCAAAACTGATCCCAAAACTCTTGTATAAATTATAGTCTTATAGAGTTATGTTTACCATGTGGTCTTCCCTTGATCACATATGTGAAATGTATCAGAATCAGGACTTGCACTAAGAATTCATGACTCCAAGGGCAGATCTGTGCCTTAAAACCAGACTGTCCCTTTAATAAAGGCCCTACAAAGAATTGTGGAATCCAGAGCATGGTCCAATTGGCTGAGGGTGCTAGGGATGATGAGGTTGGAAATGAGATGGCTTAGTGAGAAATATAAGGACTGAATCTGATTATTTATAGAATGATTTTTGTTCTACTTGGCCCCAGAAATGTTCAGAAACAAGAAAAATAAAAAGGTGTAACTGTGAGGTTTTTATGTAGTAGGACAGAGAAACGTCCTAATAATTATATCTGTCCAAAATTAGAAAGGGCTGCAGTGGGAGGCAATCGATTTCTTATTAATGGAGGTTTTCAACAGCAGTACAAAAATTTAGGACATAATAAGGTGGATTGCCTGATCAATTAGGGGTTAGTCTGAATGCTCTTTCAGATACCTTTCACCTGCAAAATTCTATGAAATTTCTAGTATTCAGAGCAATTAAGCTCTGATGTTGGGAAGGTAAAGATTAAGGATCAGATTAAGGGGCAGGGAACTTGGTTCCTAGTTCCAGCACTAACAAAAGATTTGTGAGATCTTGAGAAAATGTAACTCCTTCAGAACCAGACGTAGTATTCTATGCACAGCATTTAGTTACTTAATAAATATATATTGTTGAGAATATTTTTTTAAATGCAAACTTTTCTTCCTTTAAAAATGCCTAAAATCTACTCCATTTTTTCATAATACTCTGTATGATATGCAAGGGCACGCCTCTCTATAGGAGATCCCAAGGAAAGAGAGTACCATGAATGAAATGACTATGATCTTTTTCTAAAAAAATTCATGTTACTGGCAGTCATGTTTCCAACATTTTTCAAGGGGCCAATCCTATATAACTATTAATGAATACAAGCTAAGGACCCCTGCAATACTAGCAAGGACTGCAGTGTGTTGTGTTGAATTTCTTGTTAATGAAGGTTGATATAGGTGATTTATAAGTATTCTATGTGCAAACTCCCAAGGCAAACTACTGGCTGAGTTGGTTCCCTTTTTACCTTCTAGACCAGTGTGATGCTTACTCAGAATCAGTCAACTATCATTTATTAAGCCCTATTATACGCCAGGCACTATGTTAAGCATGGTAGATACCAAAAAAAAAATAATAATAATAATAATTAAATGCCTTTTACGTCAATGAGCTCACAGTCTAATGCATTTAACAACAAGCAAAAATTTGTCTATATAAGAATATTGCAAGATAACTCAAGAGAATCTCAGAGGAGTGATTAAAGGGCAGGGGAAAGTTTTTGTGTTTGTTTGTTTGCAGAAGTTAGGGATTGAGCTGAGACTTGAAGGATGCCAGAGATCCCAGGAGATGGAGGCTATTCCAATGATGGAAGATAGCCAGTGAAATCAATGAGGAAAATGGAAGAGGTCAATGTCATTGAATCACAAAGTACAGAGAAGAGCAGAATGGGAAAAGACTGGAAAGGTAGAAAGATTCCAGATTATGAAGGGCTTTAAAAGCCAAACGGGTGATTTTATTTTTGATCCTAGAAGTAAGTGGGAATAATGGGAGGTAATTAAATCTGGAAGTGATATGGTCAGATCTGCTTTTACAAAGGTCGATTTAGCACATGAGTTGAGGATGAAGTGAAGTGGAGAGAAACTTGAGGAAGACACAACCAAATGGGTATTCCAATAGGGTAAAAATGAGGTAATAAGAAAAAAATTTAAAAGAATGAGGTAATAAGGATCTGCTCCAGGAGAATAGCCGTGTCAGAAAGGAATATCAAAGGTGTTATAAAGATAGAAATGATAGGACTTGAGAAATACCTCCAAATACTGTTGGAAGCAGAGTGACAAGAAGCAGAGCTATTCAGTTTAAAGAAATGTCATCATATGTAAACACACAACAACATAGACCTAAAAGATCTGTCTCCTAGGGAACTCAAGTGGCCAGAATCAGAAATGGATGATGCGGTGTGGGAGAGAGAGAGGATTAAAAAAGAAACATCTCATTCTGTCAATGCCTCAATGTCTGCAGAACATATAATGCATATTTTGCAGAGTTTCTTTGAATAAAAAGGGATCCAGTGAAATTTTTCTATCTATATGTATCAGAAATTATGTCTTGAGATCAGAAATAATTGCTAGGTGGAAAAGGATACCATAACTAGATAAACCAATCAATATGGAAAACAAAACAAAACAATGAACAGCAGCAGCAAATCCCTTTTGTTTGGTTAATGGAAAGGCTGAAAAAGAAAGGACATATGTTTACTTTTGCAATGAAGATTTCAGGAAAGGGTGGATGAATATTTAGTTAAGATGTGATAGATGGGATTTCTAGTCAAGTTGGCACTTTGCACGGTGAACTTTGATCAATCTTCCAAACCTGTGATTCTCTGAATGTTTTAAAGAAAAACTTGGAGAAATTGAACTATGGGGAAAGGATATTTGAGGGTAGGAGACCTGGGTCCCAGTCCCACTCCTATCACAAAGGAAATATCAGAATTGGAGAAAATGATTTAAAATGATATGGGGCTGTTCCTTCTAGGGAGGAAGGGGCAAAGACAATAAGAAGCAGGGCAGCCCAATGAACCTTTCAACTTGAGGAGGACTGAAATTCTAAACTAGAGGAGTCCCTCATTTTTATTATAATGGGACCATGATTCATATCCTGATGAGGTAACTCATCTACCCTGCCTCCCAGGAGCAGGGCTTCCCCATTCCAAATCAGGACTGAATCCAAGATTCAGAGAAAATCGGGAAGATGGGCTAGAACCTGGATCAGCTCTGTTGCCACAGCCAATTCTAGATCTGAGCAGGGAGGTCTGGGACCCTGCACAGGAGTATCTGATTGGCTTTCCACCCCTAAGATCACAGACAGGGAACATTCATCCAAAGTTTTTCACCTGTGATATCCCAAGTGCAAAAGTTTTTACAGGTGTGGAGAAGGGTATAAAGGACAGAGCTGGAAAGAAAGTACCAGAGAAGAAAAGAGTTTATAAGGAGGAAGGGAGGGAGGGAGAAAGGGAAGGAGGAAGAGAGAGAGAGAAAGACAGACAGAGACAGAGAGATACAGGTATATGTGTATGCATATATATGTGTGTGTGTGTACATGTATAAATATATTGTATATATATATATATATATATATATACACACACATACTACACATAAATATATAGATCAAAAGAATCTAGTTTCTCTTTTCTTTTGTCTTATTTTTCTGAACTACAACATATACTAAATGCAGTACAGTGCCTTAGGATGGTAGGCCCCAAATATTAAGGACCGATCACCCTACTCACTGTGTGAAACTTGGTTTATACTTGCTGGCCTTCTGGGTGCCTTAAACTCTTATCCCAAACAAGATGTAATGGAAAGCAATGTAAAACAAGATTAGGAAGTAGGTTTAAGAAATATTAGGAAGAACATTAAATGCCTGGCTGAGAAGTTTAGGTTTGAGAGTAGCAGGAAAAGGAATCCCTGAAGAATTTTTTTTGAAAGGAAAAACATTGTGAGATCTTTGCCCGAGGAAGATAATTTTGATAGCTGTTGGAATGATGGGAAAGAGAGAGGAGACACTGGGAGGAGAGAGACTGTTTAGATGATCACATTAGTTCAATGAGAGGTAATAAAGGCCCCGCTTTGGAAGGTAGCCATGCACATGGAGTCCATAAGGCAGTCTGTTTCATTTCATGCAAGCTGAGGCCTTCTTTAGTGGTTTTAGCCACCATTTGCCCAAGTGACTTACCTCAATCTCCTGGTCCTTTAACCCCACTCCTGATTTTTTTAGGGATTTGCTCTTTCCGTTCTGTTTCTTTTTTTTATATATACATACACAGTGGTACATCATGTAACAGTACTATAATGTCATTTTTTCCCTCGATCATTCAGTCGGTATATGGTATCATGCTGAGCTTTATCCTTTCATATCATCCTTTGCAACTCTATTTCATCCAGAAAACATATATATCATTGCCATGACAGCCATTTCACTCTTATACTATCTTAACCATAAATTTATTGGTCACTAAAAATGAAGGTTTATCATATTCCCTGTCAAATTATCATATTAGCCTCTACTGCCTACATGTACTGGTCCCCATTGAGAAAGATGGACTTTCTCAATGAATAACTTCATATAATAAGATGAGATTTATTTTATGGTCATTGAAGAATATGATCTTGTAGTATTTATTTTGAAAAATGATTTCATTACAATTTGATGACACTTACTTTCCAGATAAGAAACGATGATATTGAAAAATATATTTATAGATAATAATCTTATTTAAAAAAGAAATAAAGAAATGAAAACAAAATGAAGAAGTGAATACATTATGTCTCCGGGAAGACATTCAGGTTTAGTTTAATAAACTCGTGATAATTAAACTTCACCGTGGGCATAAAATTTCTACAAAGAAATGCAGCAAAATTAATTATATGTTGAATCACACATTGTCGAAGAGTGAAAGACAATTACAGTAAGTGCTAAGTATACTGCCAACATTAAGAATAAATAACAGTATCAACCATGAGTCTAAATGTCAAACATACAATGATTTGTGTTACTGGATGTGAGAATGTCACGTTCCATCATTTCTCGGTGCGCTCTATCGGCAATAATTTGATGAAGTCTAACAGCGGCCCCATGAATAATTTCAAATGTGGCAGGATGGTTGTACAGAGAAGCAACACTAAATCTTTATAGTGCTTCAGTCAGCCTTCAATTTATCACTTTTTCTCCAATAGTCATCTGTCACTATTTGACCCCAACTGATTTCAGCTCCCTCTTCTGTTGATAATTCTGGCAATAGATGTGCAAGTCACAAGCTAACAATTTTAATATTAATACTTGACACGTACATAACATTTTAATGATTGCTGTAAGGATGATCGATGGTTATTATTATCCCCGTCCTAAAGAAGAGGAAGGTAAATCTTTAAAAGGATAATGACTTGTCCAAGCACACATTGCTGATAAGTACTAGGCAGTCAGTGCAATAGATAGGGCATTGCAATGGGAATTAGGAAGCCTCATCAGCATGAGCTCAAATGTGGTCTTAAAGATTTTCTACTTATGTAACCTTGGGGAAGTTACTTAACCCTGTTTGCCTCAGTTTCCTTAACTGTAAAATGAGCTATATTTTTTACCAAGAAAACCTTAAAATGGGGTCACAGAGATTTTAATAGTTTTATGGCACAGTAGATAGTCCTGAAATCAGGAAGATTCATCTTCCTAAGTTCAAATCCATCCTCGGACACTGACCAGCTATGTGATTATGGGTAAGTCACGTTGATCCTGTTTGCCTCAGTTTCCTCTCTATAGAATGAGCTAGAGAAAGAAATAGAAAACCACTCCAGTAGATTGTCGAGAAAATCCCTAACATCATATGACCCAGCTGAACTGATTGGACAAGAGACTGCATTTGAGAGGTCAAAAAAGTTAGTAATATTGTCGCTCCATAAGAGCCAGTCTATCATTCTAGAACCAACTTAGAGAAATAAAATGAAATTTGTAAGTTAAGCTCAGAGTTCTTAACCTAAAGTCCAAGAATATTTTTAATACATTGAAAACTGCATTTCAATATAAGTGGTTTCCTTTAGAACCCTATGTATTTTGCTTTTTATATTTTAAAACATTGTTCTTGGAAGATAGGCTTTTTCACACTATGAAGGGATTTGGTACACACACAAAATGAAGAACTCCTCCTCTAAATGATGTATTTATTCTTCAACCTTGTCATGTCATGAGGCAAAGAAAAATGCAAATGGCCAAGTTCTACTCCAAAAGTGATGTAAAAATGACAGAGGGTGCTAGGAATCATAGTGTTTAGACCCTGAATTATTATTCATATATTATTATAATATATTACACATAATATGACTATATTATAAATAATATGAAAATATTATTATAATATAAATATTAATTTAGATATTGACTTTTTTGATAAGTACTACTTCATTTTTTTTTTGTTTTTAGGATATTTTAAATATAAGGTTTTTATCCAATGACCAGTGATTTGACATATTTCTAGAAGAGTAGACCACATTTATACAGATATTCTTGCTACTATATAAACCAAGAGAATTAAAACTAGATGACTGAAATCCAGAAGGAGTAGCTGTGATTGTGAATGATAGTCATGGATCAAAAAACAAATGTCAGCAGTATAAATGATGGGTCAAATTTGATGAGATGAAATATAATAGGGAAAATTAAAGCTCTCTCTTAGTGTTCAAGTAATTAATTTTATACTGTTATAATAAAATAAATATCCTAAGACAGTAGTTCCATTGAAAATAGATGGGACTTGAAGAGAAATGAAAGCCCAACAGGAGTTAATTCAACATAGCAAATAAAAACTTAAATTCAATCAGAGGCTGCTGCACTGAGAAACATATTATCCAGCATAAAGAAGTGAAGAATATTCTTCACTAGTCAAAAAATATCTGGAATACAGGATCTAGTTAGCTGGTAGGGGCAGTTAGTAGAGGAATTACGAGCTGAAATACTTCCATGGAAGGGCAGATAAAGTGACATAGAAGAATCATTTGAAGACATGTAAATATGTTGGCTCTGGGAGCTCAGATTGCTGGAAATGGGTTCAAATATGAATCACAAAATGTAGAGGCAGATTTGTCACTGCCAGTTTCTACTTAGATATATCTAAAAAGTGTTGGGATATTCTCTAATTGTTGGAGCTGGTGAGATGTATGGTGTTTGGACTTAGTCCCTAAATGTATAAAAAGCACGCATATGGTTAGAATAATTGATTTGGCTTGGAGAAGAGTGGTGTAAAGGACATGGACAGAGAAATGGCTCATAAATATGAGCCATATACGTGTATGTGTGATGGAGAACTAGACGTCTCCATCGGTTTGTATTCGGACCAGGATCACAAATCAATGGAATATAGATTTGGTGATGACAGAAAACTTAGAAATCATCTAATTCAACCTTTTTATTTTATTGATGATGAAACTGAGATCCAGGGCCATTATTGGGCCAAAGTATACAAGAGATAGGGAAGAAGAAGAGACAGTATAGTGGAAAAATTGTGGGCTCCTCAGTTCTGAGTTACATAGTGAGAAACACATGTGTTTATGCTTATGATATAGGAAAAGAAACAGAAAAGTGGATGAGTTCTCTGTTAACTCCATCAACAAATTTCACTTTTCATCTGTGAAACAGATGATCCCAATGACAAGTGTTTCTTCTTGGTGATGAAAGGAATCCCTTAGATAATCCTGGAGAAATGCATCACCATCATGATCAATGGCCAGAAGCAACCTCTAAATAAGGGCTCAGCCTTTTGAATGGCCTACATGGAGTTTGGAGGGTTAAGGGAAAGATTTCTGGGTTTCTGTGACCTCTATTTGCCAGAAGATGAGTTTACATATTTCTATTCCTTTGATAGAGACCATGAACTTTCCCACCTCTGATCTCTTCTTTGTTGGACTAGTAACACTGATAGAGCAGTTAGATGGCACAGTGGAGGCAGGAAGATTTGAGTTCAAATATCGCATTAGACATGGTGATGGTCTAAGCAAAAAATTGTGTGACCCTAGGAAAGTCACTTAACCTTGTGTGCCTCAGTTTCCTCATCTGCAAAATGAGCTGGCGAAGAAAACATAGTCTTCATGTTACTGACATCAAGGTGATTATGGTGACAGGTGTTCACCAGTTACAGTCAAAACCATTGCTAAAAGTATGGGGAGCTTTTCAGCTAGTGGAAAGTCTGTGGAAGACACGACAGAAAGTCTTACCATGTCTATGGAGCAGATTAACAAAAGGGTGGCAAAAGCAACTGTGGTTAGTGGAATGGAGCTTAAGGAGAGGAGCCCAGAGTAGCCCAATGAGCTGTAGACCCTACATATCAAAATGGTCTTTGTAAGGCTATCTCCTCAGCAGAAGCTGATAATCATGGAGGACAAGCAGAGACAGGATGCTATTGTTAAGGCAGCAGGGGACGGTATTAATGATTCTGAAGCCCCAAAGAAGCCTTATATTGAGATTACTTTGGATTTGGCAGGTTCTAATGCAGCAAAAATTTCAGTGGTCTTATTAGACGACAATTTAATAGATTCAGATTTAGAACAAGGTCACTTAATCTTTAACAATATGAAGAAAATTGTTGTGTTCACCCTGACCAAAAAATACTGATCTTCATTATTTCTGGGTGCCTCTGTCCATCAATAACAGCTTTTTGTTGTTGTTGTTCATCAGCTTGGGTGCTATGGTTACCCTTCTTTTGCCTTAGCTTATGAGAAATCTAAGAGTGACATCATGAGTCAGAAGCCAGGATGCAAGAAGAAAAACCACCTGGTAAATCAGCACCTGATTTTATACTCCTACATCCAAACTGGAATCTTGAATCTGTGAGGTGATTCTTTGCCTTCTTCATTGTCTATGCAGAACAGAAATTCAGACCCGATCTCTCATTTATTCACAGTCATTATGGGAAAACAATCATCTGAATTACCTTGAAGACAAGATACTGACAAGGATGGACAGGATACCAGTGGGAATGTGTGCAATAGACTGGATGCACTGCCTACTTTATTGCAGTCATGGTGCAGAAGATAGAAAATATAATCATCAGAAAAACATGAACAAATACAATCTTCCAGCAAGGTCTCTTCAGAAATAAATCTACCTGCTTTGGGATTGCACCTCAAGTTATCATAGCACTAATACTTTCCCATAGATTTGGAAGTAGTGCAGCCTTGAATTTCAGGTTCAGTATTGATTTGTGCCAGGATCATATGCCATTGTCATCTGGCCACATGATTAGTTGCAAAAACACCTGATCAGGTACTATCCAGCAGGAAGCTGGTGGAATAAGAACATGCATGACTGAAATTGCTATTGGGCTAACATTATTTTTAAATCTCACTGATGATATTAAATATTCTCTAGTCATCTCTTCTAAGAAGCTTCTTGTTCAATATGAGCATGCACAAAATCCCCACACTAGTAGCAATTTGTAGGGAATATTCCTATCTAAGACTCTGTAAAAATGAGATTTGGTTCATGTGAGTGTAGCTATTTTTTTCTTCTGCACCTTGTCTTCTGTGCCTCTTGTTTGTTTAAAATGTCTAAATTTTAAAAGTAATTAAGAAGAAAAAGACCCCGTTTTATCTTTATACAAGTTTCCACAAGGGCTGTTAGGTGGCACAATGGATCGAGTGATCAGAGTCAAGAAGATCTTAATTTGAATCTGCTCCCAAGCATTTCCTAGATGTGTGATCTTGGGCAAGTCACTTAATCCTGTTTGTTTCAATTTGCTCCCATATCTTTCCCAAGAAAATCCCTAAGGGTCACTGCTACAGTTTTACCACCTGGTAAGCATTTAATAAATATTTGTTGACTGACTGAGATAAATTAATTGATGGGAGATTGGAGTAGGAACTTCATGTAAACAAGAGTGTATGTTGCAAGGCTTTGAAAAGATGCCCTGGTCTCCCTACTCTCCTCCCATCTCCCTACATACTCTGTGGCAATACCTGTATTAGGACTCCTTAATAAGGAATCCCAGAGAAATTCTCTATCAAAATATTAAGACTTTTTAAACCTAGTATTTATATCATCTTTTCAGGTTTGTAAAACATTCAAAAATATTTTATTTGATCCTCACAAAACCTTGGCAAGAGGTGTTATTATTATACTTTTATAGCTAGGACACTGAGGAAAACAAAGATTAAAAAGCTTGTTCGGGATCACACAACTAGTAGGTATCTAAGACTAGATTTGAACTCAGGTCTCTCTGATTCCACAGTCCATGCTCTATTCACTGAACCACCTAGTTCCTGAATTTCTTATTCTCTCATCAAAGTCTTCAATTGGAAGGGAGTGCCTATGTGGGTACAAAGGAAAATGGTGCAAGCGACTTGAATGAAACCAATAGAATCGTGAATGAAAGTTTTAGGCAGATGAAATAGCCATCATCAAGTATCAGAAGGATTGCCATGTCTACAAAAGGATGAATCTCCTTTCACTTGACCACAGAAAGCAAAATGGGAAGATTCTGGGAATTAGATCTTTAAGAACAATTTTTTAAAAGCTTCCTAAGTAAAATCAATTACTTGAGATGAATGTGGATCCTAACTCCCTGAAAGTCTCAGGCTGATATGAGATGAGCACATCAGTGATGAGGCTTTTTGCTCAGTGTGGCTTGAGCCATGATGGCTCTGAGATCCCCTTTATCTCTGAAGTTTTGCTTCTCTTTCCTCCTCCCTGACAAAATGCATTTCATCATTTAACGCTCCCACAATTCCTCCAAGCCTTGGAGAGGTCATTGTCCAATCAGCATGCTTCTTCCAGATGGATACTTAAATACCAAGTGGACTGACCACTCCATATGCATGGAGAATTCTATGAAAGAGAAATTTGTTTCATCTATTGAGTTTTTCTGTTTGTATTTTTAGGCATCTTTTCAGTAAACGTGGATTTCACTTAGGTATTCTCTAACGTTCTGTCTTGGTGCAATCGGCACCAAAAAAATTTGCAGATAACATGTTGGTGTGAAATGGAAGGAGGAATAGAATTATACATAGGAAGACTTGGGTTTTCATTTCATCTCTGACCATTATTAGTTATAATAGCCTGGGGAAGTCACTTAACATCTCCAATTCTCAGATTGCTCATCAGTAAAATGGGGATAATAATACATTTAGTATCTGTATTATAGGGTTGTTAGGAAGTTTCCATGAGCTAATGTATGCTAAGCACTTAGAAAAATTTAAAACACTACATAATAATCAGAATGATGTTTAACGATTTTTATCATAATGGGGTTTATGAAGAAATGTTGAATGATCATAATAGAAGCAAGAGAAACTCCTTGTTAGAAGGGAGTCAAGCCAAATCAGGCAGCTTTTTTGAAGTGTTTATTCTGTGTCAGGCACTGCACTATGTGAAGGAGACATAAAGAGAAGGGGAGGGGGATATAATATTTTCCCTTACACAGCTCATATTCTGATGAGGGAGACAAAATATTGGAAGTAGGAGAAATATTGAAGGTAAAATGAAATAATTGCAGAGTGGAAACATTGGCATTCAAGGGAATTGGGAAAAGTTTTTTGTAGATGATCAGATTTTAGCTGAGAGTTAAAGAAGCCAGGGGAACCAGGAGATGGAGATGGGCTGAGAAAAGGGCTAGTTAATATGGCCAGAGTCAAGAGTTGTAGTGTCTTGTTTGTGGAACAGCAAGCTCAGTACCACTGGACTTCAGAATATATGGAAGGGAGTAAAATTCAAGAAAACTGGCAATGTTTGAAGAAACAAAGTTATAAGAGACTTTAAAAATCCCATGACTGGTTTTATATTTGATCACGTAAGTAGTCATTCCTACAAATTCTTCATCCGTGCTATACCAGACGAGCCCTCCGAAGCTTCCAGTCCCCACCTACCCAACAGCCATCGAAACCATGGGACTCCCTGGCAAGATGGATGTCTGCTTTGTCCTGAACCCTTTACTTCTGCACTTAGGTGAAAACAATGATAGAGAACTGAACATAACATATAGAACCTGAAAGTCCCATTTCCTGTTCTACTGGTCATCAACCAAAGTAGGTCAGTCCAGCAGTCCAACAAATCACCCCTGTGCAAATGGCCTCCTCCCAACAGCAATTACCTGAATCCCTTGTGGAGAAACTCAGCTTACAAAATGAAATAAATCAGAGAGAAAATATACCCCTGACCCTCTGTTTTTAGTTAAGTGAAATGCCCTTTTTTTCTGGAGGTCCACGCTTAATTTTTTCAATCAATAAAAGAATGAACGAAAGAAAAATTCTCCTGAAGGTTGCTTGGAATGGATCCAGTTTTACTCTTACAGCCCTCCAAAAGCCAAGAAAGCATCTTCTAGGGCCGCTGAGTATAAAAATGCCTCCTCCTGTTTTTTACTTATATTCTCAGGTCTACTAGGAGGGGAGAAAATGTAGACCAGCTTTCTGACCTCTCACGACCATATGGAGGAAAATTGACCTCCGTAGCTTCATAATAGCCTAAATTCTAACTTGTAGTCCAGGGAATTGGAGCAAACCACCAGTTAGTCCAGCCCACCTCTCAACAAATTTGGAGTGCCATATGGACATAATAGTCGCTTTCCCCAGACAAGGTCTTTACTCTGGGCTGGAGGCACATCATCAAAATAAATACAGTGATTGTTCACACAAGGCTATTGCAAACCCTTCAGGCTGAATGCTGCCCATGTAGTCATGGATTTCTTTGGATTTGGCATCCTACCACCTATAGAGCGCTCCTCTTACTCTGACCCACAGGTCAGATGAGTGCTTTTCTATGAGGTCTTTTTTTTCTTTTCTTTTTTTTTTAAGTTTCATATTGGTTTCAGCAGGGTGCAGCCCTAGAATTTCTAGCTTTGTTGCAAATCGTTCCTTAGGTAGTGTGAGGTTTCCTGAGAAGGAGGTTTAGGAATTTAAGAGCTCACCTGGGGCCCTGGAGTTCATCTCTCAGCAGTGTAGGTAACATTTTGGAATAAGTATTCATCAGAAACTGGCTGATTAGCCTTTAGATTCTGGGTATTCACAATCCAATCTGGATACTTCACTTTAAAAGTCATTTGAACATAATAAAATAGCCAGCCTTTGAAGTTTATGGGTTCCCAATTAGAGAAAAACTTTGTCATTCAATATGGTGGAAAAATAAGGTAAACTTGGTACCAAAAATTCCAAGTAAGTGGCAGCCAAATTATTGTCCCAACAGCATCTTTTGTTCTTTCATCTAATATAAATAAAATGAGATTTAAATTAAATCATAATTGTAAAGTCCTACTTGGGTTCAAGAAACCAACTTAAGAAAGCATGATGGAAGCATGGCTAGTTAATAGTCGTTATGGAAAAAATCCAGGGATTTTAATGGGCTGCAAGCTCGATATTAGTGAGTCCGAAGTGTATAGCCACAAAACCTAATGCATTTATTGGGGAGAGTTTTCACATGAAAGATACCCCAGATCCTTTGAAACATCAAAATAAACTAGGCTGATTAAGAGAGGCATAGTGTCAATAACAAGGGAGGTCATTATTCAACTTCTCTAGTTCATCTGTTCTTATTAGAACATATCTGGAGCCTTTGAGGAGAATAATGCTGATCTATAAAGCATCCACAGGAGGACCTTCAAAATGGCAGGTAAGGACCTCAAGACCAAGTCGAAAGAGGATCTATTCATATTCCAGCAGTCCTTCCAACCACCCACCAATGTAGCGAACAAGAAAGAGGGAAAACATTACTGTAAATATGCTTAAATTTCAAGAAGCCAATATTTTACTGCATAAGGATGCTTTATTCAACCTGTTTTGCCCATCTGTGAGAGATACTCATTTAACAATTCCGTACTAAAGGTGGCTATTTTCTTTCTAATTTGAGCAGATAGCCCTCATTAATATTAATGGGACTTTTTAATAATAGGAACTTCTAAGGGAACAATCCTGTCATGGACCCACTAGGATATAGAAGGGCTTTTTGTCTGAAATTTAATTTCCTAACCTCTATATATGCATTATATATAATTCCAATTTTTCAATAATTCAATACCGAATTTTGTCTTACTTTTTATTAATGCTCACGTGGTTATCATTATTTTCTTAACCCATGAAAAATGCCCTAATATTTAAAGAGATACACACTGCATGCTGCCTGAATGTAGGATGACTTATTTGGATAACTGAGAGAAGCATCCCCTGAGAAAGCAGCTATTAATAAATGTAATTAATTTTGGTGTGGCAATATCCATAAAGATATGCAACACTGAGCTTACTAATTCCTTTCTAGATAATTCTTTATGACAAATATTCATTTGGTTTCCTAAGATATGTTAATGAACTGAGTAGAGTATCCTAGGTAGATTTCCCAGGTTTGGTCTGCACATTTCAGAAATGTCTCCCAACTCACTACTGCTCTGCCCAAATGGCTCCTCACTAATTAGACCCAAATTTGTGTTTGGATTTCATTCGTATTCTCCCTATAAGAATGGATTTATTTTAAACTAGTGCCTTGGTCTTAGCTACTTTTATTGCCTCAATAATACACTTTGTGTCATCACTGGATTTTGCTTCAGTTTAATGGCTAGTTACTAACATTTCATTTTTATCCCATTATATAGTTTCCAGGCAAAGCAACAAGTATTTGATATGCTCCAGGCACTGTGCTAAGTGTTAAGGGTACAATTAAAGCAAAAAGAAAGACATTTTGACATGAAAGTCTACAGAACAGTGTCAACAACATTGGATGGGTTTGGAATCAAAGAACTGGAATCAAAATTCAGCTCTAAAGTCAGCTAAAAACCCTTGTTGGGGATTTAATCCTTCCTGGCCTCAGTTTCCTTTTCTGTAAAATGTAGCTATCCAGAGTAATTACCCTGTAGGAATATGGAAAGGAAAATGTTTGAGACATCAGGCTTACCAAAGGAGCATAATGTTTGCTACTGGCTGCTACACTTTCATTTGGGTAAAAATGAAATGAATGAATGAAATGAATTCTGGGTTTTAGGAAGAGATGATAAACATTGAGCACTGGTTTTTTTTAAAATTAATCTACAAGGATGTTTTTGGTTTAAAAACTAATTGGAAAATTTCCATTTTCTTTCCCTTTAGATATAGTGACATACAATGGATTAGTTTATGTAGAAGATCATTTAGATCTTGGTACTTCAACTTACTTTTCCTGACTAACATTATTGAACCATTCTCGATGTTGGTTTTCTTATCTGTGCTCTGAATTATTTGTGCTTGGTAAGGAAAAAATTATTAAGTAGATAAAAAAGTTGACTTAGAATTATAAAATTCTGGGATCAGTTCCTATTTTGGAAACTTACTAGATTGCGCTAAATCATTTAACCTCTCTTACTCTCACTTTTCTCATCTGTAAAATGGGGATAATGATAGCATCTACCTTAATAGGATGATCTTGAGACTCAAATGAGCTGATGCACATAAAGCATTTTGCAAACCTTAATGCATAAAGGTAAATTGCATTATTATCCTTAGGATACTTTGCAGCTTTGGAATTCTATGGGCCTCAAACATGCCTGCAAACACTTTCAGCCTCCTATCTTAAGGAAGAATGCACCCCCCTTGTAATCAAAAGATCAAGGTGATGATCTCCCCTATAATCCTAATTAGCTGCCTCCTGGCTGTGGAGAAGTTTTATTTAACCTTTTTCTAAGCCTTTTGTTTTCAAATAAAATCATATTAATATTACTTGTCCTATATTCCTCTTGGTGTTGTGAGGCTGAAAAGACAGCATAGATATGAGAGTTTTACCACAGCAGAGACTTTATGGGTCATCTACCTTTTCATTGCACATATAGGGAAACTGAGGTATAAGAGGAAAAGTCCCCCAGATGGAACTAGTCAGTGGAAATGGGATTCTAACACAAGTCCTTTGGTGCCAGATCCAAAGAAATTTTACTTCATTATGAAAATAATATATATGGACTAACTGAGCAAAGCTTACCAAAGACTTAACAGATGGAGGCCTTATGGGATAGTGGAAAGCCAACTTTTAATCAGAGACCTGACCAGTTTCTGGCTGTATAATCTAGATTGAGTTCGTTTTCCTGCATCTCAGTTTCCACCTCTGTCAAGTGGGTTGATAATATTGGCCCTCAACTCCAGGGATTGAGGCAAGGATCCCATTAGATAATGTATTCATAATCTTAGGTTGTAAAGTATTTACGTTGATACCATTAATATGCTGAGGGAAAACTCCAAACTCCTATTCTAAAATGATTATATGAGGCTCCTCGCACACCTCGCCATGCTCTATGCCCAGAATGCCAACCAGCTCTCTATCAAAAATGCAGCCTTTGATCTTCCCTCAGAAAAGGGAGCAGTCAGTAAGTCAGCCCATAACGACCTTGTTTAGTTGATCTCAAGTCTCTTCTTCATATGTAATCTCTATACTTGTTGTAACCTCAGAATTATATCTGACTCCATCTTCTCCTTTATCTCCATAAACCATTCAACTCTGAAAGTCGATTTTTTCTCTCTGAAATATTTCTCCCCACTATTCCTTTCTTTCTATTCTCACTCCCACTCCTCTTGTTCCAGTCCCATCACCACTTACCTGGACTGCTGTAATCACTTCCTAAATCCCTATTTTTATTCTTGCTTCTCCCCATTCCATTCTGAAAACACTTCTATCTGACCAGTCTTTAAACACGATGCTATTCACTGATCAAAGTGGACGTTCATGAGAGCACGTGGAAAAGAGCCCCTCCACTCTTTGTCTTCTCATGAGCTTTCCAGTTTGATTTCATACTATTCAGAGAGGCAAACTTAACTTCATTGAAGCACAGGGAATGAGTGCTAGGCCTGAAATCAGAAAGATCTTAGTTCAGAAACTTGCTCCCTGTGTGACACTAGATAAGTCATTTAACTTATTTACTCTAGTTTCCTCAACTGTAAAATGGGTTTCATAATAGCCCTTACCTCTCGGGGATATTGCAAGGATGAAATGTGATATCTGTAAAATATTTGTTACATATGTACTTAATAATTGTTATTGCCTATCTTTCCTTCTTCCTTCTTTGCTCCCTCCTTTCCTTTTTTCCTTCTTTCCTTCTTTTTTTCTTCCTTCCTTCCTCCCTTCCTTCCTTCCTTCCTTCTTTTTTTTTCTTCTTTCCTCCCTTCTTTCCATCTATCTCCCTTTGTGTTCTTGTCCTAGCCTATCTCCGTACCTTTGTCTACATTGTCCTCTGTAACTGGACTTAGTGCCTCATTTTACTATTAAGGAAGCTGAGGTCTAGAGAATAGAATTGATTTTTTTCACGATAAATTGCTTGGAATTCTTTTTTCTGACTAATACTTTTAGTTCTCTTTGTTTCTGAGTTTGAGTTTAGAGCATTAGGTCATCTACATATAATATCTCATCTGAATCTATATTCTTTTCAAATCTATATGTTCTACTCTGTCTGGATGACCCCTTGGATATCAAGGAAGTATTCCTCTGCCTTTGATGTTTGATCAGTTACTGGTATCATTTTTCTCATGGATAGGAACGCTGCTTCTTGTAATTAAACTGAAGCCATTTTACCATTTTATGGAAAAGCATTTGGCTTTTTCACTGAACTGTTACTGAAAAATAACATTTATAAGTTTATTTCTTTAGGATACTCGACAGGGACTTTGACCTTGTAGTGACATATCTGATAGCAACATGGTGCAATCATTCTTCATAAATTCTCAGCGTTACCAGTCAGAATGATTTCCTGCCCTTGCTATTGATGCTTCTAATGTTTCCCATTATTTTCTAAGACTTTTTAGTGATTACATTCGTTTGGACATGGCTTCATAACTCGTTACAATGGGACCATTTTTAAATCAGTAAATAAGATATCATTTACATCGAACGTGTCCCAGGGAGTCGGGACCTGGAAACTGCAATTAGTGAGAAGCAGAGCACTAATGAAGAAGGTCTGGGCAGGCAGAAAAAAATGAACTGAAATGAAATGAAGTCACCTCTACTCTGCTGTCAAACACAGCTCGATAAGCTGCAGAAGCCAGTGGATTTCAAATGGAATAAATTCTGAACAATATTCCATTCACTACAGCTTTCTACCCATAACTACACACAAAACATGTTCAAACCCAATCAGCCTCTCCAACATCAGCCTGGGATCTCAATTTACCCATTACTCAAAAGTAGCTTCTGTCTTTCATAAGCATCCCCATATTCAACCGTACTTTTCCATTCCTAAGAGCACACCAAATGAAATGTTTTTAGATGTCTTTAGACATTCTATCACCACCCCCACCCTCCCACGGCCCACTCTCATCCCTGGTACTACTCTAGCATCCTAATTTTCTTTCCCTCCTGCTACTTTATGACATGAATTGTCCCTAACTCAACTGGATTCCTTTTCCACTTTGAACAATTTATACATTCATTTTTTTCCATAGGATATACATATCAGCTATCATCTCTAGGTTACCATTACTTCCTGGGGCAGCAATGTCTGTGTGTGTGGTGGGGGGTCTTGTGTGCTACTTTTTTCCCCATTTGGTTTATGTTTCAACCCATACAGTTTGCATGTCTACTCAAGACCCATTCAGTAAGAAAGCATGCAAAACTTTCCCTAATCTCCCTTCTGACCACTGACCTCTCCCCTAAGTGAAAGAAAAATGAAAATAAAGCACGCAAATATCCACTTAATATTCCTAGAACTTAGGATAACTTGTGTTTTGATATCGGTGCTCTTTGTAACTCTAATTATTTAAGCATTATTGATAAACCATTATATGGCAATAATACGAAGCAGTCAAATGATGAAAAAAATCATTGTGTCAAATTCTTTGCATAAGGGTTTGGTATCCAAGATATATAAACAACTAATAGATTTTTATCACCAAAAGTTAATCACTGATAGAAAGGCAGAAAAAGGAACTGAACAAATAATTTTCAAAAGAACTGGAGACCAATAATAACCATATGAAAAATATCACAAATTAATAACAAACTGGAAAATAGATCAAAACAAACCTGAGATATCTTCTTATATCCAGGAAGTAGCAAAAATGAAAAAGATAGGAAGTCAATTTTTGAGGGTCATGGAAAAATAGACAACTTATTGTATTGTTGGTGGAACAGCAAATTACTACTGTTTTTGGTAAAGTCATTTGCATTTATAGCATTAAATTGGTTAAAAAATGCATACTATTTGGCCTACAGATGCCACTGCGAGGAATATGCTGTAAAAAAGAGACAATAAATATGATAAAAATCAGGAAATCATGCAGACTTACAAGAAAAAGGAATATATGTAATCACTAAACAAAGGTAAATGTAGGGAGAGCATCAATCTCAAAACAAAGAAGAAAGATCATTATGGAATTGAAGAGAAAATGAATATGTTTGGTGCCAAAGAATAAATATAATAAAATATCTCTCCTTATACTCCTTTCCAGAGTTGGGGGATCCAGAAATATGGGTTATTATATAAACTCCAAGATATTTTTTTTAATTCAAAGGAGGTAATGTTTACCAGGAGAACTTTGGTCAGCATAAAAATCAAAATCAAAATTAAAAGGTGTCTCTAAAGAAGATGAAGATTAACTGAACATAATATCTTTTTTCTTTTGATTTTCCAGTTGAATGCCACCTTAAAGACACTGGCAATCTTAGCTGTTGTGCATATCAGTGTGATTGTTATGTTTTCAGTATAAGCATTTGTGTGTCAGAAATTACCAAATCTTACAGCTCAGAGCTTGATTTCTTTTGTTGATTATCTAGACTTGAAAGTGTGGTTGAAAAAATGTTAATAATTCATATTAAACTTAAAACTCTTCTCTGCATTTTTAAAAAGCCAGTTCAACAAATACCAGAACATTATTGGTTTATTCTTTCTATTTTAGAATCTCCATTGGAATTCCATATGAAACTCTATATAATCAGTAGTTTGGAACTATGCTCAAAAAGTTATCAAACTGTGCATACCCTTTGATCCAGCAGTGTTACTACTGGGATTATATCCCAAAGAGATTATAAAGAAGGGAAAGGGACCTGTGTGCACGAATGTTTGTGGCAGCCCTTTTTGTAGTGGCTAAAAACTGGAAACTGAATGGATGTCCATCAGTTGGAGAATGGCTGAATAAATTGTGGTATATGAAAATTATGGAATATTACTGTTCTATAAGAAATGACCAACAGGATGATTTCAGAAAGGCCTGGAGAGACTTACACGAACTGATGCTGAGTGAAATGAGCAGGACCAGGAGATCATTATATACTTCAACAACAATACTAGATGATGACCAGTTCTGATGGATCAGGCCATCCTCAGCAACGAGATCAACCAAATCATTTCTAATGGAGCAGTAATGAACTGAACTAGCTATACCCAGAAAAAGAACTCTGGGAGATGACTAAAAACCATTACATTGAATTCCCAATCCCTATAGTTATGCACACCTGCATTTTTTATTTCCTTCACAAGCTAATTGTACAATAATTCAGAGTCTGATTCTTTTTGTACAGCAAAATAATGTTTTGGTCATGTATACTTATTGTGTATCTAAGTTATATTTTAATATATTTAACATCTACTGGTCATCCTGCCATCTAGGGGAGGGGCTGGGGGGGGGGTAAGAGGTGAAAAATTGGAACAAGAGGTTTGGCAATTGTTAATGCTGTAAAGTTACCCATGTATATATCCTGTAAATAAAAGGCTATTAAAAAAAAAAGATTCTAAAAAAAAAAAAAAGAAAAAGAAAAAGAAAAAGAAAAAGAAACTCTATATAATCACTGATATTCAGAAATAGACACTCAAATATATTTTGGCATAATCAATATGATATCTAATTAACAGAATCATGACCATGGCATAATAACTGAAGAACTTTCCCAAGACACCAAATATAGAGGACTCTGATAATACAGATAATACAAACAGTCTTTGAACGTGTGAGAAACAAATGAGCTTAGCAGCTTCTCAAGAATAATTAGGTTAAATGGAAGGCTAATTGCCTAAGTCTGTATCCCAAAGAGATGATAAAAAAAGGAAAAAAAGGATCCAATGTACAAAAAATATATTGATAGCAGCTCTTTTTGTAGTCACAAAGATTTGGAAATTGAGGGGTTGCCCATCAATTGTGGGATGGCTGACCTAGTTGTGGTATATGAATGAAATGGGATACTGTTATTTTGTTAAAAATGATGAACAGAAGACCTGGAAAGACTTACATGACCTGTCACTGAGTGAAATGAACAGGACCAGAACACTGCACACAGCAACATTGTGTAATGATCATTTATGAGTGACTTAGCTCTTCTTAGCAATGAAATTATCCAAGACCATTCCAAGATATTTGTGATTAAAAATACTCTCCATATTCAGAAAAATAACTAAGGAAGTTTGAATGAAAATCAAAGCATATTATTTTGACTTTATTGTTTATTTTTCTTCCTCGTGTTTTTTTTTTTTTCTGAGCCTTCTTTTACAATATGACTAAAGTGGAAATGTGTTTAACGTGATTGTACATATATAATCTACATAAGATTGTTTGCTAAACAGGGGAGAGGAAAAGGAAGGAATAGAGAGAGAAAAATTTGGAGTTCAGAATCTCACAAAGATGAATGTTGAAAAATATCTTTACAAGTAATTGAAAAAAAAAACACTATTAAGTAAGAAAAAATAAAGTAGGAGCCTCTCAGATGGTAAATTAGTGTGAGCTCTTCCCTTACTCAGCTTTACTCAGCTTCCCTTATCCAGCTTTTATTCTATCTACCAATTTGCCTTGGATCTCTAGCTCCCCTTAAATAAAGCTAAGTTTCATATTGCCTGTCCATAAGATCATTCCTATCCTATCTTCAGGTGAGGGCATGCTGCTTGCCCAAGGTGGATCAGAGGTCTTAGTTATGGTTCCTTTCTTTTTTATCTGTTATTAGAACTATATATTTCTTAGGGACTTTCAAGAGCAAATTGAAAACCTTCTTAGTTGGACAAGTTTTATTCTTGGCTAATATTCCCAGTATTTTTTTAAAAATTGTATTTTCAGCACATTCCTTTGAAATGCCTTGCATAAGGGTTATAAGAATTTCTGTCCTTCCTTTGTTCAACATGGAAATGCTCTATGGTACATTGAGGATGGCTGTTCTTTCCTTCATCTTTTTCTGCATTTCATCTCCTTTGTCCCTGCTACTTTCTCTACCACTGGTAATAGAATGCTTTATTTATGGAGAATAACTAGAAAGGATCCATTTTACCTGTTTCACCACTCTAGCTTTTGCTGTCCATTGCTGGGACAAATTATTCCCTGTATTCTGATAAAAGATAGTCATCGATAACATCCTGTTTTGAACTGAGGTTGAAATGATAAAAAATTCTTCATAGGAAAGCGTATGAACTTGGCCCATGTGCCTATTCAATGGCTATTCATTAAAAACAAACATGATAGCATTTTGTTGAGTCCCCCTAATCTAAGTCTCTCCCCATTCCAATCCATCCTTTCTTTAGACACAAAATGTATCTTCCTCAGCCACTGGTCTTACTAAGATATCCCCCTCTTTAATAAATCTCAGTAGTGATCTATTGCTTCCAGCATCAAATGAAAAAAATTCTCTGATGAGCTTTTAAAACCTTTCCTAACTTCTTCCTAACTTTCCAGTTTCTTTCATTTGTTCCCCTTCACACATTTCTATTATGCAGTGACAATGTTCTCTTTGCTTTTCACACAAGACAGACCATCTGCTATCGCCATGTTTTTTTACTGGTTGTTCCCTATGCCTGAAATTCTCTATCTTGTCACCTCCTAGCTTTACTGGCTTTCTTCAAGTTCCAGATAACCTACCATCTTATAGAAAATCCTTTCAGAGTCCTCCCAATACCAGTTCCTTCCCTCTGTGAATATTTTAAGTTTATACTGTACATATCATATTTATACATGATTTTCTTGTGGTCTCCTCCAATAAACCATGAATTCCTTGAAGGTTGAATGTAATATTAGACTGATTTTTTTTTTGTTTTTCTAGCTTTTAATAAAGTCTGACATCATAGTAGGTGCTTACTAAATGTTTTTTGACTTGTAAATAATCACTTAAATGAGTAGATAAGCACATATAGAAATGAAAATATACAAGAAATTCCAGAATGACTTCTCTGGCCAATAAGAATCCATTATTCATGTCATCATATAAAATATCAACATCATATTTGTCTCATATTAGCCTAAATGTAGAAATTCTCTCCACCAATACAAATCACAACTTATCTATAATTTAATAGGTAGAAAGTCAAATAAGATATTCATTTTAATTTTTTCATTTCATTCTTTTACATATAAAACAATTTTTATTTTTTAAATTTTTAATTCCAAGTTTCCTTTCTCCTTCTCTGCTCCACTCATTGAGAAAGAAATCAATTTGATATAGCTTAGAAATGTGCAGTCGTACAAAACCTATTACCATAATAGCCATGTTGCAAAAGAAAATACAGAACAACAAAACACAGAAGAACAAAAAAGAAATTAAAATTTTAAAAAGTACACTTGAATCTGCATTCAGATTACTTCAGTTGTTTCTTTGGTGGTAGAGAGTATTTTTCAGTAGAAGTTCTTTGGGACTACCTTGGGTTATTGTATTGCTGAAAAATAGCTAAATCATTCACCATTGATCATTGCACAATTGTTGCCATATGCAATATTCTCTTAGTTCTGATCACTTTACTTTGCATCAACATCCCATTTGTCTTGTCTTATAGCACAATAGCATTCCATTGAAATTATACTCTACAATTTGCAGCCATTGATAGGCATCTTTCCAGTTTTCAATTCCTTGCCAACAAAAAAAAGAGTTGCTATAAATAATTCTGTACATATAGGTTCTTTTACTTTTTTCTTTTGATCTCCTTGGGATAGAGATATTGTAGTGGTATGGCTAGGTCAACAGTATGCATAGTTTTATGACCCCTTGGGCACAATTCCTATGGTTGAATCAGTTCCCAACTTATCAACAATGCCTTAGTATCTCAGTTTTTCCAGATGTCCTTTAACATTTGTCATGTTTCTTTTCCTATTTCCCCCTGTTCATCCTTCCCTCTTTCTCCTTTCACCCTGTGCATTCTCAAAAAGATATTTTGCTTCATTTCCACCCTTCCCCTTCTATTTTCCTATGGGGCAAGACAGATTTCTATATCCAATTGAGTGTGGATGGTACTCTCTCTTTGAGTCAATTCCAATGAGAATTATAGTTCATGTGCTTCCCCATATCTTCCATCTTCTTCTCTACTATAACAACTTTTGCAACTTTTTTATATCAGATAATTCACACTATTCTACCTTTCCCTTTTCTGTTCTCCCAGTGCATGCCACTCTCACCTCTTCATTAAAAAAGTATACTGCTATATTCAACTCACATCCATGTTCTCTCTCTATGTATTTTCCTTCTAACTGCCCTAATAATGAGAAAGATTTTAGGAGTTACAACTATGATCTTCCTATATAAGAATGTAAATAGCTTAATCTCATCGATTTCTCTGTGATTTACTTTTCCTGCTTATCATTTTTTAATGCTTCTTTTGAGTCTTGTATGTCAATTTTCAAGTCATCCCTCATCTTTTTATGAGGAATGCTTGTAAATCCTTTATTTCATTGACTATCCATTCCTTCACCCCCACCCTAAGGGAATATGTTCAGTTTTGCTGGGTAAATGATTGTTTATTGTAATCCTAGCTCTTTTGCCCTCCAGAGTATCATATTCCAAGTGTTCCAATCCTTTAACTGATAAACTTGTGTAAATCTTACTGGGAGTCCACTATATTTGAATTGTTTCTTTTTGGCTGCTTGCAATATTTTCTCCTTGACCTGAGAGTTCTGTAATTTAGGTGAATATTAGGTGAATATTCCTGGGAGTTTTCACTTTGAAATCTCTTTGAAGAGGTAATCAGTGGCTTCTTTCAATTTCTATTTTACCTTCTTGAAAATCAGGGAAGCTTTCTTTGATAATTTCTTGAAAAGTGGTATCTAGGCTCTTTTTCATGTCATGGCTTTCAAATTGTTCAATAAATCTTAAATTATCTCTTTTTAATCTATTTTCCACAACAGTTGTTTTTTCCAATAAATGTCACATTTTCTTTTATGTTTTCATTGTTCTGATTTTATTATTTCCTGCTGTCTCATTTAGTCATTAGTTTCTGCTTGACCAATTCTAATTTTTAAGGAATTATTTTCTTCAGTGAGCTTTGTTATTATCTTCTTTGTCAATTGGCCGGTTCTACTTTTTAAGGAGTTTTTTCCCCCACTGGATTTTTATACCACTTTTACCATGTAACTAATTCAGTTTTTAAGATGTTATTTTCTGGCAGAGATTCCAAACATGGTCGCCATGTGAGGACCCTCTGTCCACTGGACCCTCTGTCCAGTGCCCTCCTTATCTCTACCTTCACCTATCTCCTACTTCTAAACTCAGTAATAAACATCTTTTATTAAAAAAAAAAAAGATGTTATTTTCTTCAGTATTTTCGTGAGTCTACCAAGCTATTGACTTTCTTATCATAATTTTCTTGTATCACTCTCATTTCATTTCAGATTTTTCCTTCTTACTTTATTTGGTTTTTAAGATACATTTCAGGCTCTTCCAAGAATTTTTTTCACGGTTCTGTAACCAATTCACATTTTTGTAGCTTTATAGGTAATTATATTGACTTCATGTCTCCTTTCGAAGTTACATCTTGATCATCCTCATCACCACAATAAATTTCTATGGAGATCATTCTTTTTTTGTTGTTTGCTAAATTTTCCAACCTATTTCTTGTTTTTTAGGTTAAAATTAGGCTCTGCTTCCAGGGTAGAAGGGACACACACTATCCCAAGCTTCAGGTTTCCCATGCTATTGTTTTCAGAGTTAGTCCTGGAGATCTGAAAGTTTTCTGTTCTTCTAAGTACTGTGATTGAAGGAGAGATATGGTCTTGATCTATGCTCTGGTCTGTGAGCCACCATAAGTACTCTTCTCTACCCTGGAACTATGTCCAGAGGCCCTGCATCTTTGTAATCAAGTGTTAGGGAATAGTTCTCCTCTTTGCCCTGAAACAGAAACCCAGAACTGTGTATGGACAAAAAGTACCCTACATGCAGGGCCAGCAAAGGGTCCCCTATAATCTTCTGCCCATTTGTTTAACCTTTTTGCTGTCTATAGTCTGAGAGCTTCCAAAACTTTTGTGCCGATGTAGCCATCCCCAAGCCCTGATGATTGTGCCCTGGCTTAGCCTGCCCCGAGCAGCTTGCATTGAGCTCCAAGTCGAGTCACTTCCCTCCCTGATATGACAGACCTTTCCCAATAATCTGCACACATCCCAGTACTCTATCCAATATCCACTACCATCAAAAAATTCAATACAAAAAATAATTCCACATTTTACATATTCAGTTCACTGTGGTAAGACTGGAAGGCATACACATTTTATAAATATGTAGTCCCTATTCTTAGAGTCTATTAGGGCAGTGACATGCCTAAACATATGCCATTACTTAAGTACCTTAAAGAGTTCCCCAAGTGCCATCCACTAAGTCATAGTTGGGTTGATAGTTGGGTGCAACAGCAGAGTCAGTTACCATAGGGGGCTTTCTTGAGCTGATCTATTGCATGATGGTTATATATAAACTCTGAGGAGAGAAACTCATAACCACATTAAAGAATATGGGATTAGGCCCCCAGTGACAGATTTTATCTGAATCAAACTTTACATAGCATAAAATTCTTTTTAAATGTCTTTCATAATCATTATCTAATTTGATTCCCCCAAAAAATTTCCAGGTCATCTTTAATCTTCCATCTCCCATAATATCCAATGAGATGGTAAAGCTTGTCAGTTCTATTTCTTTAGCTAACTTCTTCTCTCTGCTCCAATGACTCCCACCTTGGTCCAGGCCCTCATCAGCTTTTACCCGGACTACTGCAATAGCCTCCTTATGGGTGTCCCTACTGCAAATATCTCTCTTCCATAAGGCACCTTCTTCAGAGCTGCCCAAGTGATATTCCCAGAGTACAAGTCTGATTGAGTCTGTTTCCTTCTCGAGGAGTTTCAGCTTTCAGTATAAAATAAAAAGTCTACTGTTTGACATTTATAGCCCGTCACCATATGGCTCTAGTCCACCTTGCAGTTAGAATTCACATTACTCCACTACACTCCAGACCACACTTGCAATTCCTACTTACAAGCAACTTTAAGTCTCATGTCAAAGTCCAGAGATAGTCATATCTCTCATTCCTAGAATGCGCTTGCTCCCTATTTCAATCAAGAATCCCTTCAAAATTCAGCTCAAGTTCCATCTTCTACTTGAAATATTTCCTGATTCTTCTTTCCCTCTCACCCTCAGTATGTTATAACTTTTTAAAAATTATTTTTATTAGTCTATATTTAATTTGTATTAACTACCTATGTAGTTACAATGTACAAATGTACATACAAAAATACAAATGTAGTTAATACATATTTGCTTTATTTTTTCAACACAATATAAAGCCCTAAATGACTTTATTATTTTTTCATTTATTTTTATTATTATTATATACTCAGCACTTAGCATAATAAGTGACACAGTGAATAGAAGACCAGAGTTCAAACCTAACCTCAGATCCTAGCTGTGTGATTTTAGTCAAATGATTTAACCTCTGTTCTCCTTAATGTACTGGAGAAGGAAATGGCAAACTACTCCAGTATCTTTCCCAAGAAGACACCATGAACAAGGTGGTACCTGGGGCTTTGAAGAGCTAGTCACAACTGAATGACTGAACCACAATAAAATTAACAGGGTGATTACAAAATTCCCGTTAAATTTTCAAATAGTTTTGAAGGACCCAGAATTACCTTCTTCCTATAATGGAATAGGAAAGTGTATTAAAAGTTGCCATCAAATATAAAAATAAAATTAAAAAGACCCACTTCTCTTTTCCTCATTCATTGCTATTATGTCAGCCCTAGTTTTAACCAAGCTAATGCTCTCCTGCTTATGGGCCCATATTCTGCTTTCCCCTAAAATGTGATAACAGAAGGAAGATGAGGGGTAAGCAGGACATAAAACCACTGAACCATTTTTATTACTTTTTAAAAACAGAGCTGGGTTATAGGTAATTTCTCGAGTTCTTTTTAAAATGCAAGTTTTATGGATTTAGAGCATGAATGGAATGGGGTACTTACTTAATTGGGACTTCGACTGGATGAAAGTCATTGCATGCTTCAGGAATTCAAAAGCCAACCACAGCATGCAAAATCTTCCACATTCTGCAGAGTTTTGTATCTGATTTTAGAAAATATTAGAAATCACTGAGGATAGTCTTATCATGTTCTTTTTTTTCTCCTATCTGTCCAGAATGTCTGCATAAACCTCTCTTTCTTTTTCCAAATTCTTTCTCCTATAAAAAAAAGTGTTTATAGATTTCAGTCAAATTCAAAGAAGGAATATTTATATTTTTTCTTCAGACTCTCACCAAGTATTCATATATTCATATTTCAGTTATGTTTCAATGAATGCATCATGTCACCCACAAACCCCAACTTCCTCAGGCTCCCTTATCCTGTAGCCTCTTACCTGTGATTTTCCTTATCTCACCAGTACTAGACACTCCTAATATATTGAGGTCCAGCTCTATGTGGACGTCAGTGTTCATTCATGTTTTTCTCTTATTTGTACTATGAGATCAACCCATTTCATTGTTTGGTGAAGATACAGACATAGTGTGTTGTATACATACAAACGTGTGTGTATGTAGCTTATATTTATATATTAGATATACTCATATATGTGTGCATATATGCATATACATATTCATATATTTGTACTTATACATATATACATTATATATATATATATATATATATATATATATATACAGATATTTTATAGGTGGATATGTACATTGCTGCTGTTCATCCTTCACTTTTTGAAGAGGACCAATGGCCTCCCAGTTTGATGTCCTGACTTGCACATTTATTGGATTTAAGCGAGGCAACGGTGCACAAAGTCATCAGCCCCAATCTCTCTTCTGAGGCATCAAAGTCCAGAGGCAAGATAAAATTTGGGGTGACCGGTGATGATTTAGTGTGCAGTGAATGATCTCGGTGCCTTTGATACCTGACCAAGTTCTTAGCACTCCACTTGTTTCATTTACCCTCATAGCCACTGGAACAAATTGTTCTCATCCACCCATTCTGCCACTAAACGTCTTTGTGGATGTCAAGTAGACATCTCCCTAAGTCACTGATGAGTTTAAGGTCTGCTGGTTACCTTCAAACAGGTTTAGTTCCTCTGCAGAGACACTTTGCCAGGGTGTGGTCTCTGCCCATGCTTCAGCTTCTTGGAGCCACAGGGAAGAGTTCAGTGTCGGGTAGACAGCAAAGGTGGATGAGCAGCCCTATAAAGCGCTGAGCCCTCACACCAGAAGGGCTAGCCTTGCCTGAATACCCCTTACATCCCAGATATCAACATATACATGTATATATATATATATATATAGATATATATAGATATATATATATCAACATACCCCACATAGATGGATGGATGGAGGATATTTTTATTAAAGCTTTTTATTTTTCAAAACATATGCATGGATAATTCTTCAGCATTAATCCTTGCAAAACCTTGTGTTCCAATTTCCCCCTCCTTCCCCCATCCCCTTCCATAGATAGCAAGTAATCTAATATTTGTTAAACATGGTAGAAGTGTATATTAAATCCAATATATGCATCATTATTTATACAATTCTCTTGGTGCACAAGAAAAATCAAATCAAACTTGAAAAAAATGAGAAAGAAAATAAGATGTAAACAAACAACAAAAAGAGTGAAAATGCTATGCTGTGATCCACATTCAGTTCCCAAAGTTTCTCTCTGGATTCAAATGGCTCTTTTCAATGCAAGATTATTGGAAATGGTCTGAATCATCTCATTGTTGAAGAGAGCCAAGTCCATCAGAAGTGACCATTGTAAAATCTTGCCATTGCCATGTACAATGACCTCCTGGTTCTGCTCACTTTACTCATCCTTTCTTACAGAACAGTAATATTCCATAACATTCATACACCAAAACTTATTCAACCATTCTCCAACTGATGGGCATCCACTCAGTTATGGAGGATATATTCTGTATGTTTTTTAATGTCACTTCTTAGTCACATGCCATTATTGGCAATAGAAGGCAGCCACTTGTACCCAGTATTTCTATTTTCTCTTTTATGTGGATCTAGGAAATCCGTTTTTGTTCTTTCTTATATATTCATGGATATAGGGATATCTGAAGTGAAAGCTCTCTCTAATGATACAGCTGTCACTCAGTTACCAGTAAATAATTTATCTTCTTATAGAGCTTTCTGAGGCCCTGAAATGTTAAGTGGCAGGCTGAAGTCACCTGGATAATAGCTAACAGAAACACAATTTGAATCCTGGTTTTATTGTTATAGATACGATGACCTTTCCACTACCTCACATTATTTCATTTGTTCCTTTCCATTTCCAGAGCCACATCCCTATCTTACTCTACCACTTCCCACATATAATGTATCAATAAATAATGTGATGCCCCAGCCCAAAAGAAGGTGGAAACTGCCTAGGAAAAGTTTTCAGCTTTATTAAATATAATCCTTATATTTAATAGAAGAGACTCTCCATCTGAAAGGTTAAGGTTCACTTTAAAGCATGGGTCCTTTATGCAGCTTGTAACTATTGCCCAAAAATTTGAGGAAGGGATTATGTGACATAATTCACTTTGCTTTCCTCAGGTTTTCTAGGCAATAGATAGAGCTGGGTTGCTAATATCAACTCCTTCATAAAGATGCCAGAAAATTGGAAGGAAAGTTTGGCTGAAAAGTCCAAAGGGCAAGCATTTAGACAGGAATCTTGGAAAATCGACACCTTCCAATGATTATCTGGCAACCAGTGGGATATAGCAACTTTTGGCTCCTTTTAATCAAACTACTTAAAACTCCCAGCAGGGACAATCTTCTCTAGGTCCTCAGCAGTTCCAGACTTGTCAAATGTTATTCCCTATTTTGTGTTTTCATGCAGGTCTGTTTAGCTCTTAGGAATCAGGATCCAGCAAAACTTCCCGATGTATTTCTTTCCCTACCCCTTCTCATAACTCCTTGCAGAGATTCATTAGTATTTTTCTTGTCTTATTCTGTCACTATATGTTCTTTCCCTCAGAGAACATTGTCACCATATTGTTGACAAAAAGCCACCGTTCTCCCCAAGGCACAGCCCTAGAACCAGAGCACTAGGGACCTATTTTCACTGAAGCAATTCCCTTTTGTTCCTACTCTTAAAATTCCTGAAACCACCAAATCTTTATCAGAGAGCAGGAATTTCATCCCTCTCCATCTTTAAGGGAATATTAATCACTAATAATAGGTTCAGTCCCATGAACCCTTGGGAAAGGAGGAACAACACTCAGAGGCTAATTTCAAAAGGCAAATTTCCTAACTATAATCATCGTCCCTCGATGGGCAAGCTTACGGAATGAGTCCCAGTATCCCTAGAGATTTTAAGACAGGGGTTCTTTGACCATTTGTAGAGAGGACTTCATTTTCAAGTATGGAATGACAGAAGGAGCACAGAATCAGACCATAAAGGTCATCATATCAAACACCCTCAATTTATACATGAGGAAACTGACTTAGAGAGTCTAACCATCCCATCCAAAGTCACACCATCATGAGTACCCCACACACATTGTGGAAGATTAAACATCTGTGACCGTGGTAATGTCTCTTGGGGCTACAGAACACCCCTTTCTACTTAATCTCAAGATGACAATGGCTGCTGAGAATCATGGGCTGAAATAATTGTGGAGAACCCCCTTCTTATAAAATGCCATGAGACCATTGGGTGACTCATCTGGGGCAAAGGAAGGGGTGGTATTTGGAGAAAGGGCACACATTCCCTACATACTGAGCACAGAGTCCACAGCTCCATTCCCATTGTGCTCAAGCATTCCCCAGACACTGCGTTCCCTTCTGGCCTCTCACCACAGCGTGTATTTTCTCATCGAACCGCTATTATGAATGGAATTAGGATCCAAGGCTAACCCACAGAATTCTTACCCACAATGTACATCATGTTTGTGCCAAGAAAGAAGAAAGCATTCTAATAACTAGGGGAAAATGCATTCTGAATTTCAGATAATTAATGTGTAGAACTCAACTTCTTTGTAAACTAGGGGCAGCCTATACATTACAGATGATTCCGATTTTCATGAGACTTCATAATTAAACACAATCTTTAAAATATTTGATTGTGTCAAAATGCCAGTAGCCATGACTTCAATTCAATCCAAGTGTCTGGCCCATGCAAAATCTTGTACTAGGAACGAGGGATGCAAGGACATAATCTCAATGTGCTTTCAATATGGCCTTTTGGCAAACGGTTTACATTCTACAGAGCATACAAAAGAGAAACATAAAAAGTAAATATGAAATATACACATAGTCATTACAAAGGGATTTTAGCAACGAGAAGAGAACTTAAATTTTAAGGAGATCAGAAATGGCTTTGATAGCTACGGCTGATAAAAATTCCATTATTCTGCCATTTATTGAAATATTCTATATATATTCTCTTGATATTTTACATCTTTCTTTCTATATACCTGTCCCCCTATGAAATCAATTCAGTTCAATATTCATTTATTAATCTATATACCAGGTACTAATTTATGTGCTAGAAAAAGAGAAGGAAGGAAGAGAGGAAGGAAGTCAGGAAGGAAGGAAAGAAAGAAGGAAGGAAGGAAGGAAGAAAGGAAGGAAGGAAGGAAGGAAAGAAAGAAAGAAGGAAGGAAGGAAGGAAGGAAAGCAAAGGAAGAATGCAGAGAGGGAGAAAAGAAGAATAGAAGAAAGAAAAAGGGAGGAAGGATGGAAGGAAGGAGAATGAGATAGAAAGAAAGGCATTCAATTTCATTTATTCCATCTTCATTTAATAGGGGAGTTCATTCCAATTCACTGTTATAAATGTTCATAAATTTCTTTCCTATTTTATTATATATTTTCATCTCTTTGTCTCTGCCATCCTCTTTACAAAAAAGATGGTGAGAAAATAGTTCATTCATCACCAGTGGTTTATACTTTATGCATTATTTTTCTACTCTCCTTATAATCTTCTTTTCCCTTCACCAAATTATTAAGCACTGGTTCTTTTTCTTTTTTCCCTTTTAAAAGCTCTCTTCATAATCCAGTCCTTGAGTTTACAGTTATTTTATGAATAATCCATCTTTGAATCTATCCTACCATTACTTACTAATTTAGTGCTGAATTCAATTTATTTTTGCACCAAAATCTTTGTGTTTATAGGTCTGTATTTTATCTTCCTTTTGCCTTTTAAGATGAAAGAGATTCAAATGATGCTCAGCTTCCCTAAATGTCCATGTATTTTTGGCCAATCTTTTTGTCACGCAGTCTGATCATATGAAATACTAGTTTCTCCATGCCTGCTCCCATATCTTTTGCCAATATAGTCCCAATTTCCCCTTCCTTTTTAAAAATATATAAATTCATAAAATATAACCAAATCACTCTAAATCCCTATCTTATTTGACTACTTCTATGAATCTTGATGACAGAGTTCTAAGAGGTCACACTATTCCCATTTTATAATAGAAATACACCATCCTAATAAAATCCTTTCTAGTTGTTCACTTGTATTCTCCTTTAATATTTCTCTTGATGTTTGCATTTCAAAGTTTCAACTCAGCTCTGCTTTATTCATTTACTTGTTTTTGCTTAGAAGTTCTCTATTTCATTAAAGATTTATTTTTCCCTGGCAGGATTTTACACTGTGGTTCTGTGTAACATTTTTGGTTATACACATATATATATTTTTATTTTTTTAAATATAGTTTTCCAAAACCTTGCTATTGTTTTATGTTAGCTATTAAATCTTTTGAGATCCTGCAGGTAGTTCTTTAGTACTTGAACTCTTTCTTCCTGTATGATTACGGTATATTTTCTTTGGTCTAGAAGTTCTGGATTTTATCTTTAATATACATTGGATTTTTCATTATGGAGTTTCTTTCAAGAAGGAATGAACTGTGGGTTCTTTTCATTTCCATTTTGCTATCTTATTTTGATATGGTTATGCAATCTTTTTTCATGGTTACTGTAAATAAGAAATTCAAGTTCTTGTTTCCATATTTATTGATCCAATCATTCTTAAATTATTTCAATTTAATGGAACTTTTAAAAATCATTTTTTGGATGACACCTTTATTTGTTTTCAAGTTTTATTTACATACATATATATATATATATATATAAAATTTCATATAGTCACTAATTTGGAAGGAAGATCAAGTTGAATTCTCAAGTTGTTTATTATTTGGATATATTTTTTTTGTTTGCCTCTTATACTTATCTATTAATTCTCCTTCTTACCCTTCTCTCCAAAATGCTTGGATTTTTTAAAAGATTCTTTCTCCCAGAGCTTTCCTTTAATTTATAAAGTCATTGAAAACTCTTTAAAAAATTCTTGCTTCATCTTTTTCAGAAATTCCTTTTTATTTTCCTCAGATGGCACTTTCTGTCAGGACCAAACTCTTTGAACTTCCAAGGGGATTTTCTGGCTTTGTATGGCTCTGGTTTCTATTACCCAGGGTCATGCCTTTGTACTTTCTGCATATCCATAATGTTTAATTAAAGGATTCCAGGGATGTCTCAGGCCAGGGAGCCTTAAAAATATTAATGTTCCTGAAATGATCCGATCTAGGATGCAGTCTGATTCCTGTCCTTATGATACAATCTTGGCAGGCTTTGGGTCTTGTTTCATATTTGGCAGCACAATGGCCAAATTGTCCATGGGGGAAACTCCAGAGCTATCTGGAATGGCTGCTTATTCAGAGAAATGGAACTGGACCCCAACCCTAGGTCTGCAATTCTTGTCTAGTTCATTTTCTGTTGGTCTCACTCTTCTGTTGGAAGGGTAAGATCATAAAGTGAGAGCTCTCTATATGTGTGAGAGGAACAAATCCCATTTTCAAAGCTGAAGAGCTACTAGTGTCTTTGAATCACTTCATCATGCACCCCCTGCTGGGCCTGTATTCCTCCGGGTATTTTCCCTCTAATTCTCTTCTCTTAATTTCTCCTTCAGTCACCCCCTACCAGAAATCAGACATCCACTGTTCTCCATCAAGAGCTGCCATGTCTCCATTTCAGCCAGTCTTCAGCTGTCCATTATAACTCAATAAATATTCTTCCTGCCCAATACAGGGGATGCAATGGTTACTTATTCTCTCCTTTGAGGGGAGGGTCGGGGCCATATTAAACAGCCCTTTCTGCCACCACCACTGCATTGAAAAATGCTGTTGCTCCTAAGTCTCTTCTCAGGAGGGGATGGCTTTGGGCCCACAGGCGGCTTTTTCATGCAATCATTGGAATTCTTTCTATTAGACTCTTAACAGAAGTCTGAGAATTCTCAGGCTCAAATCTCATCTGGTTTTTTCCTCTTGCTACTTCTTTGCATTCTCAGCTGACTTTTTCAATTCAATTCTCATCTGTCTTATGATTCTAAATTCATGTGAAACCTCAGTTCTTACCAAATTTGGGACAAATGTTATTAGCAGTGTACTTGTTAAGAGAAAAGGAACTAAGTAAAACCAAGTGGAGGATGACTTGTAACCAGTACACACCATGCTCTTCTGATACATTCATATCAAAAGTGGTGCTGGTTGGACAAGTAAAAGGCTGATAACTTTTGTTTTATGTTCTACCCCATCCGGTTCCCATGAACAAATACTGGTCCAGGTAACTAGGATGCAGTAGAGAGAGCACTAGACTCAGGAAGATCTGAATTCAAATCCAGTCTCAGACACTCACTAGCTGTGTGACTTTGGGCAAGTTATGTAACCTCAACTGTAAATGAGGCAATAACAGCACCAATTTTATGTGTTATAGTAAGGAATAAATGATATAATATTTGTAAAAAAAAATAGTACATAGTGGGAATTATCTAACTGCTTATTTCCTCTCCTTCCCCTTAAATCCACATTTTCTTTTATTCCCTTATGTGATCAAGACACTAATTGAAAATAATATTTACAAAATCTGAACATCTTATAAAACCAAGTGGGTAGATAGTTCGGTTTGAATATCTGAGTTGCATTAGCTTTCTTTGATTCATAATTACAATTGACTAAGTTAGGGAAAATACGTTTTCTGAAAGATTTGTCTCCCTTTCTGGCAGCAGATTCTGAAACTTTCAATCCTTAAATAATTTCTTTCTCCACAAAATATGCTTCACAAATGTGTCAAAATGTGTTCCTAATATGCCTTCTTGGAAATCTACTTGGTTTTTGAATTGAAGAATTTGGAAGTACACAGTAAAAAAAAATCTTCCTTAGCCATTCAAGTAGAAAAAGAAAACAGTTTTACTCATTTGTTCCTTTGACAAACATGTATTCTATATGTAAGGCCCAGTGTTGATCGTTGTTGGAGATATAATGAGCAATAGGATGTTCTTTTGCACTAAAAGAATTTGCAATCCAGTTGAAGAGATAAAAACATGCTGACAATAAGTGCGATGGAAATTCTGATAAGTGTCATGAGAGAGGCACAAAACCAGGACGATAAGAATTCAGAAAATGGAGAAATACTTTCAGCTGAGGGATCAGGAAAGTGTTCATAAAGGTTGTGACATACTGACCCAGAACTGAATGAACAGTCATGAAGAATAACCAGATATTTCAGGCTCTTAACAGTCTGCGGTACTAGCAAAAGAAAGAGAACACCGTCATCTGAAATTTTATTATAAATTGCATTATATCCAACATATTCTATTATAATGTTATGTTTTAGTAAAAAGAAAGAAGTCTAAAACTCTTGTAATTTGGAAATGGGAGAATGGCTCAGTTTCATAGAACTTCAGAGTTGGAAAGCACTCTCAACTGATCTTGCCTGAAAAAGAATTCCCTTTATGACATACATGGCTTTGCTTAAAGATTTCCAAGAAGGAAATATCCACTACTTTTCAAGAGAAGCATTTGGGATAGTTATTTGGACACTTTTTCTACATCCAAGTTTATTCTGACTCATTACCTAACACCCATGTTTTCCACACTAGTCCTCTGAGATCAAAAAAAGAAAAGAAAAGAAAAGAAAAGAAAAAGACTTTCTTGTTCTGAATAACAACCCATTAGACACAAAGAAAGCCACCTTAATTTGAGGGTTAGTTGGGACCATAGATAGAGCTCCAGGCCTGGACTCAAGAATACCTGAATTTAAATTTAGTCTCAGGCACTTACTGACTGTGAATAGTTGGACAAGTTGCTTACTCCTTTTTGCCTGTTTCCTTATCTATAAAATGAGCTGGAAAAGGAAATGGCAAAGATCTCTGCAAGAAAACCTTTAAAGTGTTGATCACAACTGAACAAAAATAATACTGTCCATCTTCTTTAACATCCTCCTGATATCTTCCCTTCCCAAACCCAAATATCCTTAGTTTCTACAGCTAATCCTCATGGCATAGACCCCAAATTCTTCACCACCCTAGTTTCTCTTCTCTGAGCACTCTCTATTTTGTCAATAAATTTCCTTTCTTAAATGAACACAATTCTGCAAACAGAGAATGGGCAGAGAAACATACATACCATTGGATTTCCTTATTTTGGGAAGTCAAATGTCTCTTAAAGCAATCAAAAATTAAGTAGAGCAGGTGAAATATAAGCAAAACCAAAGGTAGGATCATTTAAAAGGTTTCCTTTTGGGAGAAAGCTTTGAGTTAATCTCCTCTATCCTAATTACTAACTGTAGTCCTGGGCAAGTCACTTCAGTTTTCTCAACTGTAAAACAAAGAATAGATGACCTTGCAGGTCCTTGTAGATCAAGATCTGTGATACTCTGGTATAGAAAAAAAGAACATACTGGAGAGGGTAGAACACAGGATCTATTTTTATTTGCTTGTTTGTTTTGCAATTGGGTATCTAGGAGGAAGAAATCCTTTGCTTTCCACAATTGATTGGTGCTACATATATTCAACCCAGTCACCCCTTAACCAAAAAGTAACCTAAAACAATTGTGAGGGAATAAAAACAATAAAAACCCTATCATCTGCTTGGAATCAGCAGTCACAAAGATTTGGGGACTCCTCATGCTTATGGGAACATTTCCCATATTCAATTCCAATTCAATTGAATATAACAAATGCTTATTGCACACCTCCTATGTGTCAAGCACTGGGGCGGATCTTAGAGATATGGTCTCTGCCCTTTTCCTGTATGTCATAAAGGGATTTCCTTTCAGGTAAGAATTAGGTGAGAGTCCTTTCCCGTTCTGAAGTTCTATGAAACTGAGCGACTCTCTCAGGTTTCCAGATTAAAAGAATTTTTGACTTCTTTCTTCTGACAATAACACAGCATTATAACAGACTCTGTTTAAATCCTATTGAGTCTTTCCTCAAAGAGAATTTTCAAGTAAGGGAACAGCATTTGCCCTGGGATTAATGTTACCTGTGTGACTCGAGACAATCTCTCAGCCACCTAAGTCCCCAGTTTCCTCATCTGAAGAATGAGGGTTCAGGTTTAAAAGACTTCGAAGAGTCTTTCCAATTATAAAATTGTGATTTAAATGGTGCTCTTGTTTTCTTCAATTTAGAAAGAAAGAAGGCTCTCATTCATTTTAAACTCCACCTGAAAGTAATGGCGTATTAAGCCATAAATTAGACACTATAGGGTCAAGAAGATAAGGGCCTCATCAGCGGGGCATATCAGCAGGTACCTGGGGTTAATATTTATTTATTTGATAATTACAGAGAGTGTATGTATTTATAGTCATCTTTGGCTTCCTAGCAATTTTTTAATAAGGGTACTGGAAACAGAGCTCTCATGATCTAAATGCCTGTAATCTCTCTAGGGCCCAATTATCTCTAGATAACCTTACCCCTTGAAGACATATGTATTGTTATTATAAAAATGTTTATTTTAGGGAAGGACATATATTTTGTAGTATAATAGCATTAAACTGTCATATCAGAGCACTAGCAACAATACAAATGAGGGGAGGCATTCCGAAAGATTAGCTCACTCTTAGTAATTAGTTTACCAGACACACTGAAAGAACTGAAAACTCACTCATAAATAATTCCTATTTGTTTCTGCCAGTCTGTCAGAAAGAAAATACCATCGAAAGAAGATCTCTTTTAGGTCCCTGATCTTCGTTTGTGCATTCATTCATTCAGCCATTCATTCAATCAACAAACATTTCTCTACTTGACAATTCACTGTGTTAAATGGTGGGAGAGATTGCAAAATGAAGGATGTGTGCTTTAGTAGAGGAGAAAAATGACCAAAATGCAAAGTAAAGCATAATTTAATAAGGAACAAAGTGCTGGGTATTTAAAGGAGGAAAAAGGTTACTGGTGGCTGGGGAGGATCTGGAGAGCTAAATGAAAAAGGCCATTTGAATTGGGGCTTGAAATAGAAATGTATTCACTTATACTGGAGATGAGGGTATATGCTTAGGTGGAGGAGGATAATCATTCTATACATGAAAGGAAAAGAGCTAGGATTTTATTTCATTTTCTAGCCCATCCCATGTCAGTTGACCAGCCAGGTAAGTCAGTCAATGAGCATCTAATGAGTTCTTACTGTGTTTACAATGAGCTAAAGAAAGGTAAAAAACACTGTCCTTGTCATCCAGGAGCCCCCAGTTTTATGGAAGGGAATTTGTAAACAGCTGGCATGTTGCACAAATGTGCACATGTGGATGTATGTACTGTTCAAACATATGTGGGCACGAATGCATCCAGTGAGTGAAATGCCAGCTGTTTGCATCCCTGCAGTGTGTGTTGGGGCGGTGGCTGGGGGATAGAGAGCACTTTGAGGAAAGAAAGTGTTACAAAAGGAGCATGAGCCAGGGGAAGAGGGGAATCAGTACTTTGTCTTTATTGTAGAGAAGTATTCAAACTATTGTAGAGAAGCCAAGGAAAATAAAAAGCAAAGATGAAGAAGGCAAGACATTCCCCATTGAAGACAAAATTGAAAAGACATTGTGTCGGAGATGGAATTCCCAGTATCATCATACTTTTTCAGTTTATAATCCAGATTTTTTCTCCCATTTCCCAGTTCTTGCATCCTGAAGCTTCCCCCTTACTAATTCCCCACCACATATTGGAAGGACCTTCTATCTGCTTGGCTTTCCCCAGTGGGGAAGGGATGGCTCCCCTCCCCACTTCCATTTAAAGATGGTGTCAGGTCAAACATATCTCAGACTTGTCTAGGCTGGACTCTGTATTTTCCCTATAATCCCCACCCTTCCTTCTTTCCCCTCTCTCCCTGTTCAGGTTCCTTCTAAATGTTGTCTTTGCATATTAGAGTAAAAACTCTTCAAAGGCTAGGATTGGCTTCCTTCCTATTTGTGTTCTCATTTCAAGGAATTCACACAGTGCTTAAAAATAGTAAGTTTTAAATGTTAGCTGACTGACTGGGTACTGAAACAGATTAGTCACTTTGGGTCACAGAATAGGTGGAGAAGACTAAAGTGTACATAGATTATCAAAAATCAAAGAAGACAAGATTCCCATATTTATGCAGGAGATAGTAGGGAGCCACTGGAGCTTACTGGGATGGGGGGATGAGGAGGGGTGCCATGGCTAGATCTGCAGTTTAGAAATATCTGCACTTTGGCAGCTAAATAGAAGATGGCCTGGAGCTGGGAATTAATTGAAGCTTAAAAACCACAAAGCAACAGATTGACTAAGTGGAGTGAGTATGAGAGAAGTCAAGAATTTTCTTGAGCTTAAATCCTCCAGTGCATTGGAGGATGTTGGGAAAGCTGTGAAAAAAAGAGAGCATAAGTAGGAATCATTAGGCAGAGACCAATTCGCCAAAACTAAAGGCTATGTAGGTTCCATGGCACAGGTTATAGCTCCCAGGATGGTGGGTAAGAATAGCAGTTTCAGGATGATCTCACAAAAAACATGCTGTAATAAGCCAGCATCATTTACAAAGACATGGGATACTCCACTGATGGACCAGAGGCAGAAAACTCTTTCAAGAAGAGCAAGTTCCAGTACCAGTATAACATTCAGAATCCAAGGCTGTTTTTTGTTTTTGTTTTTGCCAATGAGATATTTCACATTTTCTTTCATTTTTTTTTCATTCTTTTGATTTTGTTTTATTTTTTCTTGATGTTTCATGTCATTTGTTTCCACTTGCCCACTTCCAAAATTTAAGGAGTCTTTAATTTTTTCTTTTCCTTTTTAATAAAGCTTTTTTTATTTTCAAAATATATGTATAGTTTTCAACATTCACCTTTGCAAAATATTATATTCCAATTTTTTCCTCCCTTTCCCCCCCCCAACTCTGCCCCTGGATAGCAAGTAATCCAATATATATTAAACATGTGCAGTTTCTCTATACATATTTCCACAATTATGCTGCACAAGAAAAATCTAATCAAAAAGGGAAAAAATGTGGGAAAGAAAACAAAATACAAGCAAACAACAACAAAAAAGTGAAAAGACTATGATGTGATCCACATTCAACTCCACAGTCCTCTCTCTGGGGGCAGACGGCTCTCTTCATCACGAGACCATTGGAATTGGCCTGAATCATCTCATTGCTGAGGATGGGCAGGTCCATCAGAATTGATCATCATATAGTATTATTGTTGAAGTATATAATGATCTTCTGGCCCTGCTCATTTCACTCAGCATCAGTTCCTGTAAGTCTCTCCAGGCCTTTCTGAAATCATTCTGTTGGTCGTTTCTTACAGAACAATAATATTCCATAACATTCAGATACCATAATATATTCAGTCATTCCCCAGCTGATGGACAGCCACTCAGTTTCCAGTTTCTTGCCACTACAAAAAGGGCTATTAGAAACATTTTTGCACATGTGGGTCCCTTTCTGTTTTTAATTATCTCTTTGGGATACAGGCCCAGTGGTAACACTGCTAAATCAAAAGGGTATGCACAGTTTGATAGCCTATCGGGCACAGTTCCAAATTGCTCTCCAGAAGGGTTGGATCAGTTTACAACTCTACCAGCAATGCATTAGTGTCCCAGTTTTCCCACATCCCCTCCAAATATATCATTATCTTTTCCTGTCATGTTAGCCAATCTGTGAGGTGTGTAGTAGTACCTCAGAGTTGTCTTAATTTGCATTTCTCTGATCAATAGTGACTTAGAGGATTTTTGCAAATGACTACAAATTGTTTACATTTCTTCATCTGAAAATTGTCTGTTCATATCCTTTGACATTTTATCAACTGGAGAATGGCTTTAATTCTTATAAATTTGAGTCAATTCACAAAATATATATTTTAGAAATGAGGCCTTTATCAGAACCCTAGGATATAAATGTTTCCCTCCAGTTTACTGCTTCTCTAAGGACTCATTTTCTTAAGCCAGCTTTTGTAACACCTTTCCATTTATCCAATTATAGTTAAGGATTTTTTTTTCCATCAGTGAAATCTGTGGAGTTTTTTCCCAATTGGCCAAATCTGTTTGTTAAGTATTAAAGTTCTTCAGTATTTTTATGCCTCATTTACTAAGCTATTAAGTCAATTTTGATAATTTTCTTTGATTCCTCTCATTTCTTTTTACCAAATTTTCCTCTATCTCTGTTGTTTGATTTTTAAAATGAGTTTAAAAAAACAGGAAAAGCCTGTTGCCAATTCACATTGTTCTCTGAAGTTTTGCATCTGGCTATTTTGACTCTGTTGTCTTCTTCTTGTTTTGTACCTTGATTTCTGTCTCATCATAGTGCCTTTCCATGGTGAGGTTATTTTTCTTTTCATGTTTGCTCATTTTTCCAGCACATTTCTTGACTTAACTTGTTTAAATTAAATTCTGTTCCTAGGGTATGGCTTGAGGTGAGGGAGGGAGAGGATCATCTTAAGATGCAGACTTTTCCCATACTGGGGTTTTCAGAGCTAGTTGTAGGGGTGTGAAGGTTTTTGGGACTTCCAACTCTTCCCGTGGAGAGTTTTGTCTTAAAAATTTGAGTTCTAAATTCTCTTCCGCTTTCTCTCCTCATCTCTCACAAAAAGGCAATTTGATTTAGATTATACATGTGTAGTCATGCCAAAAATTTTCCCCAAAATGCTGTTGAAGTAGTTATTGAATACAATGTGAAACTCCCCAAAGAGCTAGAAAAATTATGCATAGCCTTTGACCCAGCAATACTACCAAGATTATATTATATTATATTACAAAGAGATTGTTTTTATATGTATACAAGTATTTACATCAACTCTTTTTGTGCTGGCAAAGAATTAGAAATTGAGGCAACAACTGAACAAATTTTGGTATATGACTATGATGTATTACTATTGTACTATAAAAAATGATGAGAAGGATGTTTTCAGAAGAAACCTGGGAAGTCTTACATGAACTGATGCACAGTAAAATGTGAAGATGCAAGAGAACATTGTTCACCCCAGGAACACTGTATAATGATCAACTGTGAATGATTCAGCTGTTCTCAGCAATATGATGAAGAATTTATGAAGAAAAATCTATCCACCTGCAGAGAAATAACTGGAAGAACATAAATACAGGTCAAAGCATATATTTTTAATCTTATTTATTTTTATTAAAGTTTTTAAAGATATTTTGGTTTCTGTTTTCCTTTATGAATGGCTAATTTGGGAAAAATTTTTGGCATGACTACACATGAATAATCTAAATCAAATTGCCTTTTTGTAACAGAAGAGGAGAGAAAGGGAAGAGAATTTAGAACTCAAATTTTTAAGACAAAACTCTCCAGTTCTTTCAGTATTTCCTCAAGTGGAATAATCTAAAGATCTTTCACCTTCCTAAGTGCCCTTTTCTACATTCTCTCCTAGTTATCAATGTTCTTTCTAAATTATGGTGCTCAGGACTGAACACAATATACTAGTTGTCTTGTATCTAAGCAGAACAACTGTAATCAAGACAAGGTACAGTTGGATTATTAACTCCCTAGTTTTGGTCCCTGTGTTTCTCTAAGACAGCCCAAGATCAGAGAGAAGAGGGGGGAGGCAAAGAGAAGGAAGGGAGGGAAGGAGAGAGAGGGAGAGAGAGATTGAGGGAGAAAGGAAGAGACAGAGACACAGAGACAGACACAGTGAGAGAGAGAGAAAGAGAGAGGGGGCAAGAAGGGAGAGGGAAGGGGGGAGGGAGGAAGGGAGGGGAAGAGAGAAAGATATGGCTTCAATATTATACTGTTGACTTACTATAGATTCAATCTGCTAAAATCCCTGACCTATATAGATCTTGGGGATCTCAATTTTAATGTATTTGGATCTTTTTGGTGCCCTCAAAGGTTAAAAATAATATTTTAATTAATGAAGATGAGGCCATTCTAGGGCCTGACCTATTTGAAATGAAATGCCTTTGAAATTGTCATTAGCTCAGTAACATGTAGAATCAGGCCTCAGTGGCTGGAGTTTGTACAGCTTCATCTCTGGGAGTATCTGAACCACAGGTTGTCTTTTATGGGAAAAGTTTTGTTTAATGTTAATTTCTAATTCCTTCTCAATCGCTCCATTTTGCTTGTGCTTTTTTCACTTGACAAATGGCTAGGTTTGGAGCCAGAAAGTTAGGGTGCAGATGTTAGTAATGATGCACCTCTATGAACAAATCACTTAATTCCTCTTAGACACAATCTGTACCCCTAGTAAGTGGGGATAATAGTATTGGCACCTTTTTACTATATCTATACAACTTCTAGATATTGCCCAGTTGACTAAGATACTAATTGTGATAGTAATATTAGTAAAGCAAGAATTGTCCAAATTCACGTTCCCTAGTTTATTTTCTTCAATGATGGAAGAAATTGCTATCAGGTTTCAATATTTTTGGAGAGTTTTTCTATGATTCCTTTTTTAATGGGTTAGGACCTGGGATTTCATCAATATCAACAATTCCGTAGAATGATTTCCTCCACAAATATCGATCACCAACCCATCAGCAAACCACTAACTTAAGGTCCTAGGGATTTCCGCGGGCCTTAGAGAGATTGCACCTTCCCATCTGACTAGTGTGTACCAGATACGACGTGAAGCCCAATCTTTCTGTCTTTGAGGATGTCCTGCTTTCCTGGCATCGTGCTGCTTTTTGAGTATTTTAAGTAAAACATTTTAATTCATTTCCTCCGATATATTTTTGGAGTCAGAATACTTGGAGTAAGTTGGAAGTCATTCTGCTGAGCTCTCCTTTGGGAACCCTTTCAAGGTGCATCTACTTGAAATGATTAAATCAAATGTTTTGATGCTCAAAGTGCTTTCAGCACATTTCTCTAGAGTGGAGAAGAGGAGAAGGAAGTTTTTCAGCAGCACACAGTGGTTTTAGTTATAATATATAAGCCAAAATGGCTACATCTCACACTCCCATCCACACTGCTCCATTCCAGACAAATGTTCTCTTATGTTAAAGGAACATTAGAATTAATGAAGATCAAGAGCATTGGTAGTGGACAGTTTATGAGAGTCAGGACCCAATTTCAGGTAGCAGTGTGCTATGGGTAGGAAGTCTCCAGTGAAGGTTGAGAGTTTATCCTGAGGAAGCTTAGGGCTTGGGTTTGAAATCATTTACTTTGGCTTAAAACAAAGCAAATGAGATATTGAATACTCAGTCCAGATGAAAGGATAAGATTTCTAGGATGTCAACAATGAAAACCCAAGTACAAATTAGTGTCTATGATAAGAAAAGATCAAATATGAACCTGGGATATGACAGTCCCAGTTAACTTGCCAACTAAGTAAGTTTTCTTGGACTTTTGACAATTCAACTTTGATGAGCTCCTTCAGTCCTCTCAGTTTCATCGACTCTGCCTCTTAAAAACCTATTCCATTGCTCCTGCTCCTTAAAGACTTATTCCATTGTCTCTGCCTCTTAAGAACTTATCCTTTAGGTTTTATTTGGTTTTGTTTTTATTAAATGCAAGCCCTTGCATTTTACCCATTTCCTTGTAAAGAATTTGTAAGTCTTCAGTATTGGAAGCTATAGGTGCAGAAATTATTTCACTAACATCATGGACATATTTTTTGCAAATTTAGAGTTGTCTGAGCCACTGGGAGATTAAATTATTTGCCCACTCTGTGGCAAACCTAAATTTTCCTGATCTTAATATCTACCTAAAACACACTTCCTTTTTTGAATAATGAGAATCACAGATTAATTACCCAAACTAAATGCTATTAAGAATTGTAAAATTGAATTCTGCCTCTTCCAAAGCTTTCCATCAGCAAACTTCCTGTGTCCTCTATCAGTTTTACTCACTATTGAGAGTAGTGAAATAGTTTCTTAGGTTTTATATTTGAAATATCGAATGCTTTCATGATCCACTCATTTCATTAGGGTGTGGATCAGGCTTTCTAAATTTCCACATAAATCATTCAATCCTGGCACATGCCTCTTCTTTAAACTGATTGGTTGAATTCTCCAGCAAAATTCCTATTACAACTTTTCCCCTATGGTTTGTGGTTTCCCACTTCTTTGACATGTTTGCTTTAATTTGATCAAAATGCCTTGGAACCTGTACTCACTCATTATGACTGCCATGGTTTGTTCCATAGAGCACTTTTGAGCTAAGTAATTGCAAATATCTTTTATTTAAGAGTTTTAAACAATCATTTCTGGATTGCTTAAAATTTGAGTCACTTCAGTGAATGCAAGATTTTCCCAGGAGGTATGACACAAGGATCCACCCCCTCCTTTAAAGAGTGACAGATCTTGGCACATTTAGCAGAGTCAATAACTTATGCTATCTCAGTATATTTACCAATTACCAAGACGTGTCTATATTTCTTTGGATACCTCATTGTCATTATTTCTTATTGTACACTGATCCCATATTTTCTGTGTGCCATATTTTCCCCATCCATTCTCCATTCCATGGGCATCCACTAGCTTTGTAGTTCTTTGTTACCACAACACTACTATGAATCTTTTGGACTAGTTGGGAGGATGTTGTTCTTGAATAATAAGTTATTATTCAAAGTGCTTCAAGATTAAAGGATTTGCCAAGGGTTGATAGCTAGTAAGTGTCTAAGACTGGATTTGAATTCAAGGTTCATTGAATCCAAGTTTAGCATTCTATCCACTGTACCACCTAGCAATGATCCACCATTCATGGATAATTTCTCATTTTGAGCCCTTTTTTGAAACTTAAAGCTAAAAACATTCCAAGGAAGAAAAAGACAGAAGCAAAGGTTAAATAACTATATGAAAAGATCCACAATTCTCTGTGTGGTAGCAAAGAATCGTAAACCAAGTGGGTACCCATGAATTGGAAAAAGGCTGTGGGGGTAGGAGGGAGAGGGAATAAGGCATATGTCAGTAATGGATGCTCAGGATACAGTCAAGAATGATGATGAGGTGTCTAAAGAAGCATGGACATCTTTTTTTATAAACGACTGAAGAGAGAACTAAGCAGTATCAATCAAATGTGTATTTTATATATAATGATTATACTCATACAAATGAAAAGATCATTTTAAAATGGAATTGAACTCCATAATGGAAAATGTCAAGAAAGGGAAGTAATAAGAAGACACACCTCCTCCCTCATGGCACAAACATAGGCAATTACTTGGTCAGAAGTCCAGACATATCATTATACAAGGTTTTGTGAATAAGATTTTTGGGGTTTGTTTCCTTCTTTGCTTAATTATTTTTACAAGTGAAAATTGTCAGGGCTATCTGGGAGGTATATGATGTCAAGACAAACAAGCATCAAAATGTATTTATAAGAAGATACTTTTAAAAAAGTCAATCAATAAAAACTTATGAAGCTCCTTCTATATCAGGTTTTGTGCCAGGCAGCAGAAAAGAAAAAGGGGAGAGAGGATGAATAGAAAAGATGAAGAAAGAAAGAAAGAAGGGAAAGAGGGAAGGAAAGGTAAAAAGGGGGAAAGAAGGGAGGAAGAAAAGAAGGAAGGAAGGGAGAAAAGAAAGGAAAGAAAAGAGGAAAAGAAGGGAGAAAGGAAGAAAGAGAGGAAGAAAGGAAGGAAGAGAAAAGGAGGAAGGAAAAAAGGAAAGGGAGAGAGAGCATGAGAAGGGAAGGATGGGATGGCAGGAAAGAAGGATGGAGGGAGGGAAAACAGGAAGGCATAGAGGAAGGGAAGGAGAAAGGAAAGACAGGGAAGAAGGGAGGAAAGAAAGAATATAATTATTTATGAACCAAGGATCTAACAAGTCCCAGTAATCCAGGATGGGCTGTGGCAGGGCCTGCTGCATCAGCTTGGAGAAGATCAGTTTTTGAGAGAGACAACTTGAGCCAAATGGTCAGCTCCTCAGAACTCATTCTGTTTTGACCACCGGTCCCAAACTGGTGCTTGGTAATGACTCTCTCCCACCCAATCTTGTTTTCCAGCCCAACTCAGCCCCTGAGACTTTGCAGACACCCCGGACCAGCCCTGACTGTCTTTGCTTTGTGGTTGTTCTGTTCTGTTCCCTCTTTCCCCAGGCAGGGATTGCCCTTCCCCAGCCTGGCTGTTTTCCTAATCACCACAAGTACTGACCCTGCCCCAGGCAGGATGACAGCAGAAATATTTTAGCTTTCCAATTCATAAGGAGAACTCTTATCAAAGAGTCAGTCTTAAATGAAATAAAAGCTCTTGGTTTTAGGCATTTTTGACACTAAAGTTACTGTAAAAATCCCTCCTTCATGTACTATGTCTCCAACACTGTTTCTAGCCCTGACTTCTATAGTTTTTAAGTGTAATGGTGCATGTGGGGGGGTGGGATGGGGGGAGGATGCAAATATAATTTTCAAGCAAAGATTAGCACTTGCTCTGCTGACCCATGATACCCCATTAGGAGCCATCTCAGTAGCATCTCCTTGTATGTCAAGGACATTATGTTTCTGTACCTATCACAGGCTTGTTAGTGGCAGGACAGGAAATGACTAGTTAATCGCTTTCCATTCTAGCAATCTTAGGCCACCGATTCTTAGGGCCATCATGTAGCAAACCTATTATTATCCAAATATCAGGTTGTTGTGTATCTTCTTTATTTTTCTTTTGGGCTGGATTGGAAACAAGTCAAGTAAAAATGGAGTTTAACTCTTTGAAATTCAAAGTGCTAAGGTAATTTCCAAGCAGCCTATTTCCCTAGTACAAAGTGTTTATTTTCCTTCTCTGTAAAACAATATATTGCCTAGTCACAATGATTGCCTTTTCCTAGGATCCCCTATGCTCATGCATATCCAGGCTCAAGTGGGTTATTTTATTTTTCCTCCCACAATATATACTTTACTCAGAGCTTTAAATAAATAATGGATTGGCAACTTGAGTAGAAGAAAGGGGGCAGGGGAAGAGCTTCAAATGGCAGAAAAAAAACAGACACCAGACAAGTCAAATGCAAGTTTCCCTAAATATTACCACAGCAGCCTGTTCCATTTGGGAGGAATTGCCGCCAGTCAGATTGTCCTTGGTTTCTCTGTCTATTCCGTTTTCCCCCATGTTTGCTGAAAATTCAAACCAAGCCACACATCCCCGCCAATTGGGCATACAGCTGGGATACGAGCCCCTTTCCCTTGGGACTCTGGACTAAGACCACCAATTTATTTTAAATAGGCTAAACTACAGTTCTTCATTAATCTGGTAATTACTCCGGTGAAGGCTATTTTGCCGTTCTTAATTCCACATGACTTTATGAGTAAATGTTGTGTCATTTCCAGAAAAGAATGACCAGCTGCTCATTAAAGAATGGAAAAAAATAGGTTTCAAATGAAGAAAGAGGGATTCAATTGAGACTGAAGGATGCATTTATACCTTTCTGGAAATGTCTAGGGAGGACGTTCTTAAGGCAGAGATGAACAAGTTGAATTTTGGAACCTCTATTTAGTCCTGGATTCCATTAATTCTGTGATAAAAGAAAAAAGACAAATTCTTTTGTCTTCTAAAAGATTTAAAAGATTGGGGGGAAGGAAAATTATTGTGTCTACACAGCACGATGAAAATTTTTTTATCCTTCCTGTATCTTTATGCATTGGATTGAGTGTCTGAAGTCATGGGCTAAAGTCCAAGATTTACCCCTTTCCCTTGTTAGCCACTTTCCCCTAAATAAGTCATTGTATAGATGATGGCTCTAGTGAGAGGATGCTGAGAGACATATAATCCAACATCCTCATGGACAGATGAAGAAACAAGGCCCAGGGAATTGAATCACTTTACCCACGCGACTAATAGAAGAGGCAGGATTTAAATCTTGGTCTACAAACTCCTAATAAGTGCCCTTTCCACTTTGCCACTCTCCCTCCCTTGATCTTCAGCTTTTTCTCATATAAACTGAAGATAATGCTTGTACTATACTTTATATTTAATACTTTAGAGCATTATAGTAAGAAATTTGGTTCAGCAAATGTTTAAGTGCCTGAAATAATCAAAATATTGTACAAAAACTTTCTAACTACTAAGTACTGTAAGGAAGTAGCCACAGAAGCTCCCTGTCCTGAAACCACTTGATTCTTTGCTGTCCTGAAAATATAATTGATCTAATCTGTCATTTTGGGGGGATATCATATACTGCAGATGCTAGTAGATGGAACATTTTCTAATCATCAATTGTATTAAATAAATATAAATTCAAGAACTTTTACTTTATACAAGTATAAAGTTTTTGGTTTTTCTAAATCTATAAAACAACTTAAACAAATTGTATTGGGAGACTTTCAAGTATTGTTCCTAGATCTAAAATCCTATGATTCCTTTGTTTTAACCAGACAGGAAGTCAATTTCCCAGGTTTGTAGATGTTAACAAAAATCAAACTATCAAGGTCTTGCCTTAAGCCTCTCCATTGCCTCAACGATCTTGATTTACAGTTTTTGAAAACTAATATATTCAATATCTGAAAGTCATACAAATATCACTGACAAAATATTGCTACTAAAATTGGCAAAAAAAAAAAAGCAAAAAGGCATTTTATGCAGTATTTTTGGTTGACATTCTCTTCAAAGAAAATTTGTTATTGATGGTGGTGGTGATGGTTGTGGTGCTTTTTTTTTTTTCCAAGTTAAAAATTCATTTGTTTTCTTAGCATTTAATCTACGCAATGTCCCCAGCTGAAACATTTGGAGACATATAGACAAATAATTGATTTTTCACTTACATTGCATGTTCATCAATTTACTAGACAGAGCTTTAAGGTAAGCTAAATAGTCCTGAGTGTTAGTAAAATAGTTAAATCTCTTAATGCAGAATTACATTTCCTGACAACATCTGCTTTCAATAAAGTAAAGCTATTCAATTGCAAATTGCACAACATTCATTTAAAGGTAAATAATTAGGTATTGGAATAAATGTTTCCTTTAACAATTACAACATAAAGAATGTGTCATAATCATATGGCCTTGAGGGATGGAGAAGATATTTTTTTCTTTAGGTCCCCTATTAACCCAAGTGAATAACCTCATAGGCACTTTACCACAATAACACTATCTAATAAAACAGTATACTGGGTTAGATCCACTCAGTAAGCTCAGCAGATTTCCCTAAGCTATTAAAATAAAAGGAAAAATGAAAATCCCCCCCTCAAAGAGTATGAAACATTTTTCAAATATATGGATTAAAGCTTTAACTTCACCTTTCTATATGAGCTCCCTTTTTTGATTTACAAATTGTCACATACATTTACTCAGGTAATTTACACACACACATATTCACACAATAAGATAAATATTGTTAGTTTAAATAAATAAATCATAGAAAGGTAAAAACATGGTTTAAAAAACTTCCAATGTTTATTGGAACATTGGGAACCACTGGAACCTATATGTCTCTTGCATAGTACTAAGTCTGCTTTGGAGAATTACAACTTCACCAAACTAAGCAACCTGATCAATTGATTGAGGGGAGCTTCCAAAGGTGCTGCATTCATTTCAGTAAGTCATTCCAATATCATAATATGTCCCACTGAGAAAAATAAAGGAAAGTAGAGGGGCAGAACAGTTTGACTGAGAGACCACTAGGTAGGAATTTATTTTCAGTCCCAAATCTGTCATGAGATCATTATATAACTTTGGGGGGAAATTACTTTATTGTCTTTGAGATTCTGTTTTTTTTTCCTCAATAAAATGGACTAGATGATCTCTAAGTTCATTTCAAGTTTGAAAACCTGTATCTATGCAATAGCAGCAAAGAGTAAGGTGTTTGCCTTCAGAGGAAAGCTAGTTCTATCTGGCCTGACTTTGCTGTCTATGCAGCCTCTGTTCCAACATTTTAGGTGTGAATCTTTCTAGAAACTGACTTTCAACAAACCCAGGAAAACTGCAGAATCTTCTGGGAGGAAAAATCTATAAGCACTCAAAAATTGTTTGACCTATGTACATAAGAAAAAATCAAGCAATAATGTCAGTTTCCCAGAATATTACATACAGTTGAATGGACAACCTCAAGAGTATGCATATCAATATGTGTATATGTGTAATGTGCGTATATGTGTATATGTGTGTGTAATAGACCATGTAAATGGACACCCAGTTGGTTCCAGAATTAAAAAAGAAAAATAAAACAGAGTAGATTAATAAAATAGATTAGATTAAATTATAAAGAACTTTTAGCAACCCCAATATTTTGCTAATAATGAAAACCCATTTTTAGTAGCAATATTTTACCAGTGCTATTTGTATGACTTTCAGATATTGAACATAGTAGTCTTCAAAAATTGTAAATGAAGATCATAGAGGGTAATGAAGAGACCTACAGCAGATATGAATGGGTTGCATGTAGCCAAGAAAGAAGAAGAACAAAAAGAACAAGAACAACAAAAAGAACAAGAAGAAGAAAAAAAGAGGAGGAGAAGGAGGAGGAGGAAGGAAGGAAGGAAGGAAGGAAGGAAGGAAGGAAGGAAGGAAGGAAGGAAGGAAGGAAGGAAGGAAGGAAGGAAGGAGGAAGGAAGGAAGGAAGGAAGGAAGGAAGGAAGGAAGGAAGGAAGGAAGGAAGGAAGGAAGGAACAAAAAAGAGAGAAAGAAAATCATCATCTGGGAATATATATATTTATATATATATATATATATATACACATATAGATAGATAGATATAGATATACACACACACATACATACTAGGAAGATAATATGGACTGATAAAATAGAAAGAGTAAATGCTGACAGGTGAATAGCCTGCATTCTCTACTGCTATACTTGCAATGTCAAGAAGATACAAGAGCAGCTTTCTGTGTATTGGATAGATTTCTGAGCCACACACTCCCAGTTACATAGATTTAGAGCTAGAAAAGATATTCATAACAATCAAGTTCTACTTCCTTATTTTACAGGTGATGAAACTGATGCTGAGAGAGGTGAATGTCTCACACACTATCATAAAGCTAGTAAAGACCAACCAAAATGGCAGAGAAGGAAGCAACAGTATATCCCAATCGCTTCACCATTATATGATTCAGCTCCCTACCATTACATGACTCATTCTCTGAAGATAGATTTTCTGTCTGTTATTACATTCTCTGGGGAGGGAAGAGGAAGATCCTTTCCTAATTCTGGACCTGAAGAAGAGGAGAATTATGATTCATTTAAGAATCAGGGTCTCATTGTGCTCATTCTAATCCTCAGCCTTGGAGGAGAGGAGATCCACTATTCATCTCACAGATGAGAAACAGGGTCTGGGGATGGTACTCAAAGGATAAGAATTTTGAGACATCCCTCAGACATGAAGGAAGGTTCTAAGATACCAAGAATGAGCAATCAAACACAAAATATAAGAAGCTAGTATAATGCCAAAGATGCCTAAGACATAAAATTATAAGGAAAGGATCATTCCATAACTTTTACAAAGCAAAGTTAATAATTATGATAAAAGTGATAAGAGTAGTCATAACAATATCACTTTTGAAAAGAATATGATGATGTATTTAGAGAATGCTAGAGAATCAATCAAACAATTAGTAGAAATAATCAGCCTAAACAAATTGGTAGGATATGAAATAAATACACATAAATCAGCCGGATTGTTTTCTTTTACTTAAAAAAAAAAACTATCCAGGGCGGGGATAGAAATTTCCATTAAAAAAGCTAGAGAACATATAAAATATTTGGCAAACTTCATACCAAGACTTATATAGGAATTACATGAATACAAGTACAAAATACTTTATAGAAATATATATAAATAATTAGAGAAATATTAATTGTTTCTGGATAGGTTTAGTTGATATAGTATAACATGAAAATATTATTAAATCATTTATTTGTTCAGTTCATTATTTGTTCAATGAAAATTCAAAATGTTTACATTCTAAAAGTAGAAAAACCTAATAATGCATTTAAATACTTAGAAGAAAAACTAAACAAGTTACAGGGAGAAATAGGAAAACTATATGTTGAGGAACGTTAATATGCCCCTTTCAGAGCTAAAAAAATCTAAACAACAATAAATAAGAAAAGTTAAGGAACTGAATAGAATTATGGAAAAGTTAGATATGATAGACTTTTAGAGATATATAGAGACATAAACCCACAAGAATAGTACAAGGTGGACAGGCAAAGGCAAGTTGCAATCTGCTTTATCAAAAACAATAATCAATGCATCGCAGACTCTTTACATATAAATACACATATGTGTAGTCAGATAGATACAACGACTAGATAGATACACAAAAAAAGAAAGGAGAAATATAGTGTCCCCAATACCTTGGTGCAGTTTTAAGCTTACCATAAAAGAACTTATATGTCAAAATTAATGTTAAAATTTGACTACTTTGGCCCTAAATTAACTCTGTCTACCCTTACTTCAAGATAGTTTTTTTTTCACTATAGCAATGAGGGATATATAGTTATAGAAAATTGACTTAATATATGTAATTGTTAAAACATGCATGTGTAAAATGATAAATGGAAAAGAATGAATTGAATATATTGTCTGGGTATCTCAAACTTTTTTGTCTCAGCATAAAACACTGCAGATTCTTTGCTTTAAGATCAAAAGAAAAAGCAACAGATGTAATGCCATTTTTAGAGTATACCAAAGACAGCAAGTCACATGGAGGAAATGAATGATGTTTTCAAGAAATAGATCACAAAAGTAACACAAAAATAAAACGCAGGAGAGATGAAAAACTTCAAAAGCCCCAACATCAACTAGAAGTCCCATACGGTTAAAAAACAGAGTTCCTGCTGAAGTCATTAACTTTCTAAGACAGTCAACTTTCATGTAGATGAACTTGGGGAAACAATATCGAATGACTTAGCCTAACACTGAATTTGGTTCACACATGCACATACAATATATACAGTTAAGGCAGTAACAAAGGTGTTTTCTTTCTTTTTTGGTTTGTTTAGGGCACGAAAAGAATACCGATTTCAATTCAATACTCAATTTAACAATTTAACAACATATATAAGTGCTGCTGTATTTGGCACTGGACTAATGTTAGAACTACACAGATTTCAAAATAATGGTTCTCTATTCTAAAGAAGATTATATCATTCTAGGAGACAGAGAAGGGTATTTCTGTTTAAATCCACTTTTCTTCAAACATTAGAGCATAATATCATATAGAGAGAGCTGAAAATTATTGCAGAGGCAATCTAGTATTAATTCCTTACTTTAGATGAGAAAGTTAAAGCCAAGAAAATTTAAATTACTTGTCCATAGGTTTGGTGCTGTTCTTTTTAGTTCTTTCTTTTTCTTTTTTGGTTCTGTTTTTGTTTGGGCTTTTTATTGCTTTTTTTCCTACCTCATGGTTTTCCTATATTTTTTAGGTACAAGAAAGAATAGAATATAGGATATGGTGAGCTTAGTGCTTCTGTGACATACAGCATAAATCCTCTGCTTTATAAGAAGTATGAGAGAAAAAGATATGAGTCATTAGGATAAGAAGCCAAGACAGGACCTAATTAAAAGACCAATGCTTAAGGTATCTTGCAGTAGCATCATCAGACTTTCAGCTAAAAGGACACTGAGAAGTTCATCATGGAAATGAATGGTAATAACTTATTATAGGAGTAGTCAGGTGCAGGGAAGTGAATGAGATAATCCCAGGTGAAAATTGCCTCACATCTTTCACCTTTTAAACCACAATGCTTAGCAATGAGGCAGGGCATTAGGGTTGATCCATAACCACCAATGTCATTGAGTACATACCTAGGTAAGAGAAATTGAGATTTCTGATCTTAATTATGTAACTAATTAATTAATTAAGTAATTAATCTTATGTAACTACATAGGAATATTAAAGGCAAAAATTGCTCATTTTTATTGCAATAAGGAGTATATTTCATCTATAAGTGAATGAGTGATCTTTTGGGTCACATGATGTTGGAAAAGAGAAGTCTTGAGGGCATATGGCTTGTATCACGTGTTTATCATAAACTTTCCTTGAGAATATTCATACGATAGGCAAGAACCTGGGAAAGCCAAAGGGGACTGATGGGACTGATGTTTTAATAATGATTTGGATGAAGAAATAGATAGCATGCTTATAGCCAATGTGGATTTGTGCAATTGGAAGGGCTGTGACCAGGGGGTGAGACAAAAAGATTTATATACAAGGTACCAAAGTTAGAGGATTATGTCAGCACTTGTAAAAATCTGCCATCTGTTAAAGAAAAAAGAGAGAGACCTTAAAATAGTTAGAAAGATTGATTACTTAAAATCAGAAGCTACAAAATGGTAGAATAAAAAATAAAATTAAATAAATAAAAATTAAAATTAAATTAAATTAAAAAATAGTACATTCCTACTCTGTACATTTCCTCTCCCTGTTCCACATTAGTCAGCCATAGCTAAACTGACTATTGCCCTGGAATATTCTCTGTAAGGAAGAGAGGTTTGCCCTCTCTTCATCAATTAATGTAATCATAATAAGAGTATGATGACATTTTAAAAGTGAAAACAAGCTTTCCTATACTTTATGATGTCCTTATGAGATATAAGACTTTTTAATTGGATCAAGAAAGAAACACCTGATGTTCTGATCCAATTTCTTCTGGGGACTTGAAATTAGTAGAAGAATGTTAACAGTTTCCTGGATTCCAATAGGATCTACTCTTACAGTTTGGAAGTGGATGATTCCAGAAGTAGAAAAGATCCTAAGAAAGAAACAAAAGAGTTTCTTTTATCTCTTCTCACCATTTTCTCCTATAAACCATCTCATCAAAGAGAATTGAAAAATAAGAGACAATGCCATACACAGAGAATTCACGTGACATGTTAAGTGAAGATCAATGGATATCAAAGAAAAAAATACTCATTTAAAGGGCAAAGCAACCTTTTGCACCTTGAAAACACTTTATAAATTCAAGTGGTTTTAAAAATTCAAATGAATTTCTGGGATTTGAGAATGACCTCTTTGCTACTCCTATAGTCTTTCCATATTCTTCATTATCATTGTATTTTAATGTCTCTTTTCCCTCTTCTGCTCCAAGTTGCATTTGCTAGCTGGATCAGTAGACATCACTCGGTATTTGATTTTAGGCTTAGTAATTCTGTAAAGAGTTCATACAAATCCAACATTTCTTTCATTTGCTTTTGTTTGTACAATGAATTTTGGTTTGAATTTGACTCTGCTATTAGGAAGAGGAAAAGGAAGAGGAGGAGGAGGAGGAGGAGAGAGAGAATTTTCTCTATCTCTTTTCTGGAATTCACAACTTACAAGCACAGTTTGTTTTTCTTGAGTCATTCCTCAAACAAAGACATCCACTGCCGTGAGCAGAAGTCATAGCATGGAGCAGGAGGGCCGTTCTTACTCATCAGTGGAAACAGCTTTAGCCAAAATAGAAGAACAGGAGTGAGGGAGCCACAGTAGTTTTCTTTAGCTTTTCCATTTTGTATTTCAATTAATTTTCCCTCTGAGAGAATCTGACAAGAAAATAGTGGTAAAACCAGTTTTATTTAAACAAAATTGCCTAGGGAAAGAGAACAAGTGTTAAATGTAAAAACTGAACAGACCAAAAACTTAATATTCCAAAATGTTGTGTTTCAACTCTTAAATAAAAGTCATATGAATATAGGGGAGAAAATAGATTTGAAAGATTTGAAATATATGCATATGTATACATATAAGATATATATGTATTTGTACATACATTTGTGTGTGCATATATACATACATTTACATGTTATATAAGAGAATATACATATTTATTGGGTTTAACAAAAATCAGTGCATTTGGGGGGAAGGCAATTGGGGTTAAGTGACTTGTCCGGTGCCTGAATTCGCATTTGAACTCAGGTCTCCCTGAATCCACAACAGGTGTTCTATTCACTGTATCACTTAACTGTCTCTAAATCACTGCATTTTAAAGCTTTAACTATTTAGAAGGAGCCAAGACTTTTAGAACAATAAGCTTTTAAACATGGACAAAAGTCTAGACTCACAAACAAATATAGACATCTCCCATTACAATAGATCCCCATTATTCAGACACTCTAAGCAAGGAAATAATTTGCTTCCCCAATTTCTATTTATTAACACTATGCTACTTCAACAAAGACCTTTATTTAGATTTATAGGGAACCTGTTAAAGGATTCCAACATTGAATCCTTCTGTCTTTTAGGACCATCCTATTTTCAATTTATTCTTCTTCTTGTAGTCTATTCCATTCTCTAGGAAGCTGCATGAGGATTTCAAAGATATATAGGAGACATTTAGAACCAAATGGACCAGAAATATTAAAGCATGCAGGAGTTCACCAAAATTAAATATTTATGCAGCAACAATAAAATCTAAATTTGGTACATGTCAAAAAAATTTAAACAGTCAATATAAAATTATGAACAAAAGGATGGCAGTTCTGCCAGTCTGTGAAATTGAATGATACAGAATATTAGGAGTGTTAGCAGTTTTAGGAGCACTCATTAAATCCTCACTATTATAGGAAACATGTCGCTGTGGACTTTTATGTTTCTTAGGCAGATACCTCGAAAGTGCCACAGATCTTCATCATGATGTTCTACCTTTCCAATACATTCCCTGACTGTTAGCTCAGCTTTCGACACAAGACTAAGAACAGATCTGTGATTTTGTCAACATAAGAAATTCCCTCCTTTAGTGGAGGAGGGTAAGAAACAAGTATTTCAATCCATACTGATTGCCAGAGATCGTGCTAAGGGCTTTACAAATATTATCTCACCTCATTCTATGTCAGGTTACAACCTGTCTGGGATATAATAGGTACATGCTAAGGAGTTGTTTTAGGATAAATGCCTTCATCAAGGTGCCCTGGGTATAATATCTACCACACGCCATACTTACTGTTCTGTTCTTCCAATAATCAAAAACAACAACAGCAAAAATCATACTTGTATATTTTGACTAATCTATTTATTGAGAAAGAAACCATGGAAATCAATTGTTAAAAAACTACATTTGTGCTCATATGTCTCCCCTGCTTTTTTGGATCAATTTTGACAATGTTTATTTAAAAATGTTTTCTTCTGATGGCAATCTTAGCAATGTCTGTACAACTACGTAGATTATTGGTCTGACCATTATGCTGACTGAACTGACCAGTTATCATCAGATTTAAAATGACTTCATGAAACTAATCCAGGGACTGCTAGGTGTCCATGAGTATCAGTAATAGAATAAACATTGACAGAACATCCCAAGAAGAAATGTTGCCGGGACCCACTGGGGTAGCTTCTGACAAAAGAAAAGGGAGCAAGATTAAAGACAATAAAATGCCCACTATATGCCAGTCATTGTGCCAGGTATGGGAAATTCAATACTAAAAGGAATAAGTCCTTCAACTCAGCTAACTTGTGTTTACTCAGGGAAAGATGTGGCAAAAGATGGACATTTATAAGAAAATATTTTAAAAAATCAAATCAAATTTGTTGGACAGGATACTAGTGATTAGATGATAAGAAAAGGTCCTGTGTAGGTATTCTACTTGAACAGAACATTGGGGAAGGGAGAGATGGCATACAAAATAGATGAGGGTCATTGGGAAACCCTCCTTTCCTCACTCAATTATCAGGGTCTTAGGAAAGCCTGTCTGTCTATTTATCTCAGGTAGGGAATAGTTGAATTAGAAGACAGGCCCAACCAATTTTTAATTAAGAAATAAAACCCTTTATTTGACTTTGAAAATCCTTTACAAATATATCCCTTCCTACTTTTCCATCCTTCTTGCACTATATTCCCTTCTGCATACTCTATGACCCAGTTTTACTGGCTTGCTTGCTCCTCCTCACAAGACACTACATGTCCTTCCCCCTTGCCTTTTAAAAAAATTTAATATAAAGTTTTTTTTATTTTTAAACTCTAGCCCTTTTTTTCTCCCTTCCCTCCCACTTCCACAAGATGGTAAGCAATAAGGTGTAGGCAATTTTTTACCTATCTATCGATCTACAATTATATAAAACATCTCCACATTAGTCATTTTGTATGAAAACATGAACAAAATCTTTAGAAATGAAAGAAAATGAAAAATAGCAAGCTTCAGTCTGCATTCAATCAATATCAGTTTTTTCTCTGAAGGCAGATAGTGTGCTTCATCATGAGTCCTTTCAGATTGTCTTTAATCACTGTGTTGCTGAGAAGAGCTAAGTCATCTGTGGTTTTTCATTTTTTTCAATTTCAATTATTCAATCATATTTCAATTTTAGTATTACTATTACTGTGTTCAACATTCTCCTGCTTCTGTTAACTTCATTATTCATCAGTTCATATAAGTCTTTCCAGTTTTTTAAGAAATCATACTGCTTATTATTTTTAACAGAACAATTGTATTTCATTGCAATCATATTCCACAGTTATTTTATCCAGGCTCCAATTGATGGGCATCCCTTTGATTTCTAATCCTTAACTACAACAAAAAAAAAAAAAAAAGATTTTATATTTTTTGTACAAATAGTTCCTTTTCTTTTTGATTTTTTGAATGCCTTTGGAGTATAGACAGCAATGATTTTGCTGAATCAAAGGATATGGACAGGTTTGGACATAGTTTGAAATTGCTCTTCAGAATGGTTGAATCAGTTCACAACTCCACCAACAATGCAGTAGTGTCCAGTTTTCCCATAGCACTTCCCACATGCAAGATGTTCCTATTTTTTGTCATATTAGCCTATCTGAGAAGCATGAGGCACTAGCCCAGAGTTCTTTTAATTTAAATTCCTCTGATCAATAGTGATTTAAAGTATTTTTATAAAACTATAAATAGATTTGATTTCTTTGTCTGAAAACTGCCCATTCATATCCTTTAAGTATTTATCAGTTAGGGAATGACTTGTATTTTTATAAATTTGATTCATTTATCTATATATTTGATAAATGTTATCTATAAATTTGATGATATATAGTTATCTATATATCTGATAAATCTCTTTATCAGAGATACTTTTTGCAATTTCCCCACATTTTCCTGCTTTCCTTCCAATTTTGGTTGCATTGATTTTGTTCATGTAAAAACTTATTTGTTAAATTTGATATAATTAGAATTATCTATTTTAGATTTTGTAATGCTCTTTGCATCTTCTTTGGTTCTATATTGTCTCTTATCCATAAATCTGAAAGATAGACTATTCCAAATTCTCTTAATTCATTTATGATTTCATCTCTTATGCATAAATAATATACAAATTTTAACCTTAGCATGGTATATGGCATCAGATAGTTTTGTATCTAGTTTCTGCTATACTGTTTTGCAATTTACCAAGAAGTTTTTGCAAAGTAATGAGGTTTTTGTTCCAAAAGCTTGGATATTTAGGTGTATCATATATTATATTACTATAGTCATTTACTATAATATAATTTGTACCTCACCTATTCTACTGGTTCATCACTCTGTTTCTTAGCCAGTACCAGATTGTTTTGCTAATTAGCGTTTTACAATAGTTTTAGAACTGGTCCACCTACGCCAACATTTTGTTTTGTTTTCATTGATTTCCTTGATTTTCTTGCCTTTCATTGTCTAGTTTCTTATACCCAAAATGTTCTTTTTTTTTTCCTCAGCTTTACTTCCAGGGCTCCATGGTTGTCTTTAAGACTCAGTTCAACTTTTTATCTTTTATAAGAAGCCTTTCCTAGCTATACAGCTATCCCTCCTATATAATAAGGGTCAAGGGTGCAGCACCCCAGTGATCTGAAAAATTCATGTAAACTTTTTTGTCCCCCCTTTCACTGATGATGGCTGAATTATTGTATAATTATAAGATTTGTTGATATTATACAATACTATACATTTATTGTATGCATTTCTGAGTTTTCCTTTTCTTTCATCTCTTGGCCTTTTATGTCATCTACAATTTTTGCAAAACTCCCCCAAAATTCACATTTAATTTTTATACCAACTGTCAACATAATGAAACTGTGATGGGAAAAGTCACATTGTGGAAGGGGAAACTCCATATTGTTCATGCCTTCCTATTATATCATATATATATATATATATATATATATATATATATATATGATGTATATGTAGTTGCTGACATCTCCTCTTCCCTATTTTAATGTCCCCAAGGACACAGATTATTTTTTTCCTCTCTGTGTCCCCCACTTTGAAGATAATACCTAACACAGAGTAAGGATTTCAAAAGACAAAGTGACTGACTTGACTGTCTCTTTAACTACATTTCCAACCTCTTAAGTATCTATTGCATTAATCATAATGTTGAGCTTTTCTTATAGTGTGGCTCTGGTGAGATCATTAGATATATTAGTTACTGATCCGACCTGCAAATATGAATGGTTTCTGCTTTCTTTGTATGCAAGTTTGATGTGCCTAGGTCAGAGTAAAGGATTTTAGTGTTCCTGTCTTTTGTGCTCGCTATGGGGCAAAGATCGAGTCAGGGAGCCCCATTTACCTGCTCAGGATGAGAGGGACTGGTCTTCATTGAATATGATCTTTGTCTAGGAGAGATGCTGACAAGGCAGCAGTCTGGGAGAAATGAGAACCCCTGAGACATAGCAATCGAAGGAGTCACTTTAACTCAAGATCAGAAGAAAACCAGAAAACCATTACACTGAATTTCTTAGTCTTCCTTCAAAGAAACAACCTATTTCTATCCTCTTGAGGACCTTTCCTGTCCTGTGATTCCATGAGTCAGAGAACCAAGAAATATGAAAGGAAACTATTAAGTGAAAAAAGCTGTTTTTACAAACCCACATCAAGAAGAGGTTTGGTGATCATCTGGTCCATTTGACAAATACAGATAATCAAACCAGTCTAAAAATGAAAAGTAATCAATTCTGACAGTGCACCAGACCTGTTTTATTCATGTTAATGTTAAATCTACAGCATAAAGACATATGTTATTATTGTTTTAATAATTATCATACGGTCAAAAACAAACTTATAAGATAAGAATTAGACCATTGATTTTATTTTTACTACTAAGAGGAATGATAATTTTGGGCACAGAAGTAAAAGGTTATAATTTTACTTAGATGGTATGGTCCATAAAATTTACATATATATACATGTGAATATATGCATATTTATTATATGTAAATATATACTGATTTCCACTTTACATTTTAATGTACTTTATATACATTTTATAGATTTGAATTTATGTATATACATCTCTACCTGTACATTCCTATCCACAGTCTATATTTGAACAGTTGCCATGTCAGCAGCCTATTCATTGTCTATTTCCCTCAAATCTCCTAAAATTTCACAGAAAAAAATGTACCATTGTCTTTTGCTTTAACTTGCTTCACCTCGGAGGTACCACTACACACCTGTCAGATTGGTTAGAATAACAGGGAAAGATAATGCAGAATGTTGGAGGGGATGTGGGAAAATAGGGATACTAATACATTGTTGGTGGAATTGTGAACACATCCAGCTATTCTGGAGAGTGATTTGGAACTATGCTCAAAAAGTTATCAAACTGTGCATACCCTTTGATCCAGCAGTGTTATTATTGGGCTTATACCCCAAAGAGATCTTAAAGAAGGGAAAGGGACCTGTATGTGCATGAATGTTTGTGGCAGCCCTCTTTGTAGTGGCCAGAAACTGGAAACTGAATGGATGTCCATCAGTTGGAGAATGGCTGAATAAATTGTGGTAAAAGAATATTATGGAATATTATTGTTCTGTAAGAAATGACCAATAGGATGATTTCAGAGAAGCCTGGAGAGACTTACATGAACTGATGCTGAGTGAAATGAGCAGGACCAGGAGATCATTATATACTTCAACAACTATACTGTATGATAATCAATTCTGATGGATGTGGCCATCTTCAACAATGAGATGAACCAAACCAATAGAGAAGTAATGAACTGAACCAGCTACACCCAGCAAAAGAAGATGACTAGGGAGATGACTATGAACCACTACATAGAATTCCCAATCCCTCTATTTTTGTCCGCCTGCATTTTTGATTTCCTTCACAGGCTAATTGTACACTATTTCAAAGTCCAATTCTTTTCGTACAGCAAAATAACCACATGTATAGACATGTATACATATATTGTACTTAACTTATGCTTTAACATATTTAACATGTATTGGTCAACCTGCCATCGGGAAGGGGTGGGGGGAAGGAGGGAAAAAGTTAGAACAAAAGGTTTTGCAACTGTCAATGCTGAAAAATTACCCATGTATATATCTTGTAAATAAAAAGCTATAAAAATAAAAATAAAAAAGAGAATAATTACCTAGCTACAAAGTCCCCATGAGGCTCTCTAGCCCCTGGATGGATATGTTTGCTATCTAAGATGTCTCTTTCATTCACCTTCTACCCTACCTTTCCTACTGTACAATTCATTCTTGGGACCTCAGATTTTACCATTGGGCAGAATATGACCAATTTCTCGAAGGAAGAGAAGGATGACAACCACAGAAAGCAATCATCTGAAAATGTTCCCTAGTTTGGAATATACACATACCCAAACAATCTCTCTTCCAAACAAACTTATCCCCCCAAAAATAATAGAGATGAGTTTTCCCTGACTATTTAGAAAAGGGGGTGGGTGTGGAATATTGACTGTGAAAATGTTATTAAGGGAAATAATAACCTGTCAGGAAGATTCAAAGTATGGACTGCATCAAATAAAAGAGATGGATGTTTTCAGACAGGCCGATATATTTGGCTGAATCTAAGAAGATGACACTTAAGTGTCCTACATCAAAGTTAGAACAATTCAACTGCCAGGGACTTGGAGAATGAGGAAGGTGAGAACAACAAAAAATAACTACCGATACAAAATATTTCAATGAATATTGAGTATTTTACATGCATTATTTTGTGTATTGACTAGACAATAGTTTATATAAAAAATCTCTGGGGCCTTCAATGAAGTGACTGCAAGATTGATAAGAGTTAAGCAGCGTGCAGAAGCAAATGTGATTGTAAGCTGGGGAAGGAGAAGTCCAGCTGCCAGAAGGTGGAAGGTGAGAATCTGCCATGGTCGGATCCCATCTGGAATGCTGTGCTCAGCTGTAGACATCATTTCTAGAAGGGACAATGCAAAACTGGAGGACTTTCCAAGGAAGGATTAAATTTACTGGGATTAGGTTCAGAGGGCAGGACTTGGGGCAATGATTAGAAGTTACATGCAATCAAACTTTGGCTCAATAGGAGGAAGAATTTCCTATTGGAGCTATCCAAAAATCTCTGGAACAGACTGTGTTAGAAAGGAGAATAATTGTAATTGGGGATGTTCTGATGGAAGCTGGATGACCTCTTTTCATGAATGCTGTAGAGACAATTTATGCTTTAGAGAGGTATTGAACTTGCTTTCATTTGAGGTCTCTTCCCACTCTGAAATATTTTTTAAAGTTTGGAAGGAAGAGAAGTACAAATCTCAGATGCTATTTTTTAATTACAAAATAAAATTCCATTCCTATGCCTTCTAATTACATATACAAATAAATGCAGATTTGGTTTATAAAAGCTATCAAGCACATTTTACATTATGACTTGCAATGTTCAAATGTCTACGTTAGGATATTTTCTTGTTCTTATGGAGAGTTGCCTCTGATTCTAATAGTTTTCCCTAATTTTTGCTATTATCTCATCTCATTCACAGTGCTCAAAAGTTGAGAAGTCGCTGTGACAGGTGTGTTAGTTAGTATAGAATCCCATGAATGGGATTTTAATGAAACATATCTAACAAAGAGGCAGTTCTGTGGTACTAGGAGAGTGTGCCTGCAGAAAGACCCCCCCCTCAATAGAGATTGCTGTTGCTGTGACTCTGGCCAAGAGGTTTAGTTCCTCAGTATTCTCAGCAACTCTCCAAAGCTGGAAGTGACCAAGAAGTCACCATATCAGTGAAATCAGTGCAGCCTTCATCCCTATTTGATAATAGTTTAAAATTCCAGATAACGATCTATCTTCATTTAATTATTTTTATCTTAGTGAAGGTAACAGCTTAGACATTTTAATAAAATACAGCAGGAAGATAGCTGGGATAATCGGAAGCTTCTTAAAGTGTGAGTCCCCATATGGGGTCACAAATTGAATGTGGGAGTCGTGAAAAATCTGGCAACAGTAAAAAGTTTCTGAATGTGCAATGGCCAAAAATTAATTCAAAATCAAACATGTAATGAATCCGAGGTGTTTCTGGCAGTGCTTGCCCATATTGCACTGCGTGATTTCACTGCAGCCTTGGTTCTGAACAAACATATGTACTTTGCACTATGCATACCGTCACTCCGTGCAACACCAATGAACGTTGCCAGAAACACCTCAGCTCAGATTAAAGACTATCGTGTTGGGAACTGCAGTGTTATTACTGTACACACAAAGTTTTCTGCCCTTACAGAGACATAATAGCTTAATTATGGAAAATAAAGTCTTTTAATATTTTCCTACCATCATTCCTCAGCATGTAAGTATTAAATTAGTACAACTTTGGATTGGATTATGTAAGAATGTTTGATTTTTAAAATTGCTGTTATCGCCTTCTTTTACGGAAACATTAGTGTTTAATTGCTGTAGGTAAAGGCAACATCTCTCTAATAATACTTCATATGTTAGGTGCGAACATCCATTTTTTAAACCAAGCACAAAAATGCAACTTCATAAACTAACACTAGTATTTATTTGAGACATTGTTAGCAATTTTTATTTATATTTTAGGACAGAAATCTTTTTTCAGTTATGTATAAGTGGCTAAATTTTTACAGATGAAGTAAAAATATTGTTATCCATGTGGTAGTCTTTGCTATCAGACTGTAGTGTACCTAAATTGACAAGAAAAAGAGAATATTTTGAATCATTTTTGCAAAATATTGCAAAAAATTGCAAAAAAAATACAACTTTTGATAATGATAGTGTAGGAATATTCCTTTGGTTAATTTGTTGTGAAATTTTGGCTGCAAAGAGCATGAACCACCCAAAATAAGATGACATCAATAAACCAAAGGAATATTTTGAACAACTTTTAAACTCTTCAATAAAGAAAAATAATGTTTTGACAATTTGCTACTGTCAATGAAAAGTATTTACTTGCATCTTACAAAGCTGCTTATTTAATTGCAAAAACTAAAAAAGCCCTATGTGAGAAGAGAAGATTTTTGTGTTTCCTGCTGCTATTAAAATGTCACAAATAGTTCATGGGGAAACATATAGGATAGAATTCATAAAATTATTTTATCAAATGATATTGCTTCCAAAAGAACTTCTGAAATTAGTATTTACCAATTACAGCAGCTTATTAGTGGGCTCAAGGGCACTCCCAAGTTTGCCATTCAGTTAAATGAAACAACCAATGTTTAACATGGCACTGTTGTAACATTAGGTAAGATATGTTTATGAAGGAAGCATACATGAGAAATTATTATTTTGTTGCTCTTTGGAAGGGCACACAAAAGGGAAGGATATATGTGTGTGTGTGTGTATGTATATACATTATATATAGAATTAGCTGATGAATTTTTCATGAAAGAATATTTACAATGGAAAAATTGCTTTGGAGTCTGTACAGATGGTACTGGAGTAATGATAGGCAAGAATGTTGGACATGTAGCAAAAATTATAGCTAGTAACAATGAATTTATCTCTTTTACTCACTGCAAAATCCATCAGGAGGTACTCATACTCAAAATAATATCATGTTAGATGTTGTGCTTCTCTATACTATCAAAATTATTGATTTCATTAAAAGTCATACCTTTTAAAGTTATTTGTTTATATATATATATATATATATATATATATATATATGTAATCAAATGTAGGAATAGAGGAAAGAGAAGATAACCTATTACTATGGACCACAACCCCATCCTTTTGTCTTTTGGAAGAAATCATAAGATGGGTGATGACCAACCAAATGATAACCAGTCTTGAATATATATGTGATTAAATTATTATATTGCTACTCCATGGAGTTAGAAAATGTATAGACTTGTAATGTTCTATGAAAAATCTTTCTTTGATATCCAATTTTTGCTCTGTAATCAATAATAGAAAAACTACTTTATTGGTGTCCAAAAAATTAAAAGATATTTATTTTCAAACCTTTGCATATACATAGACTCTGATTACAAAATCTTATTTATACATGTAGAGGTAAGATGACACTCAAAAGGCAAACCGATTATTGAAATTAAAAGATAAAGTTGTTATATTTCTGGCTGAGCAGAAAGCCAATTCTGTTATTTTTTTCATGATGAAATGGCTTTTAAAACTGTGCTATTTGTCAGGCTTTATTTTTTTTTTAAATTCAATGATTTAATAAACATGTCATTTCAAGGAAAAAATGTAACATTTATGTTAAAAGATAAAATTGAAAGTTTTACTGAATCTGTTAACATATGGGAGAATTGGGTGGGAAATGGTTCTTTAGACATGTTTACAGCTACTGATGATTTTATAATTGAAAATAACCTCCCCAAAGATTTAATTGTAAGAGTTGCAATTGATCATCGGAAGTGCCTGGAAACACGGTTTCAGAAATACTTCCCTTCATATTTTGATTCTAAAAACTAAGTTGGATTCATAAACCATACTCAAGTACTATTAAAAAAATGTCAGTCATCTGCTATTAAAAGTTCAAGAATTTCCCAAGTTGTCAAGAAAAAGGGGTTTAAAATTATAGTTTCCTAAAAAAAAAAAAAAAAAAAATCAATTAATTAATTAATTAATTTTGGCTTGTGCTTAGGACAGAATTTCCAACAATTTCAAAAATGGCCTTAAACATACTTCTGCCATATGGAACCATGTTTTTCTGTGAAGTGGTGTTCTCAACACCGACAATTATAAAAGCAGAATATCAATCAACTCTGAAAAATTGTTGAAGATGTTCTAAACCCTGCATTCTGGTAGCCTCCTGAATCTTGTGTGTCCCTCATTCTCCACATCCAATGGACTGAGACAACTTATCTTTTCTGCCTTAAAGTAATCCTTCCCTGTCCAACCCTCTCCTATTTATTAACATTTTCACTGCCCTAATTAAGCAAACACCCTACCCCCAACCTTCTTCTGGGTTTTTTACTAGCTACTTATTGGCCTCCATTCCTGAAAATCCTTTTCTATCTCCAAGGTATTCTTCTTACAGCTGCCAAAAGGACTGTTCCCACTACCCAGATCTCACTATGTCACTCTTATGAAGAAAATATAAGAAAAAACCAGTGGCTCCCTACTGCCTGTTGGAAAAACATACCAATCCCAAAGGCTAGCATTTCAGGCTTTGCCTCCCACATACCTTTTCAGACTTTCATTCTGCCCTTCATGGATTTCATATTTCAACCAAACTGGGAAATTAAATGATCCTTGACTTTGCCCTGCCCACCCCCAGCTCTGCATATTTGCACAAAACATGCCTTTTGCCTGAAGCACACTCCCTCTTCTTCTTCTGCAGACTTTTTTGCACAGCTCTGGGAAGTAAGATTTCCTTAATCCTGCACTTCCAGATTTAAATGTTATCTTCATTTCCAAATTTTCTTATAAAGTAGCAAAGTGATGAAACGGGGAAAAGCCCTCAACTTGAAGTCACCAAAGAGCCGATCCCACTGACACTTGGCAACCTTCGACAAACAGCTTACCTATCATGAGCTTGAGATATCTATTTGTAAGTTAGAAGTGAAAATCATAATAATTATCTCGTGGAGTTGATATGAGTGAGGATCAAATAATCTGATGTATGTAAAGTGTTTTGTAGACGTGAAAGTTCTCTATAACTCTCAGTTATTGGTTTGTTTCCCAATAGTAATAATATCATGACAGAATTGAATTTGCAGAAGGGAAGGCAGAATATACATATTCTGAGTTTCTTTAAAAAAAATCAGTACTTGTATCACAAAGAAATTGAAAGGGTAAAGAGATTGGGAAAATCTCTTTTTCCCAATGTGTCTTCACATGATTTCCCAATTAAGGATTCAGAAAAAGTCTGGAATAAATAGCATCACTAATATTGCTAACTAAGCATTAAGCCCCACAGGAAAAAAAATCACCAAAAACTCTAAATGATACTAGAATTATAATTTTTAGTGGTCAAGGTGGCAGAACCCTATCCTTCCATTGGAGAAGGGAATTCCAAATGAAATATTCTTTAGCATATAGTCCTAGAAAATGGGCTAGAACCAACAGATTGCCTTGCCACTCATCCAGTCAACGTATTCGAGATCAATCTGGAACCTACATCCTTCTGACGCTGAGTCCAAATCATTATTCATCATTCCATGCTCCTCTGAAAGAATAATCTGGAGTATTTGTGCACTTTTAAATATATTTGAGAAGATTATGTGAGATCAATTAGCCATTCGACTTATTCCTTTCAAAAGTTTATATGAAAGGGATTCAAAACATGCCAGTTTCACATTTACAAAGGGAAACTTCCCCTGAAGGTAAATGCTTGGATTTTTTTCCCTTTGATCACATATTGGGAATATCTCGGTGCTACAAAACACTGATGGATGCTGATGGATGCTGTGATTTCATCAATGTGGATGTTAACCCTAACCACATAGACTGCAGTTCCACTGGTATCTGCTTAGCCTGTACAATTTTGTCTGAATTTTGTGCTAAAATGAGCACAGGGCTTTCAACTAAAGCATTGGAAGCCTTCCTCAGAATCTCCTCATAGTTTCAGGCTACCAGTTGAGCCCCAGTTGTCCCTTGTTCTACACAGTTATCTAGACAATTTGTCCCTTGTTCTATACATGTGACCAGCCCATTCCTTTTCTGATAACATATTTTCTGGATGAGAATCTTCACAGATTTGAAATAATAGTGAAAGGATGATTCTACATTAAATATCCCCTGAACAAACAAGTTGACATGAACCCATGCAAAGAAGCTCGAGCTGTATTGCTTAGCCACCAAAATAAAAGACAGTTCTCTTCTACTCGGAAAAACACCAACAGCGCTTTTTGCACTTAAGAATTATGAGCAAATCTTTATAGCAAAAAGCCAAAGTTTTCCCACTACGATTGACTTCATGTGCTACACTGGTTGCATCCAAAAGCTTGACCATAAAACGTGCATCGATGAGATGTTAACATGATGGAAGTTCCTTTGAGTAATCAAAAATAGAGGCTCATAAATGTCCCCTGAAATCTCACGGACAGATCTGCTGTCCATTCCATTCACTCTCACCTCAAGTAGCAGAGAAGCTTCACACATGTGTAACAAATCTTGCAAATATGATAAACACGTAAGTGTTGAATTAACCCCCTTGGGAGCTATCAGTTTATTTAAAGAGAACTTGGAAATACAGAAAATGTTTCAGCCAGAGGCAGTGTGTAGTTAAATAGTAAAGCATAGTATTGTTACCAGGCTTACTATCAGTTTACAAGGCAACAACGTTTCCTTAGAAGACAGTTTTACTAAAATGATTCTTCGAGTCCTGTACTTCTTGCGCATCCAAAGGCAAAGGGCTCTTTTCAAAAATAAATAAATAAAGAAAATAAAGAAACAGGGGAGATCCTTTGGGATTTGCTGAAAGCAACCAAAGTAAGAAAAAGTTCATTTATGACTAAAGTTTGAATTCCTTTACAACAAATCTCTCAAAATGTCAAGATTTGTCATGGAGCTAGAGTAACCAAGGAGACAGAATGGCCAAGGAAACAATACTAGACTTGGAACTGGGAAGACTAGATAGAAATTCCACCTCAGATACATGTTAGCTCTGTAATCCTGTATAAGTCATTAGGTAGCTTTGCACCTCAGTATGCTCATCTGTAAAATAAATGGGTTGGGCTTGAACCTGTTTTCCTAACAGACATGTTTGAGCAGTTTTTTGGAAATTGTTGAACTGAAGGGAGAAATAAAATTCCTAATCAACAATCCCAGGAATTGCTTTATGTTCTGAAGGGTTCTAAATGTCAGCAGATTACAATCATAGTTATACATTAAGTTTCTGGATCCTGATTTGAGTCATTCTTCAAGGAGCTCTGCATTTTATGTTTAGCATTTCCTTTGTTTATAGGGATAAAATGTGTGTGTTCTACACTTAAGTCATATTGTACAATTGAACAATTCTCCAACCTTTGGAGGAGTTCCCATATATGAGTAAAAACCAAGGTTTTTTTTGTTTTGTTTTAAGTTGTCCTTGAGATATTTAAGAAGGTGTTTAATATGCCAGAGTAGCCAAGATGAAGCAGAACATCCCTCTCGTTAGAGATGGGATTCTCCCAAAATTGAACCTAATTGGATCATATGGCAGAACAGAGAGGCATCTGTGTGGATAAGGAAATAAATGAGCATAGAGCACCAGACTCTTGGACCTAGTGCTACTTCTGATTATTAGATCAAAACTTCCTTAAGAAATAAATATTACTATACTGTGTTGAATACAATTAAACACACACATATACATACAATTATGCATATATATTTATGTATATACGTATATGTGTGCACATAAAGATATCTGTGCATTTGTACCTAGAGTGAGCATGTAGAGTAAGGATGGGAAGGGGCTCCCATGTTTGATTTAACTCATTTCAGTTCCTTGAACCTTTATTAAACATCCACTCTTTCTGAAGATCTAGGGGTATGCTGCATATTTATTAACTTCCCATATGATGAGATCATAAATCAATAAAGATGATAAACCAGCTAAACTTTATTTTACAAGAGAAAATGGAGGCCCAAAGTGGCACCATGACTTGTTAAAGATGACTCATAGTAGTTTGTAGAATAGGATGGGAAATCTATGCGGCACAGTGGATGGAATACTAGACCTGGAGGGTGAAAATATTATTTTTTCTGAATTCAGTTCTGGCCTCAGACCCTTCCTAGCTGTGTGACATCGGGCAAGGCACTCAATCCTGTTTGACTCAGTTTCCTTATCTGTCAAATGAGCTGGAGAAGGCAAACCACTCCAGTATCTTTGCCAAAAAACTATTAAGGGGTTATAAAGAGTTAGATACAACTGAAAGTGACTGAACAACAATAATAATAAGTTGTAGAACAAATATTTGAATCTTGATCACAAGACTATTTGTCTTGAATTGGAAGAGACTTCAGAGAACAGCTAGTATAGAAAGACAAACCAAAGTTCCTGCCCTTTAGGAGTTTATATTCAAAGAATATATATGTAAAGATAGATGAAACAAAAACATCCAGGCAAGTAAGTTTGGTGTAAGAGCATATGAGTATCTGGGAGGTCTAGGAAAGATCTAATGAAGGTCACACTTGATCTGAGCCTTGGAGGAGACCACATATTCGAAGAGATGAAAGGGAAGAGCTTTTCAGAACTGGGGGACAGAAGGGCAAAGATATCTCGAACCTAGATGGTCTGACTCCAAACATTGTTATCTTCCTATCATTTGCTATATATGAGATTTTCAGAGAACAAGGCTCAAGGGGCTCAAAATATAAGACAGAAATGCTGGGAATGTTGGGAAATTTTTCAAGCATGACAAGCTCATGAAAAATGGTGTCATAAACTAGAAGGATGGTGGTGCTCTCAACAGAAATAGGGGGATTGGGAGCAGTGATGGCTTTGGAAGGGGGTGGAAATGAGATCTGTTTTGTATAAGTTACATTTGAGATGTCTCTAGGAAAACTAGTTTGAAATATCCCCAAAGCAGGCAATGTTGTTGAACTGGGATACAAGAGAAATATCAGAAATATATATATATATATATATAGAGAGAGAAAGAGAGAGAGAGAGAGAGAGAGAGAGAGAGAGAGAGAGAGAGAGAGAGAGAGAGAGAGAGATTTGGGAATCATCTGAATAAAGATGATAATTCCATGGGAGCTGATGAGGTAGAAGAGAGGGCTTAGCACTCCCAGTTTATATAAAGATCCTGTAAGAGTCCTTGAAAATTTGAGAAGAGAAAAAGGAACAGGAAGTCCGACTTTACTTCCTGTACATTTTTCATTAGGTCTAGTCCTTTCAAGAACAACCAGAGATGATTGTTCTTTTGTCTCTTGATGCAATCATTTGGTACTTGTTTTTTTGGGTTGTTTTTTTTTTATTACAAAATCATGTCTAGTTATTCTCTTCTGTCCATTTTGTTACAAGTTTTAAATATTCCCACTTATATTTCAGCTGAGTCACATCTGACATTATTAAATGGGATAGATACAGTTAAACTCAGAAATTTTATGAATGGGCCCTTCAGCTGTCACCTTAAGAAACCAGTGCAGGAAATCCCATTTGGAAAGGATATTCCCACCAAGCCTTTGAAGATTTCCAGCACAGTAAGCCATTTTTGCTGGGGGCTTCAGTTTCATTCTGACTCTCAAAAATGAAAAAAAATGTCAACAATGAAGAGTGATTTCTCAAGCTATCGAATAGAAAAAGGGAAAGAAAGTATCTGGTCTGATCCGCAAATATTCATCCCTGCTCATTGGATAGCAGCAGTTTTAAAGATGCCTGTGATCGATGTCATGCCCACCAAAATCTAATTTTCCCTTTAAAAAACAAATTTATCTGAGTTAGATTTGGAGCTGAATCCAGAGGAAGAAATAAAACCAGGACTGAACCAGAAATTGAAACGAAAAGAGAACGATAATATGGGTCCTCAAAATATCCTTAAAATTAAAAGGAGGGAAGGATGGGGGCAATCAGAGAACAAAACCAGTTTTATGAAAAATAAAATAAAATAATGAAAAAGCATAATAGAAATACAACACTTCTTTAAATGAAATAAGAATCAACTTCCACTCCTCCTAGGTTTAAGTCTTACTTCTGAAGCACACGGGCTTCATAGCTTTGGCCAAATCCCTTAACTTCTTTGTTTAGGTCTTAGTTTCCTAAAGTATAATTGTACTATGTGGTCCCTAACAAAGATCCTATTACCTTGAGTGCTTTTGTCCACTCCCACACCCATTATGGGACTTATGACATGGCATCTAGAAGAACGGGTTGCAAGATTTGCAGCTAAAACATACAAATCACTTAGCTTCCCTGTGGCCTGGGCCAATTTCTGAGCTTATAAGTGACAGAGACATGAGTAATCTGCATTGGTGGAGAGAGGATATACCTACTCTGATGAAATCACAGGTTGGAATTGGAAAAACCAAGAATTCTCACTGTACTTCTCAGACTCGGGCCAAATTTTATTGATTACTTAAATATAGATAGATGGAATAAGATATATGACCATTGGTTTTGTGGACTGCCATCATGGAAATGGAGATAAAAATCATACTTTCATATTCTATGTGGCTAGTAGAACTCATTTAGGGGCATATTTTTGGTGAAAGTTTCAAGTACACTTCACTTAATATCATTACTTGTTTAAGAAAAAATATGTTCGGTGAAATGACCTCATTAAGGGGAGGGTAATTAGTTCCATAGGAATAGAACAGTATTATAAATAAGCAAATAATTGAAAATTTAAAAAAAAAGTTTAACAATTTATTGTGAGTTTTGCTTATGATGTATCATAAGTATTTATTTGAAATTATTTTTAAATAACATAAGCAAATTAGGAGGGCAAGGGATAGTTTATCAGATCTTTGGAGAAGGGAGAAATTTACAACCAAAGAAGAATTAGAAAACATTATGAAATGCAAAATGGACAACTTAGATTACATTATATTAAAAAAGTTTTGATCAGTAAGAAGATTTCAAAGAGGCCTGGAGAGATGGAGAGAGACTGATATGAATTGATGCTAAGTGAAGTGAGTAGGACAAGGAGGTCATTGTATTAGGCAATAGAAAGATTATACAATGATCAATTCTGATGGACGTGGCTCTCATTAACAATGAGGTGATTCAGGGCAATTCCAATGGTCTTGTGATGGAGAGAGCCTTCTGCATGCAGAGAGAGGACTGGGGTAACTGAGTGTGGATCACAACACAATATTTTCACTCTTTTTGTTGTTGTTTGTTTGTATTTTGTTTTCTTTCTCATTTTTTTCTCTTTTTGATCTGATTTTTCTTGTGAAGCATGATAATTGTAGAAATATGTACAGAGGAATTGCACATGTTTAACATATATTGGATTACTTGACAGCGGGGAGGGGATAGGATGAAGGGAGGGGAAAAATTGGAATACAAGATTTTGCAAGAGTGAATGTTGAAAATTATCTATGGATTTTTTTAAAAAATAAAAAGCTTTAATAAAAATGTTTTTTAAAAGTTTTGGCACAAACAAAACCAACACAAACAAGATTAAAAGAGAAGTACAAATATGTGGGAAAATTTTACATCCAGTGTTTCTGATAAAGGTCTCATTTCTAAAATATATAAAGAACTGTGTCAGTTTTATAAGAATACATGTCATTCCCCAATTAATAAATGCTCAAAGATGATTTTCAGATGATGAAATTAAAACCATTTATAGTCATATGAAAAGATGTTCTAAATGACTATTGATTAGAGAAATGGTGATTAAAACAACCCTGAGGTACCACCTCATCAATCTCAGATTGGCTAAGAGGACAGGAAAAGATCATGATAAATGTTGGAGGGCATGTGGGAAAACTGGGATTTGCTAATTCTTTGCTGGTAGAGTTGTGAAATGATTCAGCCATTCTGCAGAGCCATTTGGAACTATGCCCAAAGGAATATAAAATTGCATATCCTTTGACTCAGCAGTCTCATTACTGGGTCTGTATCCCAAGGAAATCATAAAGGAGGGAAAAGGACTCACACGTGCAAAAATGTTTGTGGTGGCAATGAATGGGAAAGTAAGTAGATGTCCATCAACTGGGGAATGGCTGAATAAGTTATGATATAGTAAAGTAATAGAATATTATTGTTCTATAAAAATTATTAAGCTGGTTTTAGAAAGAGCTGAAAACATTCACAGAAACTTATGATAAGCAAAACAAGCAGAATCTGGAATACATTGTATACAGTAACAGCCATCAACTAAGAAAGACTTGGTTCTTCTCTCAGAGGTTCAGTGATTCAAGGCAATTCTAATAAACTTTGGATAGGAAATGCCATTTGCATCCAGAGAGGGAGAACTACAGAGAATGAATGTAAATCAACATATGTTATGTTTACTTCTGTTTTTTTTTTCTCTCACGAATTTTCTCTTTGCTAATTTTCCTCTCAATATGATTCATAAAAAATATGTATTTTTTAGAAATGCACACATATAACCATAAAAATAAAGGAAAAGAAAAGATAAAAAAGAAATACTTTTATACAAATCATCTTATTCCAGAAATGTCCATGATTAAAACTATCTCTGTATTGTGTTTTATTGTATCTTAACAATGGAACCATTTCTCAGTAGTGTAAAAGATTTGTTGTTATTGGTGGTAGTGGTGTTTGTTTGTTTGTTGTTTGTTTTTCTGGTTTTTTTAGATAGTAGGGTAGAAATAATTCAACCAGTTTGGGGAGACTTATGATGACAGGAAACTTCTCACCAAATACAATGTCTTCAGAATCACACCCCTGCCAAATTCTCCTATTTTGAGAAACCTTGAGCTTGAATGAAATGATGTATACAGAGAGAGAGAGAGAGAGAGAGACAGAGAGACAGAGAGATAGAGAGACAGAAAGAGATAGAGACAGAGAAAGGGAGAGGAGGGGGAAGAGAAAATCAGAGACAGAGATAGTGAGACAAAGAAAAAGAAAAACACACAAAGAGACAGAGAAATAGTTTCTTTAGCATCCTCAAAATTTTCTTCAACTCCCCTCCTAAATATAACTTCTTATGTGAGAAGGAAATTGAATTAAATGCCATGGAGTCTTGGAATATAACCTGTCCATCACCATCATAATATCATGACAACAGAATTTTCCTGCTCTAGATATTGGCAGCAGATGGATAAAATAAAAAAAAAAGTGAAGCAACTCTTGTGTAGAAAACCAGAATGTCTTGATTCTAAGCAGCATTGAAAAAGAAATGGTATAGATCTGCTGAGGAGGAACTTCAAATCTGCTAGGATGTTGGAGATGAAAATCTTGTGCCAAAACAAGTAGGAAAAAAGGAAGAGTGGGGAAGGGGAAAAAGCAGAAGAAGACAGAGATTTCAGGTAATCAATGGGATATTTCATCTCCATGTTACCAGTATTTCCAAGTATTCAAATATTTGGCATTGTATTAGATGAAAAATAAAATGGATTGAATTTTTTAATAATGTTTTCATCTGGATGCTCTAACATCCTGCAGACAAGGTCATGAACCACTGGAAAGTAATATCAAAGCTTAGGGAGGGTTGTTGGATCAGAGATGGACTGGTTGATTTTGTAAAAATCACACAAAACAAGGCAAAACCACACAAGTCACAAAGCTGCAAAACAAAAAGCTTATTTCTAACCCAATAGGCAACTGTTGTTTCTAGAAATAAGACAAGGGAGCAACAGAGGTTTGGGCCAAGCCAAGGAGCAGAGCTCAGAGGAAAAACATGGGAACAAGCTGACTCCAAGGAAAAGACTAGAAGCAGAATGTCAACGTAGAAGAAGCGAAACTGGAATTGGGAAATGCTTCCAGACAAGAGCATGTCCAGGTACCACAAGTGAAATCAAAGACAGAAGATGAGAAATGAGTAGGAAATCTGAAGCCAGAGTATGCTCAGATAATAAACATCAAATCAAATACTCATTCTCCCTTTCACAGAGTCAGGCTTAATTTGAAATCTCTGGTAAAGATCAAAATAGACAAAAGATTTTAAATGTAGGGACTCAGTACTGACTTTGTTATTATTATTGTTCAGTCATAGTTCAGACACATCCAGTTCTCTGTGATCCCATTTGGGATGTTCTTGGCAACATCTCAAGCTCTTTGTACAGATGAAGAAACTGAGGCAAAGAGGATTAAATGACTTCCAGGATCACACAACTATTAAATGTCTGTGGCTGGATTTAAGGATCCAGGAAGATGAGTTTTCCTAAATCCTTGGACTTTGCAAATTCTACAGATTGGATCTTTATTGTTTTGTTGGTTGTGTAGACTTAACAAGGCGATAAAAATATTAATAATACAGATTAAATTTAAAACTGCATTTCATAGTCATCCTTCACCCCCACCCCCAGGAGAGCCTGTTAAATATTTACCAGCACACCTTTGCCTGGTCAAGATCAAAATTAGCCTACGTTTGGCCGATTAGAAAATGGAAGAGGTAATAGATTTCAGTGTTTTAGCTGGTGACTCAAGGAGTAGCATAACAAATCTGCAACCAGTGGTCTAGGGCAATGATGTCAAATTCAAATAAAATTAGGTCCTATCTTGACTTAGAAAATTGCATATTAATGTGATCTTTTATTATATTGTATTCATTTTGTTAACTATTTTTCCAATTGCATTTTAATCAAGTTCGATTCCCACTCCAGAGTATTGTGCAGCCCATGTGTTTAACACTCCTGATTTAGGCAATAAGGACAAGAATTACACTGGCCTTTTGCTTTACTCTGGGAGTTTCATCCATTTTCTCTTAGATAGGAGCCAACTCTAAACTCCACTAACTTAGGACCTGTTGATAAACACAAATTATGGTAGGACAAGGATGATATGGGGAAGTTGGATTGGGGCTAAATAGGACAGCTGCTAAGAGATAATTCCTTTCAACAAAAGCTAAAAATAATGCCAAACCCCATCCCCAACAAAGAATTAATTAACCAGACTTTGGATAGCCTAGGGCATAGAGCAGCATTTTCAGCACACAAGCATACATAAATATAATCAACTAATTTGTTTTCTTTACAACATATACTAATTCCTCAATTCTATGAGGTATTTGTGAATATTCAATAAATACTGTTTTCCCAAATAGGAAATAATGATTTTTGTTCTCAAATATGTCCAAACAAAATCTATTTGCATTGGGGGTGAAAAATTTATAAACTTTTCCATTGGTCAGAGGTAAAGTATGTAGATTTTTCTCCTCTGTGCTAATTAACCTTCTATTCCCCCTCCAATTCAGTTTTGGAAATTTTCCTCCTCTCATTCCCATCTCCCACATGGGGAGATCTCTGGATCTGGAGAAAATAAAAATCTAAAAAGACTAGAAAGGTCAGTAGAGTTCATTTTAGGGTTGTTAATTGGCCTAATTTTAATATTGTTGCATCTCAGAGAACAAGGAGGTCCTAAGAGGGAGTAATAGGGCATGGTCAGGGGAGTAATCAGAACACCAATAACATTTATCAGTCAAGTTCACTGTCAAGTATGGGTGTGGTTCATGATACCCCAGATAAGTACAATATGACATCATAGACCACTGATCACAGATCACCATAGCAGATAAAATAGTAATGAAGAAGTTTAAATATTCTGAGAATTACCAATATGTGACACGGAGACAGTATGTGATCATATGTTTTTGGAAAAATATGGTACCCATGGATTGACTTGATGCAGAGTTAATATAAACTTTCAATTTGTAAAAAGAAAAAAAAATATGAAATGCAATATCTGTGAAGTACAATAAAGCGTAGCAAGATGAGGTATGCCTGTAATTGTTTAATTTTCAGTGATTTCCATGATCACTCATGATACTGAGGGAACTGAGTCACCACTAAGTATAAACAGATGTGCTCAGGCACCTACAGCTACAAAACACAGCATCCAGTACAAAGTAATTATAACCATATCGTCTCCACTGATTGATCACACTGAGAAGGTAATACTGAATTTATTTCATGATAAGAGAAAGCTGAAAAGGGCCATGGCTCTAATTGCTTAATATTAGAGGGCCTGTTTGTTTGGTACATAGCAGTTAGAGCTCCAATTAGATTGATCATGGAATCAATGCATGTGTTTAAACATAAACTCACAAAGTTCTGTGGTTGGAAACAAAACAAACACTTGAAAGATTACCCCCCCCCAAAAAAAAAAAAAAAAAAAAAAAAACAGTGTCAGAGTGTGCCAGAGGAGCAGAGTGGACTTTGCTGATTTGTTGATGTGGACAGACTGTCCCCCTAGTGAATGATTCACCAAATCAGATTGTCGGCAGATAATTCAAAATTCTAGTGTCCTGTGGGTGTCAAATGATTGTCCCCGTCTATCCTTTCAACAGATGGGCTTTCTGCTGGCTACAACTGCAAAGTGGGGCCTGAACTTTGATATTCCTGACTGGATCAAATAGTAACCAAAGTGCATAGCTTCCAATATCTCTTTGGCCCTGTGTCCAGACTCCACTCCACTGTTCACATACCAAAATTAAAATGACAATAAAAATGTAATTGGGGCTGATGTATTGGGACAAAAAACTGCAACTCTAGGAAAAAGTACCCCACCTGCCCCAAAGAAGTCAAAAAAAATTCTGAGAAAATGCCACAAATGATCTGCATTTCAAATATATATGGAATTAATCCTGGATTGAGATGCTCACCTGCAAGATACTTTTCTAAATTTCCATAGTGGGAGGAAGAGAAAAGAAAAGAAGAGGAGAGAGGAGGAGAGGGGAGAAGGAGAGAGAGAGAGAGAGAGAGAGAGAGAGAGAGAGAGAGAGAGAGAGAGAGAGAGAGAAATGAAAAGCTAAATAAACAAACAAATAAATAGAAAAAGAAATGAACAAATAAATAAAAATAATAAAGGTTGCTTTTCTACTGGTTGCTATATCATAGTTCTTTTTAGGTATGAGTTGGGACCAGAAAAAAACTCCCTAATGAGTCTGAAATTCTGAGTGTCAGAAAAGATCTTTGGTGGGGCGTCAAGTAGAATACTACTAGCATTAGTCAGATTGTCAAGAATGCACACAATTTTTTTCTGTTTTAGAAAGGGAAATAATACAGAATGTCAAACATTCAGAAAGTATGATTAGAGTGCTAAGAGAACCAAATAAAGCCTGTCTGTCCAGAAATACAATAAATGGCACTTGTATAGTCCTTTCTAGCTACAAAAGGCTTTCACATCCAATACCTCAAAGCCACAAGCTGTAGTTAGGGTGAGTATGACACTTCTCCTTTTGCATATGAAGGAAATTGAGAAAAGGTAATTAAATGATTCAAACAAAACTAAGGTAGCTGATAGGTTTTACAATGGAAGCAGCACTGGAACAATCCAGAGGTCCTGAGTTCAAATCTCAGTTCATCTATTTGCTGCTTGTTTGCCCTTGGGCAGAGTCACTGAACTGGTGAGCCTCAGTTTCCTCAGCTGTAAATGAAAGAAGTGGGTTACAGCTGAATTTTTTAAAACTTTTTCCACTCACAGTACCTTTTCACCCTAGAAATATTTACATGATCCCAGTTATAAAATAAATATATAAAGCAGACATACAAATCAAACATTTATTGATGGTAAATCATAATTTCATGAGTCCCACATTAGGTTACAAGATTGCAAACCAAAGTTTAAGAAGCTGGAATTAGATGATCTCTGAGATTCCCTCCAACTATAAATCTATAATCTTCCTTTCCCCATTTTCACTTTGGCTCTGTGTCAATCTGTGAAATTAATAAGATGAGAATCTTAGAAAAAAATGCCCCCCAAAAGCCACTGAATTTGGGGGACATAAGAGTACACTCATTCCTAGCAGCAGCTCCTCAAATAGTACCTGAAAGACAGGGGTTATCACAGATGAAAATTCTGGGAAGGCAAGAGCATCTCAAGGAGGAAAGTGGTACCTAGGGGGCAGGGGTTACCAGGGGCAGGACAGGGAAATGGGTATTAGAAAAAAAAACTTCAAATCATGGATTTAAACCAAGAAGAGAGCTGAGAGCTCATTTCTCATTTCATAAATGAGAAAAGGGAGAAGTAAAGTGATCTGTTTAGGATCCAGAGGCAGTAAACAATCAGAACAAAGGATTGGAAACTCAGACCTCTGCCCCCCAAAGCAGTGCTTTCCCCCTTTCTCATCATTTTGCCAGCCTCAGTCCTTTTTTTAGCTTCTAACCAACCATGGATCTGACTGCATGATTCCCCAGGATGGGGAGCTAACTATTGGTTCCTTTCCACTTGACTTTCACCAAGACTGAAAATCAAATCGAGAGACTGTTCCAATGCCCTGTGGGTAGCTCAGTGGCCACCCAGATTTTTAATTATTCAAATGGCTGCTTTGTGTTTGTTTCTGAGTGACTCAAACTGATGCCCTTCAGTCATCTCAGTCTGCCTCATATTTGCCCCAGTGAGAGAGCCAGAATAATACCATTAACGTGTGACAGCACTTCGGGGTTGATATATCACTTTCCTCGCAATCACCATAGGAGATAAAAGTGAATTATGGCCATGCTCCTTTACATATGATGAGTAACATACATGGAATCACAGAAAAGTGTCATGATGTGCTCAAGATCATCGGATTTGTCAGGAGCAGAGCAGGGAAGCCTCAGGCTTCAGGTAGAGTGAAGGCTTTTTCCCACTGCACCATGCTCTCTCATTAAGGGAAGGGGATAGAGGGCAGAGCTTAGAGTCAGGAGGACCCGAGTCCAAACCTGGCCTTAGGCACTTCCTAGCTGTGTGACTGAGCATCATTTAACCTTGTTTGCCTCAGTTTCTCCAACTGCAAAATGAGCTGGAAAAATCAATGGCACACCACTCTAGTATATTTGGCCAAGAAAAGCCCCAATGAGGTCAAGAAGACTTAGACAGAAAAGAAATAACTGAAGAACAACACGCTCATGAGATAAGAGGATGAAGCCCTTACCCTGTTTTTCTGAGTTCACTCTATTTTATGTTTATTGCAAAACTCATCCATTTGAGCTGATGGGAATCCTTGAACCCCAGTGTACTTGCTCTGGAGAGAATGGCATGAGTTTTGAACATCACAATTTGCAAGTGGCTGAAAGCTGACTCTCAAACATCAATAACACAGCAAGATTGGGTCTCGGACACCCATCAACCTTCCTGAGATGTCTACTCCTCAGTCATCTAGGGTTCTTTAGTACCATAAACCCTACAATGTTGAGATGCTTGATTTGGGGTGAAAAACAAATGAAATGGAAAATAAACAAACCAACCAACAAATGAAAAACATCTGAGACGCATGAATAAGTAAAGCTTTACAAAAACACTTACTAATAGCTCATGTTTCTTTATTACATCATTTGTCTGCCCCATTAATGCCAGAACGTTAATAGTGTCCATAAAAGAGCACACTCAGTTCTGGAGCCTCACAATCTTTATCTTCCTGAAAAAAGAGTTTCTCACCTATTTGTGATCTAACACCTTTAGATTCATGTCATTGATTCTACTCCAGTATCAAAAGAAAATCTGTTTTATTTTACCATGCAATGCATTGAATGTCAAATTCATAGGGGAAAACAATGCTGCATAGTGCAGACCAAAAGACACTAAAATCAGAATCAGAAGACCTGGCTCCATCACTTACCAACTGCACAGCTTTGCATCAGAGCCATTACTAGGGCTGGGCCACTGGAGTTTTGTGCGAGGGCATTAAAATTTGAGGACATTGTCATCATTTACATTCTTCCAATATCAAGAAAACAACTGACTAAAGACTCCTTCTTAGTAAGAATGATTAATTTAAATTAGGAAATGTCAGATGGCCAGCGTCATTTTTCTTGACTCTCTTCTTAGACCTTTCTTCCTCTTTCCCTATGGCAGATTCTCTACAACCACCTTTTAATGTTTTGGAGTCACTGAGCATGGGAGTCTATATTTGCTCATCATGGGCATATGTCCCAGATTATCACTTCCCACTTTTATATCGAAGAGTCATTGATCTTATCACAACAAAATTTGTCTTACACTGTGGGTTTGAAAGGCAAATCTGCTTCTGTTAAACTAAATACATTTTACGAAGTTTGTGAAGTTCAGAAATACTGGATTTCTAGCTATGACTCTGCTTTATGGAAATCACTTAATGTCTGATTTTCAGTTTCATCTATAGAACAGGAACATTGGTCAAACAAAGGAGCTCCCAACTTTAAATGGCTATGATTATATATATGCATACATACATATATACATATATGTATACATGCAATATATACAATGTATATAGATATATATATATGTATACAATGTATATATGTATATATATATATATATACATATATATATATATACACACACACATACACATATATACATACAATAACCATCAACCCAAGTGAAATTGAGTGGAAAAGAGGATCTCAAGCTATTTTTGAAAAAAATCAATCGTTTAATACCCTTTCTGCTCTAATATTAACATAAATAACTGAAGGCTTTTAACTTTGTGAAATGCAAAGTTAAATCAAATGAAAGGCAAACTTAGCAATTTCCAGTAAGGCACCACCCACATAAAACTACTTCTGATCCATAGTACTTTTTCATCAAAATGCTTCTAAATCAGAGGGAAAAATAACCTTTAAAATCACCTGTTCCTCAGTCACATGCTTTGTCTCAAAAGACTCGATACTACTTAATAAATATGTAATTGAGCCATGAGTGGCCAGAACTGTCTCTGTGTCCCTAGCTACACAAGGATGGCCTGCTCCCCATTACCAATATTTCCCTTAGAGAAACTTTCCTCTCTACTACTAGCTCCTCACCCTGTGAAGTTGCTCCACCACCTACCAGGACTCACAGGGACACTTGTCACTTTCAGAGGTTAAAATATATCATTTTCCCACCTTCAGCCCAAGATTAGCAGAGAAAGCCTTTGAACATCATGTGGGACAAGTAGACATCCAACCTCTAATTTAATATCTCAAAGAGGAAGATCAGTCTATTACTCAAGAGAATTCATTGTACTTTGGGATATCTCTACATATTAAAGCTTTTCTCCCTTACCTCCTATCTGAATCTGCCTTTATAATTTTTCTAGTTCTTCTCTTTGAGAACTAAATCATTACCATTCTGTTCGGTAGCCTTGTCAGTCCTTGAAGCTGAATATCTTGTCTCAATTAAGTCTTCTTTTCAGGTTAAACAACTCTACTTCCTTCATGCTTTAAAGCTCCTAATACTGGCTACATTGGTGCTCTGCATGTGTTTCAGCTCAGCACCATTCAGAAATATAGAATCAAACTATTTTAAAGGAGCTCTAACCAAGAAAAAAATATGGTACCTTGTTCTTGGTACTGTGTTCCAATTACTGGAGCCAATGATGGTAGTCAATTTTTTTCTGGCTGTTTCATGTGGTAATAACTCATATTGAATTTGTGTTGGAATATACCATTAGTTCTTTTTAAATGGACTCATGGCATTACAACTCGCACCCCTATCACATCCCACCTTCATCCTTTAGTCGTACCGTTGTTAGTAGTTTAATCCCAGTTTTAAAAATGTTTACAGGCTATTTTATCAATTCTTTCTTTTTAAGTACAAAACACCATTAAGCCCGACCTTTTCACCATTATATTTTACTGTTTTTGACATTAGATTTTATGAGAATTTTATTTCAAGATAAACAAAAGCAAAATATTTAGTAGTGAAAGGATACCAACTTCTACAAAGCCAGGAGAAAGTAGGGAGCATAAGTTCAAAGCTTTGTTGCTAGCTTTCATGTGACATCTGAATATGTATTTCATCTCCAGTAGGGAACATTTTTTTAAATCTGACCCATTTTTTTAGAGTTATTCTTAGGAAAGAACTTTAGAAAATGTTTTATTTGTCTTCCATTGAGTTTTCATCAACCATTTCAATGGAATAGTTAACAAGAAGACCCCTGAAGTTTGAATTCACTACAAAATTTAAAATAACAGAAAATATAATGTTGTAACATTTCATGCAATGAACCTTAAACAAGGGGCATGTTTGCAAAATCAAAACCTGTGTGTGTGTGTGTGTGTGTGTGTGTGTGTGTGTGTGTGTGTGTTTCCTATTTTCAGAGATTATTCCTGGCACACATCCCAGATTCTACATTCAGAGCAGAAATTAAAGCAATTAAAGTCTCATTGAGAATTATGGATAATAATTTTAACATAAACATTGGGCTTTGCATTCTGCTGTCTAGATAAGCTAATATTATATGAAAGATTGCAGTGACTGGAAATCAGCAGGTCTTCTTTTTCCTGTTACTATTAGCAACATTGCAAAGAAAGGGAAACCCAGGGAGAGAAGAATACTGGAAGTCAAGAACAGGACGAGACACAGAAGATGTGCGACCAGACCCACCTCTGGCTCTCAGGATGGCTTCTGCTGGGTCACTTATCCTGTATGGCGGCTCCATCCCTCCAAGGGTAAACTCTAGATCTTGATACCTGCTGCATTTCTCCTGAGGATGCTAAAACAGAGCAAGGTTTCAGTCCTGCCCAAGAAAGCAATCCAACCAGGTATTGCAAATCGCCTTGCTGCTACTTCCCATTAATGTTTTAGCCCACCGTGGTTGGCCAAAAGCTCCTTTGCAAGCTCCCTTCCAACCATTTCATCCCATTACTCTGTTTTAACAGTTCTTTGTCTCATACTCTCAGCAGGGTGAGGAAGAGGATCTAGCTGAGTTAACTGATTTATAATTTAGAGGCAAGACTGGATTTCTAGCAATGCACATAATTAATCAAACACAGCTGTCATTGTTGAAAAGAGAATTTAACCTAATTTCAGCAAACATCTGATTTAAAGATGAATTTAAGTCCAGAAGCCGAGGGAGAGCCTCTGCTGAGCCTGTCTATGAAAGATGAAATTTGGTCACTATTAGAGATACAAAATCTTGGAGCACTGAAGACAATGGTGGCTATGTGACGCCAGTTCAATCCACCAAAAATGTTCTGGCAAACAAGCAGAGTAATAACCAAGAAGGTTTATACTTGCTATAAGTACCCCAAACTGAGCCTGGTGCATGAGAACCCACTGCTAGGTGAACATATCCCAGAATAGAGACTGGGAATAGATTCACCTTTTACAGGGGAAGGAGCTCACTACAACCTAATACCTTCCTATTTCCATTAATTATTCCTGCTAGCTGGGTGCAAAACTCTACCTTTTCTATGCAATTGAAAATTATATATGATGATCTAAAGTTGACATTTTAATTTGATGCCCCAAGGCAAAGGCCCATTGTTCTGTCTTGATTACAGCTCTGATATTATTTACTAGATGTCATAGAAACAGCAAAAAGGTTGTATCTGTTTAACAATTTCTTAAAAAAAAAAAAAAAGGCAATCTAAAGTGGTTAATAGGTGACATTTTCCTGATGAAACTAGATGGGTGTAATCTTTCGCAAATCTCTGAGAACATTTGGTTTTTGCTTTTCATAAATGTTTATTACAGTGCTTTATGTTGTGATATCATTGTACTTATATTTTATCTCGTATCAGATTGTAAATTTCCTGAGGTGCAGGAAGAGTATCACAATATCAAGCTCTTGGGTAAAATTTGATGTTGACTGAATTGAACCCAAAATGAAGGCAGTGGACCTTAGAACAAGGATCATAGATTTAGGGCTTTAAAAAATAGCAGTTTCTTTTATAATCCTATGTATTTTATGTATTTAAAGCTATCATTCTGAGGAGGGAGCCATGGACTTTGCCAGAGTGCCAGAGGGAATCATGTCACAACAAAGGTTAAGTACCTCTGCCATAGATCAGAGAATCACAAAGAACTGGAAGGGTTCTTAGAAGTTACCTAGTCTAGATTATATTGCCTAGAATCTGCTACAGATATGGTTATAAGATATTCCTTAAGTGTTCCCCTGTTCTGGGAACATTTGGCTCCCCTACAAAGTTTCTTCTTCAAGACTTGCTAGACATTCTTCCTTCAAGATAGAATAATCCTCATATATTGGTTCAATATGTAGCTGTAGTTTGTCCTTTGAAAAGAATCAATGAAAAAGTCAAAGGATATGAACAGACAATTTTCAGATGAAGAAATGAAAAACATTTTTAATCATATGAAAAAATGCTTTAAATCATTATTGAGCAGAAAAATTCAAAGGAAGATGACAGGAAAAGAAAATGATAAATGTTGGAAGAGATATGGGAAAACTGGGACACTGATACATTGTTGGTGGAGTTGTGAACTGATCCAACCATTCTGGAGAGTGATTTGGAACTATTCCCAAAGGGCTATAAAACTGTGCTCACCCTTTGATCCAATAATGGGCAGTGGGGGCAGAGCCAAGATGGCAGAGAGCAGATGTGACTCTCTGTAACTTCCTCCGATCTTCTCTCAAACCAACAGTAGATTAAGTCTCTAAACTGGTCTTGGAGCCAAAGCTCCACAAACATTTGGAAAACAACATATTCCCAGAAAAAGTTAAGAACTTCAGAACAGGTCTGTTTCAAATGGGCAGGGGGACAGTCTGCAAGCCCAGACCCCAGCACGGGAAGCCCGGGCAAGGAGCTGGGGCAGGAGTCAGAGCGTTGCAGCTTCCACACCCCTGGGAATCTTCTGGGAGTCTCTCAGGCCACTGCATCCTGGTTGCAAGCAGGTGGTTTGGCAGACTTGCCAAATCTGGCAAATTGTAAATCACTGAGTCCCGGCAGGACCTGGCCGCCATTACCCAGCACTGGACACCAATCAGCAGAACTACCCCAGAGCAAATTACAGCAGCTGTAGGTCCTTTGCATTGAACAGACCTCAAGCCTTAAAAAAATGAATAAAAAACCAAAAAGAACTCTCACCATAGACAGCTTTTATGGAGAGAGAGCAGAACAGACCTCAAATCCTGAGGTTCCTAAACAACTCCAGATGGAGCCCCAAAGGGAGACACGAGCTGTTCCCCATTTCACAAGTCTTTCTTCTAAGATTGCATAAAGGATCTTAAAAAAGAGTTAGAAGAAAAATGGGGAAATGAAATGAGATCATTGCAAGAAGGAATGGAAAAAATGGAAAAAGAATGCAATGAAACCAAAAATTTTAATTGGGCAATTGCAAAAAGAGCTAAAAAAGGTAACTGAAGAAAAAAATACACTAAAAATTACAATAATGAGCAGTGTCTCTACTGAGCCTGTATTCCAAAGAGATCATAAAAAAGGGAAACAGACCCCCATGTGCAAAGATGTTTGTGGCAGCCCTTTTTGTAGTGGTAAGTAACTGGAAACTGAGTGGCTGCCCATCAGCTGGGGAATAGCTGAGTAAGTTATGGTTTATGAATGTTATGGGATGTTATTGTTCTGTAAGAAATGAGCAGCAGGAGGATTTCAGAGAGGCCTGGAGAGATTTACAGGAACTGATGCTGAGCGAAATGAGCAGAACCAAGAGAACATTGTATGTGGCAACAGTAAGATCATACTATGAAGTCCCAATGATTTTGTGATAAAGAGAGCCATCTATATCCAGAGAGAGGACTGTGGGAACTGAGTATGGATCACAATATTGTATTTTCACTTTTTGTTATAGTTTGCTTGTATTTTGTTTTCTTTCTCATTTTTTCCCTTTAGATCCAAAAGGATCCAAAAAACAGATCCAGTTTTTTCTTGGGCAGGCAGCATGATAATTGCAAAAATATGTGTAGAAGAATTGCACATGTTTAACATATATTGGATTATTTGCCATCTAGGGGTGGAGGAAAGGGAGGGTGAAAAAAAAAAGTTGGAACACAAAGTTTTGTGAGAGTGAATGTTGAGAATTTTCTATATATATATGTTTTGAAAATAAAAAACTTTAATAAAAGAAAGAAAAGAATCAATGAGAGAACTGTATGATGTGACTCATCTTGAATCGGATTTAAACGAAATAGAATTGCACAAAATCACCAATCTTACTCTCTTCTGCAGTCATCAGAGTCCAGAGGCAGGGCAAAATTCAACGTGACTGGCAATGACCAGAAAAGCAATGGATGACCTTGGTATTTTCTAGGGATGTGCTCTAAGTGCTCTACAATACCTGCTTCATCTACCTCCTTGGCTGTTGGAAGAAACTGTCCTCCTCCTCCTCCCATTCTGCTGGGGACATTCCACATGCTTTGGGTCGATATCCCTTTGTCTCATATACAGGTTTGAGGTCCATCAGTGATTCTCACCCTGGTTGATCACACTGCTGAAAAAATTTACTGGTTTATGGCACTATGCTTGCTACAGCTCCTTGGAGCCACAGATGAGAGCTGAATGACAGGTAGACCCCAGAGGTAGATGAGCAGCCTTGAAAAGGGCTCACCAGGCCCACCTAACAGAGCTGCTGGTCACCCATACACCCCAATAGCTAATTGCTCTCCTACCAAATAGCTGATCTGCCTTGCTGTTCACTGTTCCAGAGGTTCCTATATAGATGAGGTTTCCCATATAAATCTTTTTTTATGATCAGCTTTCTTGTTTGTTTGTTTGCTTTTTCTTGGCTTTAAAGAGTACCATTTAATCACATTTAGGACACAATTATCAAATTCCAACTATCGCCTTCACACAAAGAACAGCTATCCTCAACTTTTCCTCAAGAAGGTCTAAGGTCCCAATAATTCTCTCCTTTTCCTTTCTCTTTCTTCCTCTCATCAAACATTTTTACCTTCCCCCTTGGCAAAGCCACAGACATCTGCTTTCAGTAGACAGAGTGTTAGGATCTTATAGCATCAAACAATATGAAACCAACCATTCTGCAAGAATTGAGGGGATCAGACAAGTGTTGCTGGCTGCAGGGGAGCATTTTTGCATGGTTACTTTCCAACTTCATTCCAAAAGAAATATGGTGTAGAAAGGTGGAGAGATGATCTAGCTTGGAAAGGGAACATCAGGTAGAATGCCATGATGGAGACCTCTAGGAAGCTGAAGAAGAATGCTGCTGCCCAGTGGGTGAGATGGGGACTGGCAGAAGGAAGAAGGGAACAGCAAAGAGAAGAGAAGAAGCTCCTCCAAGAAACTGCTTATTCCGCAATTTGGCTCATAGCCAACCTTGCTCCTGGCCACGTTTGAATTTCCATGGAAAGAAAAGCACAGGAAGGGCAAAAACCAGTCTAATTTCCATCTCTAACAAGATGACATAACTAGTAATCACCATCACAGGAAGAGGAAGAATTGAAGTCACTAACAATTCTTCTGCCGATTTGAATTGAATGAATTATCTGTACGATATGCTATCCATAGACTGAAAAGCAAAGCTGAAACTGATTTATGAGGGACATAATATCCATAGGAAACATTAATGGCAGTAAATTTAACATTCATAGAGAGAACTAAAAATATCTTCCATTAACATGACTTCAGGAAGGAATGACTTGGTCCCCCACAAAGTTGCCATTTCAAATTATCCACAGACCCTATGATTCAGTGAATAATTCACCAGCTGTACATCTGTACACAAAAAATGTTACCAGCCACACAGTTTTTTTGCCATTACTCTGCCAAACTTCTAAAATAAAGCTAATCAAAACTCTCCATCTATTTGTAGATCATCCTAACAGTGTTTAAAAAACTGTCAATGCTGTAAAATATGCAATTGAACATTAGTTAGGAAAAATTGGAATCCAGAGCTCGATCATTAGGTGTTCTCCATCCCTTCTCAAATAACCCTGTATTTACTTTTCTGTTTATCTGATTTGTCACATATGTCATCACTATATATCACATATACCATCACAGAATGTAAGCTTTTTGAGGGTAGGGGCAATTTCCCTTTTAAAATCCCTAGTATCTAGGACTATGTTCTCTAAACAAATTTTCTCCCTTCCTCACAAATGTGACTCCTAATAGAAAAAAACAAAACAAAACAGAACAAAAAACCTCTGACTTAAACATTTTTAAAATAAATCAGAGGTTTTTTGTTTTGTTTTGTTTTGGTTTTTTCTGTTTAGAGTCACATTTGTGAGGAAGGGAGAAAACTGAAAGTAGAATGAATTGACCCCAATAGAAAATAAGCTCTTTGGTAAACAAAATGTTTATTTTTTTTTTCCTTTTGCTTCTCATATAGAATTTGTATTAACAGTAAAAAGGATTTCTGGCAAGAATACTCTTCCCCTACTCTCACTTGTTAGTATTTAACAGGTATTCTAACTTGTTAAGGCATTATATAAATGCTAACTAACATTATTTGCTCTTAAAAGATAAAAGAATTATGTATATTAAGTCAAAGACCATTATATGGGAGAGGAATTATTTATTCTGTCTCAGAGAATAGAACCAGAAGTAAGAAGGACAAGATGCACAGATTATGGATTTAGGATCGGAAGGGACCCTCCTATTTCCAGAAAGAAATTCCTCAAGGTCACCAAGGTGATAAATTTCAAAGGAAGGATATGAACTCTAACTTGGAATCTATTATTGTTCTTTCCACTGTGACATATTCCCTTCCTAAGAGTCAGCCATCACAGAAGAGCCTCAGATAGTCAAAAGCAGAGGCTGCCTAAGGAAGCTGTGGATCTGCCCCCACTGAAGGTCTTTTAGCAAACTGGAGGAACATGGGTAAGGCTCAAGGGAGAAGACATCCTTGCTCTAACTCTAAGATCTGGGGCAGGTGGGGAGGGGCATATTTTCATTTTTAAAAAAGAAATAACTAAATGAATAAAAGAAAATGTCGTTTTCTTCCAGAAAAATAAAAGGACAATATCTTAGTCTATTTATTCTAATGTAGAAAAATGTGTCCTTAAATTGAAAACAAAATAAATCAAACCTGGCTCTGGTAAAAAAGGTTTCTTTTGGAGGAACAATAGTAAACTAGCTCCAGAGAATTCCAACAAAGAAAGGATCAGAAAAAGAGGGAAGGAAAAAAAAAAAAAACAATGATTGTTGTTTTTCTTACTGATTTGACAATGCTGCATGAATTCCAAATCAGGCCTGGCCATAGATATGGCGAATCCTGGGGGAAATCAATATCCTTAAAAATGAAAGAAGGAGAAATAGTTGTGAGGAATTTTCATTATGGTTTCTTTCTTAAGAAGAATTTCCCCTAAATAATGCTTACCTTGTCGCTTATAGCTAGGTAGAGACAGATGCAAAAGCTCACTGAGAAGTAGAGAACTTGTAAGATTTCTAACTATATTCCACTGCACAAAGAAAACCAAATCTAACTTCTGCACTTCCCCTGAATTTGTGGAGGACCACAATTCAATGTTTTCTCTTCCTCCCCGCCTGGAAGACTGGAGTGCTTTTGTGAAGTCCCTCATTATTATTTATGAAAGGGACCTGTTTCAATCTGCAGTGATATACAAACATTGCTTTACCAGTTGAACACCCTTCGGTGATTTTGAATGATTTTTGTGCCCTTCACTTAGAAATATTTCCCATAGAAAAGAACATATTATTTGCAAATATTATACCAGAATATTTAAATGAGAAAAGATCACAGATTTGCTTGAGTTCCCAAATGGATTCTGGGCATGAACTTGGGAGAAGGGAAGCCTTAAGAGCCCAGGGAAAAATCACAGTGTGAAATCATAATGCTGTAACCCCTATATCTTTATCCTATTCAATTCCCATTGAAATTAAATCAGAAAAGGATAACTTGGATGTAAATGGGGTGTGTGGGGAAGGAGGGAAGAGCAGACCCACCTGCTTTGCTTTGGTGATTGATTATATTTGAGTGGGGCAAGTCCTTTTTAGGACCCCTGATGAGTTCTCTTCCCTGTCTAGTGGTCTTCCTGAGTCACTGATCATCCCCCTTCAGGAGCTAACTCTTTACAACAGTGAAGAGTCATAAAACTACAGGTATAATTGCTCCAATTCATCATATCCCTGAGATGTGAAAGGAACAAGTGAGAGAGAAAATGTGACAAATCCCGGATTCCTCCTTGAGGGCAGAAACTGTGCTTCTGTGTAAATCCACTACCCAGCCCAGTACTTGGCTCTGAAGTAGGTGCTTAATAAATGCTGGCCAGCTTGATTCAAGAGCCAGAATGCACATTTGAGTGTGGTCTGGTGCTAAGAGACTAAGATTTAGAGTTCCAATACTTAAGAGTAACCAAAAGCCTCATTTTCCTCCACGTACCTCCAAAAGCTTCAGTTTCCTCCATTTACATCTGAAAGCCCAGTTTCCTCCTCTAGAGAACGAATGGGTAGGAGTTAATGTGTCATTCATAATAACTATATATGTGTATTTTCACATAATCATATGGTTTAATATGTATATAAAAAGTATTATTGCATAAATAGATTGGACCCAAAGTTAGGAAGATCTGAGTTCAAATCCAGTGTCATGTTAGTTGTATTCGATTGTATAACTTTGTACAAGTCACTTATCCTCCCTCAGTTTCTTCATGTGTAAGATAGAAGTAATAATAAATCTACCGCCCAGATTGTTGTGGGGATAAAATGAGATAATATTTGTAAAGAGCATCATGAACTTTAAAGCCATAATCATCATCATTTCCAAATATGTGTGTATTTGTATCTCTATATATCTACACTGACATACCCAATCCCTTTATTTTGTAGAGATTTTCTTATACATGCAGTAAGCTGTTTTATGAAAGTTTTGTCAGAATATGTACGTTGAAATTAAAATTAAGAACAAATAGAATACTAACAAGGGCAAATGCCTTTTGTTTGTCTATGAAAGTAATTTTTCTTTATAGCCTGATATCCCATGCAGAAAGAAATGGTTCACCTTTGACACAAGAAGGAAAGTGAATTTCTTACTTAGAATTCATTTTAAATTAACATATAATGATCATTGGATTATAAAATTCATGCTCAATTACTTAGCATAGTGGAATTGTAGAGCAAATAATATTAAATGCCAGTATTCTATTTCTTTTAAATAATAACTCTCACATAGGTCAAGCTTAAACAACCATAGCCACACATACAAAAACAATTCAAAATATAGATTTTGTTTATTACTCCAATGATTCAATGATTGGAAGGCTTAGCTAAATTATTTGCATATTTAAATAACCCCCCACCAAGTTTATGCTGTACAGACTTGGTTCTAACTTAATGAAACACTTTTAATTCTAAAAAGAGTTTTGTAAAAATTAGATCAACATCACAAGGTCTCATAAAGGCCAAACAGATTAATCCAAGTAAAAAAGAGAAGTTTAAAATAAAACAAGATACTTGTTCATCCAGTTTCAAGTGAATAGGAAACAATTTAATATTCTGTCTGTCCAATGGAAGATGAAATTCAAGAACTTTATTATGTTTATTGGTTCCAGTTCACAAGATTTGGTAGATAAAACTATTATTGATCATAAATAATTTTTGTAGTTATTGTTTATATATATAGAATACTGTGAATATAATGGAATAAAACTCAATAGTAATCCTACTGGTTCTGCATTATGCCAAATAATTCATTCTTTTTTCCATAAATAATTGATTTTAATAGAACCAGAAAAAATATGAGGCACAATTATTATATTACATGCACATATATGTATGTTTGATTGTGTATATATATATATATATATATATACATTACACATATATTTATTAGATATATTACATTGTGACATGGTCAGGATGCAAGGGAGAGGAGGGAGTGCGCCTTCAATGTAGTTGAATTTGAGTTTTCCGTTCTAAATTTTCCAGTGCACAAATTGAAATTTATTTCTGTAGGATTCAGTCCCCAGACTCTTGGAGGATAGGAATAACTTGATTCTGTGTTTTTGAAGAGTAGAGCTTAAGAAGGAAGAGGATTATTTCTTTATAACCATTGGTGGATGGTTGAAATGAGCTAGAAGTATAATTCAGCCTGGAAAAATCACGTGAAATGAGTCATCAGAGCTTCTGTTTATGTGGTATGCTGACTCTACATATCTGGAAGAGAATAATTCTGATTTTCTCCCACTCCTTTTGTAGAGGGAGTAAATTTTTGACATCATCAGTTACTATTTCCATATGATTGAGTTCTCCTGATTTCACTCTTCTCAACTAGCCTCCATTTAGATGGATTTCAGAGTGCAAGAAGACAAGTATGAAATCATTCTGGAAAGATAAGTTGGAGCATATCGAGATGGATTTCAGAAGTTGATTTTTTGTATATTTGGAAATTTGCGGATGATCTTAGAGGCAATGGAGAACCACTGAAGCTGCTTGAATAATGTAATGACATAATCTGACTTGAGCTTTGGAAAAAACAGAATCACAGACTCATAGGTCTAGAAGAAATTACAAAAATTAACCAATCTTATACCTCACCTGATGAACAAATCTTTTATCTGGGCACAGAACACAAAGAAATAATTAAGGAGAGTTGGGGCAGTTAGGTGGCACAATGTGTAGAGTACCAACCCTGAAGTCAGGAGGACCTGATTTCAAATTTGGTCTTGGACACTTAATACTTTTTAGCTGTGTGACCCTGAGCAAGTCCTTAACCCCAATTGCCTCAGCAAAAATAATAATAACAATAATAAAATAAAATCTAGAAGTCACAGCATTACTGAAAATGGAAACTAGATGTAAGAAAATATGAAATGGACATTGCAAAAGGAATTTAATAAATTTCTTTGTTGAATTATGTTATGGAAAGTAATGATAGATCACAATTATGAGATCTTATATTTAAAACTAAAAGATACCTCCAAGGCTGTCTTGGTCAATCCCCTTATTTTATCAATGAAAAACTGATTGCTAGGGAGGTCAAGTGACTCCCTATATATAAAATATCCTATATATAAATAACATATAAAATATATATATAAATATATATATATCCCTATATATAAAATCATCTAGGTAGCAAGTTCTAGAAGTCAGATTCTAGCCACAGTTAGCCAACTCCAGAGAGAAGACTCCACCATATTGCCTTTTTCCATTCTAGTATGATTTTATGTCAATCAGCAAACTGATGTCATTTTAACATATATCCATAAAATGTTCATTAACCTTATGAATATCCCCATTTCAAATTTGAGGAAATTGATTAAGAAAGGTTAAGAAACTTGGTTTATGTCAGACATAATGTCACATTATGTCACACATAATTGTCACATAGCTAATGACTGATGAAGAGAAGATGCTAACTAGGTCTTCTGAATCCAAAGCCATTATTTTTGGTATGACTCTAAATTGCATTTCTAATTCTTCAATCCCTCCTGTTTCACTTTGCCTTTATAGAATTTAGAATATAGAATATAGAAGAACACTTCATGATTTGTTTGATTGGTTAGGTGAGAGAAGACTGAAGAAATGACTCCCAATGGGATCCAGTTATCTAAAAATATTGCTTAAGCTTGTTTCTACAAGATAGCTTTACTTGTGACTTCAGGATTCTCACCAGCCACCATGGGAAAAAACATTCTGACCTCATCAAGTATTAATTATGAGGTGCCATTGCAATTGTTGGCACCAGAGTGCTTACAAGCAAATGCTTTCCAAAGCCAATTCCATTCTGCCCATCAATCAGGTTGAATTTTTCAATGAAGTTAAATAATCCAATAATATTATGCAGTGACCTTCATATCATAATCACAGTCTTATGAACATTTCATTTTTCTTAATCATAATAATCAAAAATTCATTTTACATGGTACTGTGTTGTTGTAGGTGTTAAGTCTCTCTGATTTTTCAATTCTCTTTAACCTGCATAAACAGCTACATGGGGAAAAGCAAAGGAAGGAAGGAAGGAAGGAACGAAGGAAGGAAGGAAGGAAGGGAGGGAGGGCGGGCAAGGGAGAGAGGAAGGCAGCTCTTGTACTCTCTTTCTTTACTCCTTTCCCCCCTCTTCTTTCCTTCCCTCCTCTTTTTTCCCCTGATTCTTCTACTCCTTTCTCCCTCTTTCTTCCTCCCTTCCTCTTTTCTCCTTTCCTCCCCCTCTCTTTTCTTCCTCTCTCACCTCCTCCTTTCCCTCTTCTTTCTCTATCCCCTTCCACATTCACTCCCTTCATCCTCTCTTCCTCCTTTCCCCTTCCTCCTTTCCTTCCATTTTTCCTTTTCTGTCTCCTCCCTTCCTTCTCTCCTCCCTTCTCCTTCCTCTTTTCCTCTTTCCCTCTCTCCTTTCCAACATAGAGAATCATATCTTTATTGAGGATGATCTGGCCAAAGAAATATAAATCTTAATGGCTGAAACTTAGCAAAAAAGTATTAAGGTTTTCAAGCTTGACTTCTTTTTTCATATAGATAATGCCTTAAACATAAATCACTCTTGCTTTCATTGATTGACCAACAATTGGTCCCAGCACAAGCTTCCCTTGGTCATTGTTTGGAATGTTAAACTAGATATAAAGTCAGAAGATTTGGTTTTAAATCTCCATTCTATGACTAATACCTATGTAATCTTAGTTTGTGCATCTGTAAAATATGGAATTGGACTAAATGATATTTAAGACACCATTAACTAATAATCTTAATTTTTAAATCTATGTAAATAATCCTTAATAGATTGCTACATATTTTCATGGCTCAAAGATCTGATACTTTTGTTACTTGCTCTTCTTAACTCATTTTGATTTCCTATCATCCTTTTGTTATTTTCTTTTCTGCTTCCTTTGTTTTAATGTTGTAGCACTTAAGATTATAATGTTACTTATTTTGTGTTTATTTTTCTCAAAGAGCTGCACCCAAAAACTCTTTGAAGAAAAGGAATTGCATAAATCTAATACATAGATAAATAAATAGAAGGTGGTTACATCAGGTCTGTGAATCTAGTAGCATTGATTGATGTGCACAGAATGAGGTCTGGTCCTTACAATCATTCCAATTGCTGAGAGAGGAAATGCTGCATTAGGGGATATTTGCTGCATTGTGAGGGCTTAGGTCCCCATTCAGTTAGAAAATTATTTCAGCTCAGCAGAATAATAGAAATTTGCTTTAAAGTGTCCTTAAGTGACTGCCCTTAGGTCAGAAGTTTGTGAATGGAAAAGTTGGGTCTGACCAGGACTATATTTGGCTCGCCATTCTGGTTTAATATGCATCTACACAGATTTTATTTTTTAAAATTTTTGTATTGTACTGATGAATTCATTAATGCAAGGGGATTCTCAATGTGGAATTTCTTCCTGGCCAAATAGATTGGTAACCTTTCTGCAGCTTCCAGATTGATAAACTAGCCATCTCAACCTATGAAGTACCCTTAGAGATTGAGTCATTTTCTCATGGTTGCCCAGCTAGTACTTTTCAAAGTTGTGAACTGAATCTAGATCTTATTTGATGCTCTTTATTTAATATGTCACATTCCCTGTTTCATCAGGTCTTATTTGTACTGAAGTCTCCCAAGTCTGAGCCTCTAAGTCTTTCTATCTTTATAAAAAATGAAAGGTTGAATTAGATTTCATCTTGGCATAATTCCCTTCCAAGGGTCTGCTCTCCTGATTGGTGTGTTTGGCCAAGATTGCCATATCTTGAGGAGACCCAGCCATGCACACCTAATCTTCTGCTCCATTCACTGTCCAGGCCATTTATTTTCTCTTTTACAACTAACTCCCTTTTGTGTTTTATCTTCCTGTACTGGAAGATGACATTCTTGAGAACAGAAGTCTTTTTCTCTGTATTTAGTACTCACTCTGATGACCTGGGGGACAAAAGTTTTTGAGGGTGCATCAGCATGAATATTGAAATCCAAGAGTAAAGGGAAAAGAATTTAAAAGAAGAAGTCTCTGAGTCAAGCTCTTAACTCTCCAAAAAAGAATATCAGTGATCAAAAGGATAAGAGCACCAGAATGTGAATGGGGGGATATATTTGGATGGTACAAACCCCAAAGAAGACGGGATTACTGAATGATGATGTTAGAGAGAAATTCAAGAGAATACTTTCTCCTAACCTTAGTAGAATATGTTGGAACCATGAAATGAGATAAATTCACTTTTGGAAAGAGTGACTAGGAATACAGTACTCTCTGGTGAGGAACCAGTTCTCAGTGAGTATCAGAAGATGAAAGAAATGCATAAAAATAAAAAATACAAGATGAAGGGAAATACTGCAAACATTAACACTGGGCTTTTAGAAAGCACAATGGAAAGGAAGAAACAAATGATGGGGATTTACCTATACCTCACAGAATCCCTTATTTCCTTTAAGGCACATGACAAATCATTTTACTTTTTCTCATTCTACCACTACTACCATTACTACTACTACTACAACCAATTATACCACCATTATAGCTGCTACTGCAGATACCTCTATAATAACTAATAATACTAATATTAGCACTATGATGATGATGATGATGATGATAACTACTACCACTACTACTACTACTGACAAATATTTGCCTCACTACTACTACTACTATTGCTGCTGCTGCTGCTGCTGCTGCTGCCAAATATTTCCTCCACCACCACCACCACCACTACTACTGCTGCTGCCAAATATTTTCATCATCACCACCACTACTATTAAGTAACTGCCAAACATTTCCATCACTACTACTACTACTACTGCTGCTGCTGCCAAATATTTCCATCATCACTACCACTACTACTATTACTGCCAAATATTTCCACCACGACTATTAGTACTACTGCCAAACATCTCCATCACTACTACTGCTACTACTGCCAAATGTTTCCATCACTACTACTACTACTACTGCCAAACATCTCCATCACTACTACTACTACTACTGCCAAATATTTCCACCACGACTATTACTACTACTGCCAAACATCTCCATCACTACTACTACTACTACTGCCAAATGTTTCCATCACTACTACTACTACTACTGCCAAACATCTCCATCACTACTACTACTACTACTACTGCCAAACCTTTCCATCACTACTATTACTACTACTGCCAAATGTTTCCATCACTACTACTACTACTACTGCCAAACATTTCTATCACTACTACTACTACTACTGCCAAACATTTCCATCACTACTATTACTACTCCTGCTGCCAAATATTTTCATCACTACTACTACAACTGCCAAACATTTCCATCATGACTACTAGTACTAACTACTACTACTACGACTTTTATAATTACTACTACTACTAAGTAAAGCTAGATTTCTGGGAGTGGCTCCAAGATAGCAGAGTAGAGAAAGTAACCAGATAAAGTCTCCCCACATTCTCCTCCAACCAACTTTAAAATAAAGTCTCAAATTGAATCCTGGATTTGCAAAGCAAGAAAAGATCATGATGAGATATTCTTTCAGTACAAGACAACTTCAGACTTCATAAAGAGAGGCCTTTTTATAAGATGGAAGTGACTGACTCATAGCTGATATGGATGAAACACCACTAATGGAACTCAGTATACAACAGAAGGAGCGGAAGTTTCAGAAGTGCTCAAGCCAGAGATGGTCTCAGGAACTGGCACATGTTCAAAAAGAGATTACAGCGGACCCTTGAACTGGACACAGTAATGGTAACTGTTTGAACTCTGTTGTCTATATTCACATAGAGGAATATTTTCAATCAAGAGGGAGCAGAAGCCCTAAAGGAAAATAATGCTTTTGATCACTAGCAATCAAGGAACCTGAGAAACAGTATCACTTCTGGCCCAAAGGGAGTACAGACCCAGAAGACCAATATAGCTTTCAATCCAAAAGGATCATGAGTCGTTCTTAGGTAAGGACAAGAATGCAGGAAAATAAAACCAATGGCTATCCGGGTAGTACCACCTTGAAAGCACCAAAAACTTTCAAAGCCCCTGAACCAACTTTGAAAGTAGCAATTTGAAAAATCTTAAAGCTTAAGATGGTGCCTTCCCAGACATTCATCATTCAACAGAGCTCAACGTTAACAAAAAGTTATGAATCAAGAAATAACAAACAGTAACAATAATAACAAGCATAACAACAAAGAATATAATTATAAAAAGTTTCTATGATAATAGGGAAGATCAAGACACAAACTTAGAAGAAGACAATTAAGTCAAAAGAGCTATAAGTAAAGACTCAATGGGGAAAAATGATTTGGACCCAAGTTTAAAATGAATCTCTAGAAGAGGTAAAATTATTTTCAAAATCAAGTAAGAGTGGTAGACAAAAAACTAGAAGAAATCAAAAGAAGGAAATTATGAAAAGAATATTGACATCTTGATAAAAGAAATACATAAAAAATAGCAAAGAAAATAATACTTAAAAAATAATTGGCCAAATGAAAAATGAGGAGGGGAGAATCACTAAATTAAAAAAATCATTTAAAAAGAAAATTGAACAAATATAAAATGAAATACAAAAGTTCAATGAAGAAAATAATTCCCTAAAAATTAGAATTGAGCAAGCAGAATCTAATGACTCTATGGGCATCAAGAAACCATAAAACAAAGACAAAAGAATGAAAAACAAATGTGAAAAATCTCATAGGAAAAACAACTGACCTGGAAAATGAAAGGCAAATGATTATTTAATAAATATTGATGTGACTAAAATCTATGATCAAAGAATGAGACAAGAATCTATATAAGAATAAGAATAATAATGATATTTTAGAACAAGAAGGTAAAATAAAAATTGAAAGTTTCCACCAATCACTATATGAAAAAGAAACCCAAATAAAAACTCACAGGAATATTTTAACCACATTTCTGAATTCCTGGGCCAAAAGAAATCATTCAAATATCATGGAGTCACATTCAGGATCTTACAAGATTTAGCAGCTACCATGTTAAAGAAGCAGAGCTTAGAATTTGATATTTCAGAAATCAAAAGAAGTGGGATTACAACTAAGAATATCCTACCCAGCAAAATTAAGTATAATCCTTCAAGGGATATTGCTGAAAAGAATAAAGCAAAAAGAAAACATATTCAAATAGAAGACTCAAGAAAACCATAAAATGTGAAATTTTGTGAAATTGTAAAGGAATCAATATGGTCAAACTGCCTATTTTCCAAGATGGAAAAATGAAATATGTAACTTCTAAGAATTTTACCATCACTTGGGCATCTAGAAGAATTCCACATAGAAAGAGGGTAAGGAAAAGAACTGAAAATGTTGGAAAGATTTTTTTTAATAGGATAACTGAAGGGAAAAAAAGAAATGTCTAGGAGAAGGGAGAAGGGAGAAGAAGAATAGGGGAAAATATTATACATTACAGTATGCAAGAAAGAGATAATTTTATTGTTTTACAATGGAGGGGGAAATGTGGGAGGTGGCAACACTTGAACCTTGGTTACATTTAAATAACTTCAAAAAGGGGGAAATACATATATATGATATAATCAATTGGTAATTAAATAATGTCTTACTCAATAAAGAAGAAGGATGGAGGGATAAGGGAAATGGGAAGATAAAAGAAAGGCGGATTAAAAGAAAACAGCGGTCAAAAGCAAAACAGACTCTAGAGGAGGAGCAAGTTAAAAAGAGGGAGGGTGAATGGAAGATAACAAGAAATGCAGAGTTAGTAATCATAACTATGAAATGTGAATGATGAATTCACCTTTAAAAGGGAAGCAGATAACAGAAATGATTAAAAAACAGAATCCAACAATATTTGTTTAGAAGAAACACACTTGAAAAAAGAAAGACATCCAGAATTAATATAAGGGTCTGCAGCAGAATCTATTATTCTTCAGCTGAAGTAAAAAAAAAAAAAAAAAAAAAAAAAAAAGATAGACGTAATATCATGATCTCAAAGTAAAATAGACCTGATTAAAAGAGGTAAATAGGGAAACTACATCTTACTAAAAGGAAACACAGAGAATAGAATAATATCATGTATGTTATATATAATATACATAGCAAATGACATAGATCCAAACTCTTAAAGGTAAAGTCAAACAAATTTCAGAAGGAAGTACTAAAACTATACTAGAGGAGAACTTCAACTTTCCATTCTCAGAATTAGATAAATTTCGTCATAAAATAAAATAAAATAATAAGTCAAAAATAAAATTAAAAAGTCATAAATAAAATAAAAAAGAAAGTTAAAGAAAAGAATTCAAAGAAATGAATAGAAACTTAGAAAAGTTAGATATGATAAACCTATGGAGAAAACTGAATGAGAATAAAAGAAAATATAACTTTTCCTTAGGTATATATGGCACCTTCACAAAAAATGATCATATATCAATCAAGGCATAAAAACTTTAAGTACAGAAAAGCAGAAATATTAAATGCACCATTTGCAAGCCATAAAGAAAAAAATTGCATTTAATAAAAAGTCACAGAATTGTGAATTAAAAATAATTGGAAAATAAGCAATCTAATCCAAAAATGGGTCAAAGGACAAATCATAGAAACAATCAGTAATTTTATTCAATCCAAAATTTGTGAGAAGAAATCAGAACTTGTGAGAAATTGTATTTCTAAATGTGTACATCAATACTCTCTGTGTGTCATTGGCTACATCACTTGCATTTTCCTTGTGCTTATCAGGAAAAAGGGCCACCTACTTCCCCAGAACGTTACCATATGAGTCCTTTGAGCTCTAGAGGAAGCAGGCTACATATGCATATAAAACATAAGCATCCATAATTGAAAACAGGCTTTCCCACTTTGATACATTGTGACAAATACACATCAGTAAAAGAAAGATCAGATCAATGAATTGGGCATGCAACTTTAAAAAAAAACCCAAAATATAATAATTTTTAAAATATCAATTAAGCATTATATTTGAAAGCTTGAAAATTAAAGAAAAGATTAATAAAATTTAAAGCAAAAAATGAGTTAATAAAAGTAGGAGGTGGTTTTTGAGAGGAAAAAAATTTTTAAAAATAAGTCATAGGTTAATTTTGTTTTAAAAAGAAACATAATTAATATCAAACATGAAAAGGCCAAATATACCACCAATGAAGATGAAATTACAGCAATAATGAGGAGTTATTTCCCAATTACATTTCAGTAAAACTGACAATTTTAGTAAAATAGAGAAATTTGCAAAAAATAAAAAATAAATTGCCTAAATTATCCACAGATAAAAATAGAACACATCAATTACCCTTTTGTAGAAAAAGAAAATGAGCATGTTCGACATGAGCTCCCTAAGAAAAAAATCAGATATGAGATGGATTTATCAGTAAATTGTACCAAACATTTAAAGAACAATTAATCCCAACACCACGATTTTAAAACTATTTAAAATCAACTAAAAACTAATTTAAACAATTGACAACTTCAGCAAAGTTGCAAGATATAAAATAAACCCACTTAAATCTTTCTGTATATTATTTCTATATACTACAATCAAATACTACTACTACATATTATAATCAAAATCCAGCAGCAAGAGATAAAAGGAAAAATTCATCATAAAGCCTTATTCCTCAAATATACTGGGAACATGGCATATTTATTTTGAAAAGTAAGAGCCATCTCTCACATGATAAATGGTCAAAAGATATGAATAGGTAGTTTTCAGAAGAAATCAAACTATCAATAGTCACATGAAAATATGCTCTAAATCACTATTGATAAAAAGAAATTCAAATTAAAACAACTCTGAGATACTACCTCACATCTATCAGATCAACTATTATGCTAGAAAAGGAAAATGAAAAATTGGGACACTATCTAAATGTTGGTAAGGTTATAAACTAGACTGATGATTCTGGAGAAGAATTTGGAATTGAACTAAACCCAAAGGCTAAAAAACAAACAAAAACACCACAAAATAAAAATAAAACAACAAAAACATCTGTGTATGCTTTTTGATCCAGCAATATCTTTATTAGGTTTGAATTCTAAAGAAATCAAAGAAAAAGGGAAAGTAACTATGGGTACAAAAATATTTATAGTAGCTCTTTGTGGTGGCAAAAAAGTGGACATATTAGACATTGAATGGATGCCCATCAATTTGGGAATAGGTGAACAAGATGAGGCTCTTTGTAAATACTATTTCATTTGGTCTTCACTAAGGACTAAGTGTTATTATTATGCCCATTTTTCATGTGAAGAAAGTGAGGAAAACAGAGATAAAATGAATTTTCCAAGATCATTAAGCTGGTAAGTGTCTGAGGCTGGGTTGTGATTCAGATCTTCCCAATACCAGGACCAGTGTTCTATCTATTATGTCACCTAGGTTTCTCTTCTATATGATGCTTTTCCTGATTCTACAACTACTAATAAATTCTTCTGATAATTGCTTTATTTTGAATTTATTATGCACATATTTCTTCTATCTATATTCAGACAGACAGACAGACAGAGATAGATAGATAGATGTAATATCCCCACAGATCAAAAGTTCCTTAAGATCAAGGATTAATTCTTTCTCTTTGGACCCTGGTGCCTGGATTATAACAGATACTTGATAAATTCTTCTTGTTGGAGTGAATGAATTGGAGAACAGAGTTTGATAATGGGATTTTTTTAAAATCAAGCTGCCAATAGTTTTCTGTCTTAGAATTAGAAAAGGAAAAAGTGATAATTATGAGATGATAAAGGGTTACTTTTTTGCCCAGTGTTCCTATTTTCAAAAGTTCTGTCAATGGTAACAAGCTGCCATCATTTCTCTTTCCATTCCTTGGGAAGAAAAGATCCAGTATCAGCAACCACAGGTCAGAGATGAGACCTGGATGATAAGGAGTTTTATATCTAATTCTGGTTCTGAAGGTCCAGTCTAACAACAGAAGATAAAGCTGAAGTGTTACTATAGTGAACAGTGGCTGCAGCCACGATAACCAAGAGTAAAAGAAGCTGAAGAATAGATATTAATAGACTCACCCTCATGGTCTAAGAAGACACTACATAGCTCCCTTGAAGACGTTTTGTCTCATGGGATTTCCTCTAAAACCTCACACTTGTTACTTTTTTGTGGAGCCTCCCAATTTACCCACAGTCAGACAAATAATAAGTTTCAAGGGTGAGGATGGAACCTAGATTTTGTTTAATGCTAAGGACAACTCTTTCTCCATTATATCTATTCTGCCTCCATTTCATTCATTTACAAGTAGGAACTCTAAGAGATCCTCCCCTTTAGAAGAAATTTTGTTGTCAATTGACAGGTACTGTGCTGAGTACTGCAGGTACACTGAAAAGTAAATCTCAGTCTCAGCTTTTAAGGAACCACAATCAAATGGAGGAAACTGTGTGTGTCCGTCTTGAAGGGACTCAGTTCTTTCAGCATGGCATCCAGTTGGTTGTTGGGCAAAGATCAATGATTTTAAACACCAAGGGTGAAAGACCATGGGATGGATAGTATTAAAAAAAGCAGAGGAAAGAAAAGTAAACAGGACTTGATTACCAATACATCAAAAACACAGAATATAAAATGAACAGCTTTAATGCTATACTTGTAATCATATTATATAAAGTGAAGGAAAGCCTCGGACACTTCTGGTTTGTATTCCAAGGAAGATTTAAAGGAAACTATATATAATGGAAAAGTGTGGATGTGCTGCGATCTATATGAATGAATCTATATCCCATTAGCTCTCAAGCCAATGAGCTCCCCAATCCAATGAAGTATTTTACACAGGGCGAGCACTAGGCCTAGGGGAGATTTAAAGGCATAGAAAAATACCATCCGCACACGTGATCAATCAATGAATCCCATAATTATAGCTATAAAATGGAGGAAGTTCATATTTTTTGTTGTTGTTGTTGTTGATTAGTTGCTGCTTAAGAGCTTCCAGATCTTAAGAGGAGGAACAAGCAAACAGCTCTGGGAATTAGGGAATGTCCCACTGATCTCGTGGCAAAAAAATTAAAACATAAATTCACCTGATTCTATTGGAAGAGGTATCATCAAGCTGACACCGTGGGGCCACAAGCATCGCTCTTCACTTTCAAATCCCACACTGAGATAATGTCAAACCAACTTAGGGACACCCCAGCTGAATCCCTCTTCCCTGTGTCTCATACACATGGCTGCCCTCAAATCGGCAAAAGATCGACCAGTTCTCAGAATGCTTCCATGGATTGTTTTTGGCCTGGTTTAGAATAAGGCTGGTGGGATCCATATTCTCCTTTTGTTTTGTTTTTTCTGTTATTGAAAATTAGCATTTTTGTTTGGATGGAAAGTTTGACATTTGAAAGAAACAAGATACCAGAAAGAATCAACTTTAAAATATAAGACTCTAATCTTTGGGAGAGTTTGGTTAGATGAGCTTTTTAGGTGGGCCCAGAATTAGATTTTTGTTGTTGTTACATTGTATAGCAGATTGGAAATGAGGATAGTTTTCCAGGCCAAAAATAATGCTTTCCAAATGCACGAAAAAAGTTTGTGTGTGGGAACATTTCATGACTTTGAGCCTTCTTTGTTTTGAATGGCACACTTTTCTGTTTTATCTCTTATAGCTTTAACTATATAAGCATTTTGTAATATCTTAAGGCCTCTTGAAGGTTGTGAATGTTCAATTAAAAATACTATGAATCACCAAAGACTCTTTGATTTAAAATTTATCTTATGCTAGCTACTTATAATGATATATAGTTATTTTATGCACAAAACATGTTCATATCATCATTTGTCTTAATGAGTGAATTTGATACCTTTAAATAAACAAATTAGTTATTAAATGGAATAATTAGTTTAATTAAATAGTGTCACCTGAGAAAGTTGCCACTAATAAAGCCATGATCAATCCAAGAAATTTCCTAGGAAGGGCCAAGAACGTATACTCAGGACGCCTTCCTCCCCATCCCATTTCCCTAACTTGACTACTCCCTACCTTACAAAGACTCTAGGGCAGTGGGTCCTCAAACTTTTGTTCTCAGTATCTTTATCCTATTAAAAATGATTGAGGATCTGTCCAAAGAGTTTTTGTTTATGTGGTTTATAGTTATAGATATTGATCACATTAAAAATAAAAACTAATTATGAATTTGGAGACTCTCTGAAAGGGTTTCAGAGATTCCCAGGATGCTCTGGACCAGACTTTGAGAACCACTGCGGCATTGCACAAGATTGTTAGGATAACTTAATGAGCTACTTGCCGAAAACTTCTCTGCTCTCAAAGGTTTAACAACAGGTTGTAAAGCCTCTGCCTTATCTGTTAGCCGGTCTCATTTCAGACTGATTAAAATAGAACTCATGCTTGGATCATTATCCACAGCAGCTCCTTTCTAGGGCAAATTTCCATCAGGCTACACCAGTCCGATACATGAGAGACTGAGAAATACGTGACCTGTGCTCCTCTAGTCCCAGGGCCTAGACCTGTGATCTCACTGCTAGAGAGAACCCCTGGAGAAAAAACTTCCTTTATTAATGTGAGTTGGCACTTCCTCCACAATTTATAGTTTGGAGAATTTCACAGGGCACTTGGAGGTTAAATATCTTGCAAAGCTAAGTCAGGAACGGGTCACAAAGGCAGCTCTTCCTTCCTCCGGAGCCAGCCCTCGACCACTAACACATTCCGAGGATTCCATCGCCATGGGATTGCTCCGTTGGTTCTCCCCGACTTGCCTGGGCTGGAAGTCCGGGGGCCAGTCATTAATGATTTGAACCACTCTGGGTTTCCAACCTGGGCCAGGTCACTCCTTGATAGGGAGCCCTGTGACCTTCTCCAATGTGCTCACTCTCTCGGTGCCAGATTTGGTGCAGGCGCCCGAGATTCTCCCATCATGCCTCTGAACTCCCAACCTGAAGAGCTCTCAGCATCCTCAGCAGCCGGATTGTAGACAGGAGCCAACCACATCCAGATAGAACTCCCTCCAATAAAACGCTATTCCCACTCCTGCCTCTCCAAAATATCACCCAGCCCTCCCAGAAGAGCTCCAACCTCACCTCTTCCAGGCAACCTTCCCTCACAATACAGCCCTCACTTTTCTCTCCCTTCTCTTATTCCTCTTCTGCCCAACTCCAACAAATTTAGGCTCACGACCTCCACAAATCTGCCATCTTTGTTCTCCTTGAGAGAGAATGCAGAATAAGCTAGGGTAAAGGTTGGAAGGCTAAGCAGATTTTATGCTTTCTACTAGTCTAGAATATGAGTTCGAAGCCCTTCTTCCCATATTCCATTCTGCTCATGTGAAATTGATGAGGTATGGATCATGGCAGGAATATGGGTTTGTCTCCTAGTTCTCCAAAACACCAAGTTAGGGCAGGTTGGCAGGGAGAAATGCTACACAAAAGGCTGTGATAAGAAAAGGCACTTTATTAAAGAGAGAAAGACACTAAGATGTTCTCTTAGTGGGCAATGTCAAAGAATTGCAAAGAGACATTTTCTCAGGGCTTACTTATATACAGAAACAAAACAATTTGGGCTCTGCATCGGAAAGGAACATACTTGAGATAGGGTATGGGAAAAGAGTCTTTACCAGGGAATGTAGATTTTGCATCCAAAAGGTGCATAATGTATGGGAAGAAAGTCTTTCCCAGGGAATGCAGATACTCTTCTGGACAAGGCTGTATTGTCCTCCTCATCAAAACCTTGTCCACAGCATAGTGTAGATGACTTAACTGTCTACTGGCAGTAGCCATAATCCATAATCCCTTTAGCTCTCCCTTAATAACAAAGCACATTTCCAAATAAATACCTATGAATCACTGATCAGAGTGCTACAAGCCAAACTCTAGTTTGAATTCCATTTTTTTGCTTGATGATCTGGAATAAGGGAGATCCTGGGTGAATTCCTAAAGATTACCGATTCAAGTCAATTTAATTCAGCAAATATTTATTCACGCTGTGCCAGGTACCAAGAATTTCTTATGAAGCAGGAATAAAAAGATAACAACACAAATACTTGTAATATAAGATATAGAATATTGGAGGACAAAAAAGGTACAATAAAGTGTTTTGAGAAAAGAGTCTGAGGAGAGAGAATTCATTTCCATTAGGCTTGAATGGGGGTAGGAAGCAGAAAAGGCATCATGAGGGAGTAACTGAAGCTGGACCTCAAAGGTTGGTAACATTTCAAAGGTCAGTGATGGCAAGGGAGCCAAGGAACAGAAATGGGGACCCAGGAGAGATGTTTAAAAAATGGAGTATTCTGGTGTAGTCAGAGCCAACAAATGGGTAAGAAATCCCAGGCTTCCTGGGAAAATCCTAGGAAATGTTCAATTTGTCCTGATAAGCATTTATTAGGCATCTACTATGTACAGGATGACACTGTTCTAAGCCTAACTACACATGAATATGTGGCTCTGAATCTAGACAGCGAGGTGGTACAATGGATAGAGTGGTAGACATGGAATCAAAAAATTCCATGCAACTCCAGCCTCAGACACTTTTTTTGCTTGGGTTTTCTCATCTAATGCAATGGGAATACTCATAGCATCTAGCTTCTAGAATTGTTTTAAAGACAAAATTAAATAATAATTATAAAGCACTCTACAAAGCTTGAAGTGCTCTATAAGGGCTATTATTATTATTATTATTATCATCATCAGTGATCATCTTATCAGTATAGAAACTCCTTCTGCCAATGCAGATTAGTCTTCCTATGACCTAGTAATTAAGTCACATGGAGTTACCTGAGGCACAGAGAGGGGTTTTTAAATTATTAAATTTTATTCAACCAACAAGCGCCCATCTGGTCCCTCCACCAACTACCCCAATTGAAAAGGATAAAAAGAAAAATAAAACCTTTTGAGTAAGCAAATTTAAGCAAATTTCCACAATGATATTATCCAAATAATGTACGTTTCCTTCTCTCTATCAAGTCCATCTCCTCTCTTTGTAGCCTTCTTTTGGGATTGGACGTGTTGATCAGAATTCATAAGGTTTTTTTTGAGTTGTTCATCAGAAGGAAGTTCCACTACTCAACTAAGGTTTCCCAGCTAGTAAAAGGTAGTTAGATAAGGCATTTATCAAGGTATGTCAGGCTTGGTGCTAAGTGCTAGGAATACAACACAAGCAAAAATAGACAGTCCCTGCTCCGACCTCCAAGGAATTTAGATTTTAGAAGAAGAACGCGACATATAATATGTTATTATATGTTAAGTAACATATTATGCATATGTTATAATATATTATATATTATTTATACATATATATAATATACATATATATAAATAAGGTAGTGCCCAAAGTCTTGGAAATTGCTTTTGGAACCTGTATTTCTATGACACAGTCTCTAAGAACTCAGGGTTCCCTCCAACTTGGGGTGACATTTTCATGTATTAGAAAATAAGGGGCCTTCAGTTACCCTCAGGATAAGAGGATTATGAGAAACAATAAAGATTTTTCCTGTTTTGGGAACCTTCTCATGAAGTCTCCACTCATCTAGAACCAGATGTGGAAACATATTCTTATCTCTGGCATCCCAAACACAAAATAAAAAGCCAAACAAACAACAAAACCTGTAATCCCCATGTGCGGTTGCAGCTGACGGGCAGACGTTGGCAAGAGGGCGGCTTCAGGCAGGATACTTGACACAATCTCAAGAGAGGGAAGAAAGAAGTCACTGTTTTGTATTGACTTAAATCCACAGAATTTTTTTCTTTTTTTTTTTTTTTTTAATTAGAGCCTTTTATTTTTTCAAAACCTATGGGCGGACAATTCTTCAACATTAGCCCTAGCAAAACCCTGTGTTCCAATTTCCGCCCCTTCCCCCATGCCCTCCCCATGGCAAGTAGTCCACTATATGTTAAAAAATCCATAGAATTTTCTAAGGCATTGAATGTAGGGTTTGGAGTTACTTTGGTTCTGTGCTATGCTCTGGGAAAGAAAATCTCTTAGATCTCAAGTTACACTTGGTATTTCTCATGCTCAGATTCATCCCTTGGGATTGTGCATATCCACATGTGTGCTCCATCCCTTCAGTGAGATTGGAGAGGTCACGAAGGCAGGGGTCTCAGCTTGTTGAATCTTTGTATATCCCCCTCTAAACTTTGTGAGTCAATCAGAGAGAAAGAGCCAGAGGTAATCAATGAAAAACTCCCTTGAGGTACACATACTTATAGAGAAAAACCCTAGGGATATTTGCTGTTGGGGATTTAATGGAAAATGAAAAAAAGGATCAATCAGAGTGAGAAACTTGTAATCAGTCAGCATTTATTAAGCACTTACTGTATATGAGACACTGTGTTAAGCAATGGGGATACAAAAAAAGCAAAATCATGATTCTTACCCTCAGTGAGCTCAGATTTTTAAGAGGAGAAACAATGGCATCAACTCAGAAAGACTTGGGAACATATCTTAGTGTCCATACCTATTTCCTGGGTGACTCCCATTCATATCCCGAGTGCTCCCCTTCTATGTACCCTTTCCCTGATGCTTAAATCGCCTTCTGTCAACATTTCTTACCCTTCTTGCCTGTTGGTACCCTACTCTTGTTTTAAAGCATGGATTCTTAACAAGGGGTTCATAAACATGTTGAGAGTTACAGTTCATTATCATTGGTTTCCTCTGTAATCCTGTGCATATTTTATTTCATGCATTTAAAAACCATTTTAAGGAAGAGTTCATCGGTTTCACAGACTGGCCAAGAGATCCATCTCACACACACACAAATTTAGAGATCAGTCTAAATGCCACCTTCTCCATGAAGCCTTCTGTGAACCATTCAGTACTGACTCCCCACCAAACACTCAGTGCACATTTGGCCTCCTGTAAATACAGATTATATTTTTTATTGTCTTTTCCCTTTCACTAAAATGTAAGTTCTACAAGGAAAAGGACAAAGTGTTATTGGTATTTTGTATTTCCCTCAGCATATAATAAAAATAAAGTTATTGTTGAATGTATGAATGAATGAGCAAGTGAATGAGTGAATGGATGGATTTTAGCAAAGGAAAGATTACATAGACGTGCTGGTATTATTTTTCAAGTGACTAAATCCTGGAAAAGGAGAATCTCCATGTCTGATTTGGGACAGGAACTAAAGGAGATTTTTACTGAAACTTCCTTCACAATGGAAGAGAAGCAGGAAAGACCTCCAATGCGTTATCCTAGTTGACAAGGTCCGAAACCACCCAACAGGAGGACTATCTTCTGATTAAAGAGAAACTATCTGATGAGGCAATTGTTTAACTGTCTATGGTCCTCTGAATAGATGGCATCTTTCCCCCAGCCCTCCCAACCTGTTCAATAAACCGTTTCCATATGCTCATTTACCTACTTTGGTTACTTCAATCTATAATTAAGCTCTTCCTGAAAAAGGGTAAATCTATCCAGTAGAAAGGAAGAGGGAGAAAAACGATTAAAATCTCTTAATACAAAGATTTTTTAAATCCAGTTGTTGGCTATAATAGGGAACCCAAAACTTTACACTAAAGTGTAATGGATGACAAAGTTGAGATCAACATACATGTTCCCAGCCCTGAGAAGTACTCACTACTCAAATACACATACAATTACTGCTCCAAAATGAAAACTGGTCAATTAAATTGCTTTCAGCTAAAGCAATGCCATTCTTTATGTGGGTAGATGTATAATACAATTGCGCCATTAGCCTTTGTCTAATTTAGTCTAAAATGATAGTGGAGTGTGTTCCTGTTCTGAGCATTCTTATAGATTCGGTTCATGATCTTGCTTGCTGACTTTAGACTTTCATCTTGGAGACATTTCTTTGATTTCTCTCCATTTTTGCATGTTTCTAGTGATGTTTATACCATGAAGCAGTGAAAAAGCAGGAGTGGAAACAGGCTTCCACTGAGTCAGAAAAACAGGTTCAAAGCCCAGTTCTGTCACTAATAGACTGAAGGACTCAGACAAGTCATTTAACTCCTCTCAGACTGTTAAAAGAGGCATGCTCTATGATCACTGCTCTCTGCTGTTCCTTTCTTTTCTCAGTTCTGCAGATGACTTTAGATTTTTGACAATTTGTTAGTATAAGAGAAAGATCACTAGGTCTGGAAATCAGGAAGCATAAATTTGAACCCCAGTTCCATGTATGAATATATCTGGCTAATTTCTTTTTCTCTATGAACCTTCATCTATGAAATGGGAATAATGATATTTTTTTCTTCCCTGTTTAGCTCACTTATATAAGGATTTTTAAAAATAAAGCACCATTGTTTTGTTTACTGAAGCAACTCATGAATATGTGAACACCATAATTTTAATGTGGAAAATTTAACTGAAGAAGGAAAGGAAAGAGATCAAGTTGAATCTAACAAATATCTTGCATCTACATAATACTTTTAAAGAAGGCTTCTAGTCTATCCTTTCACTACCTCTGTAAACATATGGCAGATAGGGAAATGGTTTGCATCCGAAAGATTATTGAACTAATCATTGATAAAGCCAGATATAAAACCTCATCTCCCAAATCAGTTGTCTTTCTTCTTTAGAAAAGACTATATCTATATGTCTCCAATTTTTATTCATAATTTTAATAGCTATGATGGATCACACTAGAAAGTCACTGAGCATTTGCCTAGTGACCCCTTTAAATAGACATGGTTGACTTCTCTTGGAAAATATAACATGCTGTCTTAGGATTCTGGGAATTTTCCCAACTTGCTTTGGGGAGATAGATCACTTCTATGCAATATTTGAGTTCAGTAAAATGGCTACTAGTGAGGCTCCTTTCTCAATAAAATTTTTGCCTTCATTCTGTACTGGCATTATTGGGCATGATTTTACTTCAATGGACTCGTGTTCTTTTAAACAACTTCAAGAAGTCCTATGAAGTAAGAAAGTGTTATCTTCAGCAAATATATATATATATATATATATATATATATACACACATATGTATTTATATACATATACATATATCTTGAAAGAAATATCCACAGACCTTTCCTTGAAAATAAAATTTTAAATTTATTCTTTGTGAATTTTATAGCATTAGAAATAAACTATACACTGACAACATTGGGAGGAATTTTTACACAAGCATTCAAATTAAAAAAGGAAATTTAGATCAATAGATTCAAATTGTTTCTAAAAAGTGAAGCAACATGACATAATGAAAAGAGATCTTTATTTTGTGTCAAGAAAATCTTGGTTCAAGTCTCGTCTCTGACATATAGGAGCATATGACCCACAGAAATTCCTGTCACTTTTCAAGGTCTAGGCAATTCTTTCAAAGAAAGGTTCTAAATCTTTTGCATGTGTCATAAAATTCTCTGGCAGTCTGATAAAACCTTTGGAAGACGTCTAAAAATAACATTTTAAATGCATAGGATAACAAAGAAAACCAATCATTTGGAAATATGGTTATTGCAAATATTTTTAAAACCACCAAGTTTCTAGACCGCAAATTGAGAATTCTTGTTCTAAGATCCTAGAAAATTTTCTGAGATCATAGGTCTGACAAAGCAAATAGACCTTCAAGATATATAGTCAGAAAAGATATATGTATGTGTGTATATATATATATATATATATTTATAGTGTGTGTGTACATACATATAAATGTGTGTGAGTATATATATATATATATACATATATGTGTGTGCACATACATATAAATGTGTGAGTGTATGTATATGTGTGTATGTATATATATATATATATATATATATATATACACAGAATGGATATAAATGAAGTTCCTTAAGCTTCATGGGATAGAAAAGACACATGCACAGAGAAAAGTTGTGGAGGAGGAGGAGAGCACTACATTTAGAGTCAGATAAAAAGCTTTCAAATCCTTGCTTGGTTACTTACTCTCTGTATAACTTTGAGCAAAGTACTTCATTTTGGCTAAGTTTCCTTTCCCATGAAATCCATGATATAAATTCAGTGGTTGCACTGGAAATGGAAAAAAAGAGAATTGCAATATTTATTCCAGGTATCAAACAACTGATTAGCAGGAAAGGTGAAGGAGAAGTTAGGGGGCAGCTGGAGAGAATTCGGCTATTTTTAACAGAAAGAAGTACATGAAGAATAATTGATAAGGTAGAAAAGGGATGATGACTTCAGTCTTGCACATGTTTGACCTTGAGTTGACAAATGATGCCCAATTGGAAAGGGACAACAGGGGACTGAAATTATGGAGCTGAAGTTAGTGAGAAAGGCCTAACTGGAGAGACAAAGTTGAGATGCTTCTGCATAAATTGGTCATGGAAGCAAATGGAATGGCTGAGAGGAGGGGCAGAGAGAAAAACTTAGAGTGAGGAAATATTTAGGATTTTACAGAAGAAAAAGTAGCTGGAGAGGAAGGTAATAGGAAAGGTAGGAAAGTAACTGGAAGAGTATTCTGCATCACATATGGGAACGTTTTGGAAAGTATTTCAAAAATACTTTGTGAAAGAAAGGATTTCAAGAGGATGGACCGGGTTGATATTTGAGGTGCTGATATTTGCTAAGTGTCCTTGTAAATGGGTAACAATAGCCTCTTCAAAAACCATAGGATCTTGAAGTTTAATCTGCAGTGTTAGCATTTTCCCCATCAAGTTCCCAAGTCTCCAACATGAAAATAAACAAAAGAATAAATCAAGCCCTGACTTGTAGCATTTATCAAATCTCAAGGAGTAGATGCTCATACTAAGTTTTAACAGCTCTAAGGAGAAGGGGGTGTGTGAAGGGGAAAAATTGGACCTATCATGTAGCAAAAGTGACAGATAATCCATAGCTCATATGTACCATCAAGAATCATGCAAAAAAGAGGAATCCCAAGAAAAGTGCATGTATAATTAGTAGACATCCTATGACAGATTGCTTTAGATGATTCAAGATGATAAGGTAAAAATGAGTGGTGATCACACAAATGGATGAGATCCAGGCTTATTTCTATGCTACATTTTGATGAATCCACAGATGCATCATATAGCTCCATCCATTGCCTCAGTCCCTTGGCCTCCTCCCATACACATACCCTGAGGCAAATCCTTTGGGAGGGCCCTAGGAAACATTAACTGTCTTTGTACTTTCTGGATTGCTGGCTTGTCATGGTGGAGGATCTGGAATACAAATGTGACTCTACACATGGAAATCACCAGGTAGTTAATATCAAAATTAAATGGATTATATACTTTACAGCTAAGGTGAAAAAGCCCTATCTAGTCAATTAAAACAAGACCTAGAACTGACTGTGGCTCAGATCATGAGTTTCTTTTTCTAAAATTCAGACTTAAATTGAAAAAAAGTAAGAAAAACCATCAGATACGTATACCAAGTATGACCTAAATAACAACTCATAAATGTGAAATGGAAGTAATGAATAGAATTAGATCTGGTAGATAGAATGTCTGAAAACTACGGACAAAGTTGTGTGATATTGTAGAGGAGGCAACAATAAAAATATTCCAAAGGAAAAAAAAAAGCAAGAAAGTGAAATAATTTTCTGATCAGACTGTACAGGAAAGCAAAAGGAAAATAGAAAGGAAAGATACATCCTACTGAATGCAGAACTCCAAAGAATAGCTAGGAGAGAGGAGGTTTTATTAAATGAATAATGCAAAGAAAACATAGAAAAGAGAAAGATAAGATATCTCTTCAAAAACTTAGATACCAAGAGAAGGTCTTATGCATAAATGGATGTGACAAAACACAAAAATGGTAGGGACTCAACAGAATTAGAAGACAGTAAAAAGAGATGGTAAAAATTTGCTGAACTATACACTTTAACCTCCCCAATAATCACAATGGTATGGTTAATGATCTAGAGGCAAATATCCTGGAGAATGGAGTCAAAGTGGGCTTTATGAAGCACTGCTAACAGGAAGGCTAGATGAGATGGTAGAATTCCAGCTGAGAGCTATTTAAAATCCTACAAGGTGATGCTACATTCCATATGCCCCCAAATTTGGAAAACTCAACAGTGGTCACTGGATCGGAAAAGATTACTTTATGTCCCAGTTTTAAAGAAGGGCAATGTTGAAGGATGTGCAAATTACCCAACAATTGTGCTCATTTCACAAGGCCATGCTTAAGTTTCTTCAAGCGAGGTTCCACAAAATGTGGATCAAGAATTGCCAGAAGAGCAAGCTGGTTTTCAAAGAGGCAAAGGAACTAGAGACCAAATTGCTGACATTTGTGATATTTTGGAGAAAATGGTGGAAGTTACAGAAAAATCATCTTTGACTATATGAATCACAACAAGATATGTCAAACCCTTAAAGAGATGGCAGTCCCAGATCATCTTATTTATATACTAAGGAACTTGAATGTGGGTTAAGAAGAAACAGTTAGAACCCAATATGGAACAACTGATAAGTTTCAAATTGGGAAAGAAGCACAAGACTATATATTGTCACCTTATTTACTTAAGTTCATCCTGCAAAATTCTAGGCTACATAAATCAAAAACCAGAATTAAGAGAAATATCAACTACTTCAGTTACGTAGATGAGACCATTCCTGATGACTGAAATGAAGATTTAAGAAGACTTCCTGAAGGTGAACAAAATAGCAAAGAAAATATTCAAATCTTAACAGCTGGAGAGAGAGAGAGACAGAGAGAGAGAGAGAGAGAGAGAGAGAGAGAGAGAGAGAGAGAGAGAGAGAGAGGGGGGGGGGGGAAGAGAGAGAATAAATGTAAAAATGTAAGCAGTGTCAGATTTTATATTCTTGGGCTTAAAAATCACAGCAGACTGAAGTGCAGCAATGAAATTAGAGATGCACATTCCTGGGGAGGAAAGCTGTGGACAAACTACACCACACTTAGAAACAGAGATATCACCTTACCAACAAAGGACCATATAGTCAAGGCTATGATTTTTCCAGTATCAATGAGTGTGATCAATGAATATCAATGAATTGACTGTGAGAACTGGACTCTAAGGAAAGCTGAGCACTACAGAATCAATATTTTTGAATCATGGTGATGGTGGAGAGCTCCTTGGCCCCCAAGGAGATCAAATCCCTAAATACTTAAGGAAATTAACCCAGGCTATTCATTGGAAGGTCAAATATTGTCGCTGAAACTTAAACACTTTGACCACATAATGAGAAGATGCAACCCATTGGACAAGACCCTGATGTGGGAAAAAAAATTGAAGAGAAAAGGGAGAAGGGGATAACAGAGAATGAGACAGATGAGGAGTGCCATAGAAATAATGAATGTGAGTTTGGACAAACTGGAGATATAGAGGAGAGAAGAGCCTGATCCATATAGTCACAAGAATCAGCAACTATTGAACAACAGTTCTTTGACCTAAAACATATTTTACATTTTATTATTTTTCTATATGACTTCAAAATGACATAGGGTGATGTGGTTTATTAGGAACATTCTCCACAATTATGTAGTGATTCTCCCCATAAACTCCAAAGCTTCAAGATGCCAACTTGTGTGAGATCTTGGGGTCTAAGTGATGATGAAATGAGAATGGGACTTATAGATAAAAGACCCGAGTTTGCTCATTTGCACCTTGAGGAAATCACATAACCCTTCTGGAGCTAAGTTTCCTTATAAAATGAGGATACTAGGCTATGTAATTTCTAAACTTCCTTTAGCTCCAAATCCTATTTCACTTTTCTGCTCAAAAGTCTTCAGTGGCTCCCTATTGCCTATTGAGTAGAGAATAATCTCCTTTTCTAAGCATTAGAAACACTCCACAATATGGAGCTAATGGTACACATTTCTAGCCATCTTTCATATTTCCTTCCTTTGTTCTAACCAAACTCTACCCTTCTTTATACTTTAAAAATAACTGAGTATTTTAAAGTCACAGTCACTTTACTCATATATTTATGCCCAAAATGTCCTCCATTCTTCACTTAATAAATTCATTCCTGTAAAGCTCCCACTTCCAAGATGCTTTCCCTAGCTTCCAGAACTTATAACAACCCTTCTCATAACACTTCATTTTATACTTCTTAAATGGATTTTTGTATAATATTTATTTACATAAATAATTGAGCCTATGAGACCATATACTCCACAAAAGCAGGAGTTGTGTTCTCTCTCTCCTGAGAGAGTTTCTGCCAGCACTTAGCATAGTATTCAGCGTACAGTAGGAACTTCCTAAATGTTTGATATTAATGAGGAATGTGAAGTTGATGGGTTGCCAGTTTTCAAAATGAGAAAACAATAAAATTCAATAGAAACTAAATATTAGAAAAAATTAAGCTTTCTTTAATTCTACAAGTTTCTATAATAACTCTGGGATCACCACAGAAATCCATCCATGTTATACCCGAGATACATTCGAGTATCAATTGGTAGAATTCTGGTTGAAGAACATAACACATATAAATGCTGTATAAAAGGAAAAAAATGAAGGTGAATTATTGGACAAATGAATTAACCTGAGGGAGAATTATGGGAGTCATTGAAAAATTGTGATAGCTTATTGCTTTGCAATTCATTTATTTAAAAGTAATTGAAAGGAAGGTTTAATTTGTTGCATTGAGGTTTGCTATTAATTTTATACTAAGCCAATCTTTTAAAAAAATCACTATTTAAAATAGGGATGCCAGCTTTTATTATCAGTATCAATCTTCGCACCAATATTTCTGACTCTAGATGGCATATTATTTTTTACGTATGCAATCCTAAGGAATGAAAACTCCATTTTTGGTTTTTGTCTCTTCCCCTCTGCCTAACACAATTGCTAGCACAAAATAGGCACTTAAATAAATATTTGTTGATATATTATATTAACTTTTACATGAGAGCAGCGAAAGCAATCAAATAGAACCTTGGATTTAGACTCAAGCTCATAATAACAAAAATATTCATCATTTTCCTTAAATAGACTGCAGAAGTGTAAGAGGAATAAGGAATTTAGAATTTGAACTTTATACCACATAAGTCGAAGCCCTGGAGTCTTTCATAGCCAAACACAGATACCTTTGCTCTGCTCACAGCGAGGCAGCCTTACACTTTACAAATGTCTTACAATTTTCAGTACCAGTTATTTCAGTTGAAACCAAATCCCCTACAAAAACCCAACTCCAAATCATCCTAGCCTGAAGTCACCAGATTCCCTCCCCTTTGACCACATTCTCTCATTAGTTGCTATAGCACCCAGCTGCCTTTTCTGTTGCTAAGGGTTCTGGTATGGTGCAGAGATCCATCACCCTAACTATGTCTGACTCCCAAAATAGTCACTAGGATCTTTCAAAAGAAACAGTGGTGATGGAAATAGCTGTCTGGCTCTAGTGATTTGTAGTGTAAGGACTCCCTCCTCAAGCGCACACACACACACACACATACACACACACACACACTCACACCTTATTCAGAACAGGGCCATATGGGCTAATCATATAGTGGCAATGGTTATACTAAGAGAACTCTCCCACCAATATGAGAGTGTAATTGTGGGTTGCTTCTGAAAAAAATCCCAAATGAAGACTCCTGGGTTCTCCAAGTACCTCCCAAAGAAAAGGATTTCATTTTTCAAATTTAATTCAATACAAATAAAGTCCTTTTATGGAGAGAGAATGGGAGAAACAGACCCCCACTGAGAAATCAGATATTCATGAAACTCAGAAAGAGCTGAACTTAATACCGAGCAGTAACTTAAGGAGACCCTCTCTTAAAGCATAGGCTCATTTCAACCTGTAACAGAATAACTCTCTACATAGCATGAGAATTGTTTATAGGAAAAGCCCTGGATGCACTTTTTCTTGTTTTGACTGACTTTGAGACTCAGCCCTCACTTGCCTATAATCCTTCCTGCATTTTAAAGTAGTTTTGATTTATTTGAACATTATGAGAGGATCAGACAAGTCCCTTAGCCTATTGGCTTAAAACAACAGGTGGTTGGGAATTTGCATTTTGCAAGTGTAGATGAAATACCTACTTTTCACCTGGTGACCTCCTTCTGGGCTCTGGTTTCATGGATGGAGAGTTTCATAGGTAAGCACAGAAATGCGTTTTTATTTTCTTAGCTCCAGGGGGAAGAACTTGAAGCAATGGGAAGATGCAAAAGGGAAACAGGTTTTTAGTCGGTGTAAGAAAGGACATCCTATCAGAGCTGTGTGAAAAATGAAAATACATTTCTCATAGAATAGTGACTGGAGATGCTCATGGAGAGGTCCTATGGCCAGTAGAGACGGGGCTTTATCAGCTGGTTATACATAGTGAATAGGACTTTAGGACTCAGGAGCAATTGGAGGGGAGGGGGACAGATTACAATGATTAAAAACTTTCCTTTTGCTACCATTTCCATGTGACATCCTCAATCTGTGTACTTCCTTGTGTGTTTATCTCTGCTTCAGAGCACATCTTATGTTCAGTTCTATAGGAAATCTTAGGAAAAGTAACAGTGATTTGGCATCCGGAGCAAGGCAATGATTTTTGGAATATTACCAACGATATTTAACAAATGTTTTCTCCTTCATCGATATGGTGACAATAGTGACTTTGAAAGAGGACTAGTTTAAGAAGTTATACCGCACGGTGTTGAGCTCAGAGTCAGGGAGACTTAGGTTCAAATTCGGATTCAAATTCAAATCCCAACTAAGTGAGTCTGAGCAAGGAACACTCAGTTTCTGAGCTTCCTCATCGGTAATACAGGGATAATAGCACCTACCTTTGAGGATCAAATAAAATATAAGCCGATTTTGTCTCTATCCCACATTATCTCAAATATTTCTTGTATTTACATTTAAAAAGCATTATTCTGTATCTCTTTTACTATGATTCACTGGGTTGAGGTCTGAAAACCGGGGCATATCTAGGTTAAGAGAGCTCACTATGGAAGCCATTATAAATATCCAAATTCAGCTAATAAAACACATTTGGCTGAACTTTAGGAAGTTGTTTACATTTTCAAGTTCATTTTGTGCCAAGTACTCTCTGATGCCTTGTTGTGACATGGAGGTAATTCTGGATTCATGGAAATTAGGCCTTTGGAAAGCGAGCTCTGGCCCAGGCTACAAGCTAGAGGGACTTCCAAGAGCCTGTGTGTGTCTATTGTCCAAACGTCAGCCTAGCAAAGTGTGGACAGGCTCATTATGAGAAGAAGGGCCACCAGGTGATGACATCTTTTGCCATGGCAACCTATGAATCAAACAGAAAAACAGCACAACCTTCAGTCCTGCTCAGCCCTTTCCATTTTTTTAAAATAATTGTAGAGTATATAAAAGGAAGCAAAGGAAAATAAGAATTTGGCAGTAGTTTGACCACTTACAAATATTCACTTTTTAAGTTCCACTATACGCCTGCTTGGGGTCCAGTCTCCATCTAAATGATCCACACGTTGACATACTACTGGAGAAAATGCATTATGTTTGAATAGACACTCTTTTCTTAAGTGACATCAAATGGTTTCTGCCCAGAACAGAAATTGGACTGGTAATACAGTAAGAATAGAAGGCATCTAATTGGGAGCCTGGGAGGCAGGCACACCGTTGCCAAAAATAAGAGAATATAAGAGAGGCAAAAAAATAAAAAATGAAATGTTGTTTTTCAACTTTCTTAATTTAAAAAGCTCCAATATCCTTGGATAGATTGGGAATTTTAAAATCAGAATTTTTTTTGAAAAAAAAAAGAGTGATTTCTTTACACAGGATATTAAGAAGAACTTAGAAAAGAAGGATATTGGTAGATTATACACACTGGGTAGATATTTTAGGAATGATTTATGGAAAGACATTGGTGAGTTGGAAGGAATAATAAACCTTGGTGGAGTAAAGGCAGCCTTCACCCCAATGAAATCACAAATCTACCCTCTACCAAGGGACACCATGTATAAACCGTGCCTTCACTGGCAGCAGGAACTTAGGACAATTACATCAAAACCACTAGGTCATTTGTATACACATACATAGTGCCCTGAAGGAAGAACCCATTAAAAATAAAATATCTACAAATGTCAAGTTACAGAACATCACTCAGAATGAGGAAGAATTCGAACCACGTAGAGCAAAAGTCAGCAAATATCTTTATTTGGTCCAGATAGATTTATTCTCTCAAGTCTTCAAAATGACAGGCACAGTTCTCTGTTTCCTATCATTTTCCTTAAGCAAGATATTGATTTCATTTTTTAAAAAATCAAAGAAACCATTCTCAAACTGGATCCTGTCTCTCCCTGGGATATAGCAGAACTTTGAAAACAATTCACACAAATTCTTTCCTCCTTAGTCTCCAGTTCCTTCTGCTTTACTTTGTTCTGATTAACTGGCTTTCTTCCCTTCCCTATTCCCTAGTTTCCATTAAATACCAACTGTGCAGTCACAGCAGAATGAGGTGCATGCTATATATTATCTTTATTATTTATAATGTATGAGGCACCAATCAGAAGGCTCTATGCTTTGCTAACCACATTGCACCCTCCCCTGATGACAAGCCAAGGAAGATGAATCAAAAGGAGACATATTGGGGGCAAAAGCACCAATGCATGCAAGCATAAAGATACCATGGCTAAAATTAGCATCTGGCGGTCCCAGAAAGGAAATGTGCCTTAAAAAACAGGTTGGGAAGACAGGGATACACTTTGGATTCATCCATTTGGTTTCATCTCTGGCAACCTGAGAGTTTAAGCAATTCCCATCATTTTGAATAATGTTTTGAGCCAAATCCCACAGAAGAGATCCACCCCATCCATCAACATGAGGATCTCTCTATTCAGCAAATAACATCTAAATCATTGTCATCATCATTTTAGTGCATTTTAAAATCACTATCTTACTATTGTTTACTGTGAGAATATTTTAATTCCAATAACCAGAGCACTAATTTATTCTCTCTCTCTCCCATCCTTTCTCTCTTCTCCTCCTTTCTTTCCCCCTCTTCCCTTTCTCTCTCCCTCTCCCCCTTTCTGTTTCATAATCTACCAATATCCTTCTTTTATAAGTTCTCCTTAATATCCTGTGTAAAGAAATCATCTTTTTTTTTTTTTCAAAAAAAAATTCTGATTTTAAAGTTCCAATCTACCCAAGGATATTGGAGCTTTTTAAATTAAGAAAGTTGAAAAACAACATTTCAGCAAAGATACAATCTCAGCATACATGTGCCGCAGCCTTCGTAACATTTCCAATGGGAATACAAATTCACTACTCATGACTTTATCTCTACAATAGAAGGAACTGAAGAAATAATGTACATCAAGCATACAGCCATCTCACATTTCTCCACCTCTCCAGGAACCAGTTCATCAGATCATTTCTTTTAAAGAGATTCCAGTGCTGTAATTTGCCTCTGCTTTAATCAAAAGTGAGATACTATAGAAGCCACATTCAATGATTCAGAATGATTTAGTCGGCAGGAAACCCATTAGTTTAACCATATTTTCCCATATTTTCAGCACCATGTCCTGTCATCTGGAAATAATAGGAACCACAGAAGTAAATTCTGTAAGCTAAAAAGAAAAAAATACCAGGACAGAGCACCCACTGTTTGCTCATATGTTGATGTTGGTTAAAATTAATCAAAATGAGAGGAGCAGCCACATGGTAGAAGGAAAGAAGCATCGACCTGAAAGACAGGAAGCTGGCTTCTCATCCCAGATCGGCCAATAGCTAGGTGCGTAACTACTGGCTGAGTCCTTTTCCTGCGGTAGATCTTTGTTTTCTTATCTGTAAAAGAAAGTGGGGGCAGGAGAAAAAAAGTGGAGACTTTTTAATGATTCCTTTCGGTAATATTTTTGTGATTCTTTGAGGATTTTGTCAGCACATGAAAAGATGCTAAAATGTTCTAAACAGGAATCATACTTTTTAAAATTTATTTGCTCACCATCATTATAATTGCCATATGAACAACAACAACAAAAAAACTTGAATCAAAGAAGTGACTCCTTTTCTTCTTCTTTTATGAGAACAATGCTCAAATATAATGGCAGAAAAAGGGGACTCATCATCATCAAAAGATTGCTTACATATTTAAAAGTCTAAAAGCCATTGTAACATCTAAAAATACATTTTGCTGTGTTTTTAATTTTTTATTTATTTATTCTGAACTGAAGACGAACAAGCATAATAGTAGAATAGAAAAAAGATTGCACAAGAAAATGTAAATTATGATGTTTTTAAAATATATAATAAATATAATCTATTTATATATAATTTACATAATATATTTATTGATACGTAATTTATATATAAGATTAATAAATTTTTAAAAAATATATAATAAAGTTATTGTGAAACTTTCTTTTCCCCCCTCTTTTTTTTGTCCCTTCCTAAAGCTGGTTACCATTAGACACAAATATTTTAATCAGTTGCCAACTTGTTGGAGGTGCTTGGAACAATTTAAAAATAACTATATAAATAAGTCATCTTTGAACTTTTCAGTTAATGTTGACCAAAAGTTTCAACTTACCATCTTTCTTAGTATTTTTTTTCTGAACTTTGAGAGTAATTTATTTTGGTGTTATAGAACATACAATCTAAATGATGGAATTGAAGATAGAAAAAATGACCTTAGAGCTAATTTAATGTCTAAGTTTAAAATTTACCCTTTGCTAGAAAACACTATATTATTTTTTAATTACATTTAACCCCAATTTCTTTTGATTAACCTCTTATTTCATTATCCCCACAAAAACTGGTTTAATCAACTTGCTCAATAAACATTAAGAGACTATTGTAGATTAAGTGATGTATTAGGTTCTCATAGTGATCCAAAGTTTAGATGAATTTTTTTAAGTCCTTCCCCTTATGAAGCTAGCTGTCTAATATGAAATACTTTCCCATTAAAGGTAAAATTCTAGTATCTGCATCATAATCTACTGGAAACTCTTCCTAGTCTTTGAGAGACTTTTGACATTTTTTAAAAAATAGTAATTCTTTCCTCCAAGTTAAATGGCAAAGTTCATAGCAATCCAGATCACCTATTTCCCCCAACAATTTCTCATTGTACGGTGAGAGCTTTAAGGGAGATGCTATTTATCTTCTGTGATAGATACAGATACACAAGCATATGCACATACATATGTGTGTATATCTATCTATGCAGCAAGCAAATTCACATAATGGAGATTGCCAGCCCTGAAATCAGGAAGACTCCTCTTTATGAGTTCAAATCTGGCCTCAGATATTTCCTTGCTGTGTGACCCTGAGCAAGTCACTTAATCTTGCTTCCCTCAGTTTCCTCATCTATAAATTCAGCTGGAGAAGGAAATGGCAAATCACTTTAGTATTTCTATCAAGAATAGTCCAAATAATGTCCCAAAGAGTTAGACATGACTGATAAGAATTGAACAAATATATATATATATATATGTGTGTGTGTGTGTGTGTGTGTGTGTGTATGTGTGTGTATACATATATATGTACAGATATGTAAAAAGAAAAATCTATATAGCTATATATAGTTATATATATACGAATGCAAATCTATATACATATATATATATGTGTATATATATATATATATATATATATATATATACAAACATACACTTTTGAGTTGTAGAAATAGAGCTTATGTGCCTTAATTTTTCCCCTTTCTCTTTTGAAGACCTCATAAAGAAAAGAGATTACTTTTTTTTTTTTTTCTTAGAGACAAGACTAGGACTAATGAACAGAAGTTATACAAAGTTTGATTTCAGCTAAATATCATAATAATAGCTAACATTTATATAGCATTTACAATGTCCCAGGCATGATGCTAAGCATTTTACAATTATTATTTCATTTAATTATTATAACTCTGGAAGGTAAATGTTATTATTATCCCTATTTGACAGATTAGGAAACTGAGGCAAACAGAGATCGAGTGATTTGCCTGAGCTCCCCTGATGGGCCAAATTTGAACTCAGAGTTTCCTGACCCAAAGTCCAATGCTTCTTCAATGGCATCACTTTGCTGCTTCTTTTGAAAGTAAATTTCCTGATAATCAGGTCAGTCCAAAAGATGAAAGGATTTCCTCATGATATGGTGTTTTCCCCATTGCTGGACTTCTGCATGTAAAATCTGGTTGACCACTGGCTGTTACTGTGGTTGAGGGAATTCAGGCTCAGACACGAGCTAGGCCACGTGGCCTGAAAGGGCTCCTTCCTCCTTTGAGATGGAACACAGAAGAGTACTAAACTGAGTCAGAAGTCAGTTGGATCCATCAAAAGGCTTCTATATCTGCCCCAAACCTGTGGCTACCCAGTAAATATTAATTAAGGATTATTTTAGTACCTTAAGATTCAAAATTCTCTCATTCCCCAGGACATTAAGTTTTGAAAATTTATTATCATAGTAGTGTAAATTATAATGAGGTTCATATGTGGAAACCAGCAGATAGATGAGTAGAAAGGGAAATGGTTTCAGAAAGATAGGGTTATAGCAATAGCTGGAATAGATTCAGCATTTTAATTGAAGGAAACCTCCTAGTTCTCATTTTGTAGCAGGAGAAGCTGGAAACTTTCCCTAATGGCTTAAAAATGTTACTGCTCAATGAGAGTTCTGGTGGATTTCCAAACCAAACCTGGAAGTTTGCTAAATCTTTTAAAGCAGAAAGTGAAGGGATGCACCATATCCTCCTCTGTACCCCAACAAAATGATATCAAAAATTTTGTTTTTATTAGCATCAAGTATTAAATCCCTTCACCAAATGATCTTGTAGGAATATCTAGTCAGACAGGAAACATAACTATGCATAGGAAATATATATATATATATACATATATATATATGTATATATATATATATATATATAAATAGACCTGATCCTTGCCTTCATGTAGCTAACAGTTTTCAAAAGTGGGAAAATAAAACATGTATAAATCCAATCCATTTTAATTCTTCATAGATTTATTAAATACTAGAATAGTAGAAACAGTCTCAAAGCTAAGAAGATATGAGTTCAACTCTCACCTTTAATAAGACAATCTCTGTGAGTCTCAACAAGTCATTTGATCTCTCATTTCTCTTGTCAACTGAGTATATAAGTTGTAAAGAAGATGCTGCCTCTGAATATGTGGGCTGGAGAGAAGGTGGAGGGAGATCCTTATATCGAGGGAATTATGGATTCGATCCCTATTCCTACTGTGATAGATGCTAGTGAAATAAAGCCAAAATGAAAGTTCATTTTTCACATGGAACTTGTATTATTTAAAGAAATACAATATCTTAATAGAAGGATAAATATATCCAAAATCATCTCAAAAAGGAAAAGAACAGCTAGGTGGCCAGAGTAAACTGAATGGGAGTGAGATTGTGGAGGAGCTTAAAAACCAAGTTAAACATTTTAAAATTATTATTCTTGAACAATAAGGGATCTTGGAAGACTTTAAAGTAACATAGAGACCTCATCAGACCTGAGTTTTAGAACATCAATTGGACAAAAGTAAAAAGGATTGACTGGAGAGGAGAGATTAGAAGTGGAAAGCCCAATCAGGAGGCTTACGTGATAACTCTAGTCAATGAAGGCCTACACAGGAGGCTTACTTTGAACTACAGTCAGATGGTGGATTCTAAGCACTGAAATTAATGCTCTCTATCAAGGTCTTGGAAGAGAAAAGTTATTTTCACAACAGCACCTACGTTGGTAGCTTAGCAACACAGAGACTGGGTAATACAGAGGCTCCAGCATCCGTTTCTCCCTTGGAACAAGCTACATTACCCAGAACACCAGAAGATTGCACTAATGCTGTTCCATTATCTGTTCTGAGAATAAGTAGAAAGCCCCAGGATATCAGCGTGGAGACTGCCTGGCTTCCTGAGCACCACGTTCACTCACAAAGCAAAATCAAAAGGAGAGCATTTTGTTTCTACATCATTGTTTGACTGAGGCACTTGGGGAGGAAAAAAAAAGCTCTGATCCCAGAAGTATCTGTGTGTCCATCAGCACATCTCAGAGTGTGAAGGACAATTTGGAATTGATTTTAAAGTATCCAAGGAAACTAAAATGGAAGTAATTGGGATGAGGCAGGAACAGAAAAACAGCCTGAAAGCTTTCCAACAATATTCCACCCACAGCACAGCTTTGGAGGACATCGTCAGAGTGGAAATATTTAGCACTCTCTTTTCTTTAAAGCTCAACTCATTTCATTGGCCAAGACTTAAGAAAGAGTTGTGTTTATACTTTGGGGATGTTTGCTCAGAAGGAATCTTTCTTGGCTATGATCAAAGCTTCATTGGGGGGATTGGGTCTTTGTTTTGTTTTCAATGTTAGGACTTCACAAGAGTCGTCTCCTTAAGGGAGAAAAGAGCGATTCTTCCTACAAGTTAATGGTCACTTAAAATCACTTTCAGTGGACGTTTGTGCACTCTTCATATAGATTGAAAGATAAATGGACACACACATATGTCTATGTGCATAGATCTCTATCTGTATCTATTTATGTATATAAATTTTGCTGCTGCTTGTTTTCCCCAAAAAACATGAAGATCTGTGCAGAAGTTACTTATCCCAGAGAGATTTAAATCTGAGTATATTTCTATGTGATTTGAATAGACCAGATTTTCCCAATTAGGAGAAACATTTCTCTGACTCTTTCATTTGTGAGTTAGGATTTTGTCTTTGGAGACTAAGTAACGCCACACTAAGTCCCTACAACCTGATACAATATGTCCTGGAGCACTAGGATGCTAGAGTACCTTTGCATCAAACCTTTCCCAAGCCACATTTCAAGGTTGGCTGCCTTTCTACAACTGAGCTGTCCCTCAAAGTCCCAAAACTATTGTGTTGGGTCCATTTGCTTGATGTTTAGCCCGATGTGTCTAGGGCGTTTCTGAGATCTTCCCCACTATCAGGGTGCACAGGAAAACTCTTGTTTAATGGAGGTTGTACCTACAAAGAGGGAGGAGGAAAGAATGATCCTGTCACCTATCAATTTATGTAGGTGTCATATGTAGCCTTCCTTAGCACAGAAAAGAAAATATTGCTGTGCATCCTCAGGATCTGCTGTCAAAGAGTTTAAAGAGTATGAATCTAAGCACAATAAGGAGAAATTAAAAATAAGGAATTGAATGGTGGAGAGCCTGTCACTGCCAGATTATGTTCAGATATTAAAATGAGTCAAGCTACAGTTCATGTTGAAACATCTAAATAATCTATTAAAAAGAAAAAAATTCAAAATGAAAACACAAAACCTACAGCAATAAGAACATATATTTGCCAAAACTGCATTTTCTTTCAAAAGTAATTGCTTTATTTCATGTATGAAAAACCATCAGATCTGCCCCATCCCATATATAGGCTGAGATTTCTAGTGGCAACTTTATAGATGGAAGTCTATACAAGGTCATTGAGAGTAACATATCTGGACATTATAAATGATCCTTTTACAAATGACAAGGGTTTCTAGTGGTCACTCTAAGCTTATTGTTTTTGCACAATGAACTTTAGTTAAAAAGACAACTTTCTTTTTCCTATCTACTTATTGGAGCACTACTGCTCATGGTCCAGGCAGGGAAAGGCAAGCAAGCCAGCTGAGCCATTCCATTGAGATAAATGTGCTGAAAGACATTAATAGAGTTAGTAATTTCGCCAAGAGTCTGGGTGATTTTTCTAACCTTGATTGACTTCGAGGCAATAGAATAAAATTTGGTCAAATAGCTCATTTCCCTCTTGTTGGAATTCTGCATGTAGCTATGTAGGAATCCAATTCTGGCAGCAACCGGACATTTTCCCAGAAAGCACAGAAGGGCTACTAACTGTTCTTTGTGATAATACTGCAATATATCAGCAGATGTTACCTTGCACTGAAGGATACCACATAAGGTAAAGCATCTTCTCCTGGTCAAATCCCACAGACCACCAGAAAATAAATGCAGGGTCCATTTCTTGGGAACAGGGTCTTAACAACTACTTCCTCTACCAGAGATACAACCACTGGAGTTGGGGGAAGAACTAGAAGAAAAGTCAAGTTTTTAAAAGGAGGCTTTAGAAAAAGAAAGGAAGGAAGGAAGGGAGGGAGGGAGGGAGGAAGGAAGGAAGGAAGGAAAGAAAGAAAGAACTGAAGGAAGGAAGAAAGGAAGGAAGGAAGGAAGGAAGGAAGGAAGGAAGGAAGGAAGGAAGGAAGGAAGGAAGAAAGAAAGAAAGAAAGAAAGAAAGAAAGAAAGAAAGAAAGAAAGAAAGAAAGAAAGAAAGAAAGAAAGAAAGAAAGAAAAAGAAAGAAAGAAATAAAAAAAGAAAAGAAAAAAAATATCTTAATGTCTTCCTGGAGAAAGTACAAACATTTTAAGAACAGTTTGTTCTATTATAACTTCTCCCTTATACAATGTATCATACATAGCTATTTCAGAATAGGAGCTATTTTGTGTTTGTTTTTATATTTCTTGTATTTAGCCTAGTGCCTGGTATATAGTAGGCACTTAATAAATGCTTATTGAATTTGGAAGAACACTGAACTTGGATTCTAATAGCTTAGGACTGATATTTACTATTTGTATGATAATGAGCAAATCAACTATTCTCAAGCTCTTTTATCATTTGCAAAAATTAGGAACAATAATACTGTTCTACTTACTTCTAAGGGTTGTGGTAAACCAAGATTGCTACACGAATGCAAGCTATCATTTTCTACCATTCCTCTACAAATGTCATATTCCAGCTGATCTTTATTTCACAAGGACTGTGCTAAAAGAGTCCAAATTCTAGCACGTAGTCAGGTGGCACAGCAGATAGAATGATAAACTTACAGTAAAGAACTGGGTTCGAATTCTTCCTCACTTACTAGCTAATTAATTCTGGTTGAGTTATTAAAGCTTTGTTAGACTAAGTTTTCTCATATGATAAAACAATAGTAGCAATACCTATTTTTCAGGGTCAAGATCAAATGAGATAACAGCAAATAAAGCATTTATGTTGTTTTTTTTCAAACAAAGCATTTTGAAAATCTTAAATTGCTATGGAAATATGAACTATTATAAAAATCTGTATTTTTTGGAGTCCAGGTTCAAAAGTGGTATTTTGTGAAGAATAGTCTAGTCAAGTTCAGAGTCCCATTACCTGCAAATTTGTCTTGTTTTGTTTTGTTTTGATATCATAGCAGCTCACAAAGAGCAAAGTAAATGATATAGGGCTGCTCAACTTAGATTCAGGAAAATCCCTTTACAGACATTTTCTCACTGGGTGATCATAGAGTAGTCACTAAACATCTCCCAGACTCAATTTCTGCAAATATAACAAGAGGGCAATAATTGTTGGAATATAATGTATGTAAGGATTTTGTAAACCTTACCCTATAAATATCAGCTACGATGAGGATTTTTAAGGCAAAGACTTGTATCTCTTTTTTTGTATCACGAACCCTTTTGGCACTCTGGGTGAGCCGATGGATATTGCCTACATTGAGGATTAAAGGAAACTCTTAACTTCAAATTATAGGTTAGATAAAATAAATGATGTTTTTTTTTTTTTCCATACAAGTCCACTGACACACACCTCTGAAATCTATTCATGGACACTTCTTTAAAATACAGAAGGTTTCAGGAAAAAAAATAATGATGATTGTTGGAGGGGATGCGGGAAATCTGGGACATTGATGCATTGTTGGTGGAGTTGTAAACGAATCCAACCATTTTGGAGCGTAGTTTGGAACTATGCTCAAAAAGTTATCAAACTGTGTATACCCTTTGATCCAGCAGTGTTACTACTGGGATTATATCCCAAAGAGATTATAAAGAAGGGAAAGGGACCTTTATGTGCACAAATGTTTGTGGCAGCCCTTTTTGTAGTGGCTAAAAACTGGAAACTGAATGGATGTCCATCAGTTGGAGAATGGCTGAATAAATTGTGGTATATGAAAATTATGGAATATTACTGTTCTGTAAGAAATGACCAACAGGATGATTTCAGAAAGGCCTGGAGAGACTTACACGAACTGATGCTGAGTGAAATGAGCAGGACCAGGAGATCATTATATACTTCAACAACAATACTAGATGATGACCAGTTCTGATGGATCAGGCCATCCTCAGCAACGAGATCAACCAAATCATTTCTAATGGAGCAGTAATGAACTGAACTAGCTATGCCCAGAAAAAGAACTCTGGGAGATGACTAAAAATCATTACATTGAATTCCCAATCCCTATATTTATGCCCACCTGCATTTTTGATTTCCTTCACAAGCTAATTGTACAATATTTCAGAGTCTGATTCTTTTTGTACAGCAAAATAATGTTTTGGTCATGTATTAAAAAAAATACAGAAGGTTTCCTATATGCTTTTGCTTAAAGATGCCCACATTAGTGGGACGCGGCCCTGAGAAGCTTTATGATCACAGGGGAAGCCTCGGGAAAGTAGAGCCCGTCTCCCTTTGCTTCAGTCAAGGAGGGGGAGCCTCCTTTTCACAGAGAACTTGCATTCAATTGTCCCTCAAGTCCTCTCCTCACAAGCTCTCTGCACGTCACTAGAATTTCACAACCAGCCCTCTCTGGCCCTGTCCTTCTGCTGGGTCGTCCCTCTGTCAACAGATCAATGAACCAAGCACAGTGTGACGAAGGGGGAAAGCCTGTCTCCAATTTGGGACGCTAACAAGGAGCCTGCCTCCTCCAGAACTCAGAAGACTCATGTGGGCTCAGTGCTCTGGGGGAGGTTCTGGGGAAGGAGGTGGCCCTGATAAGCACAAGGAAAATGCAAGTGACCAATGACACACAAAGTGACCTCCTGGACGCTATGAGAAAGAGAATAAGCTCGTCAGGGACAGTTTGTGAGCTGCTAAAGCCACGGCATCAACAGAGCTGACACCCTTCAAATCAGTCCTTCTGAAAGCTCGGGAGACTTATTGTAACAGTGCTTTGGACAGTCGTAAACAATCACCCAACAAGTGTCTAAGGGCCTACTGTGTCCCAGGGACGGTTCTATATCCCAAGGATCCAAATACAAGAACAAAGGAGTCCTTGCTCTCAAGGAGTTTACATTCTTCTTTGGAGAATCAGCAATTTACAGAAGTTTGCATGTGTGCATGTGTAAACATACATATACACACATATATACACATATATTCATTTATGTACATATATACTGATATAATTATATATGTGCATAATATAAATAGATCTATATTTAAATAGGTTGATCTCTAGATAGATAGATGATAGATAGATATAGATAGGTAGATAGATGGATAGATGATAGGTAGATAGAAAGAGACATAGATGATAGGTATAGATAGGTGATAGGTAGGTGAATAGATAGGTATAATTTGTATAATATACTCGTGTGTATGTGTTTCCAACTCCACAAATGTATGTGCTATTGTTCATTCTTGATTTTTCAAGGAAGACCAACATCATCACAATGTTGATATAAAATAATAGATGATAGGGAATATTTTGACTAATGTTTGAATTGGATTTAAGTGAGGCAGAGTTATGCAAAGTCATCAGCCTTCTTCTGTCTCCCAGAGCCCCCACAATCCAGTGGCAGGACTCAAGTCAAGACAGCTGCAATGGCCTAGGATGTAGTGGGTGACTTTGCAATGGCCTGAAAGATGTAGTGGGTGATGTTGCAATGGCCTAGGATGTAGTGGGTGACTTTGCAATGGCCTGAAGGATGTAGTGGGTAACTTTGGTAATGGCCTAGGAAGTAGTGGGTGACTTTGCAATGACCTGAAGGATATAGTGGGTGACTTTGGTAATGGCCTAGGATATAGTGGGTGACTTTGCAATGGCCTGAGATGTAGTGGGTGGCTTTGCCATCTCTGATGTCTGACCAAGCTCTCAGCACTGCACAGCACTTATATCATCTGCCTTCATGGCCATCGAAACAAACGGTTCCCATCTGCCCATTCTTCTGGGGAAACCTTTACATGTTTGAGGTGACATCCTTTGTGGTGCTGAAAGGCTTGAGGCCCACTATCCCCAGCATGGGTTAGCCCATCTGCCAGAGAGTTTTACCAGCGTGTGGCTGCTGGCCGTACCACAGCTTCTCGGAGCCAGCTCTCCTCTGGGTGCACATGTATACATAGATCCATGTTTATACACATATATGTATGTATGTATATATACTGTTCCTGACATTAATGTAATGATTCAATGAAGTTGCCCATTACCCCTCACCCTTTCCAAACCCTTGGGCAGTGGAGGGAATCCGATCAAAAAACACACTGGGGCCCAGAGACTGGATGAGTTTCAGGCTTCCGTGCTCGGCATGCAGTCTCTCAGGATCAGTATAATCCCTTCAGACAATTCTGGATGCATACTGGTAACCAATAATCAGCTAAGATCATTGAACTTCTGTCTTGTACCCTGTAAGTTCACATTAATTTAGATTTGTAAAAGTCCTCAGAGGTCATCAAATCCAGCTTCTCTCATTTTACAGATGAAGAAACCAAGGAACAGAGAAATTAAAAGTCTTTCCCAGACTCACTTTCCCAGACATCACTTGGCAGAGACAAGATTTGAAAAGGTCTTCCTGAGTCTGGTTTTAAGGCCATTTTGAGATACAGATAGTGTGAGGTCAGTTTAAATAATAAAACATGATTGCTCACATTTATATAGTGTTTTAAGGTTCACAAAGCACTTTGAAAATATCATTTCATTTTATCCTCATAATAACATATAACAAGTCATAGAAAATATCATTCCCCTCATTTTATAGGTGTAAACTGAGGCAGGAGAAGGTTAAGCAATTTACCCAGTGTGACACATTAGTAAGTGTCTGATGCTGGACTTGAACTTGCATTTTCCCAGCTCCAGGTCCTGGGCTCTGTCCAATAAATCATGTAGTTACTAAAGCTGTATTCAATGTCTGACCAAGCTCTAAATGTCCCACAGCACCTGCTTCATCTGACTTCTGGAGGTTGGACTAAATTGTTCTTGTCTGCCCATCCCACCAGGGAAATCTTCACGTGCTTGGGGCAGACACCCTCTAACTCACCGTCGGATCCAAAACCTCTTGGTCACTTTCAACCCGATTTAGCCCATCTGCTGAAATGGCTTACTGGGGTGTGACCTCTGTACTTGATACAGCTTCTTGGAGTCACAGGTGAGAATGAGTGCTTCCAGTAGACATCCAAAGGAGGACCTGATGTCATTGTGGTCCTCTTGGAGAAAGAAGGGCAACAACCAACCAACTAACCTAAAAAGTAGAGTGCACTACGTAGAGTGAAGGACTTATATTTAAATAGTAGACATAATAAGCAGCCAGCAAAGTTTCTTTTTTTACTAAAGATTTTTATTTTCAAAACATATGCATGGCTAACTTTTCAACTAATTTTCCCAATTTTCTCTTCCTTCCCCCCACTCCCTCCTGTAGATGGCAAGTAGTCCAATACATGTTTTATATATGTATATGTACATATATATATATATATATAAAACATATATTAGATTTAACATATATATGTATGTGTGTATGTGTTAAATCCCAATATATGTATACATATTTATACAATTATCTGCCAGCAAAGTTTCCTTAGCAAAGGAGTGATCAGAACTTTCCTTTAGAAATAGAAGCTTGTCACTAGCATGAAAGATGGTTTGAAGAAGGAAGACACTGGAAACAGGGAAAGCAATTATTAGACTATTAAAAGAGTCTTTGGGGAAAATAACAAAGGCCTGAATTAAGCTTGATGCCAGTAGAGAGAAGGGGACAGATAGGAGATGTGTTTTAACTTCTCTCTTCTTATACATATACATAAATCCCACCTAAGATCTGAATAATAGAATAGGAAAATTTCAACTAGACAAGTACAAAAAGAAAATCAGCTGATTTTAACCACTGGAAGTATTCAGAGATTCAGAGTAGACAAAGTTATTAGCATGCATCTTAAAGAACTTGAAGAATTGAAAGCAATTATGACAGTCAGGGAATTTGTTTTTAATGGGAGGAGGATGGTTTTGCAAAAAGGACAAATCTCCATGGCCGGGAAAAAATTTTCAGATACAGTGCTGGTGTTTAAAACAGGTTGGTGGAAGGGGGATTAATACTCATGATAACTCTTCTCTGGTAACTTTTCTTCAAGAAAGGACACACATATACACATACACACACACACCAACACAAGAAAAAAGCCATCAATTTTCCATTACCCAAAAGTATCAACCAACTCAGCATTCTGAAGAGCAAATTGCATCCAACTGATTTAATTTCCTTCTGTTAGTGACAACTGCATAGAAAGAAAGAAAAAAAAGTAGAAGTAATAGATGGTGTCCATCTGAACTTCAGTTGTCAACAATATAGGGAGATAGAAGCTTTACCCAATTGTCACCACAATCTGCACAATTTGACAGAAGGCTTGCAATTAAAAGGCTGGGGCAATTTTTTTAAAGAAAATCAGCTGTTCAAAAGAAACAGCTTTGAATAGGCCATTTTTGAGTAACTGAAGGACTGTCAAGTGGAAGAGAGATTAGGCCATTCTGTTTGGCTTCAGAGTCTAAAATTAAGAGTAATGTATAGAATTTATGAGGGGGGGGAATTACACTATATATTAGCAAAAACTTCTGTACAGTTGGCTTAGATTACCATCTCCTTGAAAACAGATATTGTCTTTTGTGTCTTTTCCTATCCCTAGTACTTAGCCTAGTACCTGTCACAAAGTAGGAGCTTCAAAAAAAAAATGGATTGATTATTGATTGGATTATAACCATCCAAAATTAGAATGGTCTGTTGAGTTGTGTTATCCCTCACTAAAGAGCTTCAAAAAAGAACAAGTAATGATTTGTTAGTTGTGTTAGATTGTGTTAGTTGATTCTTGTTTAAACATGATTTCGATTAAATCCAAGGGGATGCAGCCAAGATAGCAGGCAGGTTTTGTCTGAGCTCTTCCTGGCTTCCCTCAGAATCAGTTCCAGATCAAGCCTCTGAACCAGTTTTGGAGCAACAGAACCCACAAATATTTGAAATGTAACAAATTTCTAGATATTTTGAAAGAACTTCAGGAAAGGCCTTCAAGAAAGGCAGGGAAGAGGCGGCCCAGCATAGGTGCAATACAGGGAAACCCAGGATGGAGTAACCTCTGAGGGGCTGGGGGAATCTAGTGGGAGGCTCTTAGCCCAAATACAGCAGCATTGGCTACTCTGTCCTGGTCCAGAAGCCAGTGGATCAGCAGGCTAGCTGTGAGACCTTGAACACAACTTAAAAAAAGCAAATAGTGAGCCACATTCTAGTATCAAAAATGAAAAAGATGAACTTTCCACCTAGAGCAATGATTAGGAGCCATTTTGTCCAACTGTATGCCGATAAATCTGATAATTTACATGAAATGGATGGATACTTATAAAGCATATCTTCTCAGATTAACAGAGGAGAAAATAAATTACAAATACTCCCATTTTAGAAAATGATATTGGACAAACTATTAATCAATTCTCTAAGTAAAAATCTCCAGGGCCAGATGGATTGACAAATGAATTCTACCAAACATTTAAAGAAGAATTAATTCTAATATTAGGCAAACTATTTAGAAAAATAGGAAAAGGAGTCCTACCAAATTCCTTTTATGACACAGATATGGTGCTGATACCTACAGAAAAAGAAAATTATAGACTAATCTCCCTAATGAATATTGATGCACAAATCTTAAATAAAATATTAGCAAAGAGATGACAGCAAGGTATTATAAGGATAATACATTATGACCAAGTAGGATTTAGAGCAGGAATGCATGCTGGCTCAATATTAGGAAGACTATTAGCCTATATTAGATTGTATCAATAACCAAACTAACAGAAATCATAGAATGTAGAAAAAGCATTTCACAAAATTCAACACCCATTCCTATTAAAAATACTAGCGAGCACAGGAATGAATGGAGTTTTCCTTAAAATGATCAATAGCATTTATTTAAAACTATCAGAAAGCATCATATATAATGGGGATAAACTGGAACTATTCCCAGAAAGATCAAGGATGAAACAAGGCTGTCCACTATCACCATTACTATTCAATATTGAATTAGGAATGTTAGCTTTATCAATAAGAGAAGAAAAAGAAATTAAAGGAATTAGAGTAGCTAATGATAGAGTTGCAAATGATATAATGGTATACTTAGAGAATCAACTAAAAAACTACTAGAAACAATTCACAACTTTAGCAAAGTTGCAGTATACAAAATAAATCCACATAATTCATCAGCATTTCTATATGTTATCAACAAAATCCAGCAGGAAGAAAAACAAAGAAAAATTCCATTTAAAATAACTGTAGATAATATAAAAAACTGAAAGTTTACCTGCCAAAACAAAATCAGGAACACAATTACAAAACACTTTCCACACAAATAAAGTCAAATATAAACAATTGAAAGAATATGACATGCTCATGGGTAGGCCAAGCTAATATAATAAAAGTGACAATTCTACTTAATCTACTTATTCACTGCTATATCAATCAAACTGTCAAGAATTACAGAAATAGAGAAAATAATAACAAAGTTCATCTGGAAGAACAAAAGGTCAAGAATTTCAAGGGAATTAATGAAAAAAAATGTACAGCAAGATGGCCTACCTGTACCAGATCTAAAAGCTTATAAAGCAATGTTCATCAAAACCATTTGGTACTGGCTAAGAAATAGGGTGGTTGATCAGTGGAATAGGCACAATAGTCAATGACTATAGTAGTGTAAAGTTTGATAAACCCAAAAAACCCAGCTTTGGGGATAAAAATTCAATGAAAATAGTTGCTGGGAAAATTGGAAAATAGTATGGCAGAAATTAAGCATTGACCAACATCTAAAATTCTATACCGAGATAAGGTCAAAATGGGTTCATGATTTCTAAGTCATGATAATCTAAGCATATGGAAAAACAAAGGATAGTCTATCTCTCAGATCTGTGGAAAAAGAAAGAATTTGTGACCAAAAAAGAACTAGAAAATATTATGAAATGCAAAGGAGATATTTTTATTATATTAAGTTAAAAACATTTCATACAAACTTTAAAACCAATGCAGACAAGATTAGAAGGGAAGCAGAAAACTGATAGATTTTTACATCCAAAAGTTCCGATAAAGGTCTCATTTCTAAAATATATAGAGAATTGACTCAAATTTATAAGAATACAAGCCATTCTCCAATTGATAAATGGTCAAAAGATATGAACAGACAATTTTCAGATGAAGAAATTGAAACCATTTCTAGTTATATGAAAAGGTTCTCTAAATCACTATTGATTAGAGAAATGTAAATTAAGGCAACTCTGAGATTCCACTGCACATCTCTTGGATTGGCTAAAATGAAAGGAAAAGATATAATGATGAATATTGGAGGGGATGTGGGAAAACTGGGACGCTGATACATTGTTGGTGGAATTGCCCTGTATCCCAAAGAGATTTTAAAGAAGGGAAAGGGATCCACATGTGCACAAATGTTTGAGGCAGTGCTTTTTGTAGTGGCAAGAAACTGGACACTGAATGGATGCCTGTCAATTGGAAAATGGCTGAATAAGTTGTGGTATATGAATGTTGTGGAATATTATTGTTCGGTAAGAGATGACCAGCAGGATGATTTCAGAGAGGCCTGGAGAGACTTACAGGAACTGATGCTGAGTGAAACACAAAGAACCAGGAGATCATCATACATGGCAACAACAAGCCTATACAATGATCAATTCTGATGGACGTGACTCTTTTCAACAATGAGGTAATTCAGGCTAATTCCAATAGATTTGTGCTGAAGAGAGTCAGACAGTGGACAGAAGGTACTGAATGTGGATCACAGCATAGTGTTTTCACTTTTTTATTGTTTGCTTGCTTTTTTTCTTTTTCATTTTTTCTCTTTTTGATCTGATTTTTCTTGTGCACAAGATAATTGTGGAACCATGTATAGAAGAATTGCACATGTTTAACATATATTGGATTACTTGCCAGCTAGGGGAGAGGGTAGGAAAGGGAAAGAGAAAAATTTGGAACACAAGGTGAATGAAAAAAGTGATAACATATACATTTCTTTCCCATCAATTAATCAAAAAAAGTATTAAGTTCCTGCTATATACAAGAGGTATTATACTCATTGCTGCATATACAAAGCAAAAAGGCAAAGAAAGGGAAGGGAAGGGAAGGCAAGAGAAATAATTCCTGCTTTCAACTAAAATATGCTTTAGCAGGAGGAGGCAACATGATAATAAATAAATATGTACCAAATAAATAAAAGGTATAGTGGGAGAATATTCTAGATGTGTGAGACAGCTAGGCAAAGGAATACAAATGCGGAATGGCACGTCCTGTTGTGAAGAATAGCAAGAAAGCCAGATTGGTTATATCATGGAATCTGAATAACGGAGTAATATATAAAAAAGGAGAAATGTAGGTTAAGGCTGTGCTGCAGATGATTTTAAAAGCTAAAAAGAGGAATTTCTCAAACACAGGTTTTGAATCTGCAGTATCTACAGTATCTATCTATTTATATCTTTAGATATAGATATAAAATTTTCCTTATAGGTAGAGAAAATGATCACTCAATGCTGAGCAGCTGAGTGAAGGGCTGACGTGCCATGACTGCATGAAAAAGGAGAGAATTTTCTTAATTCCTTCTACAATTCTACACTTTCTTCAGAAAACCAGTCATGGAGAGAGAATGGATTTTGCAAAGCAGACATGGCAGAGAAAGCCAGTTCTTTAACATGTCCCTGATTTCCAGCTTGCCTAACTAGACTTAAGGGGGAGAGTGGGGTAAGAGTGGGACTACACTCTCCTTCCTGAGTTGGAATATATTCTAACTTGTTTTGTTTATTTGATATCTCTGTGTCATCTGCTTGGATAAATGGCTTTTCTTAATATTTACTCTTTATGATGTGGTGCTGGGATTCAACATCATTAAAATGGCAATTACATCTATGACAACTGATATGAAGATAATAAGAAAGAGCAGGAAAAAGTGGAGGAGATGTTGTCTTTGGGATCCTAGAACAATTAGTACATCTTCTGTGTGTATAGTACTAAGAGGACTGGATTTGGATTTGAAGGACATGGGTTGGAATCCATTTCACCTATTTCCTGGAAAAGTCATTTACTATCTCTATTTCTACAAAATTTTAAATGATGAACCTTGACTAGATTATCTCTAAATTCCCCTTAATCTTGAAAGCCTATTTATTAATAGCATAAGCGTATGTCTTCAGTAAGTTCACAGACAATAGCATTAAGAGATGTCATCAATGTTTTCCATTGGCAAGATTGATATTCTTGATAAAAAGACTGCATGGACTAAAATGAAGAAACTATGATAAAGGCTTTCCACTTAGCATACTCACCAAAAAAGGTTGTAACTGAAGCAAATTGAGGGGAGAGATGGAGAAAGTTTGATCAGTTGGAAGGTACTCTCAGAGGTAAGAAGCATATCCCACATCTGGTTTTAGGATGATACAGGAGTCATCCCCTTCCTTGTGATTTATATCCATACTGAGAAAATGGGACCAAACAAGAAAGAAAACCTATTCCAGGACTAGGTTACTGCAGCTACAGCTGAGACACCAGAAAAGGCTACAGGCAATAGAGAGTGGGATCCACTGTCACTATCACTGGGATAAAGGGAAAGGGGGTCAGGCCACAGAAGAAGTGACTCTGGATCTCCACGATGGCTATTTTCTAATCTTGAGAAAACCCCAATTATTCTCCCTCATTATGGCTCCACAATAAACTAGTCTTTGATTCAAGACTCCAGGTATCCACTGGTACCGTTGATAACATTGATTCTTTAAATTCTGATCTGCCTATTGCCTTTGCTCAAAATGGGTTACCCACCATCTTGGTCCATCTGTTGCATTTGCTTTCCCAGAAGTTCATTCATATGTTCTTTCATCCATCCATTCATTCATTACATAACCACATAAATCATGTACTATATGTAAGGCACTGAGCTGGGTGCTGGAGAAGACATAAATTAAATGCTTCTCTCCTACTCTGGTGATGTCATTGAGAGTTTGCTTGGGTTGTTCAGACTAGGATTTTACCTATGTATGTATGTGGAATGGGGAATGTGGAAAATCCTTCTACCAATATCATTTGTCTTAGATAATTGCTCACTAGATGGCTAAGGCACTTGCCCATGGTTGCATAAACCGTGTTAGGAGTAAAAATTAAGCCCACAACTATTAATGGAAAATCGAGATAAAGACTTCACAAATACAGACAGAATCAGAAGATCATAGAGCTGGAAGGAATTATCTTGTTTAACTCCTTTATTTTACTGATGAGGAAGTTTAAGTAACTTACCTGAGGTTATATGGGTCGTAAGCTTTGGAGGTTTCATTTGAACCCTTGAATTCTGACTCTGGCACAAGTTTGTTCTTAATTTTTTTGTTCTTTTGTATTTATGAGGAAGTTTTATATTTATGAGGCAGTAGTGAGGTGGTACAGTGGATAGAGTACTGGATTTGGAGTCAGGAAAACTCATCTTCCTAAATTTAAATCCAGCATCAGGCTTACCCTGGGCAAGTCGCTTAACATTGATTGCCTCCATTTCCTCATCTGTAAAATGAGCTGCAGAAGGAGAACTAGTATCTTAGACAAGAGAAGTCCAAATGAGGTCACAAAATGAAAATGACTGAACAATTTACAAGATAACTGGTGATTTGCTAGCTAGATTTCTGGAATGGAAGTAGGAAGTTCTAATCCATCTTTAGAAAGTTACCAGCTATGTGATCCTGGATACGTCATCCAACTTTGCCTCATTTTCCTGCAAATGGGGGGTGGGTTATAATAGCAATTACCTCCCAGGGTTTTTATAAGGATCAAATGAAGTAATATTTATAGAAAGTGCTTGAGAAAGGGCCTGGCACATAATAGAAATCATGTAAATGCCTATTCCCTTGCCTTCCCACCCTCTTTTTTCCCTATTTTATATTTTTTTCTATTCCTAGAATACATACTGGAGAATTCAGTTTTTGGCTTACAGTAGCACCAGCTCAAGGACCAAGCACAGGTGGATATTTACTAAACGTTATTTCATGCTGATTTTAGAAGAAAAGTGGATCATTACATATGTGTGAACATCAGGGACTATTCCAGTTCTAAATTAAAACAAGTCACATTTGCTATTATAAATTAATTAACCTCGAGAAGCATTAAAATGCCAGTGACGCCAAATACAAAATGAAAAAGAATTAAATATCCTGGCATGTTGACCCCAGTCTATAGCAAAGTAAATAACTGGGGGAAAGGGGACTAAATGGATTGTAGTAGAATCAAAGCCGTATTGCTCTATTTTTTGCAGCATAAACAATTATGTCAACAACCAACATGGCATGTGCTTCCGAGCTCAAAAATCCTTTGGGCTTTGAATTGTCTCTAGCATAAAATACAAATGTAAAGCCCTTCATGAACTCATTCTAACTTACCTTTTCAGAATTTTTCATATGACCCCTTCCCTTCTTGAACTTGACATTTCAAGTATTTGCTATTTCCTGAACTTGCAGTTCTATTGCTTGAACTTGTATCTTTATCCAAATATCCCCCATATCTGAAATAGCCTCTCTCTTTTTCTCAGACCCCTAGAATCCCTCGTTTCCTTCCAGAATCATTTCAGGCTTTGCCTTTTACAAGAAACCCTTCTCCATAGCGGTTAATGTTCTCTTGTTTCTTGGGTTGCATCATGGTTTCCTGTTCAAGTTTTGCATCCTCCCTACTATCTCTCACCCTAAGTAGAATTTAGGTTTCTTAAGGATAAAGACTTGGTTTTTGTCTTTTTATCTCCAATAAAATACAAAATGGCCTGTTTATAAATGCTTATTGAATTGAGGGATTAATTGGTGATCCCGTTCATTTCAGTCATAATGAGTAAAAATTTCAGTAAATCCCAATATTTTCTACTAGATAACTAACTTGTTTGATGCTGTCATGGTTCCTGCTCTATAGTTTCAATTTAATTCAGTTGAATGAACTGTTAAAATGCCTGTTAAAAACCTCCTCCGGAATCCTACTCCTGTGCATTATCATGGTATATTAAGTTCTGAAAAGCTCTTTTAACCGAGTCCAAATTTTGGTAGGTTCAACAGAGTTCTATGGCCTTTGAGCATGATCCCAGAAACTGCATCTCCATCATTTGAGCACCAGCCAAGACAAGGGCAGAGCGGCTTTTCACTAATGGACTGGCTGCTCCCAGAGGGATTCTTTGGTCGGTGACAATCAGGCATATGCCATATGGATGCTACTTATAAATGGAGGGAGAGATAACCTAGAATTATAAACCCTCAGAGTTTAAAATTGAAAGGAGGGGAGTATATAGACCCAATAAATATGATAATTCAAAAGAGTGGAATAAGTATCAAGGAAATTGTAGACAAAGGGCATCTGCAGATGGACAAGTTACTCAAAAGGGTTAAGAAGAGTGTTGCTGTGAGTTTTAAGGAAAAAGACTGTGGTTTTTGTTGGGGTAGTGGATGGGGATGTCCATTCCAGCATCAGGGATGGACTGAACGGGGACACAGAGGGAAGGAAAGGGAAAATGAGAAGAGTGGAAGGGATACACTTTGGATATAACCAAGTAGATAGGGACAATATTAAAGAAGGCTGGGAAAAGTAGGCTGGAGTTAAGGCTCCAGAGAGCACATCAGGGCAGTTGAATTGGGAGCTTAGAGGGTATTGTATGATTTTATGAGCAGAAAGCCCATAGATGACAATAGCAGAGCTTCCAGCTGGAGTCCAGAGGTTACCATGCGATGGGAAGAGTTGGTCCAGACCTGTAACTGTGTGCATGTAGGTAATGAGTGCAGTCACATCTGCACACCAGCCTCCACCTTTCCTTTTCATCAATACATACATACATATATAAGTATATATATATATATATATATATATATATATATATACACACACACACACACACACACACACACACATACACACACACACACTGCTGGGAGTGAATGTCTGAATCAGGCAGAGGGGAGAGTTTAATGGCCTGACCTCAGACAGCCCCTGATGACCCCCAAACTTTCACCAGAGGAGGAGAGGAACTTCCAAGATTTCCTCAACCATTAGTTGTATTAGTGTAAGTCCTAAGGAATGCTCCACCTGGTAGCCACAACAGCCTTCTGAACTGAGTTCCTAGAGGAAGAGGCGATCACATGGGTCCGTTTCTCCCTCAATAGCTTTGGTTTTAGGGAATAATTGCAGATGCTGGAGAGTTAATCACTCTTTCCTGCTGATTCCCCAATGTTTGGCAGCAAACGCCTTCTAAACGGAGGAGTGTTAAGTATTTCCACTGAGCCACTAAAAGCCTTTTCCCATCCCGGTGGGTTCTAAGTGGAGCCCAACACATGCTTCAGTGTTCTAGGAAAGTTTAGTGAAGGTCAGATACGGCTTCTAGATGACAAAGAAGGGATGGGGCTCTTTCTGGGATGGTGATGTCTCTTCGAATCCCACAATCTTTGTCTTTGTGGAAAGGCATGTTGGTGAATATTCAGCAACAGTCATCTTCGGTAGCAGAACAAAATCGGAAGGCAAATTGTTCTTGTGCATTCTCCTAACATTATTCTCATAAAGTCTCTATTTTTATCAGTGTGGAAGGTTTTAAGAGAACTGATCTTCCACAAACGTAGCCATGTCTATCCCAGTCTTTTTGTGAATTCCTTATTGATTTATTGAACTCGGTCTTGATACACAGTGAAGCCCTTCAGGGCTCTAGGATACAGATCTTATTTGTATGGGTAGCTAAGTATTGTTTCTCACAACTATCCTGAGGAAAATTCAGTAAGCTCTGTAGGTTGATATTGTCTTAAGGTGGCAACTTGACAACTGTAGGTAAAAATAATGATCTTGGGAATGACTTTGGAAGATGATACAATTATTCAGAATATATTTCTGTGTGACTGGGGGAGGATGGGGAAGGAAAGTAGAGAAAAAGCCAGTGTGCTTCTAGGAAGCAACTTACACTTCAAACCAAACTATTAACTAAAGCCTAAAATCGGTACAAAATAAACTGTTTGATCCAGGTGTTCCTTCTTTTACTGAAAGTAATCTCCAAAAATGAGTTGAATTGGCTAAAAGATAAAGTGTTTGCTGGAGAAACGCCAGGAGCAGAACAGAGGTCTGTTCACAATGTTCAGGATGGCGATATTCATTACACTGGAACTCTGGCAAGGGTAGACCCCCACCTACGCTCTGTAATCCTGTTAAGCAGTGTTATACATTACAGGTATATTAATATTGCTTGAAGGAATATGATCAGCAGAGTATAGAAATCCGAAATGAGAAGCCAATGAGAAGTCCAGTGAAAGGGAGGGTTCAGTTGCTGGGAAAATACATTCAGCACTGGTGGTTAGAATTGGCCAGAATGGGAAATCTAATTCAAAAGAGGGAATGAACCCTCTTGGTCAGGGTATTAATCATCACAACATGGCATTATACCCTGGGACAAAAAATAAGTATTACTATATCTGAGGAACAGGAACTGAGGGTACAATTTGAAGTTTTTCAACAAACCAATAGTCAGGCCTTAGTGTTTGGTCTTATACTTGGTCTAAGTACTTGGTCTAGACACATACTTCACAAAAGCACAGATCCAAATGTGAGAGAAACCTAAATGACCACCTATCTCAAGCTAAAAGGGACTGAGGATCTCTCTGACCCCAAAATCATCACAAACAAGCATTATTTAATCTCCACATGAATAATTCAACTAAAGAGGAAGCCTATTGTATCTCAAGAAACTCATTCCATTTCTGGAGAGCTATTTTTTTCTTGTTTAAGCTTAAATCTCCTTCTATTTGACCTCTAGTTCTTCTTTCTTGAGCTAAGCGGAGCAATCAAATTCCACATTTGCGTGAAAATGTCTTTGAAGACCATCATCATGTCTTACTGAGTCTCCCATCTTATATTTATCAAGTTAGCTCTTTGAGCCCAGGTGTAGAACTTTACATTTATGCATTTTAAATGCATATTAAATTCCCTTTTTAATTAAATTTGGCCCATTTTTAGCTTCTATAGACCTTTTAGGATCTGATATTCATATGTCACCTACTCCATGTGTTTCTGTAGAATAATAGAGATAAAAACATTACTGCAAGATGTTGCAGAGTGAGTATATGTTCTCATTATTAAGGAAGCAGGAGGAAGTTGGATAATTGGAGGAGATAGCAAGTTAAAAAAAAAGGACCTTTGTGCTTTTTTAAAAGTTGGTGAGAACTCACCCATAACTAGGAATTTTTATCCTAGGAGCAAGGGAGGGGGTGGTGGAAGGGAAACAGTGACCAGAGCAAGGAGGCAATGTCCGTGAGAGAGTCAGTTGTCCTGGAACATCCCAAGAGTTTACACTGTGCTAAAGATCTAGCTGCACAGGGAAGAAGGTGAACTAGGATAAAGGGAGAGAGCCATACCTGCCCAGGAACTGGTCTGGAGATATTATTTGTCTCTCACCCCTTCTCTTCCACCCTTCCTCTCTACCACCACATAAGTTGGATTCTCCCTTGTGGGACTTTAAGCCCTACCACATTATCACATCATTTACTTTTTCTGTGGAAACCCCCAAGTCTCCCCAAGAAGCCCAAACTCACTAGCCATGTTCTCAGAGATACTGTTTGTCAACTGAGCTGTGAAACCACAAACTAGTGACTTTAGGTAATTAAGGACCATCTTAAAATGTTAATTGCAAATGTCCTGCATAAATTCCAAGTGACTCAATCAGTTCTGTCAAACTGACAAGCCTTTCTGGCTTCGTTTGGCTAACATAGCGCCCGATTCTGCTTTTTAAGCCGGCTGTAGACTTGAAAACAGCCAAGGCCATACAGAAGGTCACTTCGTCTCAAGATGGGAAAAATAGATCTTTATTTGAAGACTCTGTCAAATTCTCCTATAACTGGATGCGAGTCAATATATAAATGCCAGTTGCTGTGATTTTTTTTATTATATCCCGAATTTCCCATGGCTAATTCTGGCCATGTGAGATGGAAGCAGATTTTATCCTCTCCTCTTTTTCACCCTCATCCACTTTAGTGAGGGTAACTCAATTTATTAATAGTACAAGAGATTTGAGCTCCTTGGAGAAAAGGCTATTGAAATATTACATTTATAGCTACAGACAACTTAATACCCAAGATATTTTGAAAAAGCTCTGCTCCAGAAAATGAAGTGTCATCCTATGAAACATCACACATGCGCCATTCTAACAGGATGCGCCATTCCCTGGAGGAAAAACACTTGACAAGCCATAATTTCCTAATAAAGACTTCCACAAAGCCACTGATGTAAATGTGAATTTCTCCATAGTGGAAGTGTCCAGGTAAATAGTACAGTTTCTAAAAATTACGTTTCATAATTGAATTTCACTTTCCCCAAAACTCCCAGAATGTGGCTGATTTTTTAGAGAAGAAGGTGATATATAATCAATTAATTTGTAAAATAATGGCTGAACTAATAATTAGGCTATTGCTACAGATGCAAAAGAAGTAAGCCCTTGACTCAGCTAAGAAATCATATGAAACATTTTAAAAATATTTTCCCCAGACTTCATCTGACTTTTAAAAGTACCTCTGTAATAATTCCAGAGAGTTTTTTTTTCAGGATCATAGAGGCCACTGAGGATTATATGTCTACTTCTACAAGAGCCACAGTGCTACTTATATCCTTTTGCTATGAAAATTGGACAACATTTTTCAAACTGTCATAAAACAGAGCTGTAAAACCAGGCTAGTCTCTCCCCCAAAATTGGCTATTTGTGCAAGGTCAAGTGAAGCAACTCCTGTCTCACCCCCAATCAAAAAAAAAAAGAAAAAACCCAAACCCTGTGAATATTATACTGGAGAAGGATCTAAAGGAGAGGTGTCAGACATACAGTCAACAATCCTGAGTGTCATCTAAAGCAAATTAAAATATAATGGGGGAAAGTTAATAAAATAAACAAAAATGTAATAAAATATAGGATTAATTTTTAAGTCAATCTGTGGCTGACAGGGATTCTTATGTATAGAGTAATAGCTCTGGTTTTATTTGAGTTTGAAATCACTGATCTAGAGGATATAATCAATCAACAAGCATTAAGCGTCTCCTGTATCCTGTGCTAGATTTTAGGGCTACAAAGATCAAAAAGAAATAACTCATGTCCTCAAGGAGCTTACATTCAATTGGATGAGAAAAAATTTTCAGCTCTAAACTTAAACAACCTTTGCAAAGGCGAGGAGATTTGGGAGAGATTATGGGAGAGGTGAAGCTTTGTGAGATGGAAGAGATGTTAAGGAGATAGAACTGAGAAAATCTGGAAGCAGTTTTAATATATGAGATGGAGATGATGTAGAGGGAAGAATTAAAGATGACTCCATGATTGTGAACCTGTACTACTGGAAGGATAATGATAACTCTCAACAAAAAGATGAAAGTTCAAAAAGCTGCTATATAGAAGAGTGGGGATAATGAGACATCCATTTCCCCAATGTGTTTTGTTGGGGGTAGTGGCCCAATAAAATTAACATGGAGTCCTTGCCCTTTAAGAAGTGTTTTTAAATGTTCTTCCCCAGGAAAAAAAAGATAGATTAATTTTTTAAAATGTTATTGACTCAGTCTTCTCTTTATCTTCCATTCCTTAGCAAACCTAATTCCATATTTTCTATATTGCACTATGATCTCTGAAAAAAATTGTGTCAGATTCTGAAGTAATTTATCTCATTAAAGCCTGACCTTTGATGGAAAAAAAATAAGGAGTAAAATATCTTAAATGCTTCTCGTAGCCAAATATGTCACATCTCAGTGAAAGAGTAATCCAGAAAACTGACTGGAAGATATAAAGGATTTTATTCAGAGCAAAAGAAATCAATACTCATAAGATGATCATGATTACCCATATAGGTTACTAAAGTGTCCAATAAATTCTCCACAAGTGCTTTTCAATAGCTGTGGAAGAGAAAGGACTACCAACTTACATGATATCTCATTTTCTTATCAATACAGCTAAAGTCTTGATGAAGATAAATGCTTGTAACTGCCTTGCTCCTGAAGCACTGACTGCATCTTTTTATGGGAATTATTAAGGATCCAAAAATTTTTCTATTTTTTTATTTGCTACAGTCCCAGCTTCTGTTGGTAACAAACCCCGACATCAAAGGAGAAAGAAGGACCCAGTTTCCTGAAGGATTGATGTAACTGTTCTTGGGGACTTGATAGGGACACAAAAGCCACATCGAGATTGATTTACATAAGTGACTTCAGGTGATATATTGCTGTGCCTCTTTTAATATGCTAGATCACAGCTAACTTAAAAAAACAGCGTGTCCAAGCGGCTTTCTTGAAATAAGAACCCAGACCAGTAAGATCACAGACATAGCTGGGAGGAACCACACGGGCCCTCTTCTCCGATGTCCCCATCCATCAGATGAGGGAATCGGATTCACAGAAGGCAAGCGGATCGCCCGTGGTCTTGCTCATATTCATACCTGGGAAAACCCAGGCCCTTCAGTAATTGGTTTGTTTTGCTTTTCAAAAAAAGGGTCTAAAGTTTCCCTTCAAGTGCACCAGCTAATAAGAATATTAAAACTATGAAAAAGGATTTATTTATACAGTGAATATGAAACATTCATAACCATATCCCAGTTGTAGGATTGTCAAGGCGAAGAAAGGCTTGCTCACCCATCACCTGTTGCTCAAGCCCTAGACAACACCCTCAGACAAGGGATTAAAGACATCTAATGACAAAAATGATCGAGGCAGAATTTACATTTTCAGGCTTGACATAGCACAGGAACAGACATTTCCTGAAAGATTGGCTGCATCTCTCCGTGACCTCCGACAGCCCAGCCAGGTTTTGAAAAGCTGCCTGCCAAAGCACCCTGCAGACGGGAGCCTCGCCATGCCCAAGTGCCAGGCTGGCTCTGGGGCAAATCCTCAGGAGACAAGGGGTCACACAGACTTGTTCCCGAGACAAATGGGAGCCAGGCAGGAAAGCTTCCGCTTCCCTGGCCTTGGAGACGGGCAGGACCCAAATTTGGAGGAGTTGAGGAGGTTAGCTCACCAGATGGGGGGAAAGGGGAATTGAGAGAAGGATTACATTAGTTTCCATCTGGATTTGTTGGGAGAGGAGGATGGAAAGCTTCTATTTCCCTGCAGCATACATAATGAGCCATCAAGAATGCTGCTTAAGAATGTAGAGGGCCAAAATCCATGCTTGTTTCCTTTTTATTAGGGAACAAAATGATGAATATAACTGAAAATAAAAAGAAAGCACTTGGTATAGTAGCAAGAGCATGGACTTTAGATTCAGAAGACCCATCTTCTCAGATACTACTCCTGTGATTTAACTTACCTTCTCTGGTCTCTGGTATTTTTATCTGCAAAAGATCAATAATGAGGGCCACCCTACCTATTTCACAGGATATTTGTAAGGCAAACACGTTGCAGATCTCAATATGCTATAAAAAACACTATTTCAAGAGTACACAATGTCATCAACAAAAATACTCTCTTGAAGAAGGCAGATTTTAACCCTTCTATAGCTTAATCCAGTTATTTTTGTGGAAAAATGAAATTTGCCTTTAAAATATTAAAATGATACATAAATGTGTGGTAAAACTTATAAAATACACTTTTTTGAGATGAAAGCCATCTAGGAATGGATTTTAAGGAATCCTCTTTGGATTTAAGGTGGATCCTTGAACAACATGTCCTGCACTCGAAGCTTTTCCAGTTTAGTATGATTTGCCAGAACTCATACTTTGCTGCCATGATTTTTAAGTACCCTAGATCACCTTCATGCTATGATAAGGCATTAGATTATGATATTAGACAAGAAGTTATTATTAGACAGGAAAATAGAATGAAAATTGATCTCTGCATCTTGGAAGTCAGGCCAGATCCATTTGATTTAGCTGAATCTAGTGGGAAGGGTAGGATCTGGCATTTTTCATACTCTAAAGATGACAAATTTCCTTTTTGCTCTGTACACGACTGGACTGGAAAGAAGCAATTTCCAGATACTACAAATGATTATTGGCTTATGATGGACACCATCAAAAATGCAGACCTGGGCAAAGTGAATAAGTGGTGAATTCAGAGACAAGGTTGTCAAAATTTTGTGCAAGAAATTTATCTCTTACCTTTATCACCTGCCTAACCCCTGAATGAGACTCAGATAGTGTTATATGATTGGTCCAGTAGGTCTTTTATTCATTAAATAGCCAAGATCAATATGATTCTTTCTAAATGTTATATCTTCAAGCCCCAGCAGTGTAATAAGAAATTTAATTATTGGTTGTCGCTCCAGATGGTTCGGACTTAACATAGATCTTGTATTTGCGGTTATGAGGGCCAGCCCATGAGGACCTACAGTACATGACTACAAAAGTCCCTTGTGGTTCTATATCCTATGTTTTTAACATTACAATTCTAGAGGTTATCAAAATGTCATTGGTATACATGAATATATACAAGTATACATACAGTATATACATAATATGTTAATGTTTGTTGCATCTGAGAAGGAAATAAGATATAGAAATGTGGACAACTTCTGAGTAGGGCCCAACTGGAACTAGGAACATTGGAACAGCAAACAAAGGGAAGGTGGTAGAAACAAAGAATTGTGGGAAAATGAGATTTTTGTAGAAAGCTGAGACAAGCTATATAAATCAAAAGCGAAATATCCACAGAGGTGAGTCATTGGGGATTTATGTGTTTATTCTTTTAAATTTAGTAGAAAGTGAGAGAAAACGTCTAGAAAGTAAATCCAAGGGAGTTCTTGAGGCAAGGTTCAATTCCTCTAAGTAGATACTTCCAGTTAGAGCCAAAGGCTAGATCTACTCTTCAACTAAGAAGATATTTGTTTAAGTGTCCAGAATTAATTAGGCAGAGGTCTCCAGTTTGAACTGGGAAGTACTATGGAATCCTGAACTATCTATATATCTGCAATTAACCTAATTATTCATAAAGTTCTTATATATAATAGCATGTGGTGAATAACTAACTGAGCACATCATTCTCTTATGGAGGTAAGGAGAACCATATATGGAAAACTCTAGGTCTAGAGGAATGATCTTTGGGGAAGATTCCCCAGAGCCTTGGGCATTGATGGGTGGCCAAGCCATCTAGAAAGTCCTACTGGGACAACTGCTATGAATCATGTTTCATCATCTCAGCAAAGTCTTATACTTCTAACAAAACCTATCTTGGTCTTCCAGCACGTGATTTGAAAGGATTAAATCTGGTTTACAATGATTTTGTCCTTCTGGAGCACATAGATTTCTTTTTTTCCTTGAATGTATACTTTGACATCTCAGCCAATTTGCAACCCTTCAAATACACTGGCAGTGTCTTACAGAACCCGGATAATAACTGACATTTTACAAAGCACTCATCTGAACCTCACAACGACCTGCTGAGTTGAACACTCTTGGTATTCAGATCCTGATTTACAAATGAGGAAACCAACCCTCAAAGAGGCTCAGCGGGTTACTTATGGTTACAGCCAGAGTCCACACCTAGATCGTCTTGACTTGTTAGTTCAGCACAATATCCTCTCCTTTGATCATCCATAATACCAGGATGGTTCCACAGCAAATGCTGCAATGAATAAATGAAGGAAGGAAGGAGTGAGTACGAGTGAGTGAGTGAGTGAGTGAATGAATGGTTATGGCTTTAAATAGCAAGATTAAAAGAAAATAAGTTGGCACAGAAAGGAACAGATTCAAGGAACGTTTGCCATCGTCCTACTTTTCAAAGGAAAAGAATCCCAGCAATTTGAAAGGGATGGGCTAGATTTGAGGCAAATGAATAAATCAAGGAGAGCAGAAGTCAAAAGCAGTTAAAGAGATCAAATAGCATTCTGAACAAAGTTATTCTGCAGCAAAACTGAGCCCTAGTCTTGGCTCTTCCCTTAAATTAAATATGTGACCCAAGGTAAGTCATTTAGCCCCCTCGTAACCTCAATTTATTTATCTGTAAAATAAGTATTTTGGATTTCACTATCCTTTCTAGCCTCCTCCTTACATGACTTCTCTTCTGGCAGATTCTCTGTTCCAACCATTCTTTTGGCATTGAGACTATTTTTTTCATAAACAAAACAGGGGTCTTGTCTGCCTGGAATAGTTAGAGATGAGAGGTCCTTATTTGCAACATGATGAGGGAAAACAGTAAAACAAACAAAAAATTGCTCTATTCTGCACTGCTATTCCTGGTTTATGGGGATGGTATCAGGCCTTGGATAGTTAAGGAGAAGGAAAAGGTTCAAGGGCAATGATAACTGCCTATGGGTTATTAAACTGATGATGACTTCTGGTGCCTTTCATAGGTTCAGGTGTTTTCAGAGAAAAATTCAAACGCAGGTAAGTGTCTGGAGCATTTTGTGAATCACCGGGAAGTTCGATGGTTATGAGTGGGGGCCATTATTTCTTCTAGTACTTGGACCTTTGGGAAAGGGGGAGGGAGGAGGAAAGTCATATTCTTTCTTCCTCTGTGGCTGCAGCTCTCCACACCTGCCTCAGGTGGGGGGGGCAGGTTCCTGTTATAGAAGGGCTTGCATTGAGAAATCCATTAAGACACAGCCCCATACAGTCACATTTCTGATAGGGAAATTGTTCGGAGACCATTCCGACATCCCGTGGGCATATTTGAGAGCCCTAGACATAATAGTCCTTCAATGTGACATATTAAAACATGGGGCAGACAGAAGGGTGCAGTGGGAGCACTCCCAGCTAAGTGAGAGATTTGTGATAAAACACCACAAGGAAAGCTTGACTTTCAAGAACGTGCCCCGTCGAGATGATGTGCCCTGTTTCGCCAACATATTGCAGTGTAAAATGCAAACTAGAGAGCGACAGAAGCTTTCCAGCTCCAGGCAGTGAGTATTTTTAAATGTGTCTCTTGATTCCACAAGGCTGTAAAGGAAAATTATGTGGGTAAAAAATGACTCTGCTCTACCTGGCAGAATCTCTGAGCGCCATGGCCGTCCCCTCTGGGTGGCTGGCGCATCTGCTCCACAAACAAATGACAGTCATTTCCACATCTTCCCGGAGCAGGTGGTCGGCTCCTCCGTAAAAGCCGACAAAGGTCATGAAATGATGGCCCACTGAAAGGGAAGATCTCCAACGTGGTCAAGCAGAGATCCAGCAGGCCTTGAACAGATCGCTGGCAACGGTGATTGCTGAAACCCAAAGGGCCCTTCCAGACTCTGAAAACCTGAGATTATTCCCGAATGGAGTGATGATGATAAGTGGGAGCTGTTCAATTGTACAGGACCTCGTGAAGCCTGCGGAAAAATTTAACACGTGCTGTGGAGCCCTGGGAAATGCAATAAAAAGCCGTTTGTTACCGGTACAGCGTAGGTCCAAATTATTCCCATGATACTCAGGGTATCCTTATGGTTAGTATCTTTATCAGAAAGAAGAGAGATTGATTTAAGGATTCTCTGGAGCAAGGAGTCTCAACCTTTTTATAACCAAGATCTACTTTTCATTTCTGCAAAACCTAGAAATCAGGTACCACAATAAAGTTCTGAATAGAGCCATGAATAGGGATCCCCTACCAAGTG